>NW_028274822.1:8007777-8669166 GCF_037043125.1 Eumetopias jubatus
TCGTGTAAAAACAACACACAGACCAATTTCTTAGAACAGACAAAATCCTGCGCATTGAGAACACCCAGTGCTGATGAGGACGGAAGTAACATGAAGCCTCATTCATTGCTTGTGGGCATGGAAAACGGGGTAGCCACTATGGAAGGCAGTTTGTCAGTTTCTTGCAGAATTAAATATACTCTTACCATACAATCATGCTTCTTGATCTATGCCCAAAGGAATTAAAAATTCGTGTCCACGCGAAGTCCTGCACGTGGTTGTATGCAGAAGCTTTCCTCATAATTGCAAAATTGTTTTGGGAGCACCTAAGATATCCTTCAGTAGGTGAATGGATAAATAAACTGCGGTCCATCCAGACAATGGAGTATTATTCAACACTAAAAAGAAATGAGCTATCAAAGCATGAAAGTACATAGAGGAACCTTACATGCTCCTTGCCAAGTGCAAGAAGCCAATCTGAAAGGCTATTTGCCATATGATTCCAGCTATCTGACGTTCTGGGAAAGGCAGAAGTATGGAGGAGTAAGAGTATCAGTGGGTGCCAGGGCTTGGGGCGGGGCGGCGGGAAGAGTAGGCAGAGCACAGAGGAGTTTTAGAGCAGCAAACATACTCCGTATGACATCATGGTGGATATGTGTCCTTATACATTTGTCCAAACTCATAGAATGTACAACACCAGAAGTGAACTCTAATATAAACTCTGGACTTTGGGTGATTATAATGTGACAATATAGGTTCCTACTTGGTATAAAATGTGTCATCCTGATGGGGGATGTCCATAATGGGGAGGCTGTGTGTCACGGGAGGGAGGAAGTATGTGGGGAAATCTCTGTACCTCCCTCTCAATTTTGTTGTAAACATAAGACTGCTTTAAAAAACAGTCTTTTAAACGAAACAAAACAAAATGCATTCTATTCTATGTTTATGCTGAGAATTAATACATCACTAAATAGATATATAAAATTAACTGGTGTTTATTATTTTTGTTTCTATATTTAAGGTTCTAATCAAACTTTTTCTTCCCTATCAACTACAACATTTTGGTCCCTATTTTAAGTAGATGCACTTTCCAATTCCAAGCACGTCAGGATGCCAGGGTCTCTTGTGTGGGGGTTTTTTCAGACATATTTCCTGTCACCTTACATGTGCCGTGCAGGAGGATCAGGTGACATGAGCAGACAGCAAGCAACACAAGAGGCCAGGCAGGCTCTGCAGACCTCCTCTGGGTCTCGGTTTTTATCTGACACCAACCAGCTATTCTGTTCATCTGGGAAGGTTAAATGGGGGCTGCTCTGTGCCTCTGAACCACCTGCCTCTGAGTGGGGGTCTGCTTCTTTCAGTCCCGTCTGTGTCTACTGACAGGTGATTCTGGGTCCTTACGTAAAGCCTGGGCTGGGGAACCTTCCCCGCTCCCTGGAGGATAGCTCCACCCGAGACCGTGATGCCTAGCTGTTCAGCATGGGCGATTGCCTTCACTGCTTTGTGCATTTGTCCTTGGAACCAATGCAGACACTCCTAAGAGAAGATCCCCCTTTATACCTGAGCCAACATCACATGGCACTGCTTCCTGAGAGCAGGTTTTCGTTACATGGGCACATCAAGCTCCTGAGATGGGTGGAGGGTGGCCCCACAGAGGAAGACAACAAAACAGCAGGTGTGCAGCACTGAAGACAAATTTCAGGACGGACAGGGCTAGCCTGCCGCCAACTTCTGCGGGTCAAGCTCTGCTTACACAAACACTTGTTTCTTTGTCTTTTTTTCCTTTCTTTTATTTCCTTATATTTTCCCAGTACAGTGTATGTGTATCTGATTTAGTCTTTTATTTATATTGTCTCTCATTTTTTTTCTCTTTTCTCATATCTTCTTTTCACTGTCTTAATTTTATTTTAGTTTCTCCTTTGTTTTCTTTAGACTTTTATTTTCTTATTTTTTCCATGTCTTATTAATTTTCTCCCTTTCCTTCTTTTTTATTCCCCTGTTCTTCCGTTGTCTTTTTATTTAGAAATAAAATGCTTCCTGTGTGCTTGTTATGTGGGTTAAGTGTTAATTTGATAAATAGTTGTACGATTACAAATTGAAAAACTGGAGTGCTGTGGTTTTCTCTTTTCAACAACATTTTGACCAATGGAACCACTTGTTGAATAAAAGAAGCTAGTTTTTGGTGGAGATGAAACTATTATAGACACAGTACTCTAGTTTAATATAGACAGCAAATCTCTTACTGTGTTTTAGACTCAATTTCTTCTTCTCTCAAGTGTGGTGTCTACTCTCCTCTCCCTGTCCCCTCGACTCTTCTTTTCTTTTCTTTTCTTTTTCAATTGGAAGTCAAGAAAGGGGCCCAGAACTATCTGGTGCTTGTTTACTGAGTGCTCTGTTCTGAGTATCTCAGCTATGGTGGTAGAAAAGTGGGAAAATATTGAAGGACTTTCTTGGTACATGGGGATTTAAATCACATGTGGACCCCTTCTCTATGTAGCCTAAAACAACCTGTATATCTGAAAGATAAGTTTATATAGGTATTTATTCAAATGAAAATGATCTGTTATCTCTTCAATGACCATTAAAATCAGTCATTACTATCTGGATACAATCTTTGAGTCACCAGCCCAGCATTACCACAGAATAATCTTGTGAAATTCAGCCTCTTGATAAGATCATTACCAAGAAAAGTACCAGGGGTTTTGATTACACTTCTTGTTATATGGTTAACCATGTAAAACTTGAGAGAATATGTGCGAACAAGTATATCCTCTCTTCTATTTATTTACTTGCCTCTTTCAAAGGTCTTTTCTTACAAAAATGTGTCATGAAGATATCAATTACAGTTGATGAAATTGTGTTAAATAACATCACCACAACTTTTGATAGAACTTTCTGGGTATCTCCCACCTTTGCACCCCAAAATTTGAGGACTTATGTGTAATCATTTGCTTCTTGTTTTCAGATAGTTTTGAGATCGCTGTGCCATCAAATAGCCACATTGTCTCAGAACCTGGGAAAAATGTCACGCTCACCTGTCAGCTACCACAGAAGTGGCCAATACACAAGGTTTCGTGGGAAAAGATCCAGCCCCATCAGATCGACCTCCTGACTAGCTGCAACTTGTCCCAAGGGAAAAGTTATCCTTCAAAGTACCAAAGACAGATACTCAGTGACTGTAGTCAGGGCATGAGAAGCACCTTCATCATCATGCCCCATGTCACGGCCTCTGACTCAGGACTTTACCGCTGTTGTTTCAAGGCCAGTGCAGGGGACAATGAAACCTCTGAAACGTTCGCGATGAGGTTGACTGTAACTGACGGTGAGTACGTCATGGATGTCTTCCAGGGTTAAAAATGGAAAAGGCCAACCACTGTGGATTGGTTTCTGTTGTCTTTTTCATGACTCTATTGTTCAAAATATTTTTTAATGTTGGAGCTTAGGTAAGAATGCTAGGATTTGGTTTTTCTTTATCTTGCTAATCCATCAATCACAGATTTAACAATTACAAATCTTTCCAGTTTCTTGATCTGCCACATTCCTGAAATTAAAAAGATAATTGGTAAGTCTAAAAAAATACATGGTATTAACAGCCTGCGAGTTTCAGCCGGGTAACTTCTATTTGTTTCCAACTACGGTGCAGCGTCTTGATGGTGGTGACTAAGTTTTATAATCCTCGTGTATCCTCAGCAATAACAAAATGGTGCTGGATTGGTATTTGCTGTGTCAGTGTTGAGTTGAATGGAATTTAATAAATGTTTGATAACGTTACTCCTTTGCGAGCTCAGGGCTTTGATTCCTTCCATAGTTTTCGGCCCTTGGGGCAGAAACAGACTAGCCTTCTGGGCCTTTCAACCTTAGCAGGCTTCCCACAAGGCTCAGCACTAATTTTGTATTAGTAATTTGTTTCCTGTGTCATAAGGAAGCCCTAATCGTGTAAGCTGCAGGCCCCACAGAACCCGCGTGAGAGTAAGAAAAAGTAACTTTTCACTTCCCGAAGTGCAAGTGCAGAGAGGCCTCGAGAGAAGTGTGTGGCGGGGTCGGAGTGAGAGGGAGGTGGTCTCAGGCTCTCCTGGCTCGGCCTCTGGCACATTTTCTCACAGCAGACGAACATGTCAGAAGAAGCCATTTTTGCTGGTGACAGAAATTGTATTAACTTTTTCCTTCCATCCTTCCTTCCTTACTCCCTTCCTTCTTTCCTTTCACCATTCGCTCTCTCTCTCTCTCTCTCTCTTTCCCTCATTCTTTCATGTGCTTCCAGCCAGCAATGGGCCTTGGCCTGTGTGTAGACTGCTAGAGCCAAGGTTTCTCAGGATTTGGCTGTCCCTTTACAGACTCTGATTATACTGCAGACCGATGTCTATTCCTGCATTGGAAAGGAAGAACAACAGGGTTCATACCTGCAGCAGCTGTGTGTGCTAAGGAGGACATTGGCAGAGGACAGCGCTTTCTCATACATAATCACCTCGGACCCCATTGAGCCTTCTATGCTGCTCTTAGGGCAGCGTGGGTTGTGGGCGAGACCTAAATTGTTCTGAGAACTTGACATAAAAGAGAGGGGTAATGGAATATGTGGGGGAGAAAAATTAACAGAGTTTCTTCATTTTAGGTGTTGACTCCATTCCTTCAGACGTATATACAAAATATTTTGTACCTTAAAAACAAAAACAAAAGCCTTGCATTAGAGAAATATTTTTTAAACCTGGCCAGGGGAAAAAAAATCATTAGTTTTCTCTCAGACACCAAGGCAAGGAAAATTTCTATTCAGAAAAATAGCATAAAGAAACTTTTTCAAACAAATAGAAAATAAAATCTTTTACATTATATGTTGCAAAAATAATTATAAACATGTTAAATTATAGAAAAAAATAGAGGTAACAAATTTTTAGGAGGTATAGTTATTTAACTTTTACTAATTAATAAAAATGCATTTGTCCAGACATGACTAAATTTCTTGCACAAAACTATAATATAAGCTGTAAACGATATGAAGGTGACTGAATGTAATGGTCAGTATTGTTAGTGTCCATGTGTTTTAAACACTTGCAAAATGGCTTTTTGATATTCAATTGGCAAGTTAAAAGAATATCAACAGGGCTTATTAGTAAAAAGTTATAACTAATGGAAAATGCCCAGCTTTTGACTGTATGTTTTGGTTTAATTCCTTTTTAAAATAAATGTAAGTAAAGATTGAAAATAAAAAAGTCAGATGGAAAAGCAGAAATAGATCACTTGCATTTGCTCTGTTGTAATTTGATTATTTCAAGTCTTGAGGCTGTTTGGTGAAAAATCAATGTAGGGATTAAAGCAGACACGTACAAGATGTGGAGCAGATTTAATTTATTTCAACTGTCGAGAGAGAGATGATTGTGACACAAATTTTATAAACTGCTATGCATCCTTTTGTTCCCTCCCATCAACTTCTTTTTTAGGATCCAAAGGAGAGATTTTCACGACTGTCATATTCTACACACACACAGGGCTCTTTCCTGTGGTTGTGTTCATTGTCAGACAAGTACTAGGTACTCAGAGGTCACCCAGAAGATAACACAATGTCAACCATGTCCCCTCTATCCAGTTCTTGCATATTTTGAACAGAGGGAGATAGTAGCAGAAGTGTGGTTTGAACCCGAATTTCCTATTGACTATCTTTGCTGAGTGAAAAATGTCTGTCTCCTGTCCTTTGCACTCAGAACCTGGGAAGTAGTTTGAAATAGCTCCAGATTGACTTTTTTGAATTTGAAACTTGCCTAGACCACAGGGGCAAGGAACAGGGGGAAATGTGAATATACTGACAGTGACCAAGATTATTTGGGGCCCTACATGTCATCTAGATTGGCCTTAGTCATGAGAAAAGCATCTTTGTTTCCACCAAAAGAATTTGGGAAGCTTTTTAATATGAACTAAATGATGTTGAGACTACTATTGTTTCAACTGAGCTTACTGATTATAAAAAGAATGTGGATCAAAGAAATGAAATCAGCTCTCTCAGAAAGTTTCTGGAGAAGACTAGTTTTGAGCAAACCTCTGTTTGCTGCTGCCAAGCAGTATTGTTACTCATGTCCTTGTCCGATCTTCTGCCACCGATGAGGCCACTCAGCTGAACCACCCAGTTCCAATTGATGATCAGAGCATAGAAAAGAGACAAAGTACGAGAAGTAACACAAAACATGCATGGGGAGGGTGGAGGAGGGATGAGGAACTTGTGTGTGGATGACTGCAAGCAAATGACTAGGTTGGTACAGAGATTTTGAATTCTGGGTTAATATAAAAGGAGGGAGGTTTAATTAGGGTGATGACTTGGTGCAGTTCTGGATCTCATATAAGATCAATGAAAGCCACCAAAATGGCAAAATGGTATTCAAGGACATGTAAGTGGAATCATTGAGTGCAGAATCAAAGAGAAAATTGAGACGGAGGAATCTAATTGTGAGTTAGTTGTAACAGTCAGTGCGTGAATGCTCGAACTCACATACTAGATCTTTGGGCACAAAACGGAGCCCACTCCAGACAGACAAATTTAATGGTGCCTCCCCTGGGCCGGCAAATTAGAAAAAAGGTGCCCCTTCCTCCAGGTTGCTGCAGACCGCAAAGCTGGTGTGCAGGCTTGGTGGCGGGGCGGGGGGGGGGGGCACAGGCTCCTTACCCACCTAGTCTGGCAGAAACGTGGTCTGGATGAGGGCAGAGAGAGGTTAGTCTGATTAGAATGTCAGCTTGCGCTTGCCAAGGCCTTGCTAGTCACTCACACTTTCCTACTTTCTCTTTTTCCCAACCAACCTACTAGTTTTCATCACATTTACCTCCTTTCCTTTAGAGTTTCAGTCAGATCTCCTCCATCTTCGTGATTTTTCCACATTAGCCCAAACTACTTCCCTGCCATTGAACTATTGAACATTTTGAATTTCTCAAACTTTTGTAACTTGGAAATGTATACCATTGAGTCACTTAATAATTGCATTTGTTTGCAGTGGTCCAGAGATTTATTTTAGAAATTACTTGAGATTAGGGATTATGGCATCTCTGCTTAGAGGTGTCAAAATATCTTTCCAGAATATTCTCATTAAGTGTTCTCAACTGATTCTTTGTATGTTAATATTTTATCTATCCTAGTATATTTCTACATATTTTACTTATATTCTAAAATGTGTCCATTTTATTTTCAAGTTTTCTAGCTTGATTATTTCTAGGTTTCCTTCATCAACATTTAACATTTGAGGTTTAGTGATAGCTGATCAAAGAAACCTAAACTCTGAGGAGATCAGTTGCAATGTTTGGGGAGAAAACTTTCATGAATGTTGTTTACATTTATATCTTTCAAAAAAGCCTATTTCCTTTCTTAACTTTATTTTGTTTTGCATGTTTTATATAAATGGTGGATAATTGCAAGTCACTGGATCTGGTGGATGGGGTTTATAAATGAAAATTACAGAAGTATTCACTAGAAAATCATGGGGCCACAGCCAAGGGAATCTTCCCGTATGTTTCTTCTGTGAGGTATAGGGTTGACAAACAGGTAGGAGCGTAGAGGAATAGGGTGCTTGCCTATACATGGCTTGATGGAGATTGACTTTGGGACTCAATGCTCCTGAGTTGGACTAGAAGAACATGGAGGAAGAGAAATGAGCTTCATTTGTTTCTTTGGCCTTTAGTTTCCACTAAAATGCATCCAGTTTGCTCCCAGATGATTTGGGTTCCTGAACAGTGTCAGATGTAGACAAGAGAATTTTTTTTTTTTAAGGATCTACTCATCCAGAACCTTCTGTCCCATCCTTATGAATTTATGATAGGTCTGAATATTGTAGGCATGGGCGTTGTCCTAGCTGGTATGCACCGGAATGTCAGATACATTTATTTCCATGACATAGTGTGATGAACTTCAGCTTTTTAATATCTTCACCTACATAGAAAATAATGTTCCTGACAGCTCTTTATATAATTAGAACCACAGCACCAGAATCCAAAAGCACTAGTGTCACTGCTCACAAGATAAAATAGTCTCTACCAAAATGGATCAACTGCAATTTTCAGCTCAGTTTAGTTGTTTTTAAAATTCTGGGTGATAACTGGATATCCAAATGAAACATACTGTTTCCAACATCACAAGTAAGTTGATTACTCAATCATGGCCTATTATGTCTCTGTGTCTTTACAGTTGCCTCTGCCCAAATCAGTTCTTGTAGGAGACATTGTGTTAAAAAAAAAAAAAAAGCAGCTAACTAGTTAGTTTGTTTTGTAAGCCCCACGTATTGATTTATTCATCTTTCCTAATGCACAAAATCCTAGAATGTTTGCCTGCAGTCCTTTTTGTATACATACCATATTTGTGTAGATAAACAAGGTAGGGAATGGGATAATATAATAATGACATGTTAATATCAGAGGGAAGGAAATTCCTCAAGACCTCACGTTAAGTTGCTTCGATGACTCTGTTACCGAGGAACATTGTTGGGTGTGTATTCCTAACTCATGCATGTAAAGGGAGCACAAATTATCCTTGCTTTACACCACTATAAACAATGTAAATTAGAAAGCACTGAATCCTAGGGACTGCTTTTCTTTAAGAGAATCTTTATCCTCACCTGAATTTCCAACTATTTTCATGAATTTTTCCTCACCCTAGAAACCTAAGAGTAGAGCTAGGAATTCGAGTTCAAATGTACTGATTTTCTGCCCCCTAAAATCCATGTTGAGAGACCTGCCTAATGATTCCAACTGCAAAACAGCCTTTTATACTCTTTGTCATGCACGGGATTTTTTTAATTTAAAGCATCTGGGAATTGTGAACACCTTCTGGTTGTCTTCTTCCTTATTAGAGAGCCTTATTAGGGACTGAACATAGATGATTGTGTGAAGTTTTCCCCAAAGGCAAGTAGAAAGTTACTTAAAATTAAAAAAAAATAGTTCTTCATATAAGATTAACGGCCTTTCATTCTTAATAGCAATTCTAGTTTTAATTATTATGATTCAATTAGTCAGACAGCTACTACTGACTTCAGCTGAAATATTTCAAACATGCACTGACCTAACTCTCTGACAAATATTGACAAATACTAGGTGACCGAGTAGGTTTGTGGAGGACTATGTGATTTAAAAGGACAGCGAATGAAGAATAAACATAGATCTGTCATTGTAGAGACACATCTTTGAACCTCAAAGAAACTTAATGTTCTTTACATTGAAATGATTCAGAGATTTTTTTTTAACTGAAGTATGGTTGATGTACAATATTATATTAGTTTCAGGTGTGCAACATAGAGATCCAACAATTATATACATTATGAAATGCTTACCACAGTAAATGTAGGTACCGTCAGTCACCACACAAAGTTATTAAATATTATTGACTATCATCCCTATGCCCTATGCTATACTTTTTCTTGCATGACTAACTGATTTTATAATTGGAAGTTTGTACCTCTTAATCCCCTTCACCTATTTCACTCATCCCGCCCCCCCCCACCATCCACCCCACCCCCACCTTCCCCTCCGGCAACCACCAGTTTGTTCTTTGAATTTAGGAGTCTGTTTCTGTTGGTTGTTTGTTCTGTTTTTTAGATTCCACGTATAAGTGAAATCATATGGTATTTATCTTTTTCCAATTCAGGGATTTTCAAAAGGCATGTATTCAACAGAGATATTTTTGGATATCTTTCTAAAAATAAATATATTCCAATACTCGTTGACCACTCTAAAATTTATTTCTGGAATTAATTCACTTTCAGTAGAACCCACAAGTAACTGTGATATTCATAATTTTTTAAATGTAAGAGTAACATTTTATTTGATTAACCCACAAGAAGAGATTCTTTCTTCCACAGATATAAGGTGGAAATGTTAATACTCTCCATTGGATTGATGGGGACTGAGAAATAGCTTTAGCTGAGGTGAATAGGGAGTGAACTGAAAAATCCTTATTATCACTATGATGGACATGGCAAATACAGAGTAGATACTGAGATGAGGAGACCATATTAACAAAAGGTGGGATGTTTTCTGTGGCTTCCTACTGCAGAAGCTCAAGGACACAGTATATGTGCAGATGACCCCAAATGGGGACCACATAGGAGACAAATTCACAAATACAGAAAAATATAGGCTTGCAAAGTAGAATTATTGATTGTTATCAATAATAATGATGATGTGAATGTGCTTTTAGTTTTCCATGCCTTATACGGAGCACTGGATAAATTCTACACTTTTTAATTTGTGTGCGTGTGTACATTTATAAATGAAGGTACCTGTGAACATTTGGTAGGAGGAGCAATGAGCAATCTTTTTCAAAGCTTCATGGCTAGGAAGGAGAGGGGCTAGGATCCATAGCAGGGCAGGAAGGCTTCAAAGTTCTTGTTCTTAACTGTGGCAGGATATTGCTCGAAGTAAAAGAAAAAAGTTAGTACTATTGTCAACATATGCATCGCAGTAAAAGCTGGCTATGGAGAATTTCATAGACTTGTCCCCCCTTCCACCCCCCTTTAGGTACCCTAGACTTCAAACTGACCCAACATATAGAGCGAGTGTAGGCAAAGTAATGGGGGTTTGATCTCCCACAATTTTCGTCCAGCTCTGCATGCTTGGTGAGCCTTCCTCAGGTCATCACAGGTGCTGTATGGGGTTCTCCCCTGACTTGTCCCCTTTTCTGGGGCTTGTGGGTATTATGACATTGTGTCAGAGAGGGTTTCTTTACAGCCATATAAGGGACAAGCAAAGTTAGATAACAGGTATTTGGGTCTGGAGGGAAGTACTGGTGGCTGATGAAGTCAAGTCCACACGAGGAACAGATGAGGGGAACTTTAGGAGTAACCTCTGGACAAAGGAGAGTCCAGGCTCTTGCTGGAGATAACTGGTGATCACTCAGCTCTCCCATGGCTTCTTGGCTTTGCAAAGGTCTGTGCCAGATCTGCCCACTAGACTCTCCCCTTGTGGGGAAGCCTACTCCCATGAGCAACTAACTGGGAATCTGCTCTAAGTTTTCAAGCACAACCTTCTTCCAGCTTATGTTCCTCCTTCCTTCTCCTTCCTTTCAAATCCTGCTCTCACTCTAGTTCTTGTAGATATAACTGCCTTTCCTCTTGTTCTTGTAAAGACCAATGAACCCAGAACTGGAGTTATAAGCCAGCAGAATTCTAGTGCCTCACCCTCAAGGACAGAGAGGGTTTAACCTCCAAAACCTCCTAAAAAAAAAGGAAGGTTTATTTTCAATATTAAAATACTTGAATAGTTATATTCTCTCATATTTATGGACCTTGATATTGAACAGCCAAATACATAAAATATTTAAATAGTATGGTATGCCTACTGTGCTTTATTGCATGGCAGAGATGTTTATCTTGATTTCAGTAGAGCATTTGAAAAATTTCCCGTTCTCTCCTCGTGGATACACATAGTAGTGACACCCTAGTGTGTAGAGTTACACTTGGTTAAACAACAGTAATAACAACAGTGTGTTGGGGAATTATAATTAGAAGCAAAATCTCCTCCTTCCCCAGAAAACTGCTCTACAAAAGAGAAAGAAAATAATTTTATTATTAAATAAGCATTAAACCAGAATTCTGATATGTATTGCAGGCAATCTGCCAAGAGAGTGCAAAGACAGAAATCTCACCTTTTATGGGGCCCAGCAGATAGGACCCATTACAAACGTGTTCTCAAGGTAAACAGTAATTAGTCCTCAGGTAAGAGGACTTGACAGCACCATTTGTCACACAGAATTGAACCTAAA
Source organism: Eumetopias jubatus (assembly GCF_037043125.1). NCBI lineage: Eukaryota > Metazoa > Chordata > Mammalia > Carnivora > Otariidae > Eumetopias > Eumetopias jubatus. The sequence goes on from NW_028274822.1 coordinate 8,019,476, forward strand.
TTCACCTGGTAATTGGGATGACCATCTGTGTTAGCTAGTTGGCTCTCTCTAAAGGAAAAATGAGCGTCTTACACCATTAAGCCAGGAGGTACTTTTGTACCTTGGAGCTTAAGCTCCTACCCTCCCACAGAATCAGGAGGTCTCTTTCTTGATGATTGCATTCCCAAGGGATGGCTTTGATTTATTACAGCAGAAGAATGCAAAGCAGATCAGCAAAGGTAAAAGGCACATGGGGCAAAGTCAGAAGGACTGACAGATTTCCCAGAAAGAAAGCAGATGTTCAGCATAAGCCACACAGTTTGTATCAACAATTTGGACACATTAAACCACCCTAACAGTTAGGGAATGGTGGAAACGCTCCAAAAATCCAGGTTCCACACACTAGCCGATGGCCAACCTTGCATGCAGGCCTTTCTAAGGATAGCAGTCTCTGGCCCGTTCCATTAACTTTTTGGCACACTTAATTCACTAAAAAAGTGAGCAAGATTTGTGCAGTTCTTGACATTCTGACTTATGATGCATAAAACACAGTCTCCTTTAAATAATACATGTTCATGAAAGTTGAGGTTCATGAAAATACAAGAAATATAGCATAAGACCAAAATAAATACTTGGGTGAAAAGATGAGACATCTAATATGACAGAGTCAGCCGTGAAAGTTTTCTCAACAAGTGGACCAAACCAAAGATATTCACCATCCTTATGCCTCCTATTCTGACTTAGATGCCCTGGCCATACACCAATCACTGTAGAGCAGCATGGCCCATAGAGACACCAGAAAATGGAGCTAATGCAGCCATCCTATACCAAGTAGGTAGTAGGTAAGCTTTATGGTCTATCTTAGACTATGTGTATCTCAACTGCTGTAACATTTTTAAGTGTTTAAGTCCTTTGGGAAATATTTTCCATCAATAGAGGCAAAATCAGTATAGCAAAAATTGTACATGGGTTGGAAACTTGCTTCTCTCATTGGTTTGCTCCAGGACAATGATGTAGATTCTCTTACATTTCTGTTTATGTCCTCTTATGCTTCTGTTTCTCATGTTTACGGTTTAGATTTTCTTATGTGCTGTAGGTTTCTGTTAAAATCGGATAATACTTTCATTTTGAAGAAGAGTAGTTATTTCTCACTCAGAAGAAAGATTACAGGCTGATGTCATTGTTCTTTAATTCTCTGAAAATAATTTATTCCCTAGGATCTTCTTGCTATAAAACATGGGAAGGTTTCTGAAATACAGAGTATAAAATTGATTTGCACAAAGCAAGTTGACCTTTGAAAACTTGGAATAATATTACCGTATCAGTATCCACTTGATGTATATTTCAGACATACAGGAAAGTTCAACAGACTTTGGGCCACCATTATATCCAACGGTCCTACAAAGCTACAATTATCTTATTTGTGTTTATCAGTGCTACCTCTGCCTTTCCCCAGGAGGCTGTATCTAGCTGCATGAGCAAGTGTCCTACTACACGTGACTAGTTCAATATGAAAAGAATACAAATGAGTTATTTTTTAACCCAATTTGAATGCATGTATACAAAAGATAAGTATACTATTAATAATTTACAGGTTACATGGTGCTTGAAATATAAGGCACCTCTGTATGTTTTATCTAAGCCCCGTAGCCACCCTTGGGGCTGGTTTTGTCATCATTTTGCAGTTGCCAAAAATGTGTCTGCAAGATGAAGTGTCTCACATGAGGTCTTCCAGGGAAAAGAATTAGAAGGTAGGACTAGGCCCCAAGGTTTCCCTCCTCAATCTCCATTTTTTCCAGCAAATCCACGTCTAACTGGATATTTACGTTATATAGTGATCACAAATTAGGATCAACCTGGTAATAGTGTGTCAGCGCACATGTATCTACCCTGTGAGAACTCACACACTGTGTATATTCTGTCTACATAGAATGAAATCTGATATTTCTGCTTTTCTTTTTAATGAAGTAAGAAAACAAGAATAATTTGTAACTGGCATCTACCCTGACCTATCCGGGGCTGGCTAGAGGCTCAGGATCTTTGAGGTTTCCCTAGCATGTCATTTGGTCCAGATATTTAGGTTCTGAGTCACTTTGCTTCCTCACTCCCTAACCCACCTCAAACTGTAATAAAGGATAAACAACAGACGTTAGTGTCTGCTCTTGCTAGCCTGGTTCTGGGGAAGGACCTGGCATCATTTCTATCACGAGCCTTTCTAAAGGTTTATAACTCAGCCATAAATACTTGTCATTGGCAGGAACGTAGCCTGGAGGGTTGCAGTCCTGGAGTAAATTATTCATTTATATATCTCACTGACATGCTTTAAATTGTTTTAACTGTATTTATCTTTTTTGATGGGAGGGAAAATAATGGCTTTATGGTTCACGACACTTTTGTCCTCCTATGAATCAAGACAGCATTGGGATGAAAAAAAATCAGCAAAAAAGTGGCTGCTGAGAATACACAATAATTCTTTCTTTAAGAGAGGGGCTTGAGGGCTGACATTACTCAACCTAAGATCTGTTAGCAGAATTTAGGCAAAAGTGAGTGTTAGGAACTATTGATTGACTCCCTGAATCATGCACACCCTTTGCTTTTCCTTTTCGTTTTTAGTCACGCAGGGCCCAGCGAGTTGTGTGGCTACACCAGCCTGGCTCCAGGTACGGATTGGTCATGTGAACACAGCCGTGGGGCAGGGAAAGGAGTACAAAGCAGGATTGGCTATAGGTGGGAGGCTCCAGATTGCAACGTCTCTGGAGTGTGAGTGACTCTCCACCTGACTCCCATGCTTTTACCTTAATTCTTATGGGAAAATGCTCATCCCGTGGGTGTTTTTAAATTGTCTGGGGCCTTCCAAAACAATGTAAGCTCCATCAATCAAGTACGAGGTATGTATACTAAAAAATATCATCTCTGCCCCTGGTTCCTTTCACAGAACTCCTGAACCCTTGTCATTTCCCAAGTGATAGGGGCGCTAGGAGCATCTTTTGCTATAATATTTGGTCTTAGTCCCCAGTTCCTGACACAAGAGCTTTTAGAACCCTTGGACTCTCCAGAGCGATGAGGGTCTTTTTGCAAGTTAATGAGGCAGCTGGTGGCTGGAAGCACCTTGAGAGCTTCAGGATGGGGGCTGGATGCCAGAGGAATCAGCCACGTGCTGGGAGGGTTGGAACTTTAAGCCCCATCCCCCTGAAAAAGGGAAGAGGGGCTGGGGTTGAAGTAATCACCAGTGGTCAATGATTTAAGTAGTTGTGCCTGTGTAATGGAACCTCCATAAACCCCTAAATGACAGGGTCAGAGAGCTTCTGGGTTGCTGAGCACGTGAAGGTGTTGGGAGAGTGGCCCATCCCTAGAGAGCATGGAAGCTCCATCTCTACTCCCTGTCCTCATTAAACTTGCCTTATTTGTCTCTTCCATTTGGCTGTTCCAGAGTTGTTATCTTTTCTAATAAGCCAGTAATAGTAAGTAAAGTGCTTGTCTGAGTTCTGTGAGCTGTTATAGCAAATTATCAGACTTGAGGAGGAGATCATGGAACCTTGGATTTATTTACCTGGTTAGTCCGTCAGGGGTAGGGAGGCCTGGATTTGTGATTGGATTTGAAGGTGGAGTCCGGGGGCAGTGTTGTGGGACTGAGGCCTTCCCCGCGGGGTCTGTGAAAGCTCGGGGGACAGTGAGTGTGAGCAGCATCGCGAGTAGAGAAGCGGTTTTGCTCTAGTTGGTGTTTTTCCTTTAGGAACCAAATTCATTTTTACACGCCATTTCATCTGTAATTCCATAGTATGGCTTGAGATACTATGTGTTAAAAGATGAATGAATGCACAGATCTGACTCCAGTAGGTCAAATATTACTAGAAGAGGTTAAAAGGAGGTAACATATGTGACATTGAAAGATACATTTGAAATTTGGATTTATAATTGAACAGTGTGAAACAGATAACCAGTACATTTCAATGGTTTCTACTTAATTCTACTTGAGAGTTTAATAAGGAATGCCATCTTAATTCTTAAGGATTCTGAATATACTTCTACAAAAACAGTTCTCTACAACTTGTACTTTAAATATCACCACTAAAATTTGTCAGATTATTCTGTTTTAAGCATGCAGACCTTTACACTTTTATACTATGATTTTTTTTCTGATTAATAGAAGAACCATACATCCTTTAGAAAGTTTAGAAAATACCAAAAAGCCTAAAGAAAGAATTGCTTTTAATGCCTCTCTCTGGAGATCATCACTTTAAAATTTTGGCATTTGTCTCCTTGTAGACTTTTTTCCCATAAGTCCTATACCTGATGGAGATATTACAGCATGTGAAATTGTCAATGCTGGTTTTGAAGTTTTACTGAACCTTATAGTCTATAGTAGGTAGGATTCCATGTCATTGGAATTCCTTACATACATCATCCAAGTGTCTATAGCCAAGGTTTTCAAGGAATGGGCCTCAGATCAGCAAGAAAGATGTTGCATGGGAGCTGCAAATGCAGACCCACCAGGACCGTCTGGATCAGAGGTTTGGAAGGGGGTGCCCCGAAATCTGTGGCTTAACAAGCCTCTAGGTGAATCTGATGCAAAGTAAGTTTGAGAACCACAGCCATGCCGTCTTGCTCTTAGTCTGGGAGGAAATAAGGGTTTTCTTTTTGCTGTTCTAAGTGTTTTACACAACTCTTTGTTCACATTTCTGAGTATTTCTTTTTCTTTTTTTTTTTTAAATATTTTTGTTTATTTGTTTGACAGAGAGAGAGACAGCGAGAGCAGGAACACAGCAGGGGGAGTGGGAGAGGGAGAAGCAGGCTTCCCGTGGAGCAGGGAGCCCGATTCGGGGCTCGATCCCAGGACCCTGGGATCATGACCTGAGCCGAAGGCAGACGCTCAACGACTGAGCCACCCAGGCGCCCCCCCTGAGTATTTCTCTAGAATAAAAGAGTTAATCAATGTGTAAGCACCTAGTGAAAGACTGTGCCACACAGAGACTGAATTCTTTCTGGATGCAGTTGTGGCAGTTTCTACTATTCCAAAGAGAGCTCGAGATGCTCTATCTGACCACAGTCTTCCTCTTACCCAGCTTGTTCTTTATGTGCTTTTTCATAGTAAGTTATTTGTATCTTTCATTTTGTCTTCCATAGCTTTTTCTTTTCTTTTTTAGAGAGAGAGAGGGTGTGTGTGTGTGCACGAGTGGCAGGGGGCAGAGGGAGAGGGACAGGGGGAAAGAGGATCCCATGTAGGCTCTGCGCTGGGTGGAGGGCGGGGGTTGGATCTCCTGACCCTGAGGTCATGACCTGAGCTGAAATCAAGAGTCGGTGGCTCAGCTGACTGAGCCACCCAGGGACCCCTATAGCTTTTTCTTAATAGCAAGGATGTGTTAAAGGTACTGTTCTTTTGTCTTGACATGTTGCTTGTGATCATTTTAACTACAGATATTTTTCAATTGACCTGGTGAATCCTATATGTTTATTTATTTTTATGCCATTTCTCATTCCAGAGATTAAATAATACTTATATTTCTTCTAATGTTGATATGAAAAAATTTAGAGCTGTAGTCCACCCAGATTTTTTTTTATTGTAGCAAAGGTCTAAATAGCATTTTCAAAAGTGGTTAAACAATTTTCCCAGAATACTGTCAACGAATATTTTAATAATAACTTTCATTTTCTCACCATGATTTCCTGTTTGATTTAACCTTAGCATCTGTGATATTCAAATTATTTCAGTATAGCAAGTGTGGTCCTTTGATAGTCCTATGTTACAATGCAAAATAATTTCAGGTATTTTGTTCCTTTATTTTTTATAATGTACTAAGAGCTTAAAAATCTTATTCTTATTTGACAGGGAGAAAATTCATTGTTCCTTTTGTAGGAGTGGTTCAATGTATTTTTGTTCTGAATAAATTTAGCTTTCCCTTTCTCCATCATATTTGGACAAAAGCCATTCTTCGACTGTACAGTCTTTAAGGTTCACACATTTTTCTACTTTTATTCACCTTATAGGTTCAACAAGTTTGAAAAATGAAAAGAATGTTTATTCTTTGACTTAGTTTCACTTTGTACAAAAGAATGAGTGGATGTAGACTTTGAGCTCCTATCGTGAAAAAAAAATAGCACCTAAGTAGTAGGTCAGGAAGGAAGAAGTAATCTGAGGGAAAGATCGGGGAGAATCCAATGAAAAGCATGATTTTCAGGTTGCTGTAGGATTGCAGGCAGTGTGGGAATCACAGAGCAAGCATTGGGCTTTACTTTCAAGGTTAGAGGGAAGTCATGCTGTTCATCAGCCACAGCCTGGCCCCTTCCTGCAGGAGGGGAGACTGGCGAGTTTGCTGCCCCAAAGAGAGGGGGCAATGGGGACAGCTCCCAGGTTCCAATTCACTCCCAGTCCTGACAAATATATATATATATTTAAAGATTTATTTATTTATTATTTTTATTTATTTATTATTTATTATTTTGGAGAGAAAGAAAGAGAGAGCAGGGGTGGGGAGAGGGAAAGCAGCAGAGACAGAGGGAGAGAGAGAACCTCCAGCAGAATCTCTGCTGAGCATGGAGCCCAATGTGGGGCTCGATCTCACGACCTTGAGATCATGGCCTGAGCCGAAATCAAGAGTCTGCCACTTAACTGACTGAGCCACCCAGGCGCCTCTGGTAACAGCATATATTGATGGATTTTTTTTTTCCTGGGAAGGAGCTCTGTGGAAGGTGGTGGGTGAGGAGTCTCATGGGCAGGAGGACATTTTATTTTATTTATATTTTATTTATTTATTTATTTTTAAAGATTTTGTTTATTTATTTGAGAGAGAGAGAGAATGAGAGATAGAGAGCACGAGAGAGAAGAAGATCAGAGGGAAAAGCAGACTCCCCGCTGAGCAGGGAGCCCGATGCGGGACTCGATCCCGGGACTCCAGGATCATGACCTGAGCCGAAGGCAGTCGTTTAACCAACTGAGCCACCCAGGCGCCCCAGGAGGACATTTTAAAGATAAAATGGTCCCTGACCTCACTGAGATCTCTCTTCAGAGGGGATGTTGCTCTAGTAGTTTATTGCTTATGTGAATATTACCTCATTAGAGTCTCACCACAATTCTGTGATGTAATTAGAACTGTTGTCATTGTCATCACTTGACAGATGAAGAAAGGCATGCAGAGAAGGGTAAGGAATTGGCTGGAGGTCACACAGCTAAAGAGTGACAGAGTCAGGGAGAGAACTGCAGATTTCTGGACCATTGTTCTTTCTACTTAAGCACTGAGTCAGAGTAACATATTTCTTCTGATTACTTTTTTTTTTTAAAGATTTTATTTATTTATTTAACAGAGAGGCAGACAGCGAGAGAGGGAACACAAGCAGGGGGAGTGGGAGAGGGAGACACAAGCTTCCCGGGGAGCAGGGAGCCCGACGCAGGGCTCGATCCCAGGACCCTGGGACCATGACCAGAGCCATGGGCAGACACTTAAGCAACTGAGCCCCCCAGACGTCCCTCTTCTGATTACTTTTTATCATTAACTCGGATTGAGTAAAAAATATTTCTTAAATTCTACTTTTAAAATTATACTGTTGTGTGAATGTACTTAATTTATCAGCCTTAAGAAGTAATCTTCATTTATATACTCTTGATAGCTTTTTTTTTTTCTACAAAAGATTTTATGTATGTGATTGGGAGCTCCTTAGAGTGAAGGGTTATCTGTCTCAAACGTACACTCTTTCTATTCTTGTTCTTTTTAAAATTTTTAACTGAAGTTTAGTTGACCTACAATATTAAATGAGTTTCATGTATACAGTATGGTGACTCAACAATTATATGTACATTAGGAAAGGTCACCACAGTAAGTCTAGTTACCATCTGTCACTGGAGAAAGGTATGACGGTATTGCTCCCCATATTCCATATGCTGTCCTTTCCATCCTTGTGACTTATTTATTTTATAACTAGAAGTTTGTACCTCTTAATCCCCTTCACCTATTTATTTTTTTAGAGGTGGGGAAGGGGCAGAGGGCGAGGGAGAGAGAATCTTAAGCAGGCTTCATGTGACGCAGAGCTTGATCTCTTGATCCTGAGATCGGGACCTGAGTCGAAATCAAGAGTTGGACGCTTAACCAACTGAGCCACCCCGGCGCCGCTCCCTTCACCAATCTGTCCTTGTTCTTCTTAAGGCGTTAAACTCAGCTGAATCAAGGAACTAATAAAAATCTGTGAGGAGTCACAAATATTTAGAAGACTCTAAAGTAAAAATTCTTTTTCCCTTACTCTCATCCTGTTATTTCATTGGATTGTTTTGAATTGTTACTCTATTTGATTAATGTTCACTTTCCTCATTTTCCCACCGTTTTTTTTCTGGACTTAGCTGAATTCCTAATTCCTATTATATATTTTTTTCCTCCTAGGTAAAACTGATAACCACTACATTGTCTTTGTGGCTGGAGGGGCAGTTGTGTTGTTGCTGTTTGTTATCCTAACCACCGCCATTGTCATTTCTTACAACAGGTGAGTATTGCAGCTCATCCTAATTCTTGTTTCCCTTGAGTCATCCTGATATGAGGGGTTCTCTGTGAATAACCCAACAGTTGGCCAAGCTGCCTTAGCCCTCACATACAGCGTTTTGAGTATTTTTCTGACACAAGAGAGAAGTAGTTGTGGTAATATCAGAGGAGAAAGCTAGAGTAGCTCATTTAAGAATTAGTAGGAACTGCTCTGATGTTAGCAGAGGTTTCATATTCTGGGCAGCCAACTGCCTGGAGCCTCTGCCGTGTCTCCCTTGTCCTCTCTCTTCCTCCTCCTGCAAGGAAAAGAGGGTGTTGGGCGAGGGGTGGTGTGTGTGCCTGCGTGCGTACATGCAGCCACCTTTCCGTCTGCACGTGCGTGCGAGCATGCATCCGTGCATGTGTGCGTGCGTGCGTGTGATGAGGGGGGAGGGAGGGAGGGATTCTGAGAAGGGGAAGAACAGGGTTGAGCAGTAATAATGCCTTCATGTATTCATTCATCAAATATCTATTGCAACAGTAGTGAACAAGATGTGATGGAGTGCACATTCTAATAAATAAGCAACATACTTTTAAATGGTTGTATAGTTTCTGAAACAAGCAACAGAGATGCTATTCCTAAAAAAAATTATTGAGGAAGAGAGGTGTGTTGGAAGGGGCTACCTTAGAGAGAGTAGATAGTCATTGACCTCTACTTAAGTTTCCTACCTTTTACTCTCTGTGGCACACTTGGGAACTTGCTGGAATATTCTGGGTTGACTCTGCCCTTTCTTGCTGTCTCACGCTCACCAACTCACTTGTCTAAGGTATTTGTCGTAATCTTAGCTGTAATCATATTGAATTGAAATTACTCTTTATGCTTGTGTTCCAACTAAAGTGTTCTCTTGTTAGCAGAGGGAAGGAATACATCCATCTCCTCTTCTCTTCTACCCCAGCAATATTACCACACACACACACACGCACGCACGCACACACATAGGCACACACACGTGCAAGTGCATGTGTATTAATAGGATATCAGGTAGATTTCTCTATCTCATCTCCATATCCCAGCCTCACCTCTTTGGAGCTGGTATTACAACTCCCTGGAGGTTAGTTAATGCTCCCAATCTGCCCCCAGCTCCAGCTGTCTCCTCTCTTTCTTTGGAGCACACCTGACTTTTCCTGGTTGCTCTTCTAAAAGCTAGTATCCTTCCTGTTTAACACCTTTTCTTGTCTTTCTACTGCCACCAGAATAAGGTTAAAACTCATTAACCCTGTATCAAAGGCACCCTTTGTTCTGACTTCCACCCAGTTAGTGGGACCCCAATCTAATGTTCCTTTATATTTTCTACTTTACTGCCCCAATGTCAACAAATTTTGTTAAAACTTCAAGTCTCATTTTGTGAACACACCCGACTCTCTTCCCATTTGGGTAGCTAACAAAGTGCTGTTTCCCCCATGTTTGGCTTTACTCCCATGACTCATTCAAGGTGTGGGACACATGTCCCCTTTGGGAGGTCTGTCCTGGTCCTCCCTCCCTGCAAAGAGACCTGATGTCACCATCTGTTGCGTTGCGCCTTGCAACCTGCTTTGTAGCTTCATCATTTTTGTGCTGTCCTCCCTTCTGTTCAAAATGTCAGGGATTGCATTTTATTCATTTCTTAGTGTTTGATAGCATTTAGCACTAATCTTTCCAAATAACGGATGGTCAATAAGCATTTGTCTAATTAAACTGAAACACAGAACTCTCGTTTTCCCTTTCTTTCCATCACGGGCTGCCCTCAAGTCTTTCCCTGGTCAGAAATTGAACAAATTAGCAAATTGAGGGAAGGAACCCAGGATGTTAGTGACACTAAGGATTTTTCTACTGCTTCACCTTGGTTGATGAAAAATGCACCGAGGGCGGCTGTGACAGCAGGAGCATCCGGAAACACGGGCAACATGATAGGAGAGAGTGAGTGACAGCATGGATCTCTGGAGGGTCACAGATGTTGGACATGATGGATTTAGCTTCATGAAAATGCATTACTTTTACATGAATAGCTAAATTGAACTGTAGAATATATTGTCCCACTTGGTTAAATGTGATAAAAAGATTAGTGGACTTGAATGTGTAATCATGGCCGAACATCACAAAGGAAGAAGCGCTTGTTCTTTCTACCTTGTCGCCCGAATCAGTTTGTGGTTGTAACTTAGAAAAATGACCCAAGGGCTTAAACAATGGTCTTCAGAACTCTGTCTTCCTGACCATTTAAAATAATCCTGCCGCTTCCGATGTGCTGACTTGGGGAGAAGCCAGAGGAGATCACAGTGTGCCTGAACGAAACCAAGTCCTTCCTTCACACCCAGTACCCCGGAGCCTGTGTGTCCAGAGGCATTTCCCACACTTTCTCTGCCCTCATTTTGTGTTTCTTCCAGTTAGAGATCAGAATGGTCACATTGTTAAGTGAATGTAGTTGGTGGGCGTGCGTAGCCCTGGTTAGGTGTGGCAGGAGCCAAAAGACGGGTGTGTCTACAGGAAGAAATTTAATGTTTAGCGTGCAAAATGTTAGACACTTATGTTTCCTTTTATTGTCAACTTTGATGTTCACAACAAATAGGCTCTTTTGCTTAGCCTGGGACTCTCCCAGTTTCAGCACTGAAAATTCCTCATTCTGGGGAAACTGCTGAGAATGAAGCAAACCAGAATGGTCTGGGGGCACCTGGGTGGCTCAGTCGTTAAGTGTCTGCCTTCAGCTCAGGTCATGATCTCAGGGTCCTGGGATCGAGCCCCGCATTGGGCTTCCTGCTCAGCGGGGGAGTCTGCTTCTCCCTCTCCCTCTGTGCTCTCTCTCTCTCTCTCTCTCTCAAAAAAATAAATAAAATCTTAAAAAAAAAAAAGAGTGAAGCAAACCAGAATGGTCTGTCAACCTAGAACAAACCACAGTGTTCACCATCTTTATTTTATAGAGGAGAGGACTGAACTTTATACATGCAAATAACTGGTAAATTGCTGGGCACAATTTAAACACAGATCATCTGACTCTAAATTTCTTGTTCTCTTTTCTTCATCATATTGGATATTCTAGGATTATGTAAACAATATATATATTTGGACCTCTTTGGGAAAGTTAATCTATATTATGATATAGTGATGTGATGATTTGACAAAAGGTCCACTGTCATAGATTTGTTTCTTCCTTTGTAAAAAGAGAATCGTAATAGCATCTACATCACAGATTTCTTTTAAGGAGTAAATAATTTATATGAAAGACCTGGAAACATCACTTTCACATAATAAACTTAACACATCAAAAAATTAAATTAATTGCATAAAAGAGTCTTTATAAGTAAACAAATACACACAGAGTAAGATCAGTTTGTGATTATGTCGACACAATGGGAGGATTTCCTAGTGACTAGGAGAGAACAACATCCATCATCTGAACCTTTCCTTGGAGAGAGACTAGTTTGGCTGGTTTTTAAACTTTCTGTGAAGGAATTACAACTTCATCTTTTTGCATAAAGGAAAAAAATACCTTACGTTTTTGCATCTAACCCATCTCCTCTGTGGTCTGATAAAAATCTTTTCTTTGGGGAGATGAAAAAAAGATATCATCTCCCATAATAACTATTTTCATGCACTTGGATAGAGTCGTTTCATCCAGTGCATTCAGTTATAGTAGCCTCTATTCATCTTCTCTTGAATTTTCAAAGATTCCTCCTGATGTTACGTTTTTATAGTTTTCATTGGAATGGTGGAGAGTTTATGGAATAGTATGGCTCCAGATGGCCCATGGAACTGGGGCAACATGGCTCCAGACACAGTGAGCGTAATAGTCCTGAGGGAAGGCTGTGGATTCAAATCCCGACACTACCACTAGCCAACCACATGATTTAGGGCAAGTTACTCTTCCTCTCTTGCCTCAGTTTCCCAATCTGAGTTAAATATAGAGGTTTTGATGAAAGCTAAATAAAATAATCCATTGAGGAGTTTTAGTAAAACACCTGGAACTTTCTCTAAAGCTTAACTCTATTATCACTGTCATCCAAGATGTTACACTGTCGACATTGAAAAGGAAGTTTTTAATTGTGGGAAATCTCTAAGCTCAAGATTATTTGGAGAAGGCAGTAAGCCATTTATGCAATAACATACTATGAACCATTCTTCAGTAAGCTCGCTGAGATTAATTATTAATATACACTGGCTGGATATCCATTTAGATGCCTTCACCATCTGTGGAAAATAATTAGGTCAAGGGAATTTTGAGTAGGTATGTAATGAAGCAACTTCAACATAGTGAAGGCATGTAGGCTGGGGTACAAGTAGGGTATAATACTATATGCCATAATACTAGTGCTGAAGTGTAAGATCTTAATGCCTCTATTGAATATGTATTCTTAGGAGAAGGAGACAGAAAAAGCTATTTAAACAACCCTGGGATGCACTGAATAAGGTAAGTTTTCTCAGAGCTGTCATTTTCCACCTTTTGTGCATTGTAATATCCCGTAAAGTCGGTCCATTTAGCAGTCGACAACCTTATTGTTCTCCTTTCAATTACCTGGCCATGTAGTGGATCAGCTATTTGAGGAAACACCTGTTCTCTGACCATTCTCTTATTATTGACGCCCTTTGAAACAGTTTGTCTTACTTTCATGTTCATTGTCTCCACTTTTGGTCAGATTTTCTCTTTAACATATGTGATTCTGTTTACAAAATTTTTTTTAAAGATTTATTTATTTTATTTTAGACAGAGACTCTCTAAAATAAAGAGAGAGTGGGGGAAAGGGGTAGGTAGAGGGAAAGAATCTTCAAGTAGACTGCCTGTTGAGCATGGAGCCCAATGCAGGGCTCCATCTCACGACCCTGAGATCACGACCTGAGCTGAAACCAAGAGTCAGATGCTCAACCAACTGAGCCACCCAGGTGCCCCTGTTTACAAAATTTTACAGCGAAACATTTCCCCAAGTGTTATCTAAAATTACATCATTTCTCTTCAATTTAATTATTTGCAGTTGAATTCTACATGACCAAAACATCAAGTAATAAAAATTTTCTGACAATCTAATATGTGTGCTTTGGACTTCTGTTACCTATTTATTTATCAGTTTAATTTTTTTTCTTCTATTAGTTACCCTTTGCACACCAAATTTTTTTTTTTTTCTGAATAATTCGTGGCTGGCTTTTTGACAGTAACTGGAAAGACTATCGAAGTTTTGCCTCGTTTCATCTGCCACTCCAGCAAGCGATAAAACATTGCTGTCAAATTTTGGGGTCCCTTGTTTGTCCTTAGCTGTTTGTCCACTCAAGCCAATCTAAAGCCACATTTATTGCTGTGAATGTCAGGGGAGGGAAGGAACTTTGCAACTTCCTATATTAAGTATTCAACTTGTTCAGTCTTTTGTAGAATAATGATATTTTGAACGATGAGTAGAAAGATAGTGAGTTGGACTGTGAAAGAAAGAAGCTGACCCACTTGATTGTTTTGGGGTTTTCAACAGGCTCTGGAATTACCGGTGGAAGTGCAACTTTCTTTTTGCTTTTTCCTTGCAAGCACCAAAACCACTCTCAGTTTCCAAATTACTCACCAAAAGACCTTTCTCTCTTCTTCTTTTCCTCTCAATTTCTCTCTCTCTCACCCATGCCTACATATTTTCTGCCACATACATGTATAGGTGGCCAAAGTGACTTGATTAGTGTAGAGAATGTTTTATGACATCATCTTGAAAGTAATGCCAGTTTATTTTGTTAATTTCTTTTGTTGTGTTTAGTTGCTTATTGTCAAGACATGACACTGTGTACTTTAAAAGTATTGTTTATTAAAGCATTCATTCAACAGAAATTATTAAGTACCCACTATGGGACATACTATACTAAACTTCCATTTAAAAATGAGACTAATGGTTCCTATCAAAACAGCCTGGGACATTGGGAGAGAGTTCTAAGTGTTTCATAATCTAATATAAAAAGTGATAATCTAGAGTAGTCTCCTGTTGCATCTTATTCTGAGCCCTGAAAGTAAAAAATGTGATTTCTCATAGAAGTTCAGTACAAAGAAGAGAATGTTTTATGAAATTAATCATAATAGAAATTTGACTTATATTGTGGTTGATTTAAGGAGAGATTTGTTTTGAGTATCTTTATTGTCTGCTGCAATGCAGTGAATCATTGACATTCTGTCTGTCTTTCTAGGAAGCCAACGACTACAGAAATCCCGACTCTACCAATCAATCATCGGATGGTGCAAGAGAGGATATTTATGTCAACTATCCAGCCTTCTCTCACAGGCCAAAGACCAGAATCTAAGCTTTTTCCTTGATATGAGCAAATTTGTGATGACTGTTATGCATGTGGATCTTTATATAATTTTTTCCCACTACTCAGTGGCTACCCTGGATACCAGTTGGCTAAATTTATGTAATTTGATAGGAAAAATACTTTATAACCTGGAGAGCATTCTTAACAGAAATGTTTCAGGAAACCTGACTCTAATTAGCATATACATAAAGGGAAACTTACTGAGTCATGTAATGGAAGAATCCAGGGGAGAGATCGAGCTTCAGGCAAGGGTTATTTACCAAGGTTTAAATGTCATGTCTAGAATTAAGTTGGGGCATAAACCCGTTTCTGGACCTCCTTTTGTGGAGTTGGATCCACTTTATTTGTGTTAGCCTAACTCTTATTCATGTGTTTCCCTTGTGTTTCCAATAACCCTTGGCAATTCATAATCCTTGTTTCTGCCTGGTAGAGAATTTATTTCTCTGATAAAGCAAACAAATTTGGTTATTTGTCCATCATTAAACAGGCATTATGGCTGGAAAGGATGAAATGGCTTAAGTCAATTAAGGGTTCACCTCTAGAATGAGGACTGAGGCCAAAGCACATTACCAGGAAATTCAGGGTATCATTAGAGGAGGGAAATGGGGCCTGGAAGCTGCGCTGGTGACCAACAAATGTGGACTGCAATGCCATTCCCAAACATCTCTTATTAACCAACAAAAAAGAGAATATGTGGATGGATCTGGGTTAGCTTTCTCTCTCCCCACTTTAAAATCTGCTCTATCAGCATAGTCCAGAAGAGTAGTTGGCAGCAGAATAAATGAATGGTCAAGAGGAAGACAAATGTGACAGGGAAATCTCTTCACTCTCTATTATCAAATAAAGTAATCCCTGATTCCACATGGAATTCTTGCCACTCTCCCTGGCTTAGCTTTATGAGATGGTCCAATAATAACTTAATGTTTTTGATATTGAATTTTTCTACTTTTGAGAATTATTTTAAATATGTAAATTCTTTCAAAAGAGTCAGGCACCTAGGCATTATTAATGGTTTTTAAAAAAATAATTATGGGAAATCTGAATATAAGAAAAAGAATGGTAGTTAGAAGTGTGGTTTGGGTTGTGGTAGAAACATGAGGGGGAGGAACATTGAGGGGGGTGTAGGGAAGAAGGAACAGGGAACAAAGAATGGGAAGATACAGAGATAACCTTGTCTTGCTTCACAGTTTGGCCAAAGACAACCCTAGCAATATCAATACAGAGCAATTAGTGGCCATCCTGTCATTGTTCAAATTCTAGATGGGGTCAAACGAAGAAAAGTAGTCCTGAAGATAAATAACGGTCATGATCACCTTGAAACCACAATGGTCATTACCAAAGATAGAGATCATTCATGTCTCAAATATTTATTACTCATCTTTAAAACATTCACCACAAAAATTGCATGTAAGTATCAAAGTTGTAGATTTTTATGATAATTTTAAGTGAGCCAAACCAAATTCTCATGTTATCTAGGAAGACTTGAAGCTGTAATTTACAGTTTTAAGCGAGTCAGTGGATATTTTATGATAGCTTTAACTACTATGCACGCCCAATAGTGTAGTGATTCTGTGAATCACAGAAATTATGAATGCCCCTGCCTGCTTCAGAAGGGAAAAAATAAAAATGTCCACTTCTCATGAGGTATTTCCAAATTCTCAATGACTAATATGGGTGAGAAGGAAAGCATTTCTACCAATGCAATATGGGGAAATCGAAATCCCACTTGAACAGAGGAGATGACGTGTTTGGGGGCGGGGTGCACAGTACAACCAGATGCCATTGTCCTGGAGGTTTCACTCATGGAAGAATTCTGCAGCAGAGCCTACAGACCATTTTAAACCAGTCTCTTTCTCCGTGAATGTTTTGCTTTTTCTTTAATCTGTCACTCAGAATATTTATGAGAACTATATCCCCTGTCCCTCTTCTTCGGGTATTCTTCCTCTGCAGAGCTCAGGATTTTTCAGGCATTTGGAACCCTTCTAAGTCCTGCTGGAATTTCTCTGTCCACCCCCCCATCCCACCCACTGCCGCTGGTCCTGTTACACTCTCAGCTGATCATGCTGATGAAATTCTACTCACTAGTTTCCTTTCCCTGGACATCTTTACTTATTAACAAAACACTTTCATTATTGTCTGTTTAATATCATTCCTAATTTGCTGGAGTTTCATAACTCTACTATATATATATAATATGTACATGTATAAAACTATACCTACTATATAGATACTACATGGTATATATAGTATATTGCGTGTATACGTATCACACACACACACACACACACATATATATGAACATATATATATTTCCCCCTAATCTGTTATACCTACTAGTCTGTTGTTATTAAGGAAACCGATCAAAACAGTTCCACAGAATAAAATGTCAGAATTGAATTAAATTATGTTTTAAATCTTTTTTGAAAGGTGCTACTTAGGGAGCAAGATGCTTCCTAGGATTCTTTTTTACACATATAATTTATGATGATATATAATATATTACATAAAAATCTATGTTTCCTTTGAATGCCATAAATGTAAATTTGAATATTTCCATTAAAGTAACCAATTAAAGGGAATTGCTGTGTGATGACAAGTTAGGTAAGTTTGTTAAATGTCATTATAGAGTATACAGTTTTTTGGGGGAAAGAATACATGCCATTAACCTATGATGACTAGGTATTGATTATATTATCATCAGAGAGACCTTGAGACATTATTTAAAGGCCTTTATGCATACTGAGAAAATAGAATTGAAATTTCATTAGCTTGTAATTACGCTTATGGATGCAAGGCAGTAGATGAGGCTATATTCTTTACTTGGTCAATATTAAATTTTTAGGATTTTTAAGTGAATCAATTTATTACTAAAATATTATACATATAAATTTAAAATACATTGGTTATCAATTTATAAGACAAAGGAAGATAAAAATAACTAGTAGGTTTACTTTCATTGTAAATATTCAAGTTATGTTGGTTTATATAGAACTATCTTAAATCACATCTACAGCTGCATTACCATAATTTACCAAATTGGTAGAGTCCATATTGTATTTAGAAATTGCTGTAATCAAAGTGCTTCTCCTTGATTTATAATAATGTGCTATATTCTGTACTGCTTGTATGAGATTTCAGCAAGATTGCAGGTATTGTAGAACTCAATGTTTATAAAGTTCAGGTGGAGGTGCTAAATTGTGAGTAAAGTGTTTAGCTTCTTTCCACAATAGTGGAAAAATATCTTTGAAAAATATAAAGTGGTGCAAACCTATAACACAATTAAGTATCATTATTTGGCCACTACTAGAACATAGTACTTAGAAAGTGTTGACCTTCACATTCAGGCTTTTGCGTAAAATTAATATACTTTTCTACTGGTCTTTTCACTGGAATTATTCTAAGTCAAGTCTCTAGGCTCTTATACATTTATCTGAAACATAAAAACAAGTATTTTTTTAAAAATTTTTCTATTGCTAGTGACCCATGTGTAGAACTGTGGCTTCTAGAATTCACTGCAATGCTTTCTAAGGGAATTTTACAAAATCTTCAAGGTTGATTTACATAGTATTTCAGATTCAAAGCACTAACTGTGTTGTAAGGTATCATAATAAAAGACCGAATCTGGGGATATGTATGATAAATGTCTGCAATAATTCCCATTTATTGCCTATTGTCCCTGTTTGAATGATGGGTTATATAGTCACCCTGTTTAAAAGATTTTTTCCAGTTTTGTGTGTAATTTCAGATTGTCTGGTTTTGTAGGGCATGCAATGTACCTGACATACTGAAGTCTGTTGTTTGAATGAATAAAGTGCAGTGTTTCACCATCATTAGTTTTACTTGCCATCAAAGAATATTAGAAAAAAAGTCCTCTAGAATAATATTAACATAAAGAGTTAAATGCAGAAAAAATTCAAACCACTGACGCTTTATAACTTCTATAGCAATGCAACATTCAGTGCATTTTCTAAGTGCGTGTAGTTCAAAATCAAAGTGCTGTATGAGGGGTTTTTGCAAAAAAAAGTTTCCCGTCCTTCCCATTTTCCCTCCTTTGAGACAACAAATTTCACTTCCTCTAATTACTTTATTTCTCTCTACTTCTCTGAATAGCATGCTTATATCATTACTAGATTTTTTTTTCAATTTTAGACGTTTTTTGATACAGATACTTTCTTCTCCACGAACTCACCACACATGCATACATTTTTCATGTGCCCATCCTTCCAAAATGTTTGTATTAAAGTTTGATTATTTCAATATTTGGTGTTTATGTTTTTATGACTTTGCCAACACTCTTCTCAGCTGAATCAAATGGTAAAAGTGATCATGCTTCTCTCCTACAGAACTTTGGTTTTCACCTAGAGCTAATAATTGTCTGTTTTTAGCTTTTAATAGTTTTGTATTTACCTTAAGTTTATCTCAAAATCTTCACCAGTGACTTAGATAATCTCTCCAGATTCTCTGTGTTGCAGCAGATGTTCCCAACAATTTTAACTTCCTGAAAAATTTACCCTAGAATCTTGACTTGGGTCATTAAGCAGTGGTTTTTCCTGCATAGCTCTCATCCTCTGTCTCCCTTCAGAAAAAATGAAGACAAAGGAACATAAAACCTGGAATCAATTCTAGAAAATGCCCTAGTACACAAGGCTATGAGGTTCCAGAATGCAAGTGTTTACCCAGTGCCCTGAATGAGGAACAGTAAGAAACATATAATATTTGGGTTTGTGTCTGCAAGAGTCGGGGGTATTGGTTGTAATCTTTGGAAGCTGATGTTGACTGTTCTAGAAAAACAGAGACAGAGAGAGGGAGAGGGAGAGAGGGCACCAATGCTTGGGAAACGGGGAGAAAATGTGGCAAATCCAGGGGTCCATAAGCGGGATGGCACATTTTAGATAGACTTTAATATAAATTCAGGACCTTATATAATACCTGGATTTATTACAGGTGTATTTAAATATATCCAAGGTTGTTTCCAAATAAGTCGGTGAATAGACAAATACAAGTTACAATCCATATCAACACTCTCAGGAGTACTGGGGTGGTGGCCAACAGTTCATTTTTAATAGTGTTATTGAGATTGGATTTGGATATGAGGATTCACCCATCTCCCAAAGAACAGATCTATTGTACATTATTCTTGACTTTAACTTTAGTCCAGTTTACTGATTTTAAAACTGTAACTTAAGTCTAGACAGGTGTGTCTTTACACAAAAATATCAATTTCTTTGTAACATATAATCTTCAAAATTCCAAGTAAGAAGTTGACCTTTGTCCATTTTTTAATGGAAAACTGCTAATTAAAATAATATAAATGTCATAAAATTATACCAAGTACCACTTGATGTGTAGAAACAAACATTGAAGGAAGAACGCAAGGAGTAGGCAGCACCAATCTTGTACATGTGGCCAAAGAAGCAAAGGTCCTTTCTGGATTATGAGTTTAAAATATCCCCTGAGTTCAAAATGTCAAGCAAAATTCTCCAAATCCTGGAAGAGTGGTGCCAAACGATATTTGTAAGACAAGAAGCTCTGATAACTTTCTTCACTCTTCAAAATTTGAAGAATCTCAACTGATTTTTAATTTTTCTGGAAATTCATTCTTAAGATAATTTCCTTCGTATTCGGTCACCTATTCATTACAACCTTTAGCCTAGTTATTCAAAAGTACTTCTAGTGAATAAAACCATTATTCTTTAATCAGATGATTGGGTAAGATTTTGAGCTCTCAAAAGTTCTCTCAATGTTATTAAAATTTCTTATTACAGCTTTTGATGTGTCTTTGATCTGTGACATTCACAAACGTTTCTTCAGTAGAATTGCTTGCCCCTTCTGCTCCCTGCTCCTATCCCTGGTTTTCAAGCTTTCAATCCATTTCCATGAAGGCCTGGCCCCCATTGATTATGTTATTATTACTATTTTTTAATTCCTTGGGTGAGACAGGAAGACCACAGGAGCCCAGACTAAGTTTGAGACCTGTGCTCTGGTGAAGTCCTTTCCTCTGGAGGTAGGTGGGTCTTTGTTATTGAGAAGGCTCTTGGCTTATCTCACAGTGGTGACCCTGCCCGTTCCCTTGCCAGATCCATGAGGGGACCTTTCTCAGGTCCTCATGGTGAGTGTTAGCATTAAACCTGGAAGTCCTTCCTCATGTACTTTTTAAAAAAGATTTATTTATTTATTTGACAGAGAGAGAGGGAGAAAGAGAGAGAGAGAGAGAGAGAGCACAAGCAGGGGGAGCAGGACATGTAGAAGCAAGCTCCCTGCTGAGCAGAAAGCCCGATGCGGGGCTTGATCCCAGCACCCCGCCTGGGATTATGACCTGAGCGGAAGGCAGATGCTTAACCGACTGAGCCACCCAGGCACCCCTCCCCGTGTGGTTTTAATACATGTGTTTTCTGGTGTCTTGGTTTCTGACCTGTTTCTTTGTCCTGATATTATGAAGCTTCACTAGGCTGTTCTGACATTGGAATCGGATCCATGTTGCTCTTTGGCCCATTTTCATAAACCATAGATCCACCTGACAAAATATTTATGGCATATGAAAATTTGGCACAAGCGTAGAATATAATCTGAAAATTAGTATGAGATTATGCTCAGTTTCCCTTTGCCCAGATCAGTATCAGGCCTGATAAAATTTTTAGTCCAAAAAGCAGCAAAAGGTAGTAAAAAGAAATTCCATCTCAAACCATAAGAAGACAGTGATGGGTTAAGTCTACTCCATCAGCAAAAATTAAGTCAGAGGAACTGTCAGCAACACCCATCCATCACAGAATGTAGTCTGAAGCACCAGACTAAATGAGATTTTTTAGGATTCTGCCAAAATGGACTGAAAGGCAAGTCACAAGGAAGTGTTTCCCTGGTCACAGGTATTCAATATTAATTTATTTTAAGGATTAGTCAAATAAAAGGTAAATGAGAATTAGAAAAATCTATGGATAAGAGAAACTAAGGAAGGCATTAACAGTATGATCAAGAAATAAATATACATAAATATGTTTTATGTGTTATGTTTTATGGATATAATTAATTAGTTACTGTTTGGCTTCTACAGAAGAAAACACATGATAAAAAGAACGATAAACAAAAAACAAGCGACTTGAGAAGGAAGGTCCTGTGGGAGTGTTACACGATGGGCATTGGTGGAGTGCTCTCATGCATATGTGAGTCACTTTACCATGAGAGATAGACCCAAGGCAGAGCTGCCCCCTTGTTTCTTCACTACCTAAGGCCATAACTTAAAATACTGCAAAAGTTTTCAAAGACATCATTCAACAATTTCTTCTCAAACTCAACCCTGTTTCTCTCCACATGTTAATGGGAGTATGTTGAAAATTTCTATTGAGTTAGACTAATATCAAGCAAACAACCCCAAACCCATTACCATCTCCTTCAAGTTAGGGAAAAGCATTAGTAATGTCCACTGGTTATCATTGTATGAATCATATGTTATTTCAGCTTCAGGGAGAACACAGTATCTAGATTGGAACCAAAAAAGACAAATGTGATCTCTACTCAAGAGTCATCAGCAATGACCTGAACTACTTGAGAGATCATAATGCTCCAAATCCCACTCATAAATGCAACTTAAATACACAGTTAAATATAGCATATAAATGTTATTATTTAAAATGTCAAGGACCATAATGTAACATTTCTGGGAGTATAATGCCTCTTGGGTCTCTATACATTTTACAACTCCATTGAAGAACGAAGAAGGAGAAATGCCACATGAAGGATGGAGTTATATTTCCATGTACTACACTGATTTTACCTGAGATATCAAATAGCACCCATATCAGTCTAGGTTGTGCACAATATTAAAAGTAGCAGTGGGCACTCTTTCTTATCGAATACCTAGACATCCCATTTACAAATTCTAAATGTACAACAATTCATTTCAGTTATGTTTCCCAGTCAGAAGTCTCAGTGATTCATGCCATCTCAGTGGTTCAGACGCCATCCCCTCCCAGTACCGAGAAAGAGAATCAGATGTGCTGGGGAAGGAGGGAGGGGAGCTAAGTAGAATATCTACAATATACCTCTGTAGCAGTTTTCCTTTAGATTATATTGCTGAGAGTGAGGGTTATTTCTGGCTAGTGGCTTTACTATTTATTGTCTTCGACACCAAGCTCTGTCTCTATATTTAGCTCTCTGAAATATAATTACTAAAAAAAACCATAAACCTCAAACATAGCAGGCTAACTAAAACAATTTTTAAACGAATACTGGAACAAGAAAGGGTTTACTACGTCAAGGGATATTGGCTGTATACCACTGGACTGATCGTACCTGCTTCATGACTTGAAATGCATACTTCTTCCCTAAGTGGCGAGCTCCTTAGAGGACAGCTCAACTCCTGCTCATCTGAATTCCTAGCTCTTAGAAGATTCAGTGAATGGTTTTTAAATTCAATTTTGAAATAGCATTGTCTCTTTTGGCTACCTTATATCCAAAGTTTGCAAATATTCGGAAAAGTATAAGGTATATAGAACAGATCTCTGTAATTCACACATGCATAGAAAGTGGGTGACTCCGTATTTGTCTTATGCTCAAGTTTGTGTCAAGAGAGGAGCTGGGAATTTTAGAGAATGTGGTTTAAAACATTTATACAATTCAAATAATGGGAGCTAATTTTGGAGCTATGTTAGACAACCCTGTCTAATAATTTCCTGTGATTAAAAAAAGCAGGGTCTTGGGACGCCTGGGTGGCTCAGTCGTTAAACGGCTGCCTTCGGCTCAGGTCATGGTCCCAGGGTCCCGGGATCGAGTTCCGCATCGGGCTCCCTGCTCGACGGGAAGCCTGCTTCTCCCTCTCCCACTCCCCCTGTGTGTGTTCCCCCTCTGTGTCTCTCTCTGTCAAATAATTAAATAAAAATATCTAAAAAAAAAAAAAGAAAGAAAAGCAGGGTCTTAACTCTTGAGAGAAGGAGAGACAGAGAGGAAGAGAGAGAGGATGAAGTGGAGAATGAAGGAGGAGGAGACAGGGAAGGAGAAATCCAGAGACAGCTTTGAGAGAGGGTTTTAGGCAGCTGGGGAGGCTGGCCTCTCTTGCCTCCCCTAACACCCTTATTTCTAGCCATCTCATGTCTTCTGTGGAAAGCCAGCAAACCCTGTTTGCAGTCAGGATTCCTGCCTGACACTGACGTATACATATCAAAAGTAATTAAAAGTGGGCAAGAACCAAGAGCGAGGAGACGTTGCATGACCTTTACTCATGTTTGGTAAGTAGTAAGCCCTCAGTAAGTACTTAGTGGTTAACATGGCCTTGGAGATCATATAAAGTGGCAGCCTGAAATACCTAGATATTAAGATAATTCCTATTCCCATGAATGTTTAGATATCCAGTCTAGGTCTTGCTCAAACATTTATTTTTCTAATTCACCATATGGATACCAAAATTAGGTAAGTTTGTCTAATGTTTTTCTTGACTAACTTAGAAATAAAGACAGCAGTTTTGCCATTTGGGGCGATTCTTTGGTTTTGTTTTTCTTCATTATGTTACAAAAATAACAGAGTAATTGCTCCTGGGCTGTGCCCTGTGGCATGCATTTATTAAATATCTTCTTTGATGTTGGCTCCAAACTTATACAAACCTTTGCACTTTTCATAAAGACTTTCCCCAGTAAATATAGTCCTCACGATTTTAATAGTGAGAAAAAGAGGAAGGAAAACCCATCAAGTTCACATCACCAGCTTGTTATGAAAGTGTCACCAAATTTCATATCCAGGAGAAGATGTGTTTCGTTCAGCATTTACAACAAAGGGCCCCTTCACTGCCCTTCATGTTCCAAACTTCTGCTGGCTGACAGAACTGAAAGCTCTCGTATAACTGAAATCATCGATTTCTTCAAATTCTGGCCTTTGGCCAGACCTAACCCAACTGGATATTTTAGCACCATGCCTGCTCCGTCTAGGCTTCCTCACCCATTCTGATGTCTCTGATCATCAAAAATACTCCTAACAAATTAATCTAGTGAACCAACAACAAATGCCCAGCTAGTATTTAAAGATTAAGTTTGAGAAACAGATTCTGTAAACGTATCTGCAAACAGGTCTAAATCCAGGTCACAAAAGGTTCAATATCAAGGGATGGAAAATCAGAAAGTCATCAATATCTGGTGTGGTCATGACTGTACAGATTTCACCTTCGAGGTGAAATCTTTGTCTACCAAATGTTCATTTTCAGTAATTTTCTTTGGTTGTTAAAGGGTGAACACAGTGCTGGAGGGAAAGTTGTTTTCTAGTTTTGTCACACTGTGAAAGCCACTTAAAAAAAAAGTGACTCTGGATGTCACTTCACTAGAAACAGAAAAGTATTGATCACCAGTGCCATTGTCAACATTAATAGTCTATGATTCCACCAAGCCGCAGTTGCCCTAATAAAAATTATTTAAGATAGGATTAGGAAAACACTGGGAATGCATAATAAATTCTCAGTAATCTTCCACTTAATAAAGGGCCTTCTTTTATTTTATTTTGAAAATAGCAAGCCAAGGAATGAAAGAATAAGTGACATTTTAAAGGTTAGCAGACTACGATTGTCAGAATCCTGTTTAATTACATAGTTACAGTTCATCACATGATAGTAAAAGTATAAGGAAATCATATAATATCATAATGAACAATATTAAATAACTCATGGGTAAAAACCATCAATTTAGATGTTCAAAATCTCAATCATGCAAAGTTGTGGTGTAAAGTAGTATTTTTGAACTGCTTTTTTTCAGTAATGGAGGATTTCTTAAATTACTATAAATTACCCTCCTTGTAGCCATATCAGTTGTAAATTTCTTAGAATTATGAGGAAGACATTAATAACAATTGATTAGGTGTATCTACTAAGGATTGAGATACAGAAACTATGAACTCAGAAGAAGGTAACTCTTATATTATGTATTTCATGTGTTTTTACCAAGGGGAAAAATCACACAGACAGATTTAAAAATAATTTAATTTCCTAATTTTATTATTGCCTCATTTTTATAATATTTTCTGCTCTGCCAGAAATTCACATTTAGGTTCCAGGGACAGCTATTCCTTTGCATTCCATTCCAAAACATGGCTCAACTAGTATTTAAGTACAGACGTCCCCAAACTATTATTTATCTGGAATAGATTGTGATGAAAAATAAGGTATGTCAAATCATATAATTTTCAGTAGAAGCAAATTTGTAATGGATATTTTATTTCTTAACAAGGGCCTAGCATCCAAAGTTATTTTTATCAAAATAATCATAAACATTATATTTAATCAATGACAAATGACATCTCTTTACAGAAGACTTCACAAAGTATATATAAATTAATTTAAAAGAATTTATAGAAAGCAAACATAGAACACGTCATTTAATATATTTTGAAGATTAGTAAGGATAAGGATTTTAAAAGATGGGATAATTCTGGGTGGACCTAGAAAAAAGATAACAAATATAGCACATACAGACAGAGTAGGTCAAAAGTAAAAAAAAAGTGTGTGTGTGTGTGTGTGTGTGTGTGTGTGTGTGTGTGTGGTGTTAGGGTTTGTGCAGAGAAGGTACAAGGGGGCTTCTGCAGGTCCTGGGAATTCTGTCATCTGCCGTAAAGATGATACTGGCTTTTATGCTCATCTATTGTCAGGGAGTAGATGGATTCGTTGTTGTAATTTATATACTGCCTGCTATTACCAAAGTAATATAGAGTGCCTTATAACTAGAAGGAATCTCTATTGTCTATTTTCGGTCTTCACAAAAATTTAGAGCTTCCTTTCCCCCCCTGAACCCACTGATACATATATATATACGTATATATATATATATATATACGTATATATATAAGAATAAGCACTGTTCTTTGAATTATGCAATAGATATGTAAATCTGAATTTGATTAGTCACATGATTTCATAATCACCTACACCATGCTAATTTTTGATTTATATATAATATTAAGATGCTACTGCCATTTTATTCTTCATTTTCCCTGCCTTTTAGCCCATCTGTCAAATAGTCAACAATATTGAAACACCATACAAACCCTCTTACATTGTTTTCTTTGAGAGAAAATCTGTAGTGACTTTTGAAAAAAAAACTGTCATTATCTCCACCCTCTTTTCCTGAACTTAGGCTTTTAAATTTCAGATTTCCAAAAAATAAGCAAGTCTTATGAGGCTGTGGATCACTTGAGTGAATTAGGGTAGCAATCAGATACCAATATGAACACCACTGCAGGGTCAGGGTTGATCTTGCTCCACTCAATGCATGATTCTCTGTCTACAAAAAGGGCTGATTTTAAGCTCTCTTTAAGTCTAAAATCATCCGAAAAGTAGAGAACAAATGGAGAAAGTGAATTGTATCAACAACTAAAACTAGCTCCAAATAACTATTAAAAAATTTAAATTTATTCATTCTTCTTAAAATTGGAATATGGAATATAGGGTAGTAGGCATAGAAGATGAGGTAAAATAAAAACTTATTAAACAATTATTAGAAGGAAATTGTAATATTTCTCTTACAAATGTACTTTTCCTCTCCTTTAAATGTTTACAAGATATTAAAATCTTAAACTGGGAAAGTGTATGAAAATCATGAGTAAAATGTGGTTTTCTTACTACTTGGTAATTTTAACTGATTTCTTATTTATCTAGGCTTCAGTTAATTTAAATAATTGTCTACTGAAGTGTATAAGAAACTTGATATGTTAAGCTAATTTATTGTAAAAAAAGGTCATTTCCCAATTTCAACTGAAAATGGAAGATTTTTGAAGTTCACATGAAATAAAATGTAAACCCGATGTTATTATCTAAGTGCATTGTGACAAACGGACAAACGCCATAAAGAATTAAGCCAAAATGCTACAGAGTGATAAAGGTCCCCAAAATATTAATCCCAATTACAATATGATGAATCAGTAGGAATACAAAACATATATACTTTTTTTTTTTTTAGTTTGACTATCACTTTAGGATAAATAAGTTTGAATTGCCAATGAAGAACTGGGTGACAATGTAAGAGTAATAAAATTTATAACAATCATTCATGACCTACAAGTCCAGTGAATTGTCTCATAAAGCCTCTCTATTGACATAGTTAGTGATGAATCCAGGAAAGGTTAGGAACATCTGAAAAATCTGAGGAGACACTTAAATGTTATGCAAGGGCCCATTTATTTAGAGGCCATGTGGCATTTTTCAACTACCACTGTATCTAAATGGGAGACAAGATGGAGCCACGGAAGTAGTCCTGGCCCAGGAGCCTGGAACTGGGCAAAACTATTCCTGATTGTTTCTTTGCCTTCGAATAAATGACAACATTCATGGGTTTGGGTTTCCTCCTGAGTAGAACATAAGGTAGGACCTTTATTCTACATGATGGCTTCCAGAGCTAGCTGGCATCCTGCCCGTCTAGAATATGTGCCCAACATCTCAGGATACTTCCATGAGACTCTGTAAACTAGCTGCTGCCTCAACAAGTTGTAATAATTGTAGAAATGATACAACAAAGATTCACATTCTCGAGTAAGAATGTAAGGATTTGTGGTAGTTTCAGGGAGAAAAAGGCGGGTTCATTTTGCAAATACATTCACAGAGAATGCACGCATGAGACTGTGGCTCTCTTCTGACATACTTAGCCCCCAGCCAGGGTCACGGATAATATACCTTCATTTCGAAACTCAAATGAAGTTGACCATACAAAAATGATCCTCATGTTACCAAAGAGACATTTTACCATGGGGATCTTGTTACACATCCTTTCATGTTCAATAATTTTCACTAAACCCAAGGAAGCATACTTATTGGTTATGTGTTGTCTTTATGTGGTCATTTCAAAACATGGCCCAACTGCTGTCTTCTTTTGATTGCATGGTCGGTACCAGATGACGCTGGTCAGGAAGGCCAAGTCTGTGATGCGGAACTGCCGTTAGAATGTTAAGAAAGTAAGAGTCTTAGTGCTACTTTGGACATTTCATTGGAGTCTTTATAATTTTATCTAAATCGCTGCCCTCCTGAGTAGGTCCCATCCCTCTTCTCTGCCCCCTCCATGGAATATTGTTCTCCATACATTTCATAGCCCAGAAATTCATCTGTGTGGCACATCACCTAGCATTATAGTAATGGAAATAGAGTGGCCAATTTTTATCTATTTGGAGAAGGCCAAGGTTGAGGAATTGTAAAGTATGGTTAATGACTGATAAAGTAATTTGAAACTGCAAGATACTGATCGACATGATATGTTAATAGAATTGGAGAAAAGTGTGTCATCCTCACTTTGAGCAGTTTTTAGTACAGTATTTGTTATAAGACATAATGTGTTAAAGGCCTAAAGCTCAAAAAAAAAAAAAAAAGCCTAAAGCTCAGCCCCACTAAATGTATATTGCCCATTTATTGTGCTGTTATAATCATCAAAACTGGACTACGAATTTTTTTATAAGAATATAATTTGCTTAGCTTGTTTTCACTGTAGCATTAATGGTTGACTTGAGTAAGTGGCTCAAATAATCCCCTAAAGGGATTAGGGTACTCATGCTTTTTTACAAAGTTTTCTGAGATATTGGCCAAAGAACGAGGGGCAGACATCAGTTTTTATGATATGTTTTTAATATCTACTCTAAAGATACTACGTGCAATAAATAAATTGACTGTAGAAACTGTTAACCATGTAATGTTATTTATCAGTCCACTGTTTCTATATTGGACAGAAAGTATTAGTGGTAGAACGTTTTATAGGTGATAAATGATTTTCAAACATAATTGCCCAATGAAGACAGAAAAATTGTACAAGATACTAGGACTAGTACTTTAGTTACTACTTGGTGAAAAAAAGTGAGGTTTACTTTTAATAAATAGGTTTCACTTTATTTCACATGTTCCATCAAACAGCATCCTCCCTAGTATGTAAGTAAATATATATTTCTGATTTTATTAAGTTCATATTGTGGCAGTGGCCAGAACCTATTGATTCATAAATATCTGTAACCTGCATAAATAAATTAGTTCTGAGTGCCTATTACTCATTCAATGAATTAGTGAAAGATGTGTTTTCTTTCCCCCCCACCAGTAATGATAAACTATTGGGTCAAGGTTATTTTATACTTTTCCACACTTTAAAGATAATGTCAGGTGTTGGTCACGGGTGCAACGATTAATATTTTCAGAAGAAAACTTGGGGATGTAAGAAATAACCTCTCCCCCCCCCCCACCATGTCATCTATCTGTGAACTGTGTACACCCTCCAGGCTTTCTCTGCTCTCAGAAGAGCCTCCACTTACTCGGGTCAGGGCCCTTTACCACTGCTCTCTTCCAACCCAATACTGAAACTGTGACCATCTTCACTCACCTGCCTAAATCCAGTTGGAACCCCAACTGAGTCACTTTCAGAAGGAGCCAAAGGATGTTTTTGGTTCATAGCAACCCCAATGGCAGGAAAGATATAATACAATTTCTGAGGGAGAAAAATGACTTGCAGAATGTAGAGGCATCTTCAGTCCAAACCTATGAGCTCAAGTGAGCTGAATATGTGTCTACGTCCATTCTAATTGCTCCAATGAAATTAGTTTTATGAAGTTCCAGGAGAATAGTATGGTAACTTTTCCTTCATCTTTGGTTTTTGTAGAAGATTTATATGCTCGTCATTTTTATTACAATGCACATTGCCTTAATGTCAAGTATATTAGGCTAATGTAAATTCTCCTATCTGTTCGGTTAGCAATTTTAACTCAGCTACAATTACAAGTATAGATGGAGGAGTATGCTAGAATAAAGCTCCAAAAATGTACCATGGGAGACTTTATAGCATTATCCTCATTGGGATGAGATTGGGTTAAAGACTTGGGAAGGAAATTTCTCTCACATACTCTTTTAATGACATTATTTTCAGAATGAACTGGCCCAAGCTTAGCCTGATCTTTGGTATCGCCTCAGTTATGCTCACTGGTAGTGGTCACAAGCAAATGATGTTCTGGAAGCAATTTCATTCAGGTATTGTGTCTTCTACCAAACAGACACAAGAGCAGACTCATCTAATTAGCAGAACCTATGCCCCCCCCCGGCCCCGGACTCTCTCTCTGTGCTTCTCGCACATTAATGACGCTGAGACATGAACAGGACCCCTGAAGGGCTTTCCCCACAAGTCCCATGTAGAAACTGTGGTCTCTAAGCAACAGCTCGACTGAGTGAGTGGGTGAGAGCCTTGCTCTGAATGTGGCACCACTAGGAGCTGTGCTCAAATGGTCTCAGTGGGGAGTTGCTCTGGTGTGGTTTACAACGGCATTTCAGAAGCAAATGCCAATGTGCTAAGTGATTCAGAGGTGTATGACCCCGCAAGCTGGGATTTTAGGGAAGCTGTACCATCATCAGGAACCAGGCATCTGCTTTTCTGCTGTGTCAGCAAAATTCACAGCGCTGAGTTTGAATAATTTTCTTTTTATCCCTGAAAGCTTAAGATAATTATTTTTCACAGCCACATTAACTCTTATGATTAGCATCTTGATGGGGTTTTCATACTTATCTGAGAGATTCAGAGAGTCTAGGTAGTTGTTATAAGTGTACATTTATCTAGGAGGGACCCAGAACCATTTCTAGTCATTAGTAATTCTCTGAAATGAATTTGGAATCTGCATTCAAGCTATGGATAGAGATAAAAAAAAGAGTCTTATTACAGATCAGCAAAACAGATAACCCTTCAACAGACTAACTTTAATAGTTTAAAGAATTTTGCTATTAAGAAAAAAATTCAGGCTTTTATCTTACATGATCTGGGTTCATTGTTCTTTAGATTCCCCTTGGAGTATTTATAAGCTGACCATCTTAGGCATGTGGCATCAGATAATTCAGGCAGAATGATTTTTATTTTTACTTGAGTAAACTTCAAAATTAAGGACAAAAATATCTTTGTTGACCTTAATTAAATTAGCCAAATTTTTTAGATCACGTGGAAGCCAACCACTCACTTCCCTTTAAACTTGGTAGTTTTGTCATGAATTTCAGATACGAAAAAAAATGATATTTGATCCGTTTTCTCTGATGATCCCAACCAACCCATGTCCATTAAAAAGAAAGTAAGCTTAGCAAATTCTGGTTACACACTAAATCACAAGCACCCAATGGCTTTTGAGAATGGCATCTATGAAATCTGAAATAATTAATATCTACAATCCTGTGCCCATTGTTCTCCCGACTGTAAAATAGCTGAGTTCTTTTTAGGTATATACATATACTTTTTATCTGTTTCTTGAAATACAGCCTCTCATTTAAAGTCTTTCTTTTATTTGAGGGTAAACGGAAGCAGTGCGTGATCACACCTAACCTTCCTCACGTAGCTCAGAGGGATGGTCAAAGAGAGAAACATCGTCAAGAAGGGAGTACTAACCAGAAAGACAGTGTGGTGACATGACACATAGGACAGACAGCTGGACCAGTTCTCTTGCTTTCGTTTTCGAGTGTGTCCCTCCTTCTCACATACTCATTTATACTTGTCAGAGGAGCAGACTTGACTACATAAGTACTTTTGCTAATAAGAAGCCTTTTTTTTTACAGCACTATTTTAAAAATAGCTATTCAACATAACAATCTTAATGTTAATGCACCAAATTACAGTATTCAACAATGTAAGTGAGCATATCCTGTCACCCTCAGCACACATTTGATATATACTTGTTAGATATAAATGGATACAGCAATATCCATGTCTCTATTTGTCTACAGATGCGCGCACACACACACACACACACACACACACACACACACACAGCAGAGCTACAAGGCCCTGCTCAACAGTGTGTTCTAGATCTCGGGTTCCCTTAATTGTCACTGGGGCTTATTTATATGGAGAGTTATGATGCCATTTGTAGACCTTGCTGGATTTGTCCCCGTCAAAACTTTCCATGCCACATAGGTTGTGGTGGGTGACCTTATGTCTAAGGACAGACCCTGTCATCAGGCAGGAGGGCTGAGCCACAAGGACAGGGGTCAAGCCCACCACCCAGGCACAACCCAGCACGGGCAACTTCTCATGGTGCCCAGAACCAAAGAATTTCATTTAAATGACCTTTCATACGATTTGGATTCTATTTTTGTAAAACATAGATTCCCCCCCACCCCCAAAAAACTCAATAAATAAAGGACTTAGCCACAGAGTCAAGGAAGCAGAACTCCAGGTTTTAACCTTCTACTGGGATCGGGACTAGACCCGCCCCATTTCAATTTTGCCTGCAACTGGTCTTCCAGGAGGCTGAGGGTGCAGCAACCCCACCAGCAGGTCCAGACAGACTGTCTCTCTGGTCGGCAGTGGCTCTCTGACTGTCATTGAATGAGGCTGGAGCTGTAGCTGAATCCGTAACTGCTCGACCGGGACAGAGACGGCTGAGTCTCTTCGCTCTGCTCCGAGGCGTAGCTGGGAAATGTCTGTGCACGCGACATCTTCGAGGAACCAAACCCATGACCTGAGAGAAGGGAAGGAAGAAAAGGTGTACTAAGAAATAGATTCAGAAAGGCAAAGGGATATATTGGAAACAAAAGCAAAAATCCCACAAAAACCAAGCAAACAAGGCAGATGCCCACAAATCCTCAAAAGAGAGCTCCAGGTAAGTACCTAAGTGTGAAAATTGGAGAAATTTGGCACATTATTTCTCTTTGAGTTAATAATGAATTCAGGGCTCAATATTTTCCTCAAGCATGTCTTGTCAAAAATTCGGATGCCAGGCAGCTAGGTAAATTTTCTAGAGATCTCAAACTTCTAGTACCCTCCAGCTATTGGAATACAAGCAGAAAAGATTTTCTTAAAAAAAGCTGTTTTTGATGGAGAGCCTGTGAGCTGCATTCTTTTCTTTTGTACTCACTTTCAGCATACAAAAGCAAATTACACACTTTCTTAAAACCTTTTTTTGAGCAGGCAAATTACACTGCACCCCAACCAGTAACCATCAATTAGCAGGAAAAGCTTTCGCAATTGTAGACTTCAAGGCCCTGATTTACCCTGTCGGTTTTGTGAGTAACTGAACCCACTTCGTGATATGATTAACCTAAACAGTGAATCTTTATGGTTAATAAAATGGCTGGAAGGTTTAATCTTCTAGATAATAGATTTAAGGAAAATTCTATCTATGCTTTTGGGAGTTCGGACGCATCCCTGAAATGAAGTATTTGTCTAATGCAAATGGAAACAGAAGTGACCACCGAGAAGCTTGTCAGCATGCTGACAACAGAGGGAGAAAAATGTCACTATTTCCAGGGGCCTTCCCATCCTGTTTCTTAACCATGAATTTATTCTTCATATTTGAGAATGAGCTTAGTGAGCAGAGAAGAAAACTAGATCCAGTGCGCTCCACCCTTCCGGGGAGTATATTTCACCCAAAGGGAAAGATGTTCCTAGTCTGATTGGTAATGTTTCTGGTCTCTACCAGGAGGAATGGGACACACGGTCCCCTCTCGCAGAAACGAGGAACATCTAGTCCTTTTCCTTAGGTGGCACAGTGGAGAGGTCATGCACCTAAAGCCAGTTTCATCATTAGGTGAGTCTGGTGACTTGGAAAACATCCTTGCAGTTTCAGAAGCTTGGGGTCCAGGGAGAAATGCAAATGAATTGGGTAATAAAAGGCTAATTAAACTGGTAGAACCTCTTAATGTTAAAAAATTGTGAGAGTGAAATCTTGCTTTCTACATAAAAAGTCACTTTCACTGTGGCCTCATTCCCTTGTAGATTAAGTCTCCCCAGGAGCAGATCAGGGGAGAAGGGAGATGTGGGCATTTCCTCTTTGCCTTGCCCTCTGGCTGCTCCTGGGGTTCTGCCAGCCCAGCCTCCTTTTGAGCGTCTGGACCTTTCTGCTCCCTGCTCTGCCTCTCCCAGGGCCGCCTAACCACCTTTCCTCTGTGGGTGGGAATGCCGCCCACTGTTGCCCGTCCTTCACACTTCCTTGCTGGTTCCATCCCTTCCCTCCCAGCACTTATAAATCGTCCTTTAAAGTCTCTTAACATCCCATCTGGTCGTGTCTTCTCTTTTCCTGTAGGACCCTGATGCTTCAAGGAGGAACACTGGATCTGGGAAGAGGCAGAAAAGGGGAGAAATTAGGGGGACCTAGGGTGAGGTCAGGGGTGGGACCTCGCAGCTAGAAGACCAGATATGCGTGCTGCTTCTGCTACTTATAGGAGTAACCGACCTTGTGAGACTCACAAGCGTTCTCAGTTTCCTTAGCTGCAAATTCTGGATGACATGAATGGTGCTATCTGACCCATTTGATTCCCAAACCAATGAGTTTTAATTGAATTCCAACATGTTAAGTGCTACCACCATAGTGAACAGATAGGATGTCACCATCGACTCCAACAAGGTCACCTAGATGGGATGGTCAGGGAGGGCCTCCTGAAGAAGGTGGCATTTTCACAAGATATGTGACAAAGTTATGAGAGAATAATGTGATATGGAAAAAAAAATCACTTGAATACTTTAACAATTTTGCCTCCTTATCTTACCATTGACTTCCTGGATGATAACTCACAGTCTTCACAAGTGGAGCTACTGGCCTTTATCAGCATAAACCAGCTGGAAATGCTAATATTAAGACAGTGTTCCTGGTCTCGGTTTTATCTTACTGAAAAAACAAGTGAGAAATATCCGAGGGGCGCCTGGGTGGCTCAGTCGTTAAGCATCTGCCTTTGGCTCAGGTCATGATCCCAGGGTCCTGGGATCGAGCCCCGCACCGGGCTCCCTGCTCGGCAGGAAGCCTGCTTCTCCCTCTCCCACCCCCCCTGCTTGTGCTTGCTCTCTCGCTGTCTCTCTCTCTCTGTCAAATAAGTAAATACAATAAAATTAAAAAAAAAAAAAAGAAAAGAAATACCCGAAAGAGGGCAGTACCAGAGAACACCTTTAATTAGCTCGCTTTGCTTGTGGGCTAAAAGCGAAGGCTTGTAAGTTGTGGATTTGGAAGAGTCTGGCACATGCAGCTTTTTACCCTAGAATCTTGAGTGTGAAAATTCACTCACGCAGCTACTACTCGTCAAACATCAGCTAAAACAGCTCAGCACCGCACAGGGGAGGCACGAAATGGGAAGTGCAGCTCCTGCCTTTGCAAGTGGTCCACAGACTGCTTTGGGAATGGTGGCTGGTCAAGGAGACAAACAAGAAACACGAAAGAAGGGCGCACGCAGCCCATGCTTTCCAGGATCCGGGCAGGGCAACGATGGGGCCGAGAAGAGAGCTACAGACGTCCTGTCAACCACCGCAACTGCCCTCTGCCCCCAAGTATTTTGAAGACTGGGTGAACCACCACTTGGGAAGACGCCTGGAACTCGAGGTACCCAGTAGATGTTAGTTTTCTTCTTTCTGTCTCTGCCCAGTGGGTCCAGATTCTTTTCGGTGCACTCACTGTCTGTGCTTTCACCCCAGGGCAGCCTGCAGACCCTTGCTGGGCCGGGTTTGGAACGTCATTCTCCTTCAAGGTCAACATTGCTTTCTTCATTTCCTCTCTGAACCACTTCTAGTCTAACTGGAAATTAAATTATGATTTTTTTTTTTACTTCTACCATTTCTTTACAGACAATTAACAAATGATGCTATTTAATGTTTGTCACAAAAATAACATACCTCAATCAGAACTGTTACAGATGAGGGCTTAATAAGGACTGTTTGATTATGGCAACAATGAGTAGGAGAAAAAGAGAGAGAAATAATTAGGATTTTCTCAACATTTATTTGAATTATGCCCTTTGGCACTGTTGATGAAAACAAAACAGAAATCTACTTTGCGGCTTCAATTAAACACTTGCTAGCATACACTCTTCACACCACTAAACAAGAGACTCTATTTAAATGCTTCCTACACTTTCTCTCCAGATCATCCCCTAAAGACAAATGAGGTGAATAGGTGCCCTGGGAATGTGGGGAATTCTATAACTTAAAAGCGACGAATTTGCTAATGGCTACTGGTCTATCTTAAAAGTCTTTTTACATTTTTGTTTCTATTCCTGTGTATATTCATCTTTGTTTTAATAGAAAATAATATTTTCTACCCATATTTTCAGGGAATATTGACAAGCTGGGAAAAAGCCCCGTATTTCCCTGGCAGTCTGAAGTATACTCTGAAATGACACTTCATAACATCCCTCTTCTCCCCCCTCCGCATGGTATGTGCACAATCCCCAGACTGAAGAACACAGTTCCATCCCATAAAGAAGGAAATATATTGGATATTGAGACACTGAGAACATTTGCTTATTCTAACAAAATCACAGGACTCCTCCCAATTCCAGAAACATAAGTACCACAGGACAAGGAAGGCAAAGTCACTCCAGCCATAAAAGGAAATCTTTCCTGCCGCACCCTAAAAGATGCAAACCAGTAAAGAGCTAGAAGGAACACAGACGCAGTGGAAAATGACAACCAAATCAGGATGTAGGACCAGAGAGTCACCTAGAAGAAAAAACCAGAATGACAGCACCTTACCAATATCCTCCCTTTCCCAAGGAATGAAGAAGCGCATTTTTCCCGTTCTGCTAGCTCCTGGTTTTCTGTGCTTACCAACGTGTACGTACTCTTTACATAAAATATAAAGGAAATGGTTGCTTTAGCCAGTCAGCAGGGTCCCAAAGCATAACACTCATGCTTATTAATTGGTAAGAAATAATGGATACTTGATTTGAATTTATGTGTTTTATTAGTTTGTTGGGATCTGGGAGAGAGGGAAGGGTGTTGTCTGTTTAAATAATAAAACATTTTTTTTAAAGGCAGAAAAAAACCCCAAGTAAAACAGTTGCTTCAGGAGGAATGGGGCAGACCAGAGGAAAGGCATCAAGAACCATCAGGCCTCGGTAGACACAGAGGAGGTGCCATCTTCCCTAACAAGGGGTTTCTAAGGGTGGGGAGGAAAGGGGTGACAGAGGGTAGCCAGGCCTGGACGCTGAAGGACAGACAGCAGGAATAGCTCGGGGGGAGCAGAACGGAGGTCGGTCCGAGCTCTCACAGCAGAGGACTGTGGGCCAGAAGATTTTCGTGGGCATCTAATACTTGGATGTTTACCTGGCAGGTGGCAGAAGTGGAAACCAGACTAGAGGTGGTAGTGCCCTGGAGCTGCCCTCAAGGATCGTAATGAGGACTTGCCACCTACAAGTTATGCTTGGAGACGCCAGGGACTCACTGCCCACATCTTTTCCGTCGCCGTATTTCACTTTCACTCAATTCATTCTAATTACAGTTCAAACCGGACTATGTTTTAGTTTAATCTATGTGCTCACCTAGTAGGTGCTTCTCAAGTTCCAGTGGAGAGTCCAGGGTCCCAGTAGCTTCATGCCCCACCCCCTGCTTTTTTTTTTAAAAGATTTTATTCATTTATTTGAGAGAGAGAGAGAGAGAGAGAGAGCAGGAGTGGGTGGAGGGAAGGAGAGGCAGAGGCAGAGGAAGAGGGAGAAGGAGGCTCCCCGCGGAGCAGGGAGCCCGATGCGGGGCTCGATCCCAGGACCCTGGGATCATGACCTGAGCCAAAAGCAGATGCGTCACCGACTGAGCCACCCAGGTATCCCCTTCACAAACCTTGAATAGATTTGCTGGGGGTATTGAGGCTCAGGTTCAGTACATTTGAATCAATGGGGGACTAAAGATCATGGGTTTCAACCCATAAAGAAAGTGATTTGCAAAAGCCACTCTCCATTGAACGCACATAATAACCACTGTCCATTGAGTGCATATTTCATGCAGATCCTATGCTAAGTACATTAGAAATATCATTTTTAAAAATCCTCATATCAGTTCTATAACATGAAACTGCATATCCTTATTCTCCTGTGGGAAAAACCGAATTGAAGCCTACAGGCCTTTATGGACTTGCAAAGCTGACAAGTGGAAGGGCACAGAGGCAGATCCAGGTCTGGAGACTGAAGCCAAAGCCTTGCCAACATTTTGCTACATTTCCTCACTGAACACACACTCTCTCTCTCTTCTTTTGTATTTTGTTGTCTCTTTTAAATTTTTTTATTTGGACACATGGATTTTTCTGCTCTTATTATATTTTTATCTTTTACTTTTAAGAATTGAGGTACAATTGAGAAATATAATTGTATACATTTCAAGGGTACAAGGTGACGATTTGATATACACGTACATTGTGGAATGATCAAGATAATTAACACATCCATCACCTTACAGACTTCATTCTTCGTTTGTGCGTGTGGTGGGAATGTTTAAGGTCTACTCTCGGCAACTGTCAAGGACACACACCGTATTATTAACTGTAGTCACCGAGCTGTACATTGGATTCTCAGAAGGTATTCTTCTGATAAGTGAAAATTTGTATCCTTGACTGACATCTCTCCATCTCCCCCTCCCTCCAGCCCGTGGCCACCACCACTCCACTCTTTGTTTCCTCACAGAACTTTCTAAACATCTGTTTAGTTGAGGATACAGCACAGCTTCAGAGAAGAAATACCGATTTTCACGACCCAGTCCCTAAAGACGTGATTGAAGTACCTCTAAAGTATGTTGTCGAACAACAAAAACGACTAAAGCTGCATCTTCATCAACTCAGGCTGCTGTAACAAAGTACCTCAGACTGGGGGGCTTAAACAGCAGAAATGTATGTTTTCACAGTTCTGCAGGCCGGAAGTCCTAGATCAAGGTGCCAGTGGGGTTGGTTTCCAGGGAGGATGCTCTCCTTGGTGCTTTCTCCTCAAGGCCTGACGTGGGCGCTTCTCTGTGCTTTATTTCCTGTGGTCTCTTCCTCCTCTCCCGAGGAAGTGAATTCCGTGGGATCAGGGGCCCACACTTATGACCTTACTGAACCTTAATTACCTCCTTAAAGGCCTTTTTCCAAATATAGTCACATTTGGGGTGAGGGCTCCAGTCTATAAATTTTGTGGGGACACAATTGAGTTCAGAGCGAACTGTAATTAGTAAAATGGATAAGGAGATATTAACTTAAGGGAGGTGATGCTTTTTCCTTTGCTGGGTATTATTATATCCTTAACCTTTTCTCGAGGAGGTATTTGTACTTGTTAGTAAAGTTATGTAATTTGGTTTAAGATTACATAAAATGATTAAATATCACATGTAATTTCGCACCCTTCACATTGCCAAAAAAAAAGAAATTAAAAGTTTAATGGTTGATTTATGCCATTAAGTTTCTGAAATAAACTGTCAATTTACATTGCACTCATTTACACTCCCACATAAAGGGTAGAAAAGTATTTTCTTAACGTTAGATAGATCTGGATATTTTTAGACTTTTCCTTTTTTTCAAGTTGAAGGATGTTTCCACGTTGAAAATTTGCACCTTGTTGTTTAATTTCCTTTTGCTACATGAAGTATTTAATTTTTTTGAAGCCAAATCTGTCTTTGTGCTTTCTGAGTTTTGTGTCTTGGTAATAATTCCTCCTTGTCACAGGATTATTAAAATATTTTCTTATAAGTTGTTTTATATATATTTTCATGAATTTCTTATGCTGTCTTCAGCTCTTTGATTTATTGGAAATCTCTCTTCATTCATGTCCTTAGTTAAGGATGCTTGTATTGTGTGATGATTCATAGTGTTGGTCTTGAAGGAACACTGCTCGGGTTTGGGTCTCAGCTCCACCCGGTGACAACTGGAAAGATCTCACCGCTCTGTCTTGTTGATTCCTCAAGTCTATAATGGGAATCATAATAGCTTCTATGAATAGAATCATGTTTTATTACTATTTTTTATTTATTTGTAAAGATTTTACTTATTTATTTATTTGACAGACACACACAGAGAGAGAGAGAGAGAGAGACCACAAGTAGGCAGAGCGGCAAGCAGAGGAAGAAGGAGAACCAGACTCCCCAAAGAGCAGGGAGCCCGATGCGGGGCTTGATCCCAAGACCCTGGGATCATGATCTGAGCGGAAGGCAGATGCTTAACCTACTGAGCCACCCAGGCACCCCTAGAATCATGTTTTAGATTAGTTAGTAGTAATAACTTAGTGTAAGAGTGTATGACATTGGCAGTTGCATATTCCTCTAAGAAGAGAGGTACTATATTACAGCGCACACGTGTGCACGTGCATGCACATGCGCACGCACACGAGGTCTCCTTAGCTCATTTCCTCTTCATAGCAACTTGCTGCGGAGGTAGAAATAAAGTGGTTGCAATAGTGCCTGGTATTGGTCCTCTGTCACCTGTTCTGTCCTCTGGAATTTTCGGGAACTTCTCTTTGTTCCTACTGTTCTGAGCTTCATGATGATGAGTCTGGGTGTGAGTCTTTTTTTCAGACTTTATGAGCTTTTTAAATCAAGGATCCGTGGTTTCTCATTTTCTGGGAAATATTTCTGAGTTATTATTATAATTCTTTGTTAATTATTTCCTTTCCACCATCTTCTTCGTGTGCACTCTCTCTCCCACCACGTGCTCGTTTCCCAAATCATCTCTATTTAATAATGTTCAGGTGCTGGACAGATCTTGTAATTCTCCAGTCTGCTCTATTTTCACATTTTTTTGTTGCTTTACCTTCTGGAGATTTGAGATCTGCTTAACCTCATCTTCCAAGTTTACCAAGTAATAAAATATTCTACTATGCTAATTTTAATTTGCGAAAGCTTTTTTACTGCTTTTCCTTTCCGTCCTTTATTCTCCTTTTAAAAATATACATTTGTGCATTTATTGTTCTTAATAATGGCACTCTCAGCCCCAAAACTGTGTGTCTTTTTGGCTTACCTCATAAGTGGACATTTAAATATTTTTTATTC
Organism: Eumetopias jubatus; assembly: GCF_037043125.1. Classification (NCBI taxonomy): domain Eukaryota; kingdom Metazoa; phylum Chordata; class Mammalia; order Carnivora; family Otariidae; genus Eumetopias; species Eumetopias jubatus. Next base: position 8,060,851 of record NW_028274822.1, read on the forward strand.
AAATCTTTTAAAAGTCAGAAATTTTTGAATGGGAAAAATGCATATTATTTAATGTTATGTAGTACCCAGCCTACTGGTGGGTTATCGACAACATTCTAACACTGAAAAAATCAGACATAATATAGTTTATAATACTTTAATTTGCCTTAAAGATGGTTTGATTTGATTCATACAGAATTACATTTTTAATACCTATTTCTAGAATTAAAATAGCCTTAGATCTATTATTCTGGTTGATGTAGCATCCATTTTTTCCTGTTGCTTACATTTAATTTCTCTTGTGTTCTACTTACCTACTGGAATATTGATTTTCTACAACTGTAGCCTCTTGGGAAAACTTAGCTGAACTTTTCACTGTTAGCAGAATTCATCTGAGTTGTGGAGTTTAGAAGTATTCTATGGCAGCCAGTAAAATGGTAAATATTAAAGTATAATAATCTAAGTTGAAACATAATATGAGGGGTAGAGAATACTTGGAATGAAACTTCATTAATGTTGATCAACAACATTTCATTGCTATTTTTAAAGGTTCAGTTATAATGTTTTACATATAATGTTAATAAAAATCATACATAGCTATATCTTTGTTTGCATTTTGAACATTTTATTTGTTGAGAGTTTAAGAAATCAAGGAACTATTTAAGATCATGAAGTAGAGTACTCCAGGTCAAGTAGAAATCTCCAGAACTATAATTTCATGAATTTTAACAAATTTACTGAAAAGCCACATTAATCTACAATCAATAACAAGAATACATATCAGCTGACTATCCCTCAGATGTCTTAAGGAGAAAATGGAAAATTTTATTTGCTATAATTCTTTTCTAAAAAATTTAAACTAATTGAAAGAAACACTTTTGCATGACAGTAAGACTTCCCTACACAATATATACTTAGAGATTTGAGTTACAACAGAAATTTTACAGAGAAACATCCTGAAAATCATGTAAGTTTACCTAGGAGGAAGTTTGCAACATGCTTAGACTAAATCTGAGGAATGTTAACGAAATTGTTTAAACTTTACTATCAGGTTTTCATATAATGTAGCATAGTTTTATTCTGCTATAGATACAAGGTTAAACTTGCATTTGCTCTGAGGACTCTGAAATGAGTTTGAAGATATGTGTCAAGAAATGTGCTTAGCACTTGACAAAGATTCGATTTTAATTTATTTTTTAAAGTTTTTACTTAAATTCCAGTTAGCATACAATGTAATATTAGTTTCAGGTGTACAATATAGTGATTTAACACTTCCACACAACATCACAAGTGCACTCCTTAACCCCACCCCCTATTTAACTTGTGCCACCGCCCACCTTCCTTCTGGTTAACTACTGGTTTGTTCTATACAGTTAAGAATCTGTTTCTTGGTTTGCCACTCTCTTTTCTCCCCCTTTGCTCATTCGTTTTGTTTCTTAAATTTCACATATGAGTGAAATCCTATGGTATCTTTCTCTGACTGACATTTTTTGCTTAGTATCATACTCTCTAGCTCCATCCATGTCATTGCAAATGGCGAGATTTCATCCTTTTTTATGGCTGAGTAATATTCCATGGTGTGTGTGTGTGTGTGTGTGTGTGTGTGTGTGTGTGTGTGTGTGTGTACATACACTATGTATATCGCATCTTCTTTATTTATCAATTGATGGACACTTGGGTTGTTTGGGCTGTTTCCATAATTTGGCTATTGTAGATAATGCTGCTATAAACATCAGGGTACACATATTCCTTTGAATTAGTATTTTTACATTCTTTGGGTAAATACCTAGTAGTGCAATTGCTGGATTGTGGAGTAGTTCTATTTTTTAACTTTTTGAGGAATCTCCATACTGTTTTCCGCAGTGGCTGTACCAGTTTGTCTTCCCGAAAGCAGATTCCTTTTTCTCCATGTCTTCGCCAACACCTCTTGTTTCTTGTGTTGTTGATTTTAGCCATTCTGACAGGTGTGAGGCAATAGCTCACTGTGGTTTTGATTTGCATTTCCCTGATGATGAGTGATGTTGAACATCTTTTTATGTGTCTGTTGGGAATCTGTATGGACACAGATCTGATTTTTAATCTCATTCTCTGTAGAAGTTTGCCTAGAGCTCTCCTTTCTAATGACTGATTTGGTTGATTTTTCAGAGATCTGGGAAACATTCCAATAATCACAAACAGAATTTTTTTATATTTGTAAATATCTTCTTTGTGAGCATAACAACACAATGCCCAAATCAACATGGCTTTCAAACTCTTTATATCTCATCATCATGAATTATGGCCCTCCTGATGCTAATAATGAATATAAAAATCCAAATGGCGAGTGGTAGGAGATGAGATTGGGAAATGGAGAGGGGACATGTCATGGATGGTTATACCCTACTAAGCAGATTGGATATTTTTTGTATAGGTGACAGGAAGCTTTCGAATGATTTTAATAAGGTAAGTGAATGAGATGTGTGGTTCAAAATCTCACTCAATGGGACTGTGGAGTAGCTGTTCTCAACCCTTCTTGCATCCTAACACATTTGATGATAAAATGTAGCCCTGATAGAAAAATTTCTCATGGAAGGCTAGTACAAAGATAAAAAGGTTATGTACATTTCCTAGGATTTCCTTCTAATTCTTCCCCATTTTCTCCAATTAATCAGTATTCCTCCAGGTCCAATAGGAGAGTTGAAAACTGCTGGTACTTATGTAGATAAGACTGAGACCAGAATAGTTAGGTGTGCTGGGGGAGTTGAGAAGTTTCACTCTCATTGAGAGAATTCTACACAAGTATTAGCATAATTAAATTCAATATTCTAAATTCTGCCTTACACAATCAATAAAATAACCAGCAATTTCAGAACCTAGGAATCTGCAACCTAAACAACTGCATGGTTAGTAGCACTTCCTGGAGAGTAGGTATTGCAGTGTATGTATTAGTAGTGTAAATATCCAGATAAATAGAGAATAAGAGAGCTGAGGTTCATGAAAATGGAGTCAAGGAGTATAGGACAAAGGAAGAATTCTGTTGATACCTCTTATGTTTTATGAGAAACTGCTGCAAAAAGTCCAAATTACTTTTCTAGGCAGATTGAACAATCCTTATTAGGCATTGTGTTATCATTGTACCCAACGGGCAGCAACAAAAGTCATCATCTTAACTTCTTGTGAGTTACAATTTTTAATGAATTATTTTTATCTTACTCTCACTGTATAGGAGATGGAAATACATTTTTATCAGTTTTTTTCATATGAAATTCTAATGTCAAAAGGCTAAAAAGTTTCCATTTAGGATACCTGCCATTTTACAGTGTCATGTTGCCTCCACTAATTTCACTGAGAACAGGCAGAGCAGGGCAGTGATGTTGAGTTCAGTCTCGAAGGTCGGTCCTTGCATCCACCAAATGACTTTGGGTTGGGCATCATCACACACAAAATAGCAGAGTGCCAGGCTCTGGCTGATTCTGGTCATTAAAATTTATTGAGCACTAACGATGTGCCAGGAGGCGTCAAACATTTCACTTACGCTGATTTATTTAATCCACCTGGTAGCCCTGTAGGATCACTGCTCTCCTTCTCTCTCAGGGACACAAGCACGGACACTGGAACTCAAGCTGCCTGGCTCAAAACTCTTCACTGACCCCAGAAGGTAGCACAATGGTCAACGCAAAGGGCATGGTTTTGCAAACAAAAACCTACCTTAGATCCCAGGGTGCAAGCAAATCTCATACATTTTTTTTCCCTTTAATTCCACAGTTATCTTGGTTTTCAGAGGAGTGCAGGATAATCTGATTTGTATTTCATATTATTTAACTGTAAGAATTGGATACTCACTATTTTTTTTCCCAAGGGTCTGTATGTCTTTATCTGTTTGAATTCCATTTCATAATTGTGAAAATCAGAAGCTTTAGTTTTTCTTGTTTTTAAATTTAACAATCACTTAATTGGGCAGGATGTAACTCTTAGAAAGTTATGATAAACCATCTGGATTGTTCTTGGATTGCATCCATGACAATGAGTTGGCTAGTGTTATTAAATTCCCTCTATGTTCACTGCTGTCATAGAATGTGAGGATATTTTGATGTAAACCATTTATGTTTACATAAATAATAACACTGAATGTAAATTGGCAAATCATATAAAAATTAAATTTTTCTAAATCTTAGCCATGTCAAAAACAGAAATGGTTTATGTTTGCCTAAGCCTTTATGCCTCTCTACCTGCAAGTCTCTGTAATGTGAGACAGAAATCCATCAAAATCCTAGAGGAGAACATAGGCAGTAACCTTTTTGACATTGGCCACAGCAGCCTCTTTCAAACATGTCTCCAAAGGCAAGGGAAACAAGAGCGAAAATGAACTTTTGGGACCTCATCAAGATAAAAAGCTTATTCACAGCAAAGGAAACCATCAACAAAACAAAGAGACAACCCACGAATGGGAGAAGATATTTGTTAATGACACTACAGATAAAGGGCTGGTATCCAAGATCTATAAAGAACTTGTCAAACTCAACACCCAAAAAACAAATAATCAAGTCAATAAATGGGCAGAAGACATGAACAGACACTTCTCCAAAGAAGACATACAAATGGCTAACAAACACATGAAAAAATGTTCAATATCATTAGCCATCAGGGAAATTCAAATCAAAACCACATTGAGATACCACCTTACACCAGTTAGAATGGCAAAAATTGACAAGGCAAGAAACAACAAATGTTGGAGAGGTTGTGGGGAAAGGGGAACCCTCTTACACTGTTGGTGGGAATGCAAGTCGGTGCAGCCACTCTGGAAAACAGTGTGGAGGTTCCTCAAGAAGTTAAAAATAGAGCTACCCTATGACCAGCAATTGCACTACTGGGTATTTACTCCAAAGATACAGATGTAGTGAAAAGAAGGGCCATATGCACCCCAATTTTCATAGCAGCAATGTCCACAATAGCCAAACTGTGGAAGGAGCTGAGATGCCTTTCAACAGACGAACGGATAAAGAAGATGTGGTCCATATACACAATGGAATATTACTCAGCCATCAGTAAGGATGAATACCCAATATTTGCATTAACATGGATGGAACTGGAGGAGATTATGCTAAGTGAAATAAATCAAACAGAGAAAGACAATTATCATATGGTTTCACATATATTCTATGAAACATAAGGAATAGCATGGAGGTCATTAGTAGAGGGAAGGGAAAAAGGAAGGTGGGGGATCAGAGGGGGAGATGAACCATGAGAGACTATGCACTCTGGGAAACAAACTGAGGGTTTCAGAGGGGAGGGGGGTGGGGGGATAGGTGAGCCTGGTGATGGGTATTAAGGAGGGCATGGACTGCATGGAGCATGGGGGTATTATACACAAACAATGAATCATGGAATGCTACATCAAAAATTAATGATGTACTGTATGGTGACTAACAGAACATAATAAAAAAATTATAAAAAAATTAAAAAAACTGGTACTGGGAAATTTGGCTAGTTCTTTGGAGAAACATATTAGTTTATATTCTTACCTACACTATATATGAAAATAAAGACCTTGAAAAGTAAGTGAAAAAATAAGCATAAAAAAACACTAGAAAGAGATGTAGAAAATAGTTTGGATCAGGAGATTTTTCTAAGTACAAAAGAGGTTGAAGTTAAAATAAAGGGTCATTTGTCATTTTTTTGACACCAAGACTAAAAGAATCAAATCCTGAGTTTAATTCCTTCAAAATGTGTCAGCATTCAGTCCTTGTGGAGCCTCCATTTTAATATGACTCCGCCAAAAAAAGGGTAGTACTGGTCTCTTTTATTAGCTACCTATTACATGTTAGTTACCACGTCAGCCTGGATTCACAGAGGGGTCATGGTAGTGGTGGTGGGTAGGCTTGAAGGGGTCAGAAACTATTTCTGCTAACAATTTTAAAGGAAATTTTATTGTTACTTAGGACAAACCTGCCCAATGGGAGGACATTTCCTATTTGCTTTGCTTTGGTTGGATAATGTATCAGAAGTTCAAGTTGGTAGCACTGTCATCCAAAGATTGCAACTTTGATCTTCAGGCATGTATGTTCTGACTTAAAAACATCTTTTTTTTTTTTTCAGGACAGCTTAGTCCAAACATAAATCCAATAAATGATAATGAAACACTCTTGTGGAGGAGAACGTGGCAGTGAGACAAACAGTAGGTGCTTTGCGGGAGTTGTATGGAGTTCAAGAAGGAAGGTATCTGGGGCATGCTGACAAAAGAGAAAGGAGAACACTCTTGCTTCACAATGAATTACTGTCTTTCCCTTTTCTCCTTTTTCTTTCTCTCTTTCAAAGCACTTTTCAAACAGATTGAAGAGAACCAACTGCTGGCACCAAAGATGAAAAGGGTTTGTTTTGCCATTGTTATATTTTCAAGTTTTCAGTACTCCTGTTTTTTATTATATTTTCAAGTATATGTCTAATTTTCTTTTGATTTTTTTAAATTTAAATTCAATTTAACTAACATATAGTGTATTATTAGTTTCAGAGGTAGAATTTGGTGATTCATCAGTTGCATATAATACCCCATACTCATTACATCACGTGGCCTCCTTAATGCCCATCCCTGTTACCCCATTTTTCAACCCCCTCCAGAAACTCTAAGTTTCCTTCCTATAGTTAAGAGTCTCTTATGGTTTGTTGCCCTCTTTGTGTTTTCATCTTATTTTTCCTTCTCTTCCCCTGTGTTTATCTGTTTTGTTTCCTAAATTCCACATATGAGTGAAATCATATGATATTTGTCTTTCTCTGACTGACTTATTTTGCTTAGCATTATAACCTCCAGTTCCATCCACGTTGTTGCAAATGGCAAGATTTCATTCTTTTTGATGGCTGAGTAATATTCCGTGTGTGTGTGTGGAAGACCACCCAACAATGCTGACAATGCTGTCACCTAATATGTCCTTTGCCAAAGTGATCATGAACATGCAGTGATCTCTCCCCTACATACATTTTTTTTTAGGATAAATGCAAACTTCCTAGCATAGTACTTAAGGTTCTCAATGGGCATGACAAGGGTATGATGTTGGAGTTCAATTAACTGCCATGTATAAAATACCTTCTTTATCCATACCTTCTTTGTCCATTCATCTATCGATGGACATCTGGGCTCTTTCCATGTTTTGGCTATTGTGGACATTGCTGCTATAAACATTGGGGTGCATGTGCCCCTTCAAATCACTATATTTGTATCCTTTGGATAAATACGTAGTAGTGCAATTCCTGGGTCATAGCATAGCTCTATTTTTAACTTTTTGAGGGAACTCCACACCATCTTTCAGAGTGGCTGCACCAGTTTGTGTTCCCTCTAACAGTGTAAGAGGGTTCCCCTTGAAGTATATGTGTAATTTTTGAGATGATTATGCTGAGTGGTAAGTCATTATGAGTCACCCTCATGAATGGCTGTGGAGTCAGGTAAGTTTGGTTTGAATGCAGGCTTGGTCACCCTCCAGCTGGGGGCGCCATGGCAGGTTTCTTCACCTCTAAGATGAGCTCATGACACCTGACATGTAAACATTTACTGAGATGGTGGATTTAAAGTGACTAGCACAGGATATTACTTTTAAGAGGTACCCAATAATAGGCTATTAGCATTACACAAATTTGACCCTAGAAGTTGGTACCCAGCCCTTTTATTTCCTTGAATAAGGAAGGAATTAGAAAAGTGATTCTTAGAAAGAAAACTGGAGAGAGAAGTTTGGATGCATGGGAAATGTATTCCTCCCAGTTGGGAAAGAAACGCCTGGCAGAGCAGAGATGTGACACAGTATTCCTGATACTGCCAGGCTTACAGATTTCACATGACTGAAGACTTGAGCAGACTTATACCACAGAAAATTTAAGTGCTTCCAGCAGGTTTAGGAACGAGACTGAGAGTGTCTTTTAGAAATTTGGTAGCGAGATTGTATGGGGAACACAGGAAAAGGTTAAAGAACACATGGTAGACCTGACTTTGAGTCCCGACTCTGTAACTTAAGCTTTAGTTCCTCTTTATGTGTAAAATGAGAATCATCCCAGTGACTACCACAGAGTTGTGCAGATAATGTAACTATCTGGATAGATAGACGAAATCCCAATACATTGTATTAACTTCCAATTTGTTTGCCTTTTATTTAAAATGCATTTCTGAATACTGTTTAATTTACTAAACAACAAAGTTCTGATAAATGGAAGACATTTTTTCCCCCAAAAATGGAGGGGGGAAAGGTGAGTTGCTCTGGGGGTTCTTGGGTGGGTGAGCCCAACAGCTGGAAATCTGAGAGCCGCAATCTCTGTCACCTACAGACAGAGAACGCGAGGCTCTTAGAATGAAGAAAACCTTTGTGCCTCTCCAACTTGACCTGTCTCCATAGGAGAGCATGACTAAGAAGCAACAACTTGTTTATTACTGAGAAACTGTATTTCAAAACTGAACCCACCCAAAAATTCCCCACCCGATTTCCCGTTCCTTCTGTACTCAGTGAATGGCACCTGTCAACCAGACAGCCCATGTCAAAGCACTGGGAGCCATTCTCATCTCCTTGCTTGTCCATCATCTTCCCCCCTACCATCAGTCAGCACGTCTCATTGGTTCTACCTCCTTAAAACCTCTTAACTCCATTAATTCCTTCATGCTTCCTCCCTCTACCTGGAATTTGTCATCAGGTTTATGGCTCTAGCCACCCAACTGGTCTTCCTGACAATCTGTCACCTAATATGTCCTTTGCCAAAGTGATTATGAACATGCAGTGATCTCTCCCCTACATACTTTTGTTTTTTTTAGGATAAATGCAAACTTCCTAGCATAGTACTTAAGGTTCTCAGTGGGGATGACAAGGGTATGATGTTGGAGTTCTTCAAATAACTGCCATGTATAAAATCCATCAGTGCCACTCCTCTCCAGTAAAAATCTAGTGAAAACATTGTTTTTGCAGACAAATGTGGTTGCAAGACATATCCTCCAGAGCTTCCTTTTAACCAGATTGTTACCCTTAAACTCTTTCTACATGTATGTGTAAATGTATCAGAACTTCCCCTAAAGACCGTTTGTGATGGGAGCTATCCTTTCCTCTCTAGCTTCATGTTTCCCTAGTCTCTCTCTCACACCCTCTGTTCTACCATTCTAATCAACAGCAGTTCCTAAAGAGAGCAGTAGCCTTTCCAAACCATGGCATGGGCTTCTTCCTCTCCTGGAAGGCCCACCCTTAAATCATTTGTACTCCACTCCTACCAGGCTAACTCCTATTTTTAGTTTAAGAATTCATGGAGGAAGGCTTACACATTCCTGCTCTCCATCTCACCTGCCCAAGTCGGGAGCCACTCCACTGTGCTTCCTGAGCGCCCCCTGCATACCCCTCTCTCATCTCTTACTCTATCTTTGTGTCTCCTCTATGAGCTTATGCTGAACTTGAGGAAAGGAAGCTTGTTTACCTTTTTGTCTTTGGAGCTTTGTAAAATGCCAGCTCACAGCAGACACTCAATAAATATTAATGGATAAAACCATGAAAAATGCATGCAGCAGCTCACTCCTTGTGCAGAGTAGAGCACAGTATAGATGTCTCAGATATTGCCTTGTACATCTTTGATGGTCAATAATTGTCTGTTGAATCATAGTAATTTAACTATACGGCCTCATCCTGGCTGCTGTGGGGGAAAGACAATCCTTTTTGAGATGAAAATTTAAATAATAATAATATAAAGTGAAATGTCATTGTCAAAAGTATGCTTTAGATATAAACATGAGAATAAGGAAATAATTATTTTTGGCTTCATTGTAAAGCACTGACCCCAACTAATGGACAAATTTATGAAGAAAGAAGACCAATGCAGTGGAAGTTTATTGGTAGACAATTCTTCATGAGCCTCTTGCATCTTTGTATGTTCTCTAGCAGAGACACTGATGACCTTTATTCCGGATTATCTTTTCAGGGTTATTTGTAGAGGAAACAGCCTTGGAAGAGGGAGATACTATCTCCTTCTGGAGGAAAGGAGAGATTTCTTTATCTGCAGTGCAATAAAGATGTCTCTCTCGCAGACAAAGTTCAGGCTGTATTGTTGCCCATTATAAAACATTTGTGTTCCCTAAACTTGTGGTTCTTCTCCTGTAACACAACCTACTTCATGTGTGTCACCTGGCCCTCTTTGCATCTCCCCGTGAGAATTGGGACTCAGAAAACCAACATAAACGCTGATACTCTGGCTGATACTATTGCTTTGAGTAATAAAACACCCTTAGTCTCTGATTCAGGAGTCTCATGTCTTCTGCCAACATCCATGATACTCTGGCAGGCTGACTTGCTAGCTCGCATGTAGGGTAAAATCTCTGACACCCCACGTTCTTGACAATGTTATTAAAGAGTGATATGTAATGATTCCCATGCTAAGAGTAACGCTTTTGAATTTTTGTTGGATTTTACATTGACTCATTATTTAGTAAGACTTTGCTAAGTTTCAGTGAAACCCTTCCTTATCTGAAATACACATCATGGCTTAATGACAATTTATGTGATGATGACCAATAGAACAGTTTGATAGAGTGAGCTGAAACTCATATAGGAGAAAGAAAGAGTGAATATGGACAATGCTGTTTTCTCTACAAGAATAGAAAATTAGATAAATGGCCCTTCTTACCACTCAAATTCTTAGGATCGAAATAATTGTTAATGAAAATTAATTTCCAGTAAAGACAGTCCAGTCACCTGAGAACTGTCTGAATAATTTCTTAATAAGGCATATAAACTTTTGTTGCTGTTATTGCTTTGATGGGGAGCATCTTTTCTTCCAATGCTTTTTTTTTTTTTAAACATAGCATGCTGTCAACATAAAGATGAAGTGGGAAAAAAAAAATCAGAGAGTTCATTTGGTTTTCACAAGGAAGAAAAAAACATTTCTTTTAGGACAAACACAAAGCAGAGAAAATGAATGATTCCTGTGGTTTTAGAATGGAGCTTTTATCCTGTTAGAGCCTTTGTTAAAAACAGTGAAGCATGTTTTAATTCTGAATATGAAAAATTGCTCTCAAAGTTTTCCTGCCCCTTAAAATTGCTCTAAAAGACTATTGCTACACCACAGTAGGATACTTTCAAGATGGAAAATAAAGAGATTACAGGGTAAATAGCTTACAAGCTGTGATGGTTAACATTCAGGAGGTGATTCGCTGGAGCTATATCTTTTATCAGAGGGCTTTTGTTAAGACAGCTTCTTTCTGTCCTCTGTGACAGCCAGGTGAACTGAACCAAGAAGATGCAGTCATAGTGTATTTTAGAATATCCCACTTCTGGCTATTGGAATGTGTGATGGAAAGCACAGAAATATGGCCCACAGGAAGTATGGCGCAGGGGTTTTGAGAAGCCAGGTGAGAATCATACCTGCTCTGTCCTATTGATAACTTTCAATGACTGACTTGCCTTGTGATTCTAGAACATTTTAACTAATATGTGCAATTTTCACAGGATGGTTGACATGATTCTATTGATAAAAATGTGACAACCTAATAAATAAAATGCCAAGGATTATGCTATTCTGCTCTTTATAAACTTTTGAATGATTTGCCTTTTTAGTTTAATAACAAAGGTTTCCACTGAGGTTTACATATTGCATCTGTATGTTTAAATTTACAATTTAGCACAACTTTAAATCTCTGCATGGAAAGAAATACGATATAAAAATAGTAAATTTAAGGTTAAACATCCCTCTCAGTCTTCATTCTTTGTGCCAATCTATGCATCCTATGGCGCTAATCCATACACAGAGGCAGCTCGATTCTTGCTTGGCGTGCACTGAGGTGTGTATTATTGGGAAAAATTCATCAATGGCTTGCATAATTATGCATTCTATCCCACCTTTTGCTTTCTATCAACAATCTCTACCTTAGAAATGTTCAATGTCTGCATATACATAATATATATATTACATTAAAAATACTATACAATATTATATGTATTCTTCTATGAGCAGAAAGTGTAAAGCATAATAACTCGTGTTTATTCAGATACTTGAGATTTTAGGTGTCAGTGTGGGGATTAGTGAGGGTACTAGCTGGTGGTTACCATTATTGCCCCAAATCCCATTCCGTCTCTGCAGTTATAGGTGCTGGAATAAAAGTGGATCTTGGACAAGTTGCGGTGAGTTCCTGAGGAAGAAGCAATTCATACTTTCTCGTGGCCAGGATCACAGAATGTAAGGGGCTGCCTGCATGTTTGATGAGAAGCAGCAACATTTTAGATGCTTTGAAAATCCACATCAATGGAATACTTTTGTCTAGACCTTTTTCTTCATTTCATGCATACTCTTCACTCATTGAGAAATACACATGCTGAAACAGATGGCTGTTATCCTAAGACTAAGATACTATACGGACTAGATTGAGCGACACTGGTTGGAATGAAGAAATATGCGGAACCCAACATAAGCAGCAGAGACTGGAGGGTTTACTCCTGGTGAAATGATGCTTCCTAATGCCCTATTTCTAAGAATATTACTTGCTTCTACAATAACAAGCAGACATTCTTTGATACCAGTGCTAACAATGGTTAAACCAGAAACTCCCTTGTATGTGTGTAAAACTTTTGTTTTTGGTGTATTTTTTTAAAAGATTTTATTTATTTGAGAAAGTGAGAGAGAGAGAGAGAGCGTGAGGAAGAGAGAGCACGAGAGTGGGGTGAGGGGCACAGGGAGAAGCGGACTCCCCACTGAGGAGGGAGCCCGATGTGAGACTCGATCCTGGGACTCCAATGACCTGAGCTGAAGGCAGAAGGCAGCCACCTAACTGAGCTGAAGGCAGAAGGCAGCCACCTAACTGACTGAACCATGCAGGTTTTAATGTATTTTTATACCCACTTTCATTGAACCCTTCCAGTAGTCTTATGAGGGAAGCCAGATGGGAATCAGCACTCAGATTTCACTGGTGACACTGGGGGTTTGTGTAACTATAGTGGTTACTCCAGATGCCAATAGTCTGGTCTCAAGGTGGCTTGTTTCCATAGTGGTGCCTGGCAGCCTTCTCAAAGCCAGCTTGTAGGCTGGGATCGTCCTTCCGGGCGTAAACCTGGTGAGGCTACAGACCCAGTTATTCAATCAAACCCTCATCGAGGTGTTGCTCTGGGGTATTTTGTAGGTATGACTAAAGTCCCTAGATAGGAAGATTATCCTAGAAAATCTCGGGGGGCCTCGTTAAATCAGCTGAAAGTCCTTAAGAGCGGTACTGAGGCATTCTTGGTGAGGAAGTTCTGCTCATGGCCTGTGGTTTCCAGTCCCATCCTGGCGCTCCAGCTGCTCTTCCCCACAACCTGGCCTTGCATTTCGGAAACGTTGAGCCCCCACAATCGCATAAGCCAATTCTTTGCAATGTCTCGTAATATATCCCACCGCCATGATTCTGGGAATGCCACAGCTGCAAAAATGGCCAGTTCACAGGCTCAGAAGGCCTGCATTGTGGTGGAATCTCAGGATTCAGGAGGTTTCGAAGTCCTCATCGTTCACGGGTCCTCAGCTTGGAGTGGGGTCCTCAGTAGGTACCAGCGGGGGGTGGGTGTATGTGGTGCCTGCTTGGTTTTGGGTCTCAAGGACTCTCTGAGTTCTCAGTTCTGGAAAAATGCTCCAGACTTCAGAATTCTCATTTTGGCAGGCTTTCTTAGCTTCCATACGCCTTTGTTTTCATCTGGATTTAGAACTCATGATTGACTTAAGGGCACCTTGTGCATTTCCCTGAGATGTTGACGATGGCAGAGGACCTGTGAGGGAAGCTCCTGCTGCATCCAGCACGTGACCACTCAGGTTCTGGGCTGAACTCGGCTGTTACAGCGCTGCTGTGGAATGGAGTGCAGCCCCTAAATTCATTTGCTGAATCCCTACCACTCAGTGTGGCTGCTTTGGAGGAACGGCTTTTAGGATGTAATTAAGGTAGAATAAAATCGTAAGGGTGAGGTCTTAATCAGATAGGATTGGTGGCTTTAGAAGAGGAAGAGTAGTCTCTCTCTCTCTCTCTCTTCCCCTCTCTCTCCCCGCAGGCTTGGAGGAAAGGACATGATGCACACAGCAAGAATGGGGCCGTTTGCAAGTCAGGAAAACATTCACCCAAATCTGACCATGCTGACACATTGACCTCGGACTTCCAGCCTCCAGAACTGTGGGGAAATAAATTTTTCTCACTGAAGCCATTCCTATAGTATTTTGTTAGGGCAGCCTGAGCTAACTGAGACAGGACTGACTGTGGTAAATTTGGGAGCCATTGATTTTAGGGCCAAAGACCCTTAAGGATCATTTTTTTATCATTATTACTTTTTCCTGTCTAAGAAGAAAAATGAGTTTTTCACTAAGTAAGATGGAACACACCCAAAATGATTAGCAGTACTGATCACTGATGAACAGTCCGTTCAAGCCCCAGACGTTCGCTGAATGGCTACACCAGTTGTAGAACGTGTTTCACGAAAGAATGAGAGATAGATGAATTGGACTCTATAATCACAGAAATCAAGCCAACTGTGCAAGAATAGTTAAAATGTCACACCTTTAAATTTAATGCAAACATCCTTGGTGTTTATTGAAGTTGTGAGTCTACTTACTACAAACTGGGCAAAAAGGAATGTGTGAGAATTCTGCTCTCTGTTGAATAAAGCACTGAATGCAGAATGTTTTCCCTTTGGCGTTTTGTGTTTCTACTGGTAGACATCGCTATAACTTTGGCTGAGATACCATTCTGCAGTTTCGCTGATGGACTCTGTGTGGCTCTGGTCGTCTCGTCTCCTGTGTCTTCTTTGCCTAACATTCCGTGCTCAGGGACAGCTCCCATACCAGCCAGCTCCGAAGCTGACCTCCTTCAGAGTTGACAAACTCTTAAGCTAGAGTACACAGGGTCTGCATGTAGATGGATCTGGCTTAACATCCCATTTGCCTTTAACTGGTAGTGATTTGAACATCCCAGGTTTTGCATTTTTAAAACAGGGATAATGACAATGACCTTAGGGTTGGGCTTAGGCTAAGTAGAAAATATTTTTAAAAGGGTAACGCATGTGAAGTTCTTTGCATGACAATTACTCCTGTAAATATCCCATGCATACTAGTTGCTTATGTTTATTATCATGGAGAAAGATGCCCCAACGTAACAAATCTCTGACCTTTTTTGTCACAAACCATAATGCATCCACTGCATATCTGCTTTGAGGCTGTGCAGTAAATTCACTCATTTGCTCATGGGTAATGGGTTTATTTATAATGATATGTATGGTCACGACTTTCATTATGCACAGTTCCTATTTTTTGGAAGAGGAACACATTGCACGTGAGATATAAAGGGTAAATTCTACTGGCAGAGGGACATATAGGAACAGCTGTTCTCATTTCGATGTCCGTACGTCGGATTTAGAAAGGGCCCTGGCAATACCCTGCGCCTTCAGCGTCTAGAATTTGATTCTTCCGCAACACAAACCAGGAGCCATGGGATTGGGGAATGGCTCCTAATGGATTCAGGACCTTGTTTTATGTTTTTGAAAAATCACTAAATGGGGGACGAATTAAGAAGTTTGATCTGTTTATAAAACCGGTATTAAAATCAATATATTTGGCTTTATTCTTTTTCTCTTCTTAAGTTACAGTGTTTTATTTTTGGATAACATAATCATATCCACAGAAACGAGTATTTCTCATATATCCCAGAGGATATAAAATATAGGCTAGAAAATACAATTGAATAAGTTTTCAGCTGCAAAGGTTATATTTAATCAATGAAACAGATCATGAGACCAAAACAAATTTTAACCAAATAGTGAAAAATCTCAAATTACATATACATCTATATGTATGTGTCTAGCAGTCTGTCTATGTAGGTAGAAAGACTGAACCCTATGAAATTTCAGTTTTTAGGTCACTAACTATAAAATCTCAGAAATTTCAGAGTTCCCTCTAATATATATATATATATATATATATACAGAATAAGGAAACGTGATTATATAAGGTTTTCTATCACCTGTTACTTCATTTGCTTTTATTTAAATGATTTATTCCTGCAACTGTATTCTTGTGTCCAAGCATGACCTTAGTATGAAAGCAGGGTTGCATCGGGTGCCTAGGTGGCGAGGTCGGCTGAGCGTCTGGACCTTGCTTTCGCTCAGGTTGTGACCTTAGGGTCATGAGATCGAGCCCCGGCATCAGGCTCAGTGCTCAGCCAGGAGTCTGCCTGCTTGAGACTCTCCCTCTCCCTCTGTCCCTCCCCCCACTCCAAAATAAGTAAATAAATCTTTTTTTTTTTTAAAGATTTTATTTATTTATTTGACAGAGAGAGACACAGCGAGAGAGGGAACACAAGCAGGGGGAGTGGGGGAGGGAGAAGCAGGCTTCCCGCGGAGCAGGGAGCCCGATGCGGGGCTCGATCCCAGGACCCTGGGACCATGACCTGAGCCGGAGGCAGACGCTTAACAACTGAGCCACCCAGGTGCCCCTAAGTAAATAAATCTTAAAAAAAAAAAAAAAACCCAACAAAAAACCAACAGAGTTGCAGCACGAATCACATTCACACTGCATATGTGTTCAGACCTTATTCTTAGGCCCAGTTACTTGCTTCAACATTAATTTTAGCAGCAGTCTCTATCAAGTCTTTTTTTTTTTTAATTTACATCTTTTTCTTTGATGGGTTTCAGATCCTAGAAGGACTGCCTGTTTGTTGCAACAAGTGGGACAACACAGCATGAGGGTGAATAAAGGCAAGGCTTGTCCTCTCTCTTTGTCCCGCCTTCCTTCAAGCCCAGGCTAAGGCATCTCTGTATTTCCACGTGACCGGTGGCCTCGCTCCCTTCCTTGTGCTTTTATTTTCTGGCCGCCTTCCTCTCCCCGGTGCCAGGACTCCTGTGGTTTGCTGTGGTTTGCTGCAGAGCTAGGCCTTATCCAGGTCGCAAAGGCAACAGGGCGGGCCAGCTCATTTCCCCCTTTTATTCTTGCGTGTCAGACTTGACCGCAATGTTTGCAGAACTTTACTACTAGATGAGAGACATCACACCCTGCCTCCCATCCTCATGTTACCGTTCGCCCCCACCCTCAATATCTGGCAACTCTAGCTCTGATCCCACCATCTAGTAATTGTGTTTTCTTATCACTCACAAAACCGGACAAAATGAGGCCGAGTTGCTTGGCATTCATTCATCAGAATCACCCAGAGGGTTTGCTGATAAACACTCGCTCCTGGATCCCACCCCGAGAATTTCTGATTCAGTACGTGTGTGTGGGGGGGTGGGGGGCAAGAATTTGTATTTCTAACAAGCTCGCTGGTGATGCTGAATTTGCTCACTTGGGGACCATACTTTAAGAACTATAAGTCTACATAATTTCTAAATTTCCTTAGGTTTTGACTATTCATGATTGGGAATAACAGTGGTGGTCACTGTCAGTTAACTGCCAATAAAACCGTAGTTTTGCACTCTTGATGAGGACTAAGACGGATGATGCTCATGATCTATCCACCAGCATCTCCTGACCAGGTCTGCCTGGAGCTTGATATGACTACAATATTGGTTCTGTTTTCCATTTAAATATATGATGAACTTGAATGTCTAGTGTTTACATTTTAGAAATCTGTAGAGCCATGAAAGCCAATTTGCATGCGATCTGATTCCTGAATGAGCTTGTCATTTACCATAATAATGTTCCAGAATAACCTGCCTAGTGGTGTGAATCTCCAATAACCTACCCTCCCTTGTAAAATATTGATCCTTAAGGTTGATTATAATGGGACTACAGTGATTGATAAATGGGATTTATACTCTAATTCCAGATCTCAGAAAATTAAACCAAAAAGGAATTTATTTGGGCTGTATAGCTTGTTTTTAGTGAGGGCAGCAGCTGCAAAATTTATGTTTCTTATCTATTATTCTGCGAGGTTCATGGGTTCTGAGGGAAATAATCCTATTTTCCTGCTTAATAAATACAGGGTAAGCTCATTAATTACACCGTGATTAATGTGGCATTTGGTGCAGACACTAAAAAGTGCACCGCATTGAGTATTTGACCTTTTACATTATTAAAACTTAAAATGGGCTAAAATTTAACATGCAGCACAAATCCAAAAATAGAATTAGCATGCTTCTGAAAGTTTTTATATTTAATTCAGCTGCCTTCCAATAAGAATTTATTGGCAGCAAAATCATCTAAGAAAACACAAATAAAAAAAATTTTTAAAACTGTATGAATACCATTAAACACACCCGTTACACTAATTGTAATAGAAAAAGGAATTCTCATTGGCTAGGGCTCTAGTAGGTTAGAGCACTAAAAGGAGCCCAGATAAGAAACATTTAAGTGAGATGACAGATTTTAGTTTAAAACTTTGAAATACACCCAAGAAATCTTGAAGGAAAAGTAAACAGTAAAGCATACAACCTAATTTTCCTTTTTAGCATACACAAACATACACACAACATAGTTTTCAAAACCAAACAACTAATAATTAAGGGAAATTATTATGAAATGCATTCCCTTAATAACAAAATGAAAAAGCCTGTTTCAAAGGGCAGACACAATTGTTTCTTCATGTATTTGTACCCTAAGACGTTTCAATTAAGCCTGCAAACCCTTAGTCAAAGCTTTAAGAAAATGTGTATTGCTTGTTAACTGACAATTCGCAAACATTATCCTGTACATGCTTTTATGTTAAATCAGGATTTATTGGGAAAGAAACCTTCTTGGAAATACTATGGCCTGCTTGGCATTTTTCTTTTGTTTCCCTACGTGTGTGTGAGCGGTCCCTTAACAGCGTAATGGTTTTACATGAATGAATGAAGCCTAGTGAGCTGTGGAAACAGGTTCAATCAAAATTATAGCTCTTATTATAATTATATATTTTATTAATTATATTATAATTATATTATATATATTAATTATATTATATTATTAATTATATATTATATATATTATATATTATATATTATATAATATATATTATTATATATTATATATATTATAATTATAGCCACTTTGCATGTGGCTGTATGTGTATTTTTAAAAGGGCTGCATCTATTTTATTTTGCATGGATTATTCCATCAATATTATGTCTTGGATCATTCCTTCTCGTCCCTCGCTTCTTTCACGGAACCTCTCAAGACTTTGAAGAGCGCCTTCGGACCCTTGTCCTCTAAGCTCCATCTTCTGCGAGAGGACATAAAACCACCCGTGTAAGGGCTCGTGCACTCTTGCCCTCAGTATGTGGTACACATACGGTTAGATAATGAACCGCAAGGGCAGGAACTGTGTCTCCTTCCACGCTGTACAAGTTCGACTTACTGATAGCACTTCATCATCATAATCGTGCAGTGAGTGGGGTTCAAACCGCTCCGCCCAGAGATTCCATTTTGACAGTGAAAGGCTACCGAGTAGGGTCTGCTCCAGAGTGAGGCCCTTGCTTAACCAAGGAGATAAAAACGATAATAGGCAAATCATAGCAGTTCTCTTTCTCTTTGCCACTGACTTATTCTTCCAGCCTCCCTTGAAGACAGGGATACCCATATGTAAAATTCTGGCCCATAAAATAGAAGTCTCTCTGGTAATTCCGGAAAGAGTTCCTTCACTGATTAAGTGTTAATAAGCCCTCAATGAAAAAATTCTTTGTTCCTCCTGCTACAGGTCTTGAAAGGGAATGCGATGCCTGGAGCTACAGCAGTCTATTGTGAGCATGAGGTATAAACATGAAGGTGGAAAGGAAACATGCTAAGAACAGTAGAATAGAGGCTTTCTTCCTTTTCTGTAGCCAAATCCTCTTCTACTTCCTTATTGTAAGTATACTGTGATTACATTTAGGGCTCAGGTGGATAAACCGGGATGGTCTCACCATCTCAAGAGCCTTAACTTAGTCACACTTGTAATGTCCCTTTTGCCGTGTAAGGTAACTCATTCACAGGTTCTGGGGATTTGCATGCGATGTAGACATCTTGGGGGAGCCACTCATCAGCTTCTCACGATAGCCTTAGACAAAGAAGTGAAAATAATACTGGCACTATCCGTTTTGTGTTCCATGCATTATCCTAAGACATTGAAAACCAGGAATAAAAGTGAATACTTAGGTGACAACATATTTACTCACTTAATATTTGTATCCATATGTGATAAATACCATCCATATTATTTTCATGTGACAGATGAAGATCACAAAGCACAGAGAAGTTAAAAAACTTGCCTAAGATCACAGTGCTTGTAAGTGGTAGAGCAGATACATGATTCTAAACAGAAGCCCCTACTTTTCATCTATGCTACTTGCCACATCAGACTTTTGGGATTGCAGTTTCATGGGTTGCTGGGAGGGTATAATTGAACTAGATGCTCTCTATAGTTCAAGTTCTAAAGTGTGGGGTGCTTTCCAAACCAAGTATGTAAACATTTTGCCCAGTGAAAACAATTCCAAAGGCATGTCTGCTGTAACAGCAACATCATTAAAACCGACATCTCAAAAGTCATTGATCATGTTCTTTGGAAAGAGTGTAGTGTAGGACACAGGACACAGTCACACATTTGAAGTACGGACTTCAAGATATGAGTAATGACCTTTCTACACTGTCCAGAATGCACGAACTGTTCGGATGTTAAGTCCAAGAGGCTAAATGACAGACTCGAGATAATGAGCCGCTGTAAAAAGGAGACCCCATGTCTTTCAGAGGCCATTTGCAAAAATGCATTTTAAAAACCTAGCATCCTGAAGCTGCTACGGACCTCAAGTAGAACAAGTCTGGAGAAGAGAAAACAGTCACATGAACCTTTTCTCCCCAAATCATCAATTCCGACAGAATAAAGAAACAAAGCTTTTTGTGTTACAGCAAGCCTATTAGACATGTGTACAGATAAAGCACATTGGCTGAGTCAGGTTTAACAATAGCACTTAATTTCTTCCCCAGAAACAATGGGTAATTTCTGAAGCATAAGTGATTTCTGAAAAGAGGTGAAATAAATGTAGAAATGATTTAGTTGCTTTGTTATAAGCAATTTGAAAATATAATGGGGAAGAGCAGAAACTAAATGTAATATAGAACAAATTTTAAAATCTCATTTAATGAGAAGCCACACGGTAAGCGCCTAAAGAGAAAGGTTAAAATACTTTGAAATTAAGGAAATTCATAGATTAGTGGCTTTAGATTTCATTTACTGTTTCCGTGCCATAGAAAGAGAAAGCCACATCGAACGGCTCTAATCTTTGTGTTTTTACTGCACATATAGGACCAAAGAAAAACTAAAAATAGTAAAAATAACTCCATAAAGAGAAACTAAAGTGCCAATGTTTCTTTCCTGCTGCTTTCAATTTCTTGCCTTAAAAACGTATGTACTGGGAGCGGACTCTCGCCCCTTGAAAGACAGCTATTATAATTACTTTTATTTGCTTTTATATTATAGGCAAATGGCTTGGAGAATCAAGTCGCGTGGTGAAGTGTGGCGGGTTTTCCAGCTGATGGCAGCTGAGCCCGGGAGCACCGAGGTGTGAGGGAACCGGGATCGGGGTCTTGGTCATTAAGGGGCCACACAAAGGATTGACTCTTAGGATGGAACCACAACTCAGGTGTATTGCACTGCATCTTCCACAAACGACTGAAGCAGCCTGATTGTTCAAGACACTGATTCCGCATGATGAAACCATTCCAGTTCAATCTCATGGCCAGAGCTTGTTGCTAAAGTCGTTTCAGTGACAGAGCTACTTGACTTGTTGGGGGCACTTCCTGACCTTGGGTGCCAGGGAGGAGAACATCGGAGACATTCGAGCAGCACTCAAGAAGGATGTGTATCTTTTCTTTTATGTGGAGGTCTATGGCGAAACACTTCCCATCTTTTTTGCTTTTCTCTGGAGTGACAATTTCAGGGATTTCAGAAAGAAATCTCCATGCCCATTCGTGGCCTTTTGGGTCATAGGCCAAGTCAGAGTGAATGACTTCATTTATTTACAAAACAAGGCTAGGTGTTCCCTGATTTAAGAGATGTGATCTTCTTTCTCATCTAGTGTTCAGCATATTGCTGCTGACAAACAAAGCTCTTAAAATATAAGAATTTCTAATTTTGTGGCAACTGAATGGATTCTGGAAAAACAAGATAAAAGTGTGTAAAATGTCAAGTGAAGAAGTGTTTCCTTTCAGCTCACAACTCCAATCTCTTGCCTACAGGTCATTATATTAGTAATAATAGCAAAAGTAGTGATTACAGTAACAATGCCCTAGGGTTCATGATTTTTTTAAAAAGATTTTATTTATTTATTTATTTTAGAGAGAGGGAGTGTGAGTGGGGGAGGAGCAGAAGAGGAGGGAAAAGAATCCCATGGAGACTCTACCCTACACAGGGTGCAGAGCCTGGATGTGGGGCTCAGTCTCAGGACCCTGAGATCATGACCGGAGCCGAAACCAAGAGCCGGACATTCAACCGACTGAGCCACCCAGGCGCCCCTAGAGTTCATGATTTTTATAATCATATTCAATTCTGTGTACAAGCCAATGACTTGCTAAGAAGGCTTTCAGTTCTATTTTGCACATTAGAAAACAGGGATTTTGTAGTTAAGTTTTCTGCCTCCCACTGTGTAGCCAGCCCTCCAACAAAGGTGGTCTGGCATCAAAACTCAGGCTCTCATCTCCTCTGCTATGAAGATTAGCAACAGGAATGAGTAGAAGATAAATAACATAAAGTGAAAATGCTTGTCTCTCTCACCTAAACATTTAGAAATGGCAATAAACAGAATTTTTCTTTCTGAAATTTTAAATATTAATAATGATACTATCAATGAAGTAACATATGCTAGTATTGCTTTAATTTATTTAAGAGATTCCAAAAGCACACAACACAGAAAACAAAAAGTTTCCTTTCTTGTAAAATCTTTAAGACAAACTTCTGGTATTTCAGACAACCCAAATTTTCACAGCAATTTGAAAACATATTCTAACGTGCAAATGCTATATAATTAGTACAGACCTAATTTTTTAGAGCACTTTTAGTTCCCCAGAGAAATCGAGGGGAAGATTCTGCATATATCCTCTGCCCTTACACACCCACAGCCTCCCCCACAATCAACATCACCCGCCGGTGTTACATTTGTTACAACAGATGAACCTACATTTACACGTCATTATCACCTAGAGTCTGTGGTTTGCATTATGGTTCACTCGATGTGTACATTCTATGGATCTGAACAAATGTATATAGATATATACCCACCATTATAACTCGTACAGAGTATTTTCAATGCTCTAAAATTCCTCCTTGCTCTTCCTATTCATTCCTCCTCCTCCCAAACCCTGGAAACCACTGATGGTTTTTACTCAAGAGTTTTGTCTTTCCCAGAATGTCATGTACTTGGAATCATAAGGATGTAGTCTTTTCAGACTGGCTTCTTTTATTTCATAATATGCATTTGAGGTTCTTCTATCTATTTCATGGCTTCATAGCTCATTTCTTTTTGGTATTGAGTAAAATTCCACGGTCTGGATGGACCACCATTTACTTATCCATCCATTCACTCAATGAAGCATCTTGGTTGCTTCAAGTTTTGTCAATTGTAAATAAACCTGCTACAAATATCTGTGTGCAGATATTTGTGTGGACGTAAGTTTTCAATTCTCTTGGGGAAATATCAAGAGGCATAATTTCTGGATCCTATGGTAGGAGTATATTTAGTTTTGAAAGAAACTGCCAAACTGTTTTCCAAAGTGGTCGTACCATTTTGTATTCCCACCAGCAATGAATGAAAGTTCTTGTCACTTCGTGTTCATACCAGAATTTGCTGTTGTCATAATCCTGGAGTTTGGCATCCTGACCGGTGAGTAGGAGCATCTCATTGTTTTGTAATTTGCATTTCTCTGATGACATCAGATGGGGCATCTTTTCACATGCTTATTTGCCATATGTACATCTTCCTTAGTGAAAGGTTCCTAAAATCTTTGGATCATTTTTTTTTAAAGATTTTATTTATTTATTTGACAGAGAGAGACACAGCGAGAGAGGGAACACAAGCAGGGGGAGTGGGAGAGGGAGAAGCAGGCTTCCTGCTGAGCAGGGAGCCTGATGTGGGGTTCAATCTCAGGACCCTGGGATCATGACCTGAGCCAAAGCTTTTTTTTTTTTTAAAGATTTTATTTATTCATTTCAGACACAGAGATACAGAGAGAGAGAGAGAGAGAGAGAGAGTATGAGCAGGGGGAGAGGCAGAGGCGGGCTCCACGATGAGCCAGGAGCCCAATGTGGGCCTCGATCCCAGGACTCCGGGATCATGACCTGAGCCGAAGGCAGACGCTTAACCATCTGAGCCACCCAGGCGCCCCCAAAGGCAGACGCTTAATGACTGAGCTACCCAGGCACCCCTGGATCATTTCTTAATCTAGTTCTCTTTTACTGTTGAGTTTTAAGAGTTCTTTAAGAGTTTAAGAGTTCACAGTCCTCTATCAGATGTGTCTTCTGTAAATATTTTCTCTTGGCTTTCACAGAGCAGAAATTTTTAATTTTTTTAAAAGATTTTATTCATTTATTTGACAGAGAGAGAAAAAGCACAAGCCGGGGGAGGGGCAGAGAGAGAGGGAGAAGCAGGCTCCCCAGTGATCAGGCAGCCCGACACGGGGCTTGATCCCAGGTTTCTGGGATCATGACCTGAGCTGAAGGCAGACGCTTAACCGACTGAGCCACCCAGGCGCCCTGAAATTTTTAATTTTAATGATGTCCAGCATATCAATTATTTTCTTAACGGATCACAGCTTTGGTGTTGTGTCTAAGAAGTCATTGCCACACCTAAGATCATCTAGGTTTTCTCCCATGTAATCTTGTAGAAGTTTTACAGTGTTCTGTTTTACACTTAGGTGTGTGATCCATTTTGAGTTAATTTTTGTGAAGGATGTAAGATCTGTGTCTAGAATCCTTTTTTTTTTTTTTTACATATGGATGTTCAGTTGTTCCAGAAGCATTTCTTGAAAAAACTATCCTGACTCCATTGTGTTGCTTTTGCTTCTTTGTCAAAGATGAGTAGATTGTATTTAAATAGGTCTATTCTGAGATCTCTGTTCTGTTCCATTGATCTATTTGTCTGATTCTTTTGCTAATACCAAACTGTCTTGATTACTGCAGCTTTATAGTGAGTCTTGAGGTTGGAGAGTGTCATCATTCAATCTTGTTTTTTTCCTCTCAATATTATGTCATCTATTCTGGATGTTGGCTTCTTTACATAAACTTTAGGATTTGTTTGTCAATACCTATAAAATGATTTGATAGAATTTTGATTGGAATTGCATCAAGTTGGTAAGAACTGGCATCCTGACAACATTGAGTCTTCCTACCATGAACATGGACTTTTTCCATTTATTTAGTTCTTTGATTTCATTTATCAGAATTTTGTAATTTTCCTCACACAGATCTTATACATATTTTGTTAGATTTATACCTAAGTATTTAATACTTTTGGATGCTGATGTGAGTGGTAATTTTTTAAAGATTTTATTTATTTATTTGACAGAGAGAGACACAATGAGAGAGGGAACACAAGCAGGAGGAGTGGGAGAGGGAGAAGCAGGCTTCCCGCCGAGCAGGGAGCCCGATGCGGGGCTCGATCCCAGGACCCCGGGACCAGGACTTGAGCTGAAGGCAGACGCTTAACGACTGAGCCACCCAGGCGCCCCATGAGTGATATTGTTTTTAATTTCAAATTCCACTGTTCATTGATGGTGTAGAAAAATGTGATCAACTTTTCAATATAATTTGTATCCTACAACCCTGCTATAATTGCTTATTAATTCCAGGAGGGTTTTTTGTCAATTCTTTTAAATTTTTTACATAGGTAATCATGTCATCTGCAAACAAAGAGAGTTCTATTTCTTCCTTCCCTATCTGAATACCTTTTATTTCCTTTGCTTGTTTTACTGCATTAGCCAGTACATCAGTACGATGTTGAAAAGGAGTGGTGACAGGGCAGATCTTTGTATTGTACCGGGTCTTAGTGGAAAAGCATCTAGTTTCTCTCTGTTAAGTGAGATATTAGTTATAGGTATTTATGTGGATTTTTTTTTTTATCAAGTTGGACCAGTTCCCCTCTAGTTCCAGTTTACTGAAAGCTTTTGTCATAAATGGGTTTGGATTTTGTCAAATGCTATATCTGTATCTATTGATATCACGTGATTTTTCTTTTTTAGCCTGTGGATGTGATGGATTACATTAATTGATTTTTAAATATTGAGCAAGTTTTGCATACCTGGGGTGAATCCCTCTTGGGTCTTAATAATTTTAAAAATTATTTTAAAACATTTTATTTTAAAATAAAATACAGATACTGAAAACCAAAGTATAGTTTAGTGATTATAAAGAAAACACCATTATAACCACCAGTCCGGTTAAGTAACATAACTTGTCTTCCCACGCTAAACCCCTCAGTTTGCCCATTCTAATCACAGTCTTTTCTCTCCCTCTGAAATAACCGCTATCCTGACTTTTACAGTAAGATTGACTTTTACAGTAACCACTTCCTTATATTTTTCTATTGTTTTATCACTTAAGAGTACATCTCTAGACACTGTAGTTTATTTTTACCAATTTTTAAAAACCTCATATATTTTGTATATCTCTTTTCATCTACAGATTCTCTCTTTATCATTTTATTTAATAATTTAACCATGGAAGATTCTAGATCAAATGACCTGTAGGGCTGAGTTGCCCACAGACTGGATTCACTGCGGCATATGCACAGGGCCTGTCAATATATTTTGCTCCCCTCTTTATTTGATGAAAATTAGCAGATGGATATAGAGACTTGATCAGATCAGAATCAGGTTTCAGCCCTTTGTCATGGCTATAGGTAGTTTTGGGTTCTTTCATCAGGGGGACAAAATGTGTTTTTCACTTCTTTGATGTTAAGAACTGCTAATGACTCAATCCATTAATTCATTAGTGTTAATTTTACTAACTTTTATTTTTTTCATTTTCTTTTACCTCAAATACATATTTAAGGACATGCTTCCCCTCATACTGGTTTCCCAGTAACACAGTTCACATAGGAAAATCAGGATATTTGATTTACTGTTTTTAAGGTAATAAACTGTTCCCCAGCTGTCTTTGGAAAGTGACCAATTTAAAAAAACATAATTATGAACTCCTTGATTTAAATGTCTTTTATGACTTTCAATCTACTGTAATTTTATCCTGATTGTATTTCAAACTACCAAACCTTAGCCAGTGGATGCTTCTTCAATTGGTCCTTTAACATGATCTTAATAATTTTTGATAATTTCCTTGCCATTTGTTGTGTCAAGATGTTCCAGGCTCATACTGTGTATAGTGGGCGTTTTCCATGTTTTGGGTTCTTGCACTCAGGGAAAATACTGTCTGCATTTCACTACCCTTTGCTATGTTTTTTATTAAGTCTCTGATTGCTTTTAATGAAAAATGAAATAAAATGTTAGTACAAATAGATCTACCTATCATCTATCTACTTATTTATCTTAAAGAAAAATTCCTCTTAACTTCATACAGGTATTTCTAACTCAAATTTGGGAATAAACTCCTCTATCTCTAATCCATACCCTCTTTCCCATAACATGAATCTTGGTTCTCAAGGACACAGGGTATGGTAGACTAAGAATGTCCCATAATTATTTATTACCCTACACTACACACACAACGGTCTATGTATAATGATACTGATGCTAAAACCACTGATTTTGCTTTAATGAAAATAGGTATAAAATTTTTTGCACATGCTGTCCTTATTCCACCCACTAAAATAAAAGTCTGTACTAAAATAAAGTTTGTACTACTTACCTTGTTGAATCATGCTGCCATCATATACTGTATTTTAACTCTCATTTAGTTGTTTTTCTACAAGCAATTATACATTTGCTACTCATGACCGGTCATTATGTTATGGTCTTTCTGGTCATTTTGATTGTCTAACTCTTGTCTAGTAGGTTCCTTAGTAAGGGCTTACAAAAACAATATTCCCTAAATTTTTAACATGTTGTCTGTGCCATTTATAAATGAATGTCAATTTATCTGGGTATAAAATATTTGGCTTATAATTTATGACTTTGAGTATCTCAACAACTCTAATTCATTTTTTTTAGAATAATATATCGCTGTCTAAAAGTCTATCTATTTTTACACTTAACACTTTTTACTAGTGTAAAATAAACACCATTTTACACTTAACACTTTTACATGTATGCATGTAAAAGCATACCTGCAAAAAAGCATACGCTTTTTTCCCTGCCTAGATGTCTAAAGGATTTTTTCTTTTTCTTTAAAGTTTAGTAATTTTAATAGAATATGGCATTGTGGATTGATTTCTCTTTATTATTTCAAATTTAATTTCAAACAAATAAAAGAAAAATTATTATCGCTATTTCAAAATACTTGTTTCAATTTTGGGAGTCTGGCCAGATACAAAATAGCATACAGTGTCTGATTGCATTTGTAGAATTCCAAGAGCAAGTTAAACATTTAGATTTTGTGATAGCAGAGATCAGGAAGTGATTGCTTGGGGGTGGTGGAATTTGACAGGAAAGATACCCAAGTGAGCTTTATGAGGTGATGGAATTTGACTGGAAAGATACCCAAATGAGCTTTATGAGGTGATGGCAATGTTCTGTATTTCCATCTGTTTTAGGTGGTGGTTTATATGAGTGTAATTTCAAACCTCAAAGACCTGAACTTACTATCTAGGCATTTTATTGTACATAAATTATAACTCAATAAATAAATTGTATGGGAAAACAAACAAAAATAGTAAGTCAATCAAGTTGGCTGATTACAGGAATCTATATAAAACTTCAGAGTATAAACTGTGATGAAAATCTAAGTTAAGAATCATCATATTTAAAGAGGAAAATTTCATGGGGGCAACAACTGTCTTATTCTAGTTCACTACTGCCTGTGGTAATAAATTTTTGATGAAGGAGTGAACAAAAAGAAGAAAGGAATATGAGAAAGTGATGGGCCCTGTGAGGAAGTAAAAAGGTACTCCACCCCAACTGTTAGAGAATATACTCTATGTAATATTATTTGTAATAATAGAAAGCAGTGTCATATAAGAAAAGAAAGAAATGTCATGGTAGTTCAAAAAGGAAGAAATGACAACCAGTTGAGGACTGGTGATACAATAGTCTTTGTAGAAGTAGTAGATAACCCATTTACAGAGATTTGCACGAACCATGAATTCTGGTGCTCTGTGGGGACTGTGAATTGGTGCAGCCACATTTTGTATGGAAATTCCTCAAAAAATTAAAAATAAAACTAGCATACGATCCAGCAATTCCACATGACTATTTATCTGAAGAAAACAACACTAAATCAAAAATATACCAGCATCGCCAATGTTTATCACGGCATTATTTATAGTAGCCAAGACACGGAAGCAACCTAAGCGTCCAATGATCAATGAACAAAGAAAATGTGGTATGTACATACACAGCAAAATATGATCTAGCCATCACAAGAAGGAAATCTTGCCATTTGCAGCAACAAGGATGGACCTTGAGGGTGTTATTCTAAGTGAAATAAGTGAGACAGAGAAAGACAAATACCATATGATCTCACTTATATGTGAATCCAATTTTAAAAACTGAACTCACAGATTCAGAGACTCTTTTGGTTGGTGGCTGGAGATTGGGCAAAATGGTTGAAGCTGGTCAAAACATACCAAATTCCAGTTATAAAATAAGTCATGGGAAGTAAGGCACAGCATGGTGCCTATAGTTATTAAGACTGTATTGTATATTTGAAAGTTGCTAGGAGAGTAGATCTTAAAAGTTCTCATCACAAGAAACACAAATTTGTAACTATGTGTGGTGATGGATGTTAACTAGAGTTATTGTGATCATTACACAAAATATGCAAATATAAAATCATTATCTTGTACACTGAAACTAATATAGTGTTATATGTCAATTATATCTCAATAAATGGATAAATAAGCAAATAAATAAATAAATAAAAGTTAGTTCATTAAAATCTTTTAAAAATTAATATATTAAAAAATTTGAGCCATTTTCCCCCTTGCTCTAACAAACTAGACGATTCCGGCCCCTTTTGTTTGTTTGTTTACATTCTGCCTTAATGTATAAGGGTATTTTTTTTTTTTTAGATTTTTTTAATTTATTTGTCACAGAGAGAGAGATAGAGAAAACACAAGCAGGGGAGGCAGCAGGCAGAGGGAGAAGCAGGTTCCCCACTGAGCAGAGAGCCCGATGCGGGACTTGATCCCAGGACCTTGGGATAACGACCTGAGTCCAAGGCAGATGCCCAATTGACTGAGCCACTCAGGGATCCCTAAGGGTATTTTTTAAAAAGGATAATATCATTTCAAGATGTTAACATCCTGAAGATACATCCTGACAACTTTATAGATTCCTTAAATGAAAATTAAAAAGCTTTAATTGTCTCATTTAATAAATGAGACATAGCTTATATTACATGTGGTAGTTTTCAGGTACATGGAGCAAAAACATAAAACAAATGATGATACACACCTTCCTGGTTGTTGGTTGTATTTTTCTCACATTCCGTATGGGTTCAGAGTGTAACGTTATCTGACTGCAGTGATGGGGGGGGTACATTCTTGCAGAAAGGATACAACTCTTTTCTCAAAGAATCTGAGAAGAATTATACCAGGGTAATGCTAGCAGGTAACTATTGTTTAAATCGTGTGTCTTTCTTTCAATGGGCAAGAAGACCTGTCCCTTGGGGTAGGTTTTGTGCAGCTGTGAATCATGGGTTCCTAATTCTTTTCTGACAAACACAGGCAATTATGGCTATCGGGAGGTAAATTGAGAATTGGAAATAATAGATTAACCTCTATGAAATTACTGCATCAACAGGTGCAATTTCCAGAAAGAGTAATCACCATAGCCCAGCTGAGTCAGGTCATCAGGTAAGAGTTGTTTCCAAGAATTTTACTCAAAAAACATCCACAAGGACTCATGATGCTTTTCATTGGAACTGTCCTCTCTGCTCGGTACATCACCCTCAGGAGGAGTCAGGCAACATCAATGAGCTTCAATATTCTAGGCTACTGTGAAACAAGGCCATGAGAATGACAGGCCATTGTGACCCAGAGTCTTACTGCTGGTTTGCCGGTCTGGGCTTCTGACTGTGCCTTTCTTTTCTGGAATAGCGTTTAGTCCTTAATTTGACATGCACGCTTTCTAAATTCATTCATGATAGGGACTTTCAACAAGTTGCCAGTGACTTTAATCTTTCTAGAGACTTTATTTCAGGAGCAAGATTGGTCTCTTTGAAGCTGATTTGTCTCATGTATTGTTGCAGAGCATACTCGACTTTTAAGGCTGTGTGCATTAGTTAATATTTGTCAGAGCCTCTCAGACAGACAACTTCCATCAAAGATGGTGCAGGCTTCTGTTCTGAGAAGGCTGGTATAGAGGCGAAAGCCTAACACAGGGATTGTTGTCATTTCTGCCAGGTCCATGTGTTAGACTTACAAATATTAAGAGAAATTAATTAGAACTGAGGGGGAAGGGCAAGGAGGGCATTCGGGGAATGCCTCACTCATTCACAGCAACAATTTTTCCTTATGGGTGGTTGCAGAGTTTGGATGAGAGAAACGGTGAACGTGGATCTCAGCACTCCTGGAAAGTAAGTCGAGCTCCTTCATGCGTTTGCAGGACCTTTGTCTGGAATTCTTCCCTGCATCCCATCATCCTGAACTTAGGCTCCTCTCGAAGTGAGAGCAGGTGTTGGCTCTCACTCTCCATCTCTGCCTAATCTGGTGACTGGGACTCCGGCCACAGCCAGATTTCTTTACACTGTCCACTGCCCAGATAATTGCTGTGACATTTCATTTCTCTTCTCTCCGAAAGCAACACCCGGGCAGAAAGCTCATTCTTCTAGAAAGCGCCCCAGGCCCTCAGTTATAGGATGATTGAGGTTCACAGTTCAGTGGCTAGCTCTTCCCCTACACGGTCGAGGCCGGCTTTCCAGCTTGATTACTCAGAGGAAAAATAAACCTGAGCAGATACATAGAGTTGTTTCTCTCTTCTTTCCCACTTGTTAAGAGGTGGTTAAAAGCAGATAAAGCTTCTCAGTAAAGACCTTTACTTTGAGTGCAGCAAGACATGCTATGTATCCTGCCTGCCGAATGGGTAAGATTCCCAAACGTGCTGTCACAAAGTGATTCCATCTGTATAATGAACGAACTTTGCGATGCAGAAGGCCCGGCACTTTGCCTCGTACACAGTCGGCGCTCTGTAAACATTTGTTCAGTGGATACGTGCATTCGAGAAGTGGACCCTTATCCTCACATTAAGCAATGCTGCTCCAAGCTTTTTTTTTTTTTTTTTAATTTTTTTTTTTTTTATTCATGAGGGTCAGAGAGAGAGAGAGAGAGAGAGGCAGAGGCAGAGGGAGAAGCAGGTTCCCCGCCGAGCAGGGAGCCCGATGCGGGACTCGATTCCAGGACCCCGGGATCATGACCTGAGCCGAAGGCAGACGCTCAACCATCTGAGCCACCCAGGCGCCCTGCTCCAAGCTTTTTGTCTTTATTTCTGCTTTCTCTGGCAATCAGCTCATGCTGTCTTTCAGTGTGTCACTATTAAATTTTGCAAGATGTTTGTGACACTATTTCGTAGTTCAAAATCACTTCTTAGCTCTATAGACATATCCTGATAGCCTTTTGCACATGTTTTACGGGACTGAAGGATTTCTAGAACCAGAAGGAGGTGAATTGAAGGGCTAAGCATTCTGAGGCTTAGCTAACTTTGGCTATCATCCGGTATGTATTTTACAAGACAAATCTCCAGTCCAGAGAGGGGAAGGAACTTGTCCAAGGTTACAAAAGCAGTTAAGGACAGGACTGGAATGAAAACCCTGGTTTCTCGACACCTGGAATAAGGCGCTTTGACACCGTATCTATCAATATGATGAATGTAGTGAGGAAGAGTAAAATGTTACTCCAGTTCTTTGGCATATCTGTTCTGAAGTTCAGAGTAGAAGTTCCGGTCTGTGATGTATGATGTCACTACTTCTACTGCCAATAATCCTAAGCCAGAGAAGCACTTCATTTAAAGAAATGGTAACATTGGATTTTAGAACGCAAAAATCACAATGATGAAAAAAACACCATACTTTGCTGGATTTAAATACAGACCTCCGTTTTCCACTGAATGACTTTTTCCTTTGTTTGATGACATTAATGCGTGCCTATGCTTGGGAGAAAGTGCCTACCCAGGACACCACACACACACAAAATAGATACTTTTGCAGAAACCAAGCTAAAATGTACTTGGATATCTGATAGGACTATTTACAATGGAATAGCACTGGCCATATTTGGTGGCCACCTGAAAATGTGTTGGCTAATATGAAAAGTAGGTAGGATCCAAGTGACCTACAGTCTCTTATTTTTTTTTTTTAATAGGTCATACTAATTTTCAATGGAGACTATTATTTCTTATTTTTCTATAACTTGTATCATTTATTATTATTTCCTGAAGGATTATTTACCAAAATGATCAAGGGACAACAAAACCTGTGTGAGCATGTAACATGTAATTATAAGGCTCCAAGGACTGGGTATTCTTATTCTCCATGGGTGAGAGTCTCTTGCATGCCAGGATCTGGTTCACAGAAGCAATGGTACATATAGCTAAATACAGAGAGCCAAGATCCAAATATCGTCCATATTGTTTTTTTAAACATTTATTTATTTATTTGAGAGAGAGAGAGAGAGAGAGAGTACAAGCAGGGAGAGTGGGAGAGGAGAAGCAGACTCCCTGCTGAGCAGGGAGCCCCACATGGTGCTCGGTCCCAGGACCCCGAGATTATGACCTGAGCCAAAGGCATACACTTAACCGACTAAGCCACCCAGGTGCCCCTCCTCCATATCATTTTTTAAAGGAATTTAATGCATTCTTAAATAGAGTGTGCTTTAATTAGATAGCACAATCAATTATAAGCACTTTATAGATTTTATAATGTGGTTCTCAAAAAACACAGTAAATTCTTAAATTGCAGAGGTGCCTGGTGATTCTTCAAGTGAATTAGGATACATCCTCTCCTTTGAGAGCATCCCTAATCACAGATAACAGAATACTCGGGGTATAGCCTGTACTCTGTTCAACTCTGAGGATACCCATCTTGTCAATCCACCATAGTAACGAAAGAAAGTCTAGGTGCTCTTTCAATCATGTGCATATGAAGTCATAGGGGATGAGGAGTGTCTTTTCCTTTTAAAAATGGTGACCACCTCCTCAGACTCACATTGCAGGCTCTCCTGATGTGCTCACAGTTGTATAGGGACCTTAGTGGCGGAATACCTACTGGATTCAAGTTCAGAAGAAAAAGTCTTTTAACATTTATCCTGCACTTGAGACTCAAATAGTCTCAGCTGAATTCTTTGGGATTAGCCACAGACAGATTTGGAGA
The DNA here is from genome assembly GCF_037043125.1 of Eumetopias jubatus. NCBI lineage: Eukaryota > Metazoa > Chordata > Mammalia > Carnivora > Otariidae > Eumetopias > Eumetopias jubatus. The sequence goes on from NW_028274822.1 coordinate 8,095,157, forward strand.
AAACCAGTTTTAATATATTTAATCTGGTTAAATGTGACTAGTAAGTCGATACAAATTTTGTTAAAAAGAAATTTTGCAAAGTAGATTTGTGTAAAGTTTTCTTGAAATGTGACTTTTGGCGACTCTGACAAGGTGTGTTCAGGTGCTGCTCACTACCAGAACTATTTGCAATGAAATAGCACTGGCCACACGAATCCTACCACACCAAACAGATGTAGAGTTCAGTGCTGTTGTAAAAGGATAAGTTTGGCGGATCTAATATACAACATGGTGACTGTGGTTAAGAATGCTGTATGATATATCAGAAAGCTTCTAAGAGAATAGTCTTAAATGTTCTCACCACAAAAAAGAAAGGGTAATTGAGTGAGCTGATGAAGGTGGTAGCTAACGCTAAGGTAGTAGTCATTTCTCAATATGTGCCTATCAGATGAGCACGCATACCTTGTATGCACACACACATATGGTGTATTACATACACAACGTTATATCTCAATAAAAATTTTTAAAAAATAAAAGAAAATGAAAACAGGTGTATATTTAAACTGGTGGTTTCTTATCTTTTGTTGGGTTATTACAAAATATAGAGGTAGTAATTTATGTTTCTTTTTTATTGAAGAATAATTAACATATAGTATTGTATTAGTTTCTAGTGTACAACATAATGATTAGATATTTATATACATTATGAAATGGTCACAACAAATCTAGTCAGCATCTGTCACTAAACAAAGCTGTTATAATACTATTGACTATATTCCCTATGCTGTATGTTATATCCTCATGTCTTATTTATTTTATAACTGGAGGATTGTACCTCTTATAAGTCCTTTCGTCTATTTCATCCATCCCCCACCCCCTCCTGTATAGCAATCATGTTTGTTCTCTGTATTTGTGAATTTATTTCTATTTTGTTTGTCCATTTACTTTGCTTTTAGATTCCACATCTAAATGAAGTCATAGAGTATTTGTCTTTCTCTGACTTATTTCACTTAGTATAATACCCTCTTGGTCCATCCAGGTTGTCACAACTTTCAAGATGTCATTCCTTTTTATGACTGAATAATATTTCATTACATCTCTATATATCTCACATCTTCTTTATCCATTCATCTACTGATGGATATTTAGGTGGCCTCCATATCTTGGCTATTGTAAATAATCTGTAATGAACATAGTGGTGCATATGTTTTTTCAAATTAGCGTTTTGTTTTCTTCAGATAAATACTTAGAAGTGGAATTGCGCGATCGTATTGTATTTCTATTTTTAGTTATTTGAGGAACCTCCATACTATTCTCCATTGTGGCTGCACCCATTTACCATTCCCATCAACAGGTCTTAAAAGTTCCCTTTTCAGGGCGCTTGGATGGCTCAGTTGGTTAAGTGTCTGATTTTTGATTTTGGCTCAGGTCATGATCTCAGGGTTGTGAGATCGAGGCCTGCATCAGGCTCTGTGCTGGGTGTGGAGCCTGCTTAAGATTCTCTCTTTCTTCCTCTGCCCCCCTCCTCTCTTTCTCTCCCTAAAAAAAAAAAAAGTTCCCTTTTCTCCACATCCTCGCCAACACTTGTTATTTTTGTCTTTTTGGTAATAAGCCATTTTGACAAGTGTGGGCTGATATCTCATTGTTGTTTTGATTTGCATTTTTCTGGTGGTTAGTGATATAGAGCATTTTCACATGGTTTTGGCCATCTGTATTATCTTCTTTGGAAAAATGTCTATTTATGTCCTCTGCCCATTTTTGAATTGAATTGTTTGTTTGTTTTTTGACACTGAGTTGTATGTGTTCTTTATATATTTTCAGATGTTAACCCTTATTAGATATTATGATTTGCAAATGTCTTCTCCAATTCAGTGGGTTGCTTTTGTTGTTGTTGTTGATGATTTCATCCACTTACAAAAACTTTTGAGTTTGATATAGTCCCCTTTATTTATTTTTGCTTTTGTCCTTGCCTGAGGAGACAGATCCAAGAAAATATGGCTAAGACTAACGTCCAAGAGTTTACCGCCTATGTTTTCTTCTAGGAGTTTTATGGTTTTGGGTCTTATACTTAACTCTTTAATCTATTTTGAGTCTATTTTTGTATATGGTATAAAAAAGTGGTCCAGTTTCTTTCTTTTGCATGTAACTGTCCAATTTTCTCAGCATCATTTATTGAAGAGACTGTCTTCCACATTGTATATTCTTGCTTCCTTTGTTGTGGATTAATTGACTGTAAAAGCATGGGTTTATTTCCGGGCACTCTTCTGTTCCATTGTCTAGAATTTGCGCCAGTTTTGGTGTCAGTATTTGTCTGTTTTTGTGCCAGTACCATACTGTTTTGTAGTAGATTTTGAAGTCTGGGAGCGTGCTACCTTCAGCTGTATTCTTCTTTGTTAAGATTGCTCTGGCTTTTTGGGATCTTTTGTGGCTCCACATAAATTTTAGGGTTATTTGGTCTAGTTCTGTAAAAAATGCCATTGGTATTTTGATAGGGATTACACTGACTCTATAGATTGCTTTAGGTAGTATGGATATTTTAATAACATTAATTCTTCCCAAGCCATGAACATGGTATATCTTTCCATTTAATTTTGCCATCACAAAATGAGTGGCAAATGAAATAAAATAAAATAAAAACTGGTGTACAGTAAAAAGGCAACAAGTTAAAACTTATCTTATGTTTGGTTATTAAAAGATATAGAGATAATAATTAAGTTTCCTTGTTTTTGATTCTAGTTATATCACACATACACACTCACAGACACATACACACACACACACACGAACACACCCCTGAGCAAATATAATGGTCATCTCTTCCTTGTTTAGAATGTGATTTGTAAAAATTAATGAAGCTGTACCAATGTAACATATGCATTTTTTGGATGGAAAGATCAAAATGGAACAAAAGAAAATTAAAAGAAAGGTCTTATAAGATATACAGTTTCCTTATAAAACTAGATTTCATATATATATATATATATAATGTGCTGACAAATATTTAAAAAGTTACATAAATTCATACTATGGATAAGTATGAATCACTCTAGTGAGCAAAGGCATTCGGAATATGAAAAGTAAAAATTATACCACTTTCATTGTTCACAATTGTCATATATACTTGGACTTTTATGGTTATGTTTGTAAGCCAAATATATGGTCTTGGCTTTTATTTGACATAAATTACAAAAAAATAGAGAAACATCATTTATCTGTAAAAAATTACAATATATGTTACTACTCTCATGTTTTAAGAAAATGATTATTGGAAATGCTTGTTAAAAGCATTTTATCCTTGTTGAAATGAGTTGAAGCAATGCACTGTATTGTATTATAATGAGTCACATTATTTCTGTACTTCAGTTATCCATAGGTAAACATTTCCATTATTTTATGAGGTAGCCTTGCTAAAAGTGAAAACACAGGGAAGCAGAACCAATATTTTATGCTCCTAATTTACAAATTGGGACATATTACAGAAGAAAATGAGACAGCTACTTCTGATCAAATAGTCTGCCTTCATTACCTGGTAGTGATTCTGTTACTGACATGGGTATGTTTAAGAGGCATTATGATCACAATTTACATATTCTAATTGCACTACTGCATATTATTTTATGCCAACCACTTTTGCCAGTGTTCCAAATGATCAGTTAGGACTCCTTGGATAGCTACCCACTGTTTAAGTGCCACGTTTAAATGGATCATATGCTTAACATTACTTTAATGTTGGAATCTCCACCTCTCCTTAATTTTTATTTGTTACATAACAGTGGAAACTTCCATTTTATCCCTCTATTCCTCTAAACAGGGTGCATGGACCTGAACCCTCTACTTTCTTCTCATTACAAGGAGCCCGCTTGTGCTTATAAGTTGTGACTACACTTGGTAGGAAATCAGTCATTATTGTGTGTCTGAGCTGAACTATTGTTCGGGTAAGTGAGGGGAGAGTTTAGGAAATTTCTGGATTCAGCTGCTATTGGCATATGCACTGGTAGTGTGAGGTTCTACTACTTTATTGGGGGCTTAACCTGTTTTGTGAAGAGAATTTCAGGGCACTCAGTTCAACCCAGGAGAGATCAGATTACCTTAATTTATTCTAAAAGACTGTTAGCACTTTGGAGTGGAAAAAATAGAAGAGCTTGACAAAAATACAGATTTTTTTTCTGAGATTTGAGGGTTCCAGGTTTAACTCACGTTTCTTTAGTGGTTCCGGGAGGGCTGTGTCATTGGAAGATTTCAAAATATCTTAGAGGTGTCCAAAAATTCAGCAATTTCTTCAGAAATAGTCTTGCAGATGCCAAGCGTCCACTAACTCAAAAAATGAACTAGAACAAAGGTAATGGATACCTAAGAAGCAAGTTTAGCATCGAGGCTGAATATATTTAGTCTAAAATGCATATAAATAGAGTGGGGGGAGAGACTAGGCATTAATTATAACTTTTTAAGATAAGATTTTAAAGATATTTTGCTCTTTTTGGGTTGATTTGGGTTTTCCCTCAGACTCTTTAGGGACACATATTCCCTCATCTTTGCTCATCTGGCTGCCTTATGCCGAAAAGTTTGAAAACAGGTACTGTATCATTAGATATATGACCAAGGGTATATATTTTTTTCAAGAAATCTAAGGAAATGTCACAGGAGAAAACATCAAACAGTCAAGCTTATCAACTAAAAGTTCTATGTGCTTCAGTCTCCCTTTTAAAAAAACTTATTTTTATAGTACCAAAGAAAAAAAATCTCACATATAAGAGTACAAATTATTTGTCAAGGAAAATGACCTTCTGACATTTTCCTCTGAACAGTCTCAGGAGGACAAGCAGATGACCAGTTGGAATTTGGAGACTATTTTCAAAGTCTTTTCTCTTGGTAGCTGAAAGTATGTGCAGGTATTGCAAAGATGAAGTGGACACCATAATCTTTCTAACAAATGGCCACCTGTCACTCAGTGAACAGAGAAGTCAGTGGAGACCTCACTAGGCTAAGAAATCCCATAATTACCACATGTGGCTCTACAGTAGACAGCCCAAAATAGCCACATCTTTGTGTCCATTGAAGAACAAGTAGACCAGAAACACAGAACATTTCCCATCCTGTACACTTTTGGCAATCTAAAACACGATCCATGGTTTTCACTTAAAATCTCAGCTCTAATATATAATCTGCCCCTAAAATGGATTCAGTTGCATAGCAAATAAGCTCTCATATGTAGCATAAGGTATCAATTGTTCAATGTTCTATACTGTATTTAAAAAGAGAGCGTGTCCACCCAAAACTCTTAATTTCTAGTTATGAAGCATAATCTTAATTCCTAATTATGATTTCAGAATTATATGTATTCTGAAATTATTATATATATTATGTATCTTTTGGTTTCTTCAAATCTAAAGGTGTGTCCACAGCTTCATGCCCTATTATTTATGCAATTATACAATAATTTATACAATTTATATTAAGATACTTTCTTTTTCTAGTTACAGCACAATAAGGGATGCTATCATTGGATTCAGATTATTTTTCACAAAAATGTGAAAACATGAAAAATATGTCAAATGTAAAAAACACAAGACAGAAAAGGTTGAGTCCAGGTTGAATCCAGCTTGAGGTCTGAAGAACATTGCAAACCTCAGTATCATTTACCAAGGGGAAAACCAGTGAAGAGCCTCCTAAATATGAAGCCAAATGAACCGATACAGTAGCACATAAGCATGTGTGTGAGTGTACAACAAGTGTGTGGTGTACAACAACACACCCAAAAAACCTGTCCCATTGCTACTGCTAAATCAATTTTCACGTTTAAGCACTGATGATTTTTTTTTGTTGTCATCTTACAAATTTGGGACAAAATAACTTGGGATACTTCTTTCCATGGCACAACTCCCAAGGCACCACAGTTGTAAGAATTTAATAGATGGCAGCGTAACAAAACCCAAATTTCTTCTCAGAAATATACTGCTTTTTGTCAGATAACATCAGTTTTACAAGCCTTTGTGAGGCACTATGCCAAGTAGGTACTGGAAGGTGAAAATACTGTCTACACTGAAAATCTAGTGAGCAAGTAAGGGTCTATATGGAGGAAAAGAGGATTAATGCACTTTTGTCTGGACCTCGAAGGACTTGTAGCAAAATCCCAAGTAGAGATGGGGAAAAGACAGTGGTAGAAGCAATAACATAAAAAGGGTAGAAATGAGAAAATATGTTTCCATGTGGGACAGCTACATCCCTGACAGAGGATTTTTTTGAGGAAGAAGATGTGCACTGACAGGCGAGGCCAGAGTGTGAAGTACTAACCGTCATCCAAGAAGAGCCTGGGGATAATTCAGAAAGCAATAAGCATCTAGTGCTTTCTTTCCTTTGAGTTTTGTATTTAAAAATTCTTGAAATTACAGATGATCCATGACTTTGACAACACACTCAAATAGAGCAGAACTGAGCCAGGAAAAACTCTTCTATCCAGTCTGCTCCCCACCAGTCCCAGTGGCTTAGGGGGCGGGATTTGAAGTTCCGTCAAAAACAAAGATGGTATAATAATAAAGGCAGTGCTATCTGGATCTCCACAGGGAAGCAGTCACGACCTTTAGGCTTATTCTTCTGATATTTGCCGCCATAATCCTAAATAAAAGTTTTATTTTATTTTATTTTTTCAACTGGCATTTGCTGATCTTTCGTGTTCAGACATTACAGATTTTCGTCCTGCTGTGGAGTATGAAGACTGAGTTCTCTTAACCACTCCCTCCGTTCCTCACACCCATCCCTGCCACTCTCCTCTCAGAGCAGTTACTTGCATTTTTGGAGCAGTCTTTGTTCTATGTGCCTGTGTCACCAATCCAGTTACCACTTAGGTCAGTCATGTGATCTACAGCGACTGCAGGTCTGTTCTCAAACTTCCGACTTTAGCACTGATTGCCTTGTCTGTAAGTTTGCTCCTCTGCACGGTTTTAGTGTGCTTTCCTCACTGTCTCTGTTTCTTCCAGGGTCCTTCTCATGCAATTTATTGTGATGGTCTCTGTTGTTTCTTTCACGTGTTCCTCCAGTATCTGGGAATCACCGTGTAGTTAACTCGCACGTGTCAACCCATCTTGGCAGAGAACCTGAGCTAAGAACCAAGACTTCCTTTATTTCAGCAAAATTTTTACATACATCTTGTCTTTATTTGCCATTTTAGGAAGATCTGTCTGTTCAATTCTGTACTTGGCATATATACTTGTGTATACTGTTATTTATATACTGGTAAATATGCAAAATATATGTCATACACATATTCTATTATTTTCCCTTTCTAATTGCTTCCAATTCTTTGTTACTTTATCCATGTCTATTATTTCCTGAAGTTGTTACAGGCTTTTTCAACTACAAATACTGGACTCCTAAGTGCTTATAAGATAGTTTCATTTGTGAGAAGGATTTTTCATTACTTTTAATTTACTTTGCTGAGGGCTCTAACCCACTTTATATCTTTCCTATTGTCTTCTCTGTTCTTGGATTTCTTGTAACTCTTTTCAACTGTTCTCCAAAGAGTGCATCTTTTCATTACTTTCTGAGTGTATAGAGAAGTATTTTAAGAATTTTTCTTCATTTTCCCTTTGTTAATTTTCTCTCTCCTTTAAACTATCTGCATTGTGTACTCACAGATCCTGTGTGGAAGCTTTTCTGCTTTGGCTTGTTGGTGAATGAGACAGCTGTCTCTAGAGCTTATCTTTCTTCTGAAGTGTGGGGAGGGGCGACAGATGAGGGGCAAGAAGTCCTTTCATTTGGATTTGTCATCTCAGACTGACCGAACTGGATGGTCCTTGGTGCTAGGTCCAGGTTTCGCTTTTGACTGGACATCTGGCCAAGTCTGGAGGTTGGGGTGGTCTATAAAGCCTCCCAGACCTTTGTGTTTCAAGCGATGACTGCTGTTCACCCTCTCTGGCGGAACACTGCAAAACTCGATGTCTTTGTTTCTCTTTCTGACTCACCCCAGGGGCTTCTGTTGCCTAGTAATCTGAGACTCCAAGAAAATTAGGATGGTGTGTCAGTGCATTTACCCAGTAGCCCCATCTCATGTGCCACCTGGTTTAGCCGACTGCACCCCATGGGGGGCTGCTTCTCACTTTCTCTTTTCTTTTGGCCCAGAGTGCACCATTTGAGGAGGCAATCTCTCATAGGATGTGTGCGTGCAAGGTTGCATTTGCGACTGAGAGCCTCCTTTTTTAAAAAAAAAAAATTAATTCCAGTATAGGTAAAATACAATGTTACATGAATTTCAGGTGTACAATATAGTGATCCAACGATTCCAAGAATTACTCGGTGGGCTCTTAATCCCCTTCACCCATTTCTCCCTCTTCCTTCTTGAATAGAGATGAACACAGACCAGCGGGGCTTGGGGCTACCATGTCCCGACAGTGATGGCATGGTTTTTGCTCCTTGAATCTTAGAGCTTCCTTGGTCCTCTCTTTCCCAAAGACTGATTGTTCAGTATTTCCTTCTCCTGTGTGAGTTCCCACATTTCCTTAAAAGAAAATCCTACTGCTGAGAGTCTTTATGTGCATTTGAGGGAATTCAGACCCTGACCAAAGGCTGGAAAGATTTGTTCCAGTTTTGCGTATCCTTCACTAAAATTTGGTACTGTTTTTAGCAGAAATTTTTAATAGTCTGAGAATGAAGGTTCCGTTTCCCATTATTATCAAGGAGAAAATGTTCTTCCCCTGTTTTAATGTTGCTTCTTCATTTCAGTAGAGTTGGGGGCTGGGGAAATAGGCAGAGTTTTAGTGCACCCCCTTTTGTTTGTTGGGAGTCTCCAACTGAAGTTTTTTAGCAGGGGAATGACAGGATCAGACCTGGCCTTTGCAAAGGTCACTTTGACTCTGAAGTGAAGGCTGCGGGGAGAACACTGGAACAGGGCAGACGAGAGAGATCAAGAGAAGACCGAAGGGGGCTGGGATTGGTTGGGCTGAATTCAGACGACTGCAAATGGCCAACAGAGGTTAGCATGAGAAGTACTGCAGAGTCAATAAGGTACCAGGCAGACGCACACCGTTGTGAGCTCTTCCAAGGCAGGAAAGGGCTCTGATTTGTCTTTGTATCTCCAGAGCTTAGCTCAGCTCTGGCATTTGGTTGGCATTTAATGCTCATTGAACAGTACTGAATCAACTGATTGTTGGGTAAAGAAGAATTGAACATGACTGATGCGTTGCAAGCTTGGATAAAAGAGAGGGTGGTGATGTCAGAAATTTTACTAAGGAATTTTAGCTGAAAAAGTGCTTTGCTAAGTACTTTATGTACATAGAAATCAAAGGGTAACTTCAGCATAAATAATAGGACTTAGTGAGAATATTAGATTTAAAATTAATATAATTAATAAAAAGTTTACTTCTATGAGATAAATCTGAGAATTTGAGACTGCATCACTTATTAAAAAGTCGCTAATTCTAGAGTTATCCTCTGTAAGACATTTTTCTTAATAGTTATAAAAATAAATGTGTTAAGAAAAATTCACTTGCAAGATAGTGATTAATATATATTACCACTAGAATATCTCCCCTCTTTTTAAAGAACCATGATAATTACAGAAGGAGTGAAGGAAATTGATATCATGTTTTATATAGATTTTTATGGGAGTACATTTCATCTGAATGGTTTGTTTGCATAACTTTCTGAACCATCCCATCCCCTAATACTGGTACCTACTAACACTGTAACTGTAGTTTTGTCTCTTCTAGAATTTCATATCAATGGACTCGTGTTTGGCCACTTTCCCTTAGAATAATGCCTTGAAATTCCTTGTGTGGTGTTTATATGTGTTGTGTTTATTCATCTGTGTTTATCTCTTACCTTCATTCCTCCAGTAAAAATAGTGTGCCGTTTTCTGTCGGTGGAGATGCCATGATTTGTGGTTCATCTTAGATTTTCTCTGACGAAAGATATTATCTTCAAATAATTTATTTCTTCTTATCCAATATTCATGTTTTAAAAATCTCTATTTCTGTTCTGATCATGATAGAGTACCTTCCTGACTTGTTCTTAAATTTCAGGAAATGGTATTTGTAGTAGATTTTTGGTAAAGGCTATTTTTCAGGTGAAAAAGATCACCTGCTAGCCTAGAGTGCAGGTTTTCTTTTTTTTTTTATGAAAAAGTACTGAATTTTAAAAAGTACTTTTCTACACCCATTGAGGACATCACATAGATTTTAGCTTCAGTTTCTTAATATGAGATCATTTACTAATATTTTCTTGTCGAATGATCCTTACATTTCTGGGATAAATATAATTAGGCCATGCTGATGCATTTTGTATCCACGTTTATATGTGGGATTGGTGAATTTTTTTCTCTTTGGTACTGTCCTCATCGAACCTATACTGTTGAGTGCTTAGCTTATTAACTTTCCATCCCTATTCTCTTCCAAATATTTAAGGCTATTTTAGATATTTAAGGCCATAACATTTCCTCTAACTACCAACTTAGCTGTCTTATAAGTTTTGATGTAGTGTTTTTATTATCTTAAATTTCCAATATTTTCTATGTTCCCTTATTGTGTGTTTTCTTTTTTTTGATTCAAGATCATATAGATGGGTTTTTAAAGTCCAAAATTATAGGACTTTTTGGTTTTTAATTATTGATTTCTATGTTTATTACATTAAGATAGGAAAACATGGGCACATGGCATATATTTGGGCTTATGATTATTTTATACACTTTGTGACCTCACATATTTTTCATTACTGTTCCATGGATGTTTAAGAGTGATATGTTTTCTCTGATTTTGGTTTTTGCTCAAGCTTGTTTTATGTTGTTCATTTTTCTATTTCTTCAGAAACTTTTTTCATATTATCTAACAATTTTTATCAAATGTATTTACTCAAAAAAACTCATTATGATTGTCAAGTTTTCAGTTTATTTATTTTTTTTGTTTGTTTTTTTAGGTTGAGCCACATGAAATTACTGTTATTTAGAAGTAACAACCTACAACAGTGGCCATTCCAACTGGTTCAACCTAATAAACAACGTGAAATGACTCTGGGGGAATATTTTCATTCCTGGGGCAACTAGATTATCACAGAAATGCAATCCTTACTGAAGATGAGTTCATAATCAGATATTAAAACATGCCCAGTGAATGTTTCTTCAAGACCCCGAGTCAGCAGTCACGATAACAGAATGAACATGGATGCTAGAGCAGTTCTAAAGGGATTAAAGTGTGTTCTAGAAGATAGAAGAGACTCTCAGGGGATGAAAGGCAAAAAAAAAATATTTAAGAGGAATGTAAATCACAAGGAAAGAATGAGCCATTGTGAAAGAAGAGTAAATGAAATTCACAAAATAATTACAGTCTTTAGATATTAAAAGCATCAATGATGGTGGAGGTGGTAATGTAGATACAGCTGCAGAGTGAATCCAGAGTGAATTGTATGATCAGAGGAAATCACTCAGATGCAGCACAAAGATACCACAGGGATGAAACGTATAAAATATTGTTAGTTACATAGAACAGAACATGAATATCAAACATAAATTTAATAATCATTCCTAAAGGAGAGTGAGACAACATTTAAATAAATAGTGATAATTATCCAGAACAAACGAACCACAGGACTTGTCAGGTTGAAGAAATATATTGCGTTCCAACAAGAAAATTCAAAAGAAATTCATAGTTTGAGGCATAAGGGTAAGATTGCTTGATTCCAAATGCAAGAGGAAATTTCTAAAAGCAGAGAAAAGACAGTTAACCTACGAAAGATGAGCAACTAGACTGACAGACATCTGGACAGAAATGAGACGGCATAGAGTGTAATGGGATAGAAGACTCTCCAGGTGGCTGAGAATTCCACAACTAGCTAAAATGTCATTCAAGAAATGAGGCCAGATGCAGGAAATGAAGCAAGAAAATGGTGAGACTATCCTCAAATGGCCAAGGACTCCATAACCAACTGAAATATCATGCAAGAATAAAGATGAAATTAATTCGTCTTTGCAAAACATGGATGTTGCTAAACATAAAATGCTCACTGAAGAAAACAAATAATGACTGATTTAAAGAAAAAGAATTTGAACTCAGAAATAAGGACTGAAGTACAGAAGCAAAGAAACAGTGAAACAAACGGGTAGATCTAATATGCACTAACTATAAAAATAATAATAGAATTAAAAATTAAATTTGGAGTGTTTTCAAAAGAAGAGAGAAATAAAATAATAACATGAGGGCGCCTGGGTGGCTCGAGCTGGTTAAGTGTCTGACTCGATCTCAGCTCAGGTCTTGATCCTCGGGTTGAGAGTTCAAACCCCCTATGGGGCTCCATGCTGGGCGTGAAGCCTACTTTAAAAAAAAACAAACCAACCAACCAGATAACAGGAGTGTGAAATATGAAAGGAATTAAAAAGAGAAATGGAACTACATTTATACCTTACATTTGTTTTTACTTTTTGGTCAAGTACACGTACTAAAGGGCACCTGAGTGGCTCAGTCAGTTAAGCATCTGCCTTCAGCTCAGGTCATGGTCTCAGGGTCCTGGGATCAAGCCCCGTGTCAGGCTCCCTGCTCAGCGGGAAGCCTGCTTCTCCCTCTCCCTCTGCCTGCTACTCCCCCTGCTTGTACTCTCTCTCTCTCAAATGAATAAATAAAATCTTTAAAAAAAAGTGTATATACTAAAAATTTAAGTTAACTATTAAGAGAATATATGTAATTCCAAACAAGTAGGGGGAGGAAGTAAAATGTGATTAAAAGTAGCTAAAATAAAGAAGGGGAAAGAAGTAAATAAATAGTATCACAAACCAAAATAATAAAATAAGAGTGGAAAACATCATATGTAGAATCAAAATAAATAAAGATGACTGAATTTTCCTGTTATAAAAGAACAAACACATATTTTGAGTTTTAAAAGTCCAGCCTGTTTTAACCATAAAACATCTATAATGACACAGAAATGCTGAAAGTAAATGGAAGATAAGGCAAAACAGAGTTTGGATAAAGAATTTTACTGCATTTGATAATTATAAAAGAGAATGATCCAGCAGGAAGATGTAATACTCCTGAACCTTTGATGAAACATTCCTTTGGGAACCTTTGAGATTATTCACATATAAAACTAGAATGATTAGGTTGAGCCAATAACTGCCATTATTGTGGATTGCTATGGGGTCCTTCGTCATCTAGTCCTGCTTACTCACCATTGCCCATGGGTACCATTTTCCCCGTGCTCTACCCAATCCAGATGTACCTCTCTTCCTTCTAATATACCAGACTTGCTTCTGCCTGATGACATTGTCTACGCCTACAATTTCTTTTTCAAAATTTTATAGGCTCATCTGCTTTTGACATCCTAACCTGAATTCAAATATCACTTCTTACAGGAAATTTAATGGCCAATTCACTTTCTTTGTCATGATTCTGATATACCTTCTTTGTAATGCTCATCAATGTCTGAATTTAACCTGCTTATTATTTTATTTACTTGGTTATTATTGGCATATACTTTCATGCGTGTAAGTCTCTTCTTTCTCTTCTTCATCTTTGTGTCCCCAACCACATAGAAATAGCATATAAAAGCAACTTGATGTGTAGTTGTTGAATAAGTGAACAAACTACTATCTCTGCTAGATGGGATATGCACTTGTATTTCTTATGAGACTGGATGTATATTAGGGATGGAAACCACATCTATATTGTTCTCTGTAAATGAGATATATCCCCTAAGCCTAGGCACAGTATGGTAAACGTTGATGAAAAAATAAGGATATAAATTCCACTTCTGGAAATATTATAGTAATCAAGAATTATATACAGATGTGTTTACTGCGGCATTGTTTAGAATAGTAAAAAGCACATAATGTACATACTGAACAAGAGAGCACTGGTTAAATAAATTAGGGTTTTGCAATGGAATATTATATACTCCTTAAATATCACTTAATTAGACTTTGTTCTTAATATAATATACAACTTAAAAATATAACCAATGACTTCATAGAAAGTATGATCTTAATTTTGTAAATATATATGAATCTTATCTCAATTTCTATCTATATTGCTATACTTATATTCTAAAAGGTTAACAATATATGGCAGAATTAGTGGTGATTTTTAACTTTTTATCCATGTATTTCTTCATGTCTTGGGTTTTTTTAATGCGGAGGTATTTATTTTGCAATAAAATTTTTTGAATATTAATTTCAGTTAAATGTCAAGTATTCATTCCTTGGAATTCTGGCAGGCTTTCCGAAATAATCCCCCCAAAAATCAAGTTTCAATGGAAGACACAAAAATGGCTTATTTAAGGGAAATGAAGCTTGATTAAGAAGACATTTACACTTTTGTGATGGAAACCACATGAACTAACAACACAACAAGGCGACTAGGCATGTCAGCATGAATGCCTGAAGAAAAGAGAAGGAAATACTCAGGAGGGAGAAAAGGGCTTGAAATAAAAGGGATTTGCTCCTGGGAAAGTGATTTCGAAATCTCCAAAATAAGACATTTCTGAAGAATTTGGAATTGAGGGAGACACATTTGAACCTGCTGTAAAACTTAGTTAAAAAACTTGAAAAGTAATAATGAAAAGTAATAGCAACTCTCAGGAGTTAAACCAACTGATTTACATACGCAATGTGCTTTAAATTGTTCCACAAAAGAAGTGAGGCTTTTATATGAAATTTTTTTAAAAGCAGTGCCCAAGCCATATCGAACCTGACTTTGAACACTGGATTTTCCACAAATTGCCTCGATGGCTTCCATCTGGGTTGTCTCATTTAAAGCACATTTGAGAATAGCTGTTGCCTGCTTTTCAGAGGAAGAATTCTTATAAACCTTGATTATGGTTCAAAGAGAATGTAACTGGGCAGAAGAGTTAGAGTTTTTGAATGTTTCATTCCACCTTGCCTTCCACTCTGTTCCCCTGGGGCAGTTACATAACTTACCTATCCTTGTGGCCCTCTGGCTAGAAAAACTAAGACTGTGTGGGTTGATAATACTACTTTTGGACCTTAGGCAAGTTCTTTTTGCATTTCCGATTCCTTATTTGTATTTATGTATTTACTTGACAGAGAGAGAGCACAAGCAGAGGAGGAGACGCAGAGGGAGAGGGCATATTGCTTATTTGTAAAATGGGACAATAATAGGACCTACTTCAGACAGTTGTTGGGAAGATCATCTATCACGACATGGTATAAAGTGCTCAGTAAATAAGTGGACAATGATATTGCCTTTTCTCCATCTATAAAAACTGAATCCATAACAATCTACCTTCTCAAGAGTGTGTGGTTTATATACGGTTATATTTGTGAAATTAGGTAGCATCATATCTTGTTGGTAGCAGATTGTGCAATAAAATATCCCTCTCCTTCCTATAAAGAATTTTCGAACGTGTTACACTTCCTCACTAGTGCCTCAGACCATGCATTTCTCTGTTGACACCAGTGAGGCTATTTCCCCCTGGGTATTTGTTGAATGTGGTTAAACACAGGTAGGTGACTGTGAATTACTCAGCGAGAATAACATCTCTGATTTCTGGACTCTTGGTGTCTCATGACTTCAGAGGGATGGAGTCAGTGCTGAGTCCAGGAAATAGGTAGTAGTTTATAAACGAATAGCATATTGTGATTTTCACTTGTACATGCTTTAATTTATTAATGTGCCCTGAAGAAGCTATAACCGTAATGTAGCGGCATGCTGGAAAATAAAATGGATCGTACTCTAGGATTTCCTTCATCTGTTTGTTTGGAAAAAATGTGAGGTTGTGTGTGTGTGTGTGTGTGTGTGTGCATTTAAGAATACTACTACATTTTACTATCAAAAACCTAGACAACTTCAAAATATTTTATAAATGAACTCATGGATGACGAACTATTTTCAAAGAAAAGTTTCCACTAATCAGGATGGTGTTAATCACAGTTACAGATACACACACAGGGCGTTCTAAGCCAACATCTCTTTTGAACACAGACAGAATTCTACAGTGCGTATGACAGGGCCCCGGACAATGGCCATTCTTCAATCGCACACCAGAGAAGCCACTTGCCAAGTTCATTTGGAAGAATGGCATTTTCTGATGAATGAAAAGATAAGAACAATTTCTCTCACAGAGTTCTGCTGTCAGTAAGAAATTTTGTTTTTGTTTTAAGGTCATATATCTTTTATCTTTGAGCATATGTGTTAAAGACTTATCACTTAAAGTTTGGCATTGAACTTCTTCCTTCTTGTATTATGAATAGTTTAAGAAAAATAAAATGAAGATCCTAATCTCCTTACCAAACCAGTATTATATAGAAATGGCAATCAAAAATTTCTAAGAATACTCCCAAACTATACTATTCTTCCTGTGTTAAATATAGGCATTAACACATATGCACAAGTCTTTAATTCCTAACATAAATTTCTCTTATATAAACTTATATAACCATGCTCTTAGATTTTAAATATCAGATGTTTAAAGTTTGTAGCAGCAAACTTTCAATCCGCATCTATTATTTATAGGGCAGTAGAGTAAGTCCTAGAACTTCATTGAAGGTCACGTGCAGGACTAAATCTACATGAACTCTACAGTTTATTCTCTGGCAAGTATCATTTCAATGATACTAATTACTGATGTTGCTTATCTTTTCTAATCCTCCAATCATTACCAAGTCTCAGGATGCTGTTTTCTCTGTTTGGCAGACAAAGGACAATAAAAGAAAAAAAACAGACGAAATACAATTATTAAGCCTGTAACCAGGGATAGGGTGTTACTTTTAAGGCCGGAGATAGAGCTAAAGTTAAAAAAACAAAAACAAAAACAAAAACAACAACAGGAAACAGAGGTCAGGGAGAAAAATATAATTGAACATTTTTCCCCTGTAGGTTCTTCTATGTATTTTACAATTTGTGATGTGTAGCCTAATGGGTACAATTTATGGATACACAGCAATAAGCCAGTATGGTTCTCTGTGTGTGTGTGTGTGTGTGTGTTTGTGTGTGTGCGTATGCACAAACATTTGTGTATGTGTGTACACGTGGGTGCACATGCACTTACATACATAACAAAGACAGCTGAGCTTCAGTCATGGCTCTATTAACCTTTCCCTGAATTAATATTTTGTACTAGGTTTATTTGCTACTGAATAAAAGGGAATATGTATTTTTTCCATGATAGTTTGATTAACATTGAACTTAATGTGTTACCTACTATATTTAAAAGAATTGGGCGGGGGAAGCTTGAGGGAAAAAATCAAGTATAGAGACCAGGTTTCAGGTTTAATTCAAATTTCAATTTTAGGTTTGAATTTGAAAGCGTGAAGCAATTTATTTTAATAAACCACTGGCAGATTACTCTAATCCTATATAACATCTGGTAAGTCTTGAGTCTTTTACCTTTATCTATCTTTCTCTACTCCTTTTATGTATCTGGTAAATAGTGATTAAATGGCTGACTTGTTATATTTTACACTGTGCACTGTCTTTAGATTTTGTGTTGTGCTATGTCAGTAGAACCTAATTAACAATCTAAATCTTGCCTTTCACCTTTAGTCCAGCCAGAGAATGCATCCCGAGAGAGAATAAACTGAGGAATAACTGGCTCAAGCAAAACTAGTCTACCTTAGTGGAGGAAGGAAGAAATTTCTCAGAAAGGCTTCTCCCCAAGTCAGGGTAGGCTGATCAGCAAGAATACATCTTGGGTGGGAGGGGGAGAGGTTGGGGGGGGCACTTCCTCTGCACTGAGCTGAATAAATTCCTTCCAGGAATTTGAAATTTCTTGGCCTGACAAACAGGGTCTAATTTTCCTTGGGCTACCTGGACTGAGCCTTGTAAGGCCTGGGAGAAGGGGTGCATCTGTTTGAGGCATAAATGTCTTGTTTAAACTCACCGATGGGAAGAAAACAAATAGCTGAAGACTTAAGCTTGACATTTTTTTTTTTTTATCTTCCATTAAAAACTAAAGGTTAGGTTTAGAGTTAGATTTAGTTTTTCTATAACTGTAAAAGCCAGAAACCATTTCTTAAAGCTGGACTTTTATAAAGTCTTTAGAACAAAACAAAATTCCTCACGTTATAGTAGAAACTCTGTAATAATATTTTAAAGTAAATACTAGAAAATATTAGAATAGGAGAGCATACTTTCCTTGGTCAGAGAAAGAAACTTCTTAGTGGAAATACTGACGATAGTTAATAATTATTGAAAGTTTACACCTAATGTGGATGATCTCATTTAAGTGCCATGAGAGGAACTATTATCCTCATTTTAGACATGAAGAAAAGGAGGCTTAGAAAGATGAGTAAATTGCCCAAAGCCACACAACTCAGCAGTGGTAAGTTGATATTCAAATTCAGGTTTATTTAACTCCCAAACTCAATATTTTAACCTACAGATGGCGATTCTTCACAACAATGGAGCCCTAAATTTGGCTGAGCTATGGGGATAAAGATCATCTGAAGTTGCTACCTCACAAACGAATGGAGGAAGAGGGTTTATAAACAAATACATCGTGATATTAAAGTTATACAAAAACATCTGGGAGCATGGAAGAGGAAATGATTATGGATGATTGTGGCGTGGGAGGAATATTTCACAGTGAGAACATTCGGAGCATTTTTATGGTGTCTATTTTGGGGAGCGATCAATTCATTTATCTCTAAAAATTGATATCCAGGGAGGCATTTGCTGTCTTTGCCTTACGCTTCTAAGGGAAGGACATGCAGTAACTGCTCATAAAGAAGGTTTACTAGAAAGTGTAGATTCTGGCAAATGGCTGATGTGTTGGGGGTTGTTGGCACATGGCCACCAGCGGGCTGGGGCTCCCGGAGGATGTGTGAGGCATCTGGCTGCTACCACTTGCGGGGACGGAACACATCGAACACTGAACATACGCAGGCTCCTTTTACCATTGGTGCAGTTTTCTCTTTCCTTTTTTTTTTTTTTTTACTTGCTATACAAGGCTTTTATTAGCTTTGCAATTTGGAAAACATCTTATGATGAAAATTTAAACAGAAGGTCCCAGTGGAAATGATTTACAAACAGTGTGAACTTGAAACCGAATGGGCAGGAAAGGACAGAGGGTCGTAGTTAAGTGAAGAGTGAGTAAATCCTTTGGTTTACCTCCCTAATCTATGTCAGAATTCTATTTACTGTTTTCTGAAGGTTATCTCTAATTCTAATGGCCTGTTTGCATCCTGTCCTGAGAAATTGGAGCCACCGATGCCCTTTTGGTGAGCGTCAACTGCCTTCTGTGTAATCAGGTGCGCGCTGTGCTGACTCGGGGGGTCTGCAGCTTAATTGCTGACATAGAGAGGGTAGAGTTGGCAGGTGCATATTAGTCAGTGTTAATGAAAGCACAACTCCAAAAGTTACCACTTTTACAAGCGGCACCCTCCCCACCTTTGATGCAGTGAGGTTGTTCAAGCTGCTCCAAACCGAGTCACAGTATATCCCATATAGTTTTGTGTAAAAATAGGTGATGATATGTATCAGGGAAAATGTAAGGATAGCACACGTCCCAAAGCCCACTAATCAGGGGACCGTTTTCAGCCCACACTCTTGTCCCCCCTTCGTGTCAGTATAGCTGGTGGAAGACTGAAAGCCAGCTCTCGGGTTATGGGGACAGAGAGATGGCAGCTCATAGCGCTATCTGTGTTTACCAGGTAAAGACCAGCAGGAGCAAATATCTGTGGACTCAGGGCAATCCTAAAGCAAGAAGCAGACAAGCCAAAGGGTGTGCAAAGGGAAGATGGGTGCACAGGGTGGGCTGTGTGTAGGGCCAGACATGATGATTCCTTCTGTAGGACAGTTGCGAATTTTCCTCAGGGAGGAGACAAGGTAGTTTGTCCTTCCGAATGCATTTTTAAATTCATTTTTGCATTCAACAAAGGCTCGATGAGTGCCTGCAGTGAGCCTGGGACCATCAGTGGTTTTTACTAGATTGATTTGTCATTTTCAATAAATGCTTTGCCGTCTTCACAAATCCTGACTTAAAGACCCTGCTACACAATCTGTCATATAGTTATGAGGACAGTGACTACAAGTCAAGGTGATGACCTTCCACAGAAAAGCTCTAAACTCCTTATGGGGTTTTGTTTGTTTCTTTTTCCTTTTTCTTTTCCTCCCCAACCCCCTCTCACCTTTTTGGGTTTTTTTTGAGTGTTCCTCATACTCTCGACACATCTGCTGAAGGTCTTCGAACCAAAATCACAATTCTAGCAATATTAAACAAGTGGCATTTACTTTTGAGTCAAGAGTTCAAAATCATGTTTCCTTCTCTTGAAGTAAATGGTTTCCCTAAGTCTAGAGGTAGCATCTCTACAACGTGTTGTGACGCAAACATTTTTCATAAGTGCATAAGTCAGAGAAATAGAAACAGAATTACTTTCTAATACAAACTAATCATCCTTATTATCTGGCAAAAATCGGGAACAGAAAAAGTCTTTACTCACATCTTCTGCAAGAAGAGGTGATGTGATCCAGTCTCTCACAAGCCCCTTAGGGGGAGGGATTTTCCATAGTAGCTGCCTAGTCCTTAGCTAACTTGTACTTGTTAAAGCGAATTATTCTTTTTGTTAGTCTTTTGACTTCAGAGAGCACAAGACAGAAACCAGAAAAACTTACACTTTCAGAGCACCATGGAGAAGCATGGAGAGATTTAGTAGATTATACTGCACTTCTTTTCCAAACATTAAAGTAAATGCAGGATGTCAGTATTGATACATTGGTCTTTTAGAGAGAATCTCGCTTCTATAGTTATAGAACAGATGACAGAAATGAATCCAATAAACCTGAGCAAGCACAGTTTTGAGGGTGACAGGCAATTGAAGTTATAGGTATGTCATAATGTGGAATAGATTTGTTTTCACACCATGAATATTTTTTCAGTTCTAGTACATGCGCTGCTTCTTAATGAATCCCATTCTATGAAGCTTTAGATATAGAAAGCTTTTCCCCTTTACCTTCTGAATGAAAACCTGCTGAATTTAATTCATATTGATCTCAGCTTCACAGTTAGAATGTAGAAAATACGATGAAAAATTCTAAAGACACATTTTTATTCCTCAATGCTACCTGCAGTTTACTTGACGATGTCACACCCACCATCACCCATTTTTCCTTTGACTCTGGAAAATGAGACTATGTTCTCCTTTTGCTTTCTGCAAGTTATTGAATTATAAAATAACTCAGATTGGAAACATCAAATGTAGTTTCTTTTTTTTTAAAGATTTTATTTATTTATTTGAGAGACAGAATGAGAGAGAGAGAGAGAGGGCACACGAGAGGAGGGAGGGTCAGAGGGAGAAGCAGACTCCCCCCTGAGCAGGGAGCCCGATGCGGGACTCGATCCCGGGACTCCAGGATCATGACCTGAGCCGAAGGCAGTCGCTTAACCAACTGAGCCACCCAGGCGCCCTCAAATGCTCAAATGTAGTTTCTTGAAAACAAATGCAGATGTGTATGAAGAAGGGGGTCTAAGGCTCACTTTTTCCATTTTTATTTCCTGTTTTGGTAGTTTTATCGTGCCCTGATTCCATGAGGGTGAAGCCTGTGCCAATTACACACCAATAAAACAACAACAACAACAAAACACTATGGTCAAAAGACTCTTGTCCTCTGCTTGCCTTGACTGTCTCAAGAGAACAAAAGGAGAGTAAAATATATCAGCTTTGTCAAAGCATCACTAACAAGTTTATATCTGTATCTCTATATAATCTACTTACTGATGATCTAGCTATCCATCTTTCTATATCTCCCTCTCTAAGATATAACCATAAAATGAGGGGTATGTACAATGGTAAAACATATTGCTCTAAGAAGCATACGATATAAAAATAAAGCCACAGTGGAGAGAAATGTAGTTTACATCAAATACACTCTATATTTATTGGACTTGTAGTACTCAACTTTAGTCGATGCATATTCCTTTGTTACACAAAACAACAATCAAGCAAGGAAGAATGTGCTATTGAGACTTTACAGGCAAACTGTTCATCATAATTGATAGAGCATTTAAATCCTTACCTTTGGTGGAAATTAGTATCTGTGAGATAGATCCTAGAGTGTCCAAACTGTTATTGATTCTATTGTATTGTAAGTCAACACTGTCCCCCTGCAAGTCTTCATCGATATTTTGAGAAATTTAAATGTGTTCTGGCATTTTTTGCTGGATGCATATGAAATTATTTCTGATGTTGTGCATCAGTCTAAATGTCAGCTCTCCTTTCAGAGAAAAGTTCCCCACACACTTCCATGAAAACAACAATCTTTCATTTGCTGGAATTACAGAACAAACTCTTATCAAAACCCAAAGTTATCACTTCATTGGCTCCAACCTTTTTTGAACTTATTTGTATTAACATCTGACTTTCTTTTTGCTTAGAAATTTGCTCATTTGTATTTCCTCATGAAAATGTCCCATGGTTTTATTTTTACTTCATTAAATATCGATATTGTTAAAAACAAGACAACAGGCTCAATATAGAGTCACTTAGGCTAAGCCCCATAACGCCCACCTGAGACTTAGCACATAACTGAATTACAGTTTCATCTCTCCCAGAAAAAGAATTTTAAACCAATCAGTGGGAACTACCTGGTCTAGTGAGGTCATCAGTCCGACAGACTCCTGCCATCTCCTAAAGGAAAGTGACATCGCTACCCCAGGTCCATGCTTGGCCAGTAGAACATCCTTGTCCCTGCTCCCTTTGCCTTTAAGTCTTTTATATGTAGCTCCTCAGACCTCTTTTCTATCTGTTGGGTGACATGCTGTCTGCTCATGAATCGCTGAATAAAGCCAATATGATATGTAAAATTTACTCAGTTGAATTTTGTTTTTCAATAATCATTTCATATATAGGTTTATGTTTAAATAAAAATAACATTACATTAAAAGCGTATTTTCTAATTATTTCCAATCCCAAGATCATGACTCAGTTTTAGCGTGTGGTTGCTGGCGTTTGTAGAAGGAAGCAAGAGCGAGGTATGTGTCTCCTCTTTCTGATCCACAAGATTGTCAAGAGTCCCTTCAATCCTCTACTCCTTATCCTATTCAAGATTTTCTCATGAAAACAAACAACACAAAAAGGTAATAACTACCCATAAGAGGGTTCATTTAAAATATAAAATGCAATTGTCATCAACAAATGACTAAAATTGTTCTCTTTTTCCTTGCAGAATATACCTTTAATCATTAATTCCCACTGACCAAATTCCATTAGTCTAGTTTGGAAATTCTGGCAAGCAAAGATTGCTTTAGAAATGCAGCATTTCAGTTTCCTTGTCACCAAAACATTGTGTTGTTGTTGTTGAAACACAGTGTTGTTAATATGAGCAAAAGTTAAAGTATGAATGGTAAAACATTCTGAATGCCTAACTGTGCTGAAGGTCATACCAGTCATTCCTTCACCAGATATTTATTGGGTGCCTATTATGTTCAAATCTATTGTGCTCAAAAAATCTTTGTTGGATGAATGTGTTTTGTTAGCTTTATTTTTCCAAGTTCCCACTTCCTTCAGTCTTGGTCAGCTGCTTGTCGCCGAAAATTTTATCTGAAGGATAAGATTATTCATTTTAATATGGTAGGGAAAGAATAGGAGAAAAAAAATGCCAAAGCTGAGGTTTGTGCTGCTTTTGATGAAATACCTGCTATCTATCAATCTGATTCATCTGGTAAACCATTCCCATTTTAGTTGATTATACATTCATCATTAGGAAATACACAGAAGCAAAGTATTCACGCTTGTCTCCTGCCTTGCACCCTCCAGAATTATTTCTATGTCAAGGTTTTGGATAAACCGTAAGACTTCTGTGAGTAGGTTTATGTAGCATTTTATTACAGAGCCTCAAATCAGCCTCCTGAATGGATATTTAATTCTATTTAGAAAAAAGGATGCTAAGAAAGAAATCCTTTGTAAAACGGCATGAAACAGACCCCAGTACCAGCTACTTGTAGCTTTTGATAATATGTTTTGTATAATGTCCTAGTCAAGTTCCTGTGCCAAATAGGGTCTTCAGCCTTTAGTGACTTTTGGGATAATTTCTACCATGAGTCTATGAAGTGATAGCTTTAGAAAAGCCACGGTAAATCTCAGAGTTCCCACTGTGGCCCATGACAGCTGATAAATGTAAAAGGAGGAAAAGCAAGCAAAGCAATTTGCATGACTCCTGGCCCACCTGTAGGAGGCTAATGGAGGTGCTGCTTTATTATTTTCAAGTTACTTGCCTTGCAAACTGTAGATTTCTCCAACACTGTTCTGACGAGTGATGTGATGCCAGTACGCGCTACGAGGAAGAGATATTGATTTGGATAACGTCATTGGCTCAGTCAAGCTTGTCTGAAGCTAAAAGAAAAAGGAGATGTGTCAGGCTTTATGTAAAATATTAGGATGAAATCTGCTCTTTTAGAAGTTGAGGGTTGGGGCACCTGGGTGGCTCAGTCGGTTAAATGTCTGCCTTCGGCTCAGGTCATGATCCCAGGGTCTTGGGATCGAGCCCCACATCGGGCTCCCTGCTCAGCAGCGAGTCTGCATCTTCCTCTCCCACTCTCCCTGCTTGTACTCTCTCTCTCTCTCTCTCAAATAAATAAATAAAATCTTAATAAAAAAATAAGTTGAGGGTTAAATTTGGGGGACATATGACAGAATCTGTAACAGATACCTGTGTAATTTGCTGTTTAAGGTTAACTTTTTTAAAAAAAAGTAAAATTATGACTCCAAACATATGAAATGAACACTTGTAGACAATTTGATCTCATTCATTAATTTAGAAGGAACAAAAAAGATAGTACAACTGATTCCAAGGAGAATTCAAAGGGCATACAGACAATCAGGAATGCTGGTAAACAGCCAGAATAATAACCAGTTGTACCCACCAGACAAGTATATTTGCATTTCTATGAACAAGAATTATTTGCATTACTATCAGCTCTCTGCAATTTATTGAACTATAAAATAACTCTGATTGGAGGTGCAAGTGCTTTCAGATACAGATACTCCCAAATGGTGCCCAACACAAGACACCATTAATCCTCTTCACCCATTTCAGTGTCTTACAATTTTTCCAGACACTTCCTCCCACCCTTACCCAATGGATCTTTTCTCAAATGGATCTTTTTCTGTGCTCCTGCAATAGGATATTTTACATATTAAAAACGTGTTTTCCCTGAGAAGCTCTGTGTTGAAAGTGTGGCATATGTTCTTACTGGAAACATAAATTTTAACGTTAGCCCCAGAGATCAACACATTGTCACTCAGGTGCCCACGCATATGATTAGTTCAAAGAGAACAATAATTTACATTGCATTTTCGAGAGAGAAATATATTTTTATTGATTCACACCAGGTTTAAAAAAAATATCCAGAAATAATTTTATATGGTCTAAGTACACATTTCTCTGATGCAATCTGAGCAAATGTTCACTTTCTGACAGGCAATGGGCAATCCTCTAATCAATAAAACCTCACATTTCCTCTTTTAATACCTGACACTCGGCAGAAGTGGGAGCGGGAAAGATCATGTCTGTCAAGCCTAACTTCAGAGACCTGTATACTCCCCGTGGTCTGGCCCTTTCCCACTGCACGCCCTGCCTCTGAGACTTGCCATATTCTGCATCCGGTGTGAACAGCCTTCCTCCAAGACGCTGTCAGGAAAGCACCTGATATGCTGTCACAGGCCCTTCAGAGCCCTATAAAGCTAAGAGGTTTTCACACTTAATGGAAGATGAAGCTAAAGGGTGTGAACATATTTATTTGATTTCACATTTGATTTCACATTTCACGTGCCCTACTCAGTGAATTTAAAAGTCTAGCCCTGTTGAAGGTATTCTTTTAAAAAGATGCCTCCAAGTAGCAAACATTGTAACCAACTTTTATATTTTTCAAAATTTGGTGCATTTCAAAATTTTCCTTCTTATTGGGAAAATAGATGTACTAACTGTACGAACATCCCATGGTTGGTAGGTAGGGGTTCTGGGGGAGAAGCCAAATTTTTGGGTTATAATAGGGCAGTGCTTTCCAGAATCTTTGGGGTGCTTCTTAGCCATACACACTTCTGGTTTTACCCCAGACCTAACAGTTGGGAGAATCTCTGTGGGTGGGGCTATGCCTGCGAAGAAGGTACCCACAGACACACTGGATATCCATGACTGTAAGCGATAGAGGCAAGGCTCATTTTATGTAATTATCACTGGGACAAAAAGCCTTTCATCTTGAAAGCCAATTTCTCATGTGAGGTATAAACTAAATTCAACACACAGCATCTTTAGTTAGTGTGAGCAATGCCCAGTAATAAACACCAATTAATCCATAAAGCGAATCTCATATTAATCACACTTCTGTCTACCCTTTATTTTTTCCTAATATTTGTTTATTAGCATATAATAAGTCACCAGTGGTTAACTCCTCTTTCCCAAATTGCTTTTCTTTCTATTTTTTTTTTAAATTCTGGGACATACATTTCTTCCAAATGGTCAGTCTTAAGCATCATGGAAACACAGTAAACGTATTTTTTTTTTCCTGGAAATAAATAAGGTGAGAATTTCCTCCATACAAATTTCATCTGAATCAGCCTCTATTGTTTCCTTGCCTCGTGTCTCTATTTCTTCGTTTTCAGATTACAGGAGACCGTTAACCTTCTATTTCTTCCCTTGTCTCTTTAGTTCCTTTTTATTCTGCTTCAATATTTAATTCAGAAAAGTGAAATGTCTATATTTGAAAACGCAAATGTCCATATTCTCCCAATCTCTGTCTAAGGTACAACTCTTGTCCACCATACCTCGGATGTTTAAATCTTCCTCTACACATCAGAGAATCCATTCCTCAGTCATTGTTCAAAACCAGGCATCAGGTCTGCTCACAGACCACCAAGCCATTCTGCTCCATGTCTTTCAATGGAGTCGTGTCATTGGGAACACTAAATATGCGTTACTTTTGTGGAGGATTGAAGATGGCTGCATTCAAACACAGGGTGCCTGGGCTCCCTCCTCTTCAATCGGGGCTGACTGATCACTGCTCTGATGAATAATGGAAGTTAGACATGACACTGTCTGTTTTGGCTCTGCCTTCGATGACCTCTAAGGCAGATTCTCCTTCCCTCCACCTGTCCTGAGTTACTGTGGAAGTCTAACTACTTGGAGGTCGCCATGGTTGGAGGAAGCCCAAGCTTACCGTGTCTGTGAGCCATGTAATTCGAGGTTTGTACCTTTCTTAGAGAGACCAGCAGTTCTCATTTTACAGATGGAACATCACAATCCCCAAAATTCAGGAATTTGCTGAAGGTAAATTCCCAACTATAGAACCGCTAATAGAAAACAGTTCTCTTGATTTCTGAGTCCACTGCCCTTTGGACTTTGATGTTGATCTTCTTGGGAAAAATGAGTTTCCTTTCCAACATGTTACAATATGCAAAAATACAGCTCTGTACTTTGAAAGCACCTACCCTGCCAAGAAAACGCAGGGAGGTCCTGTAATTATTTGTCCTGTGTAATTTTTGTCAAGGTACTGGCCACCAACACTTTTTCCTGCTTTTGCCAAAATAATTATCCAGGTTACCTTATTGCCTTTTGCAATTTTCCTTTGCTGTTTTTGAGACTCTGCCTCCCTCTGTGATAAACATTAATGCTAATTTGTGTTCCCCTACATAAATTCATCTGTATATTAACAAAAAAACCTGCTAACCTATTAATTTTACTTTTGCTCTGTATCTCTCCATTTATTGACTAGAAAATTTAAAGTCATATTGCACTAAAGACACAGATCTCAACAACTGGGAGAGGAAAAAGTCAGCATTTATAAATACATTTATGAGTCATTCCCTACGTGCCTGACAATGTGCAAATTGGTTTCATATGTTGTTCCATTTGATATCCATACAAATTGTCAGTAATTATGCCATCTGAACTTTGCAGACAAGGAAAATGAGACTCAGAGGGATAATATAATTTGTTCATGGTGACACAAGAAGTGAGTGATGTCTCTGAGGCATCAAAGACGATGATGTTGAAGAGAAAGAAAAATTCTTCCCCTACCTTTCAAGGTCTTCTAGCTGGACTAAAAATTAAATTTACTTGATACAGTTTCACAGAGAAAAAAACCTCAAAGTTTTTTTATGTGTGCATGGAAGCCCAATAACGAAATTGAGACCCAAGGAAATGATCAAAGCAGGAAGTTTTTATACTTTTAGACAAAGAGACAATAAATCTGTGAGGAACTGACAGGACAAAGAAAACTTAACTTTGGGGGCTTCCATTAATAAGGAACTCTAAACAGAATTTGGACTATGGTAGTAAATTAGTAAAAAGTAACAAGAGGGGCTGACACAGGCTTCTCAGCTCTGAATTCCCCATCTCTGGTGGTAAGAATGCTTCCCTGTCTCCTGTGGTAAGAATGTTTCCCTGTCTCCTGGAACAGGGAGGGTGCCTTTCACATGGGAGGTTTCTTTCCTGCTTTCAGGGGGACATAGGAGGGTCTGAGTGTCCTTCTTGCAATGCTGTTTTTTAAGTAGCTTTAATTCAAAATAATCAATATGCCAATGTGGCACATTTGGGGGCAGCCTGCCCCTGGTCCCTGCAATGTCATTTCCTCTTCACCACAGTTCACTGTAAAATCAACTACTGGACCCTTATTCAGGCAGCAGATATGAGGGGATTTGTACCAACTGGGTCAATTCCACTGGACCAAGGCAGGAATGCACATGACTGTCCCCTCTGTTGAGAGCAGAAGGCCACAGCGGGTGCGGCCCAGTCCCGGAATTGTCACACACACACGCACGCATGCCGGCTTGGCTGTCCGCACACCTGTTAGCAAGCCCCAACTCTATCGCTGCCTTGTCAATTGACCTCAGGTAACACACATTTTTTTTTAAGACTCAATTTTTCCTTATCTCTAAATTGGACTTAATATAATCCACCTCAAGTGTTGTTATAAATATTTCATAAGATGATACTTTTAGAGTGAAGAGCACAACGTTTGTCCCACTTGAAGCGCTCGGTAGAAACTGTTGGCTTACTCTTGTCTGGGAGAGGCGGCTGACACAGGGGCGTTTGTGGGTACATGCGGTCAAGACGTGGGAATGTGTCCAAACTGAACTATGGAAGAAATGGCAATGAAGGCAGTCACCGTCTTAGATCCAAGTCTAAGAGCTTAATAGAAGTACAAAACCCAAGAAATATGAATATGAGGAATAGATGGTCAGTAGGGGCAGGTTGGAGAGGGGGGACACAGATGGGAGATGGTGAGCAATGCCGGTGGCAGGGTGTGGGGTGTGTGTGTGTGTGTGTGTGTGTGTGTTTGCCCACACACATAACATAAGCCAGGAAAGGCCAGTCTCAGCCTTCCCGGTATGATGAAGAGCTAAGAGATGTGAGTGGATATGTCAACATGTTCACTGGTATGTCCGAGACAAGACAGACTGGGTAAGGAAATCCACCGTGGAGAAGCAGCACTGAAGTATCCAAGTGGTCAGGGGACACGCCGAGGTGACATGTGGGATGTATGGTGGAGGTAAAACACAAAAGTCATGCTGCCTAATAAGGAAATGGTGAATACAAGTACAGTCCCGAGTTGAGAACTTTTAGTTTATTTGTTCCTGGGAAAGAGCTCATGAAACTTGAAAACTGTATAGAAATAGAAACCCCAGAGACCTTTAGGCATCCAAGCTTGGCACTGTTTGGATTTATTCAAACAGTCCTCTGAAGTTTGAAGGTTTACAGGCAATTGGTTTTTCACAGACTTGACTTAATTTTCAATAGGGGACAACTCACACTTAATCTTCCATTTTATTCAAGATAAATGAAAAGGAATTAGAAGATACCTTGGTGAGTTGGTACAAGACTAACGAACACTACATTGTTTATAGAGTCACTTAATGGAAGTTGCTAGATGTCATTTAGAATTGGACTTTGCAGAGTATTATTCTCTTTAAACTTGAACCGAAATGGAAGTTATCATTATACGTTTAAACTGTGTATTGACCACAATACTTTCACGGAGCGTAAAAAAGTTGAGCTTTAGAATAACAGCAGAAATTATTATAAACATATGCATAAATACTTTGAACACCATTCTTATTTGTCATCAGTAATGTTTTTATTTTTTTATTTTATTATGTTATGTTAGTCACCATACAATACATTATTAGTTTTTGATGTAGTGTGTATATGTATATTCTTTACTCATCTATTAATCTATTATTTGTAAGTGGATGCATTTACAGAGCTACTCTCTGAATATAGGAAACAGGATGAATACATATTGGAACATTAAATTTCATAGCTGTTGTAAATAAAATGTTTCACTATCTTTTGATTTTGAAATGTGGAAATATCTAGAGGCTGTATTAAAGTTTATATAATTAATTTCCAATGTCTGCACATAATGAAAGCTGGGATGAACTTTTAACAGTGGTTATAAAATTTTACCCACTTAGAAAATAAAGCATAATTTTTTTCTTTCCAACCATTTTATGACTTAGCTAATACCTGGGCTTTTACTCAAGACTAGTTGGCATTCTAACACCCTGAGTAGATATTATTATTGCTCCTTCCCTCCGTCTTTGAAGAAAAGGTAACTAAGACACAGCAAAGGTAAGTGCCTTGCACAAGGTCACACAGCTCTTTCTTTCTCTAGAGTCTACCTGGTTAGTTAGCCACTGTGCTGCCCAGCTTCAACTACTACATGTGCATTCATTGACTACACCCCAGAAATTGACAACTATGCTCATACTTTTGAAAGTAAGCTTAATTAACTCCCCATGTGATTCTTACATCAATTTTGTAGATTTTGGTTTGCCCACTACTGGTCTACATTTTTTCCTTCTATTTTACAGTACTGTCCCAAAGAGAACACGGTCTGATTCTTTGGGATGTCTGTGTATATGCCATAATTATATGTTTGTATGCTGAATTATCTTGATTGACCTTTGAAATCTATTGTTTTGGTTTAAGGAAATCATTCTCGTAATTGCCGTGAGCAGATTGTATGCCCATGGATAAATAAGACTCTCATAGTTAAAAAGATAAGAGAGAAAATCATTTGTATAGAGTTTCCTCATTATTCTTTGATTCTAGCAATGGAAATAAAAGAACAAAATTGTATTTTTTAATATGAAAATTGTACTCTTTTATGTCAGGCAGTCATTTTCCTTACACATTATCAACTCTAATCGAGTTGATTAAATGTAAAAAATATATATGAAATGCATTTTCTGAGGTGACATCTAGAGCATCTATGACAAATTTTAAGCAAAAAGAACATGATATAAATAAAATTTGTGCTATTATATTGTGTTACAGCACCACTTGCTAGAAAAATTACACACTGACCTCTCCCCATTTCCATCTCATTTGTGCATTTACGCAGAAATGAATATTTTTCTTTGTGTCTGTGTGTTTAGAGACTACATTTTCTTTAGTGTTCTGACACTGGAACAACAGTAAGTAAATGGATTAATTAGGATCACAGGTCCACTTTAGTTATCAACTACAATCATTTGTTCTAATTGGGCTTGTGTTGGTTCATTACAATCAGTGTCTATCAACCAGTAAAAGAAAATTTCACAAATATGCAAATGGCATTTCCCAGCAGGGAGCTGACCATTGTCCGTAGTAATGAAGGCTCTTGTCTTGTGATTAATAATTGATAAAATTGAGCAACAGAATCATGACTAGAACTTTGAAGAATGAATTTATTAGCAGATATTCTTATATATTAGATGTGACACACCACTTGCAATCACAAATCACACATTTAAACTTTTCCTAGAATTTCTTAAAATTCTCTGAATATACCTAGAAAAGAAATTGCAAAAAATGTTAAAATTTTTCTGTGTACTACTCATCAGACTATTTTGCTTCGAATTTTTTACATTATCAGTGTAGGAAAACTAGTTATTAATTTTTGTAGCAGATAGAAATTCCTGTAAAATGTGGGTATGAAGAACACTTTCACTAGAAGGAGGGCCAAACTGCCTGGGATAGAGAGTCCATTCTGGAAGGCCTTCTCATTTCTTCACCAAATTATAAATGAGCCCATGGTACTCGTGGTCTCGAAAGATATATGCACTTGATTTGAAAGATATTATTTGGCTACCCTTGGGAATAACAACTGAGTGTCTTCACAGTACTTCCTAAAACAAGTATTACAGTATTTTGCACACTCTAAGATGTCATCAACTGAAAGACAAAACACTATTTTATGCAGCATTCTGAAAGAATAGAGCTATCGATTAAATTGTAACTCATATTTGACTTGAGGGATGTTAAAATGTGAAAAAAATGTGCATCCTGGAATTGATGGAATGTAATAGTGTTTCCCTACTCATGCAACTATTTAGACAAAAAAAAAAAATCATTTCAGGGGCTTACTTGGGTAAGTTCTGTGATACACCATAACTCTAGGAGGGCAAATTCCCTTAATTTCTCATGGCTATTTGAATTAGTTTTCAAAGAAGCAGGCTTCATTCTTTCTCTCTTCTCTTGTGCTCCTCTCCCTTTGCCTTTCCCTGAGATGTTTTCATCATTGATAAGATGACACCATCACAAAATTTCCATCAAAGATACCAAAACCACCCCTTGAGCTTGTTCATAGGGGTAATGTAAGACAATGCTGTTTCTTCAGAAATATCTTTTCATCTTACATTATAAAAGGAAATAAAAGAATTTGTTTTCAAATGGTTTTTGTTCAAAAGGTTTATTGTTCTTGGAACAGTGAGGTTTTTTAGTTTGTTAAGTGTGTGAGTTTAACTTGCTTTTATTATGTATATTTCTACTAACAAGAGCATGTAAAATGACAATAGAGAAGGAAAACACTCTTTGTTTTCTAAGCAAGCAGTTTTACATGAGAATCTATTTTCCTTTTTTTTTTTTTTTTTTTTTTTCTGTCCACCAGAGCTTAGGACGACCATAGGATTGATAGCTTTGGACAGCAGTGCATGCGGCCAGCCCTGCTGTTGGTGTTCGGGGCATTAAAGCGGTCTTGCTATCTTGCTGGTATTGTAATAACACTGATGCTATTTGTCCTTAAACTACACAGAGTTCTTCTGGTGACCAGGTGGCAAAAATTACTGGAAATAGGAGCATTCCAAATCCTGTTTTTAAAAGGATACACTGTAATTCTTACTATGGGAGGCTGTCCTTCTGCAAATAGGCTTTTAAATTACTTGCAATGTTACAAGGTCCGAAGTTAATAATGACAAGGCCCCTCTGCTTTTATTTACTTATTATTGATAACATATTAGGAAAATTCATTTTTTTTAAAAAAATTATTCATGTCTTCTCAGTTGCTCCTTACCTATGGGCATTTTATAACACATGTAAAGCTTACAAACACAAAAACCAAATTTAAAAGGGAACTTCTTTTCATATTGTGTGTGTGTGTGTGTGTGTGTGTGTGTAACAGATCCATGAAAATTAAATTATTTCAGGGCATTTGAGGCCCTTGTCATCTCTGATGATTTCAGCCTCACCAGGCAGAATCATAAGGGCACATTTGTGATGTGGTTTCTGATGAATAGCTTCGATCACAAAGACAAGAAAAATTTTCTTGATAATGCAGCACATGGGCGGCGGAGGACCTATAAATGCTTTTAGTAACAGCATTCAAAGGAGTCTGATGGTTCTAAGAACAAGAATGATCTCCGTGAAAAGGGAACAAATTCTGGAGGTGCCATTTGCTTACACATCTAGCTTTAATCATTTCTTCAACGATTTGAATCTTAGTGAATCTCTCAGAAAGAGTTCTAGTTCAAAATTTACTACTACTTCAATCTCCCATGCACCCCCAAAACCAAAACTGTCCTCTGACATAAGATGCTTTGGTGTTAACAGGTAAAGAAAATATGGAGGATTGTTAGCCCCTTTTATGACCATTTTCTGAGTCCCACTTGGACAGGAGAGTGAGAAGCTGAAGCTCTGCATCTGAAAGCAAAATGGGAAGCATGTCTTCTTGTAGTGCAGAACTGATTCCTTATGGAGGGTTAAGTAAGGACCTTCCAGTAAGCTGGTGATTTAAGGAATCGGTCAGGGTCCATTGTCATGACCACAGAATGAGCCCCTGGGGTGTTTCTGGTAACTCTGACCAAAATCTTGTGATGGCATCATCTTACCAATCTGATGAAGGCATGGAAAATGTTTGATATTTCAAGGAGTAAAAGGAGTGAGATCATCTTACTCAGGCAGTATAAATTACTTGATCCCACAAACTTCTGGGTCACGTGAGAGAAAGAATTTCTTGCTCTTCTCTTGTGTTCTGTATATCACCAGACAGCTTACTGAGCAGAGTAAACCGTTTACAAACCTGTGAATGGTTAATCCGCGGCTAAGCTCTACTGAAAAACTTCCTGAGTCGGTTAATAGTAATTAATTCTTTTGTTATCTTTCTCAGTGAAGGAAATAAAAATATTTTTAAATAACCTCACTGATTTAATGATTCTTGTTATCCTTGTTATCTTTAGTGCAAATGCACTGTTTTATTCACAAGGCTGGGACTTTTTCTAAATATCAGATTCTTTTTTTTTAAATATTTTATTTATTTATTTGACAGAGAGATAGAAAACACAAGTAGGCAGAGCAACAGATAGAAGGAGAGGGAGAAGCGGGCTCTCTGCTGAAGCAGGGAGCTTGATGCAGGGCTCTGTCCCATGACCCTGGGATCATGACCTGAGCACAAGGTAGATGCTTAACTGACTGAACAACCCAGGCGCCCCAAGAGATCAGATTTCTCAAACAAGAACAGAAACATTGCCTAACTTCGATCATGGAAATATATCAAAATATGTTTATTCTTGTGTCTCCCCTCTTCCCCCCAAGAAGGAAGGTAATAAACAAGGGCAAACAGAGGTTTTAACCACACATGTGATGTCAAAAGATTATACTGAATTCTCTGTTACAGTTAAGAAATGGTTGTTGAGATATTATTTTTCATTTAAATTTGTTTATCTATAAGACAGTAACACTGTTAAATCAAATCATCTTTCTTTAAAAGGATGAGAGTAAGTGTGTCAGAAGCTTGAACATCAATGTTAGGGGAATTTATTGCTTATATAGCTCGTTCCTAATTTGATCTTGTAATGTAATAAATGTAAATGTTATAAAAATATGTAAACATTTTCTATGTGCTCATTAGCAATCTCACATGGCCCATTTTTATTTTTATTTATTTATTTACTTTTGTTTTTAAAGATTTTTAATTTATTTATTTGACAGAGAGAGAAAGAGAGAGACAGCGAGAGAGGGAAGAGAAGCAGGGGGAATGGGAGAGGGAGAAGCAGGCACCCTGCCTAGCAGGGAGCCTGACGGGGGACTTGATCCCAGGACCCTGAGATCATGACCTGAGCTGAAGGCAGATGCCTAATGACTGAGCCACCCAGGCGCCCCTCACATGGCCCATTTTTAAAACTGGAAAGCCAACGAGCAGTGTCATTCTTCTTATTTTGTAGGAGATACATAATAAATAAGATGCATCATTTTTATATCTGACATTTGGGGGTATCTTTCCAGCTCCCAAGTTGTACGTTTGCCTAGTTTGTAACACATGCGTTCATTTTATTTAAATAAGCAAATGAAGAGTTAGAGAGTGTTTAATACTATTTCATAGTTGTTGGTACTTCTTCTTCCAAAGAGATTTGTGCATGTAGAGGCAGTCTCTTAAAAGAAAAAGTAAAAATTACATCTGGGAGCCCTGGAAATGTTTACTTATGGTCCCAGAATTTGAGGAATTTGGGCAGTTGTCAGGTTGTGGTAGCATGGCCTCTGAAAACATTAGCTTGGCTTATTCTGAAGAAAGCACTAGATATGAAGTAATCTTATTAGTCTTAACCTTCAGAGAAAAGAGTAGCTGTGCAATTGTGTTCGAAATTAAACCAAATGCTCCATCTGCACATATGCACCAAACTGCTGGAGTCTCTGATTTTGTGATTCTTAGAAACATTTGGTTTCTTTGGTGAGACTGCTATTTAAACACCTGCCCCACTTTTCCATCTCCGAGTGCCCAGGTCCATGGTGCACCCTCCCCCCACCCAGCTGTCACCTGCCTAAGATCTTAGTCAGTGGACTGCTGGTCTCTAACCCCTAACAGCATTTGCTTGGCTTGGCTCTGGGGACATGCTTCTCAGCCACACAGGACATTATCATGTTTATCACACACGACAGCACCAAGAGCAAATGATAATTAAATTTTGTTTTGCAAATTTTTTGGCACAAGATTGTTAGACATACTTGAAAGGGATTATTTAGCGACAGTTGGGAATAACAATTTAGAGTCTTCACAAACATTTCAAGTCTTATAATTATTCAAAATCACTCCTACAGATGGATCACTATCGTAATAATGAACCTTTTCATGTTACTTGCCATGTGCCAGGCCTGTTCTCAGTACTTTACAGATTTTCATGCACAACTACCTCATAACACCAAAGAAGTAGGACTACTATATCCTCATTTTACAAAAAAAGAAAATGGAAACATTTAGAAGTTAATATCCCAAGATGCCCAAAGTGATACAGCCAGCCAAGGAGGGGCAGAACTGGGATGTGAACGCAGGACACATACCAAGGGCTCTCCTTTACAGCAGACAGTACGCTTTTGTAAAAGAGCTCTTGGCATTTCCTTCATGGCAATACAATTAAATGACGGTACTCATGAGCATCTTGCCTGTTCAGAACAATTATAAGTAAAGCTACAACTGATAAGTGTAGTTAATTGTTAGCTGTTAACTAATACCAAGTGACATCACACTGTTAACGTTAGTTGCAAACACCAGTAGATTCTGAAATAATTTGAAATTTGGTAGTTCTATTTTCTCACTGATTTAAGCCCTTGGGTAAATGTCATATCAGTTAGATAACTGTTAAAATGGTTTACATTTAACCCAAATCTTTCCAGGAGACTAAGTTATACCAATGTCTTATTAATGCTACTATAATTAATCACACGATCATATTAATCCTACTAATGTTCAAACCACTCATTCATCCCTATGAAAGACCAAATGTCCTGCATAAGGCCTGGTTTTCACTTGTTATGCTGAGGTATTAGGAAAGCTCTTTAAAGCTTCTCCTAGATAGATAAAAATGTGTATATACTATTGACAAAATTAGAAATGCATTAAGAATAACATAAGATCATTTGTTAAATTATTTTTTGTTTTCTTATACCTAAAAGATAATTTTGTATATGTCAAAATATTATAGAATGGATAACTTAAAAAATATTACATAATGGATAATTTTAAAAAATCAAACAAATATAATACTACATATAGAACTCTGTCGTCTTTAAACTGGAACAGAATTATGAGTGTCATTCCAGTGAGCGACCCACCTATTTTTCAAAACTGCACCTGTCCCTTCATTAATGAAATCTAATGCCTCTCTATAAATCTTGAAGAATAGTCACCTCTTCAGATTATGGCTAACAATCACTCCATTATTTGCTTTTCCAAGAAGTTAGTAGTTGAACTTATAATTTTTTCTCAGCTACTTGTAAAAGTTACTATTTCAGATTCTTTACTAAATGATTTCTTAGCTTGACCACAAAGCTGTAGTATAGTTCCTTATACTGTTGGTAAACAGTATAAGCTCCTTCTGCAAATATTTTATTATTGGCTCTGCAGCACATACAGAAAGAGAAGTTTCAGAGAATCTAGGACAAATATAAAGACAAAAAGAAAGCAGAATTCTTTCTGGCAGTAACTTAATTTCCCTGGTTATTTTGGGCCCACAGTTGAATCTCTGATGGTCCAACTGTATGTGGTGATATGCAGAGAGCATAGCTTTGTATTTCATTCTCTATGCTCCCACCCCTCTTTGGGTAACTGTGCCAACAGGTCATGGGGAGATACATGGAGATACAGGGAGTGCACAGCTCTCTACCTGTGGCCACAAAGAACTTCTTTGGGCATATGCTGAATAGGGCCTTAGAGACATGGGATTTGGTAACTGGGGCGAGCTCTCAGGGCTGGGGGGTGAGGATGGACACCGGGGTGCTGACGTGAATGGGCCCACAGGTACATGATGTGCATCAGACCTCAGCGACATTCATTTCCAAGCTGTTAGGTTACCGAGGAAGGAGCCTTACCCGGGCCTTCTGCTCCATTTCTAGCATTAATCTTTCATGTTGCTCAGCTATGGCCAGTGTCGCAGAATGGACCTTCTGATAGATCATTTCTCCTTCCCTTGTTTGAAAAGTGAATAGTCCTTCTCCTGTGTCACACATTCTGTGAGAATAGAGATAGGGAAAGAGATGGGTCTTCATGTGTTCAAGTGCGTAACAGTTCTCCATGTAAAAGATGCCCGTGCCCTCTGTCACCCTCCTCCTTGACTTCCATGGGAGTTAGGGAAGCAGATTCAGCCTTGACCAAGCCAACCAACCAACAAGCATATCTTTACGTGGTACGTGAGACGGAACGAAGGGCAAAAACCTATGACTGTTTGCAATTTTGAAGATGAATCATTCAAAACTGTGTATAGAAACAGATACAAGTGGGTTCAGCCACTGCTGTGCAGCACTCCCGTTTGTCTTCCTAATATAAGCAAATAGTTGTTTTCTTTAAGGAATTTCACATTTGTGTTATCATACCACTATTTCCTATGATTTGAGAGCTCCTGAAAGGTAAAGAACTTAAGGAAAATCTGAAATTTTATACTCACTCTAGTAGGAATCAAGAAGACCACACATTTTTTAGTTTACGGATTTGCATACATAGGCTGAGGCTTACACCGAGAGATCCTTAAGCAAATCTTGTGCATCTTAGGAAATGATCTGGCATAAAGAAGACCCTATTTCGGTGTGAGGATATTTGGTTTGAATTTTCGCTTTGCCACTTACCGGCAGTGTGACCTTGGACAAGTTAAATAACTTGCCTATACCTCCTTTTCATATCTCTAATATAAGAAAAATAATAGTCTCATCTCATAAGATCTTTATGATAGTTGAAAGACCAATCTAAATATCCACTGTAGAGAAATGAGTGACTTAATTTTAGTACTTTTATCTGATGGACTATTACACAGTGATTACTAAGTCATTTCTGAGAGCATATAATAACATTAAAAGTTCTTATTATGTACATTCAAGAGGAAAAAATCAGGATAAAAATTCTTTTTCTATTATTTAATTATAATTACCTTTTTAAAACAACTTTATTGGAATAAATCCACTGACACCTTGTTAAGGCAATAGGATTATAGGTAAATTATATTAACAAAGACTAATTCCAAGATGAAAAATATTTCTAATTAACACGTCAAGCCAGCCTTTAAAAATAACTGGAGGCCCTCAGAAAGACCTGCTCACTATCAATATGATGCTAACAGAAAATTTTCATGAGATGTTCATGAGGCCAAACTATGTCTTCCAGCACCAAGAGGATTTTGGATTCTTCTCTGTGACTCTCCAAGGAGTTTTCAGTAGAAAAGAAATGTCTCAAGAGGCTTCAGACATTACAGAGGCTGCGAATGCCATCCCGTAGGGCCCCATAGAGCCAGCACTTAGCTTCTGTGAAAAAGATCTTAATAAAATTCACACAGCGTGAAATGGAAAGTCTGGGGGGAAAATGAAGTGTTTTCACAAAGTGAAACAAATGAGTTTCTTTGTTGATTCTGAGGAGCAACGAAGTCCAACAGCCAGAGCAGGGCAAGGACTGACACGTGGTGAGCCAGCCTGTTCTGACGTGAGTTCTGTTCGTTGTCATCTGAAAAGCACTGCTTGTGAGCCCTCGGAAATGAGATAATGAAGACACCGACTGCCATTTCTTACTCAGTCACGGAGAGGCAGAGGGCTAACACTTGCCCACTTCCTGGGACTTAGCTGCCCAGAGAAGGTTTGAAAGCTTACAGGAGGTTTCCTCCGGCTTCTGAAACACAGACTCCTGTCAACTCCAGCCTTTGATCAGCAAACAAGGAGTTAAAACATGCTGGCTTTAAAAAGGGAAGCCATTTTCTGCAAAAGGTGGTCTTTCTTCAATGCAGGTACCTGCAGCCAAGCTGCTCACACTTCTTCAGTAAAATTAGTTCAGACTTAATGACTTTTGTCTGCAGCATTGGAATAAACAGCTTAGGTTTCTCTGCGTATTGTTTAAAACATGTTCTCTTGGGGCGCGTAAGAAGCAGATACAAGAGATTTACCTCTTCCCATATGTCTGAATAGTTTTCTGGGGACAAGCCGGTACTAGAGAAGATGTGGGGAGAGATGAAGCCATTCTGACTTGCTACTCCATGTGTGGTCCACAGACCAGCGGCACCGGCCTCACTGGGAGCCTGTCCAGTTTACCGGATCAGAACCTGCATTTACCAGATCCCAGGTGACTCCTCTTCACATTATAGTTTGAGAAGCACCAGCCTACAGAATCTTTCTACACGTCACCATTTTATTAAGGGGAGCCGGAGATGACACTCGGGACCCAAATGAAGACCGATCAGAAGCTGTGCTTGTGTAGCTTCAGACGGTGACATAGGAGACCAAAGGTCAGAAAGGAAACACCGTGACAACAAGGGCAAAAAACCTAAAAGAATCCTTTCCTTAACTTGGGAAGAGCTGAGACAGAGGTGCTACCTACATTTCAGTATCCTAACCCTCTTGCCACTAATATGCACGTTCCTCAATTGCATTTATTTAGAGAAAAGGTGAAAATGGGGACACTGTACGTTTGTCTTGGCTCACAACTGAATTTGATTGAAATTTATAGACAATTACAACTGTTAGCTCTCT
Organism: Eumetopias jubatus; assembly: GCF_037043125.1. NCBI lineage: Eukaryota > Metazoa > Chordata > Mammalia > Carnivora > Otariidae > Eumetopias > Eumetopias jubatus. The sequence continues at coordinate 8,135,752 of NW_028274822.1, forward strand.
TTCTAATAACTGGGTGTTTTCACAAATTTAATACTTTTTCTTACCAAAAATGGAATGTTAAAGAATATAATCTCTGAGGTCCCTTCAGCTTTAAGGAACAAACTAGAGCCTCATAAAAATTCTAAGTAGGACCGACACACTAATTTCCAGGGTGTTTTTTTTTTGTTTGTTTGTTTGATTGTTTTTTGCCTTTGACATTGTAACCTAGGGGACATTATAATAGTATAGGATCCAAAAGTCAAAGGGCACAGATTTCAACCATCACATCATGGCTGGGGACGTTCATTTATCCCACATTTATCAAGTAGGTCCTGTAAGCCAGGCACTGTCCTGAGCCGGAGGATGAAAAGGATGGAAAGGTGTACACGGCTCATTGCCTCCGAGGCTCTATAAGGAGTGGAGAAGATCAGCACTGTCCTGAGAAGGACACACTTGACTGTAATAAGTGCTAGCCGGGGGAAGCATGGGGCCAACAACAGGAGGTAATGGGGGGCTGACCTGAACACATTATTTTACCAATTCAGTCCCTTATCTATAAAACGGGGGCAACAAGACTTGATCACAAGATTGTTTTCATTTGTCTTTTCATGAAACCAGGTGACAGTGGTCAGGAAGGGATTAATTCAGCAGGTGTGGCCGCCCAAATCCAGCATGTGTTAGGTTGTCAATAGGGTTCAATAGAGTAAGAGTCTAAGAAAATCCTAGTATTTTCCCTCAATGGCTTGTCTCCTTTCCTTTTCTTTTCTTTCCTTTCTCTCTCTTTCTTTCTTTCATTCAGATTTTATTTATTTATTTGAGAGAGAGAGAAAGCATGAGCTGGCGGAGAGGCAGACTCCCCGCTGAGCAGGGAGCCCGATGTGGGGCTCAATCCCAGGACCCTGAGGTCATGACCTGAGCCGAAGGCAGACGCTTCACAGACTGAGCCCCCCGGGCGCCCCTCAGTGGCTCTTTTTCAAATTCCATTTATTCTCTCCTTCTCTATTCCATCTCACCACTCACATCCATAGTCATTCGAAATAACGGTACTCCCAGTCTCATCTCTGCTGTGTTCTAATAAGGACCAACCAGAGTTCACGGGAATGAATGTCTGTGTTCACAGGAAACAGAACTCCAAATAAGGTGTTCCGCTATGCAGGGTTCTCCCGGTTCCCCTCAAAGGGGGAAAACAGCTCTAAAAGAGGGTCCCCTGGAGGTAACTTCCCTTGAGAACATGCCCTAGGTACCGTGTAAGCTATTAATGACTGCCCTCCTTTTCCTGCTTTTAAAGTCTCAAACTTAAGTCTGTATGAAGGGGTGGCTTCAAAATTCCAGTCTTTTTCCAAATGACAAACTAAAGAAATTCACCAAATCAAAAGTTATGGAAACACTTTACTTTTATTTTTTAAAGATTTTATTTATTTATTTGAGAGAGAGAGAATGAGAGACAGAGAGCACAAGAGGGAAGAGGGTCAGAGGGAGAAGCAGACTCCCCGCTGAGCAGGGAGCCCGATGTGGGACTCGATCCCGGGACTCCAGGATCATGACCTGAGCCGAAGGCAGTCGCTTAACCAACTGAGCCACCCAGGCATCCAGAAACACTTTACTTTTAAAAAAGTGAACACAGATATTTTAAAATATGTATCTGTGGGTCTTTAGATACAATTTTACTACAGACGAGTCTGTCCACCTCTCGCAATGTTGTTGTTCATGGCTGTAAGGCTTCATTCTCAGTGTAAGTTTTGCAGTATTGTTGATATATTTCACGACCAAATATTTACCCTCCGTGCACACAAAAATCTTAAAGGCTCAGCAATGGAGAAGGGCAGGAGAACTGTCCTGAAAACCCGTGGTGTATCTATTCAGTATTTAAAATGTAATGTTTAATTATAGAAAGTAATGAAATTCTTCAAAGCACAGCCTTTCTGCAGGGCGGTTAAAACCGATTAACACTTTTATCCCATTAACAGTTTAATCTTTATTGTCATTTAACAATGCGGGCATTCTACTTTTGTTTTAGCAGCTACAAAAAGGCTGAAGTTTCTCTCTATGAGCTCTGGTGAGTCCGACTTGGATCTGGCGTAAGAAAGTGAAAGCAAAATGGACAGACAAAAGCAATCAGATAGCAAGTCTAGAAATAGACCCAGTTCATATGAGAGGTAAATATGGGATGAAAGTGTCATCTCTAGTCTGTGAGGGAAGCTGACTTTCCAATAAACTGTGCTGGACACTGGTCATTAGAAAAAATACTGGATCCACGTCTCTACCTCCGGTGATATAAACTGCAGAGAAAGCAAGTGAAGAAAAAGTAGTAGAAGAAAACAGGGAAGAATTCCTATATGAACTTGGAAGGAGGAAGGAGTTTCAAGCTATGATCCAAGCCAAAAGGTGACAAAAGAAAAAATGAATGAATCTGCCTGAAAAAGATTTTTTTAAAAATAAAAAAGATATCATAACATATTAGCAGGCAAATAAAAACTAGAAAAAATATTTGGAATTCACAACACCTGATGACTGCTCATCTATAAAGTAGGTATATTACGTCAGTACTTTTTTCAGAGGGTTGTTTGAACATTAAGTGAATTAATATATGTAATCTTAAAACAGTGTATCTTATTATTACTCATTAAATAGTAGTACTATTATCACTACTACCGTCAAAATAGATACCTAAAACACAATGCTAAATGACAAAAGGAAAAAAGAAGAAAAAAGGGTGACAGTAATACGTATAGTGTACTAACACTTTTGTAAAAAAGTATGTCTTTGCTTGCTTGTGCATGAAACTCGACGAATGCACAAGAAAGTAACTGTTTTTTTTTTTTAAGATTTATTTATTTATTATTGAGTGAGAGAGAGAGGAGAGAGAGAGAAAGCGCGCTGGGGGAAGGAGCACAGAGAGAGACTGAGTCAAGAAGAGCCCACGCTGAGCAGAGCGTTCCCAGGACCCTGAGATCATGATCTGAGTGGGACCAAGAGTAGGATGCTTAACCCACTGAGCCGCCAGGCGCCCCTCACTCATATTTCTTTATGTAAATGGTCAAATTAAAAAAAGAAGTGCTATTAATTTATTAATTGGATTTAATTAATTCAAATTAAATTAATGTTAAATTTTAAAGTAAGGGTCAGACTACTCTCACAGGGCTTTTGTGAAGATGTGCCTAGCTCAGTCTCTGTAACTTAGCAAATACACTTTTACTGTCAAACTTATAAAATACTGTACTCATCATTTGGGGCCTCCCTTCCAACTGAAACACACACACACACGCACACGCACGCACACACACGCATGCACACACAGTCTCTTTCCAGTTTAGCAGACATCTGATCTGATTTTCAAGACAACCAGGTTTGCAGAGTCTGGTCTGTAAATTGAAATAACAGCAACAATTGTAGCAATGGTGAGAATAATAGCTAGGACTCAGGGGGCAAGGATTTAGGCCAGGCTTGGTGTTGAACACAGCATGTGCATTACCTCACCGAGCCTCAAACACCTGCAGGGCCCTCACTGCTTCCTCTTACAGAAAACACCGACCTAAGGAGGCAAAGGAATCTGCCCAAGGTCATTGAAATTTAAGTGGCTGAGCTGTGGTCTGAACCCAGACCTGTGATTCCAGAGGGAAGCTCATTATCACTAAGCTCGATTTTGTTCATTCAAGATGAGAAGCAGAAACTCATGCATAATTCTTTAATTATGAAAATTTCTGTAGTGGAGAGAAAGAGAGAGCTCAGCACAGGGCTCGGGATAAAACATTTTGAAGGTGCTCTCTCCCTCTCTGCTGTTCCTCTTCTGTCCAATCAAGCTCCCGAGAATATTTCTCAACGATGTGCCCGTAAAATGCATGTTAAGGTAAATTAGTCAATTAGTCAATAAAATAGATGAATTGTAATCAAATCCTCCCTGCACTCCCAAATTCATGTCAAGTCCTTTGTAAGGAGGAAGGTATAGTTAACATTTGCTGTCCTCTGCCTCTTGACTGCATTATTGTATGGCTCCAAACATTTAATGCATATGGTGACTGTTAGTTGATTTCACTGATGGGACCTTAGGGGATACGGTGCTTTCCCTCAAACAAGCTGAGAAACCTGATCCTGCAAGGAGATTTTGATTTTAGTCCAGGATCTGCTGAAAATTGGCTTTGTGAAATACGTTTTTGATCCTTTATAAAACTAGTTTTTTTTAATGAAAGAGTTGATCTAAATGATCTCAAGTGTACAAATCTGTTGGAAGATTCACTAAGTCTTCCACTTGTGATGACCAAATCATAATCACATTAATTAAAACATCTCCATCTTTTTGAATATTTTCAAAGTTTTAATTTTATTCTATTTTATTTACTTCTTCTTACTTTTGAATTTTCTCCTTTGGTTTTTCAACTCAATGCAAAAATCAATCGAGTGTCCCCAAAATTTCGGCTTTAGTGAATTCTTAAAAAGAGATATTTAAAAGATACTCTTCTACTCACCTTCCTTTCTGCCTCAAAAATTTAGAATAGAAAAATCCACCAGGTGAAGGTGTAAAGTAAGTCATAACACTTTGGTTGCTACTTAATTACCTCAACACATAATCACAAATTCCTACCATTATCATTATTATATTGCTACGTTAGATGTTTATGAGGGTTTAGGGCAAAAAAACTTTTTTAAAGGCTTACAGCTAATTTTATATTCATCCTGTACATATATCTCCTGGTAGCTTTATCGGAAAAATACTGGATACTCTTTGAGGATTAGGAGTTTAACATCCTTAACCCCCAGAGCAATCACAAAAAACACCTAATGCACTCCATACGCCTGTGGACTGAAATGACTTGAAAATTATCAGTATGATGGCGACCTGACAAGTATTGATTTTGTAGTCCCTGAAAGTGAAAAATAAAGCAAAATAAAATATAAAAGAGAATTTTTTTTTTTTAAAGTACAATCCCCCGGCGTTAGTGTATACTTCCGAATGGAATAGGCCAAACCACCACAAAGAGAACAGAGAACTGATCCATCTTATGTTTCTGGCTGACGTACTTGTTCTATTTTAAAACTCCTTGGGGGAGGCTGGGTATATATCATATGAAACAGCTACCAACAGAGACTCAAGCCGATTTGTCTAGGAGAGCGCTAATAACAAAAGTAAGTCAAGCGAAAACTTAAATTCTGTCATTTAGAAATTATACTTCCCTTTTAAAGTGAATTTGACTGCCAGGATATGGTTGGGACATTTTTACAGTTTAACATGCAAGTTACCAGTATTTACTCACTGAATAGAAGAATTATGCTTCTCTTCACCATTTTGAGGGGAACCTAAAAATGAGATCATTATATTCCCTCAGAGCAAAAGAGCCTGTAATCAGGGTTTACAGATTATGTTTTTATTCTCTTTTTGCGCCAAACATAATGAAGGCAATTTTTCAATTAAAGATAATTTCAGTGTCTCATGTGACTAGAGAGGAAAGTGTTTCAACTATAGCCAAAATAGAAAAGAAATGCAAGACTATTCTTGATTTTACATTGATTTACATTTTTACCTTACAATCTTGCCTTTTCTTTTTAGGTTATTTTTATGCATTCATTGACATTTTTTTGGACATCAACCAATCACATGTCAAGCACTGAATTAGCTTCTGGAAAATATTTTTAAAAATCATATTAAAAAAGAAATAAATAGGGGCTTCTGGGTGGCTCAGGTGGTTAAGCTTCTGCCTTCAGCTCAGGTCATGATCCCAGGTCCTGGGGTCAGGCTCCCAACTCAGCAGGGAGTCTGCATCTCTCTCTGCCTCTGCCTCTCCCCCTGTTTGTGTTCTCTGTCTCTCTGTCTCTCAGATGAATAAAATCTTAAAAAAAAAAGAAATAAGTAAATAATAAACATTAACTCCTGAGTTGTATTTACTCTCATATATATTTACCTTTTCATTTAAAAACTAAGCAAATGAGTAGGTGATTATATGAAATACATAATATGATAACACATTTTGGAGATTAAAAGCTAGTGAATTGGTTATATTGTGTTAAAATTTTCTCTACAGGTTTTTAGTTGACAGATCACTGATACAGTATAACTTTTAGTCTTTTATTGCCATTATCAAAACAAGCCACCTAGTAAAATCACACAATCATTCCGATATATTGAGGGCAAATACTGATGGGTAATACAAAAGATGGGAACATATGTTTAAGTTACAGCTTTTTCATTTGTTTTGAAACAGAAATGAAAATTTAGTGCCATTTACTTAAATTTTAAAAATTAAAGAATTTCAAATGCAACTACCTAGATTAAAAAAAAATAATGTCAAATGTCATCATTCCAGGTTAACAGATTTTAAACCTTAATTTTTAAACTCCATTTAAACTTTAAATTGAATTCCTTTAAAAACCTGAATTGGGAATATAGCCAATGCTATTGTGATGGTGTTATGGTTGCAGAGGGGCTTCACTTGTGGTTAGTATAGCATAATGTATAGAGATGTTGAATCACGAAGTTGTACACCTGAAACTAATGTAACCCTGTGTGTCAACTAGACTCAAATAAAAAAAATAAACAAAAATCGAACTGAAAATATGAACAGATCATTTGAATCACCTTTAATGTAGAAGCTAAGAAATGGAACCAATATTTCCCATTCATAAATAAAAGTGTCAGTCCTTTTATGTTATCCCTTGGTATCTCTGACCTTCTTAAGTGTAAGAATCTGGTGCTCATCAAGGTTCATACTGATGTATCCTTGTTCAGGGTTGACCAACCATCTCGGTGTTTCCCGTGATGAATCAGATATAGATCTGTATTATGGTACTTCTAACATCCCAGCATTTTTAATTTTACATGCCTTCTTCCCAACTAGATTTTTTTTTTAATTTATTTGTTTGACACAGAGAGACACAGTGAGAGAAGGAACACAAGCTGGGGGAGTGGGAGAGGGAGAAGCAGGCTTCCCGGGGAGGAGGGAGCCCGATGCAGGGCTCGATCCCAGGACCCTGGGACCGTGATCTGAGCCGAAGGCAGACGCTCAACGACTGAGCCACCCAGGCGCCCCCCAACTAGATTTTTAATACAAGACATGAAAGGAAGGAAAATCACAGTGCCTCGAAAATCTTAACAATCTAGAGACAAAGCAGAAACAATTCAGGATTTCTTAGGGGAGGTGACTTCTGGGAATATAATTCCTTTCACTGTTTGAGCAGGTTTTCCATCCCTACCCACCCCCCACCGATCTACCTTCACTTTCAATCTACCTCAGATAGTTTCTAGATTCCTACATACATCAAATCATGGAACAAAGCAAATGACAGAAGAGATAATGAGATTGAACGTTCCAAAAAAGAGGTAAAGAAATGTTAGTTGCATACACGAACAAAATATTACTTATCCTATTCTGACCCAATTTTGGTTTTCAGTATTGCTATTTTTAAAGCTAGAAGGTTTGACTACATGACTAATAAACTCTTTTTTCAAATATAGAAGTTTCTAGCTAAGCTGTGACTTAATTCCATTTGGGGGGGTTGTTTGCTTTAAACTCCATTTAGTAATCTCTGTGTTTCAAGAGGTGGTTAATACCATTAAAACATGATTTACTATGTTGTGTTTCTTCAGTCTGAACTTGGGTAATTTTTCTTTTCCTTAGTAACTTCCACGCAAGGGTTAAGACAGGGGAGGTTCATGGAGTCCTCCTGCTACTGCCCAGGTGTTCATGGAAGAAAGGGCATGGCCTCCAGCAGGAACCTGCAGGTCATATCAAGCTTCATTTACATCCATCTCAGATCAGTGCAATTTATCATTTATTGAGCTTCAGTAGTTCCATGGCTGCTATTGGAAATTCTCACTCAAACTGTCTGCCTCACACCCTGAAATAACCTGTATAGAGCCAAGAGCCACTCTTCATGGCAGGTGTGTTGGATCATTTTATGTGCCAACTTTACTAGGCCACAGGGTGCCTGGACATTGAGTTAGGCAACGTTCTGGGAGTGTGTGTGTGGGGGGGTGTTTATAGATGAGATTAACATTTGGATCTGTAAACTACGTGAAGCACATTGTCCTCCCCACTGCAGGTGGGCCTCCTCCAATCCATGGGAAGCCTGAACAGAAGAAAAGGGGGTAAGAGAGAATTCAGTCTTTCTGCCTATTTTTGAGCTGGGACATTAGTCTTCTCCTGCACTTGGACTAGAATTTACACCCCCAGCTCTCCTGGGGCTCCAGCTTGCTCACTGCAGATGGTGAGCCTTCCCCGCTTCACTAATTCAGCCAGCACATCTCTGTCTTCGAACTCTGCCAGGCTCCCCTGTGGCAGTGGAAATCCCACATCCCAGCTCCGGGCGCTTGCGAGTGGTGAGTGGGATCCACGTCTCTGACGTGACAAAAATTATGTGGGTGGTGGGGAGAGCAAAGAATGGAGAACACTAGACTTTACCAGAGGGATGTATTTCTGTTTTCATTTTTTCTTCACTAAGGATGGAGCGCTTCCAGTTCTTCCTGCTGAGATCTACACAGACTGTTGCTTTCTGAGTCAGGGTGTGGTGAAAAGAGAAGAAAACCACTGCCTACCATGCCCAAGAGGTGCCACTTTCTATTCCCCCAACACAGGCCTAGACTCAGTAAGACTTGTCACTCAAGGGCACCTTATTACTCAAGGGCACTTTCTCCCTAATCTGCCAAGGGTTTTTATTTGCTTTGAGTAGTTTTATTACAGCAAAAGAAACATGAAGTCAATATTCTGCTTCTGAAATTTAGAGTAAGATTTGAGTCTCCCTAGCCGGTTTTTATAAGTTCTCAAAAGTCATATCTAAATGACTAAGTCTGAGGTTTCTTATATATCCTGGCTAGAGAGAAACTGAGACATGACTTAAGAGAGGACTCTGTTCCTTCCAGACCTGGGTGATGGTGGGAAAGAGAAAACAGAAAGAGAAAGCCCTGGGTGAGGCTTACATACCCTGATGTCTTTTATCTGAGTGGATATTTTGAAGAAGACAGGCATTAATAAGCTGGTATCTAGATTGAACCAATGGCCCTACACTTGTGACTCCCCATAGGCCTCAGTTCAGAGGCAGAGCATCTAGAAAGTTCTGTGCAGAGGACTGGGTTTGAAGAAGATGATATGAGCATTCTAAGATTAAGGAAAATGCTTTGATCAGTGGATCTAGTGAAAAGTGCCAGTATATGCCCCCAAAAGGCCAAATGGATAGATTCAGCAGCAGGCAATGTGGGGCAGACCAGACCAGACGGCACTTGATCTGAGGTTCCTTAACTACTTAAGGCCATGTAAGTTGGCTATCTGTTCAAGGGCATACTATATAAAACAGAAGAAGTGAGGGAGGTAAACCAGTATATTACCAAGATGCCACACCCCCAAAGCTGAGTTGTATTAAAATTCTAGAGCCAGCCATAGTTGGGAAATAGTTGCAATTTCAAATAGCAACATCCTTACTCCCTTGCCTGTGAAACTAATTGGTAAAGGTTTTCATTTCCTGTGATCTCACATTATCCAGTCCTCTGGTCAGCTCTACAGGCTTTCCATACATTTGTGAGGAAAAATCTTTCCAAGTTTCTGCCCACACTCTTTCCAGTTCCTCTACCATATCGTTCCTAGCTTTCACAATCATTTGAGGGTATGGAGTAAAATGAATGCATTTTACTTTGATTGGTGTTATTACTGAAGAGGGTCTTGCCATTGACAGAAACCCAGAGAAAGAGCCAAAACCAAAAAAAACATATTCTTAGATTTTGAGCCTAGAGGATGATTTATGCCAGAACAGTCAAATTCGCCCGTTCAGTGACTTAAGCTAGGAGGAGACCGCTGGTCCCTGAGACTGTGCTTCAGGGTTAGCGGCTCAGTGGTGGAGACTCAGGAGAAGGTGAGGAGAGTCTTGGCAGGGTCTGTAGCCTCTTCCTGAATTTTCCAGACCTCTGTTCCATTTTGTTTAATGTGAGGTAGAATTTACTGCATGTGATGGATTCCATAAGGCTTCAGACAATGCGGACTGATTCTGTATTTTTATTTTATTTTACTTATTTATTTGACAGAGAGACACAGCGAGAGAGAGGGAACACAAGCAGGGGTAGTGGGAGAGGGAGAAGCAGACTCCCCGCCGAGCAGGGAGCCCGACGCGGGGCTCAATCCCAGGACCCCGGGATCATGACCTGAGCCGAAGGCAGACGCTTAACGACTGAGCCACCCAGGTGCCCCTGATTCTGTATTTTAAATAAACACTTTAGGTTGTGACTTCTGCACGCCTAAGTTTGAGACTAGTGCTTTCAGAGCGAGCCTGGGATGGTTTCCTGCGCCATCCAATGTAGGTGAGAACCAGAAGCACGCAGACCCCTCTCACGGGATCCAATCCTCATTAGCTGGTTCACTCCTTCCACATTTATCTATCTATCGTTCACAGTGTGCAAGCACTTGGCCCGGTGTAGGACAGTCTGCGCGGTGACAGGTGGTGATTTGGAAAAACTACACAAGTGAGATTCTGGCTCTCCTTGCGTGGAGTTCCTGCTCTCTCCGCCGCCTCTGGTCCACATCTCCATGCCTGGGCCCCCATCCATTCCTTTCCTAGTTCCAGAAATATCTCCAATCGTTAATTAAGCACCTTCAAGAGAGTTGAGGCAGGCTGGTGGTCGGAATGAAATTAATGACTTATGTAACTGAAAGGTATTTCGAGAAACAGAGTTTTGATTTTCTGGAGGGGGCAATTTCAAGTCTGTGGGAGTGAGAGCCATGACCACGGTGATGTCAGAGGGCTGTATGGAAATACTAGTTTCCTGGTGTGTCAGGAGGAGGAAAGGAGGTAGGAAAATCCTGCCTTACAGACATGCCCCCTTAACATTCCTTACAACTGTGGCAAGAGCTGGTCAAGGCACCTGCTGCAGCTCATTTAAGAACCGGCCCCCCTGGGGGCTCCCCAGCTTCTCTGCATGAGTGGCCAGGCAGAGAGAGAGAGAAGACAGATGATCTGCCGCTCCGCGTCCTCTCTGGCCGCCTGGTCAGCTCAGGATGACAAACTGTGGAAGCCCCAAGGAGGTGGGCTTTCTGGGAATCTTTTCTACCAGTCTCAGCCCAGCACCAACTGTTGTAAAGAATGGAATAAAAATGCCATAGGGAAAGTAGTTGAGAGAAATTTACTCTTTTACCCTTGAGACCTAATGGGGATTCAAGTAGTATGCATTTTATTTTATTTTTCTTAATGGTCAAAGCCCTTGGCTGCATGCTGTAAATACCTATCATGGATCAAAGCAATCTTAGTGAAAAATATTCCTTTCAGCTTTGCTAGTTGTTAAAGCTCCATGAAGTGCTCATTTGAAATGCTATCTTCTCTATGAATAAAAAGATCATTTGTTGCTAAGTTGTATCTGTATGATTTCATTTTTTTTCTTATTGCATATAAGGATGTTTATAGAATCTCAATTATATAATGTTTTGTATTGCTCTGTTATCTACAATTCTAAATGCTGGAGCTACAAAGATATCTTATGTTTATATAATTCATACTGTTTTTTTCCCACCTAGGGAATGATTACTCATTTCAGTTCCCAACAGTTATTTCTCTTGCTACTTTAATTAGGTTTTCCGACAAATTGAAGGGGAGAAGAAATAAGCAAGGTAGAAAACAAGAGAACTGAAAAGCAAATCTCTTCTTTCTTTCCAATTTACATCAAAGGGAGTAGTAAAGGTTTTAAGACCAGGGTGAAGAGACTGAGTGGCACTTGGGGGCCCCTAACAGAGGGAAGGAGAATGTGCAAAGCTAAGCCGATGTGTTGGGAGGCAGGTGCCACCCTGGGGAAACACATGGATGAGGAGCCCAAGGGCTTGGGCTCAGCTCCGATGCTTTGGAAAAGTCACCTGACCCCCGAGTCTCAGCTGCTCAGCTATAAAACTATTTGTCTTACGCACTTTATAGGATTGCTAGGAGGATCAAAATGTGAAAGCATTTTGGAAACTGTCAAGCACTTTGAAATGAAAGATATTATTAGTGTGATTATGAGAGATGGTTTGACAAAAGCATACCATATCTGGAGACTAACACTAAAACATCCCCCTTAGCAAATGCCCTCTTGCTGTGCTTCTGAGTATCCTCAGCCTCTGCTCTATCCTGGATGATGCTGCATCTTCTGCGTTTGGAGATGGTGTTTCCTGGTCTCAAACTGTGACCCACAAGGCCCCTGACAGGCCAACTGCACCCTAGTGTGTGCTCTGTCAAACCAGCAATTGTCCCCATAAGAGAATTTGCCTGTGAAAAACTGCTTCCCCCCGGTAAAGCTCTGCTTTAACTTTCCACGGAGGGAAATCTGCCCTCTGCTTCCAGCAACACAGACCGTGTTTGAGAAGGGGACGAGAACCACTTTGCTATTTCACCAGCTCATGGAAAGGTCATTTTTCAGCCTGTTTCTCCTGCAGTGGAAGGTTTTGATTGTATAGCTCTGGTAATGTTGCCTTTTTTGAAATTCATTTTTGTTCTCAGGGGCTGTGCTATATTCCCCTATACAAGTTTCACTATATTTAGTGCAGCAGAGCATGGAGATGATATAGTTAGAATGGAGGGCAAAATAGCCCATTACTATACCTATGGTCAGCTTGCTGCATATTCAGTAGAAAATGCAAAAAAAATATTTATAGTTGATCAGGATTGGAATAAATGGACAGTCTTAGTTTCTGATTTTTGGTTTGGGTGACTTTATGTATTTTTCTCTGGGGTTCTATTTAAAACATGGCAATTTACCTTGGTGCCAAGAGTAAGAAAACAACTTTTTTTTTTAGTGGGAATTTCTAATTTCTTTAGAGTTTCTATGTTATTGCAGGGTTCACTTGAACCCGTTTTACTAGTAAATAGAACAATGATATATATTCTGTTACAATCCCGTGCTGTCATTTTGGATGTTTTTGCTGCATATTTGTTATTAAATTTTAATTCAACATAAATATGATTGAATTTAACTTTAGAGACACGAAGTATTTTGCCATTAATGTCAACACACGCCAAAGAAAACAGTCTAATTATTTACCGCTTAAACGTTCTAGTGGAAAAGAAGAGTTCCGGATTCAGGCAGGAATTTTCTGGATGTGCTCATGACTTGCGTGACTTGAATGTATTGATTGCTCTCTATTTATGCTGATATCAATCCTCTGTCCTTTTCTGGATAGCGTATGTCTGGCATTGTGCCCTGGGAGGGTGACTTCTACAGGCCCAGCCTTGCTTGCCTTCTGGTTTGGCCAAAGGGTGGGGCGTTCCCAGAAAAGAAGGGGAGTGAACAGGAGGTATTCTCCCCCACCCTTTCCTGCCTGTCTTAGCACTGTGGTTTTGGCAAGCATCCATCCACCAGTGATCTAAGTTCTCTCTGGGTTCTGGTTTCCTTATTCCCTCAGGCACGGAATAGATAAAAACTTCTCTCTGTTGTTAGTCTTGGGATGCCCACCACCCCATGTTTGTTCCATAATCACACCCACACCTCTTTAAGGAACGCTTACACTGAATTCTCCCCAAATTCTTTGAGTGGTAGGTAATTTCTGTATTGCTGGGTCCAAACTTAATTCATAACAAGTTATTTACTCTCTCAGACTCTCCATTTTCTCATTTACAAGATGAGGAAAATAATGACAGTACATCTAATAAGGTTGCTGTGATGAACGATAATAAGGATGGTGACACTGATAATAATAATAATAAATACGGCACTTGGCGTGCATGATGTACCTACTCCAAAGCTCAGCTCCTGCCCATAGTATCAAAGTATGTTGCCCAGGTGTGTCAACAGATGATCTTGGGTATTGCATATTAGTTAAAATTAGAAATTTTAAAAAATATTTTATAATAAGAACCCAAAGAAAGGGAACTAGATAGCAGAAGAAAAATGTTTTGTAGACTATAATCTTAAGAGAAAGATAGCACAAAATTTAAACACACCAAGGCTTTGGCTTAGAAGAGTTCTCGAGTTAGGTCATGGAGTCTATCTAGATGAAAACTAGTGCCATATAATCTCGTGTTTGGGGCAGGAGGGTTAGCTCTTGGCTAAGTCCGACAGGATATGACAACAAATGTTACCCAAATATTTTGTATCCTGAGCCATGAATACCACAGGAGAAGGAGTTTTTGGTGTGCAGGACTGAAGGATTCTCCAGAAAATTGTGATAATGACTAGGCAGAGAAATTCAAGAGCCGTGCTTTTTTAATTGGATGTTGGGTACATTCAAATATTGGGCTGGTCTGGTCCATGTCAAGTCTCTGAGAGAAGTATTAGGAGATGGGCATTTTGGGGAGAAGACATTATAGTGGGTCCTTAACGTCCTCCTAGCTTTAGATCAAAAGGAAAATACGTCTAGGCCGAAACATCAGGCTAACACTCAGTACTGCTGTCCTCTATGTCAATGAGGTGTTGCTAGGCTGTTTGAAGGCGCTCATGTGAAGATAAGAATAATAACTTAGTTGGAAAGTACCTTTTTTGTAAATATGGACCCAAGTTCAAAGGTATAAGTGTGAATGGTGTAAAGCATCATTTTCTTCCCTGAAGAACATATTAAGAATCTCAATATTCTTCAACAATGACCCAAAGTGACACCTAGACCCAAACATGATCTCATTTTATGAGGTGGAATTAAATTAAGATCTCCATTTAAAAGAGGTTTGAAACAACACCTTATCTTTCTTGAGGAAGCTTTCAATTTCCCCCACATTACCATAATATTCCAAAATCATACACACCCTTGAGCTGACCCTCTGCAGTCTAAAAATTCTCTCATAAATTAAGCTTTTAAGTTTAAAGACAGATCAAACAGGTTTTATCCAGGATACACATAGTTCTTACTACTGAGTATAAACTTTCATTGATCCTTTCACTTCATTCTATTTAAAAAGACAGTGCTGTTTACATTACTTTTAAGACATATTTTTAGGTTGTCTTTTCACACACAAGAAAAATAATCTTTTGGTGGATATTTATTTTATTTTTTTTCTCAGCAGTAAATGTATGAAATTCATACTTTAAGTAAATTCATAATAATGCTTCCACTGCATTTTAAAAATTCCTTCCAAGGGAGCCAGCTTAGGAAAGAAATAATATAATTAGCATTTTTTGATGGATGACTAGTGTCAAGACAGAGAGATGAAAATGCTTATTGCAGTTTGAAAATGCACGTGCACGTGCCCTGCCTGCCACAGTGCAGTGTGAATGGAGAAAATGACTTATACTAGCTGTTTTGTTTTAGATAACCAAAGCATTATTTTTCCTAGTTTTGTAATTTATATTGTCATAAACATGTTTTTACTGAAAACCTTATGTTTATTTCTATCTTCAATTTTAGCCAGATCTATAGCAAGCTACCTTGGAGTCTTTGGTGAGTACTTCATCGAGCCCCTGCCATTTGCAGAGAAGATAAGCTAAAATAAAAAAAAAATTCTCATTCTTTAAGTAAATATTTGACTTAAGCTAAAACATCTTCAAATAAATAAGCACATTTTTTTTGTGTGTACTTATGTGCCAGAAATACATATGCTTGTTGGAGAGAGGAACTTCCAGACAAGGACTTTAGGTATATATTCTTAAAAAAAAAAAGAGATTTATTTCTTTATCTTAGAGAGAGAGAGAGAGAGCATGAACAGGGAGACAGGCAGAGGGACAGGGAGACAAGCAGACTCCCCGCTGAGTGGGGAACCCCATGCAGGGTTCAATCCCAGGACCCTGAGATCATGACCTGAGCCAAAATCAAGGGTCAGATGCTTAACCGACAGAGCCATCCAGGCACCCCAGGTATATATATATTTTACAACACTTATTAAAGTGATTTGACAATAACATAGGAGGGAACACTTTAATCTAGACATTGTACAATATCCTGGGTATGTGAGGATAGGCTCTTCTTATGTATGATCTTATAAAGACAAGTTTTGGAATTTGTGTACCACCTTTGTGCTGGTGAACACAGGCAATATCAAGGACAGAAATTACAAGAAACTCAAGGCTGAATCTACAAATACACTTTTGGGCAGGCAGGTTGAATACAGGTCATTTCTGAGAATAAAAGAAAAATCCCTTCTTTCTGGTTGTTTCAGTCCTTTATATAGGAATTAACTTATTCCACTTCTTTAGATTTTAAACTGTGTTCATTTGATCAAAATTGTTACTCTTGATGAACTGCTTTACAGGAAATCTTTTGAAGTTTTGATTTTGATTACAAGAAGTAGTGTTTTAAGGGACCATAACAATAAAATCGCCATGCTCATTTATTTAAAAAAACAGAACCCAACAACTGTGAAATCTGTGACTCTATGAAGAAATAAATGAATTGATGAGCATTATGTCCATGTAAATTATGGTCAAAGATGAAGACTTTCAACTGTATAAACTCATATCCGTCTATCCTTCAGGAAATCAATCAAATTTGATATTCTGTGCCAGTGGTAACCTAGATTTAAATGATCTGCATTTTGTATTAAGATTTTCTATTTTTCAGATACATTTAAATTTAGAATTAACATGTAGGATCACAAGGGAAATGTAAACATGAGACTGTTCCTGACTTAACCACTTGTCATAATCCTATTACCTAGCAAATTGTCCTTTCAGTTAAAAAACTGAGAGGTTTTGGGGTGCCTGGGTGGCTCAGTCGTTAAGCGTCTGCCATCGGCTTGGGTCATGATCCCAGGGTCCTGGGATTGAGTCCCACATCAGGCTCCCTGCTCAGCGGGAAGCCTGCTTCTCCCTCTCCCACTCCCCCTGCTTGTGTTCCCTCTCTCACTGTGTCTCTCTCTCTCTGTCAAATAAATAAATAGATAAAAAAAATCTTTAAAAAAAGAATTTATAAAAAAATAAAAATAAATTGAGAGGTAAAGATAATGAGTTCAAAGCTGGTCTAATATCATGATAACAAAATATTTTAACAGATATGCACTATATAATTATCATGTGTTCTACTTTTCAATATTCTGAAACAGGATTCAGAATATCTTGATGTCTGAAAATAACAAGTTTCTAAGAAATATAATTGTAATATTTTCATATTTTTTATTTCACATTTTTATTTCACAACTTTTAGTTGTAAGAAGCATGTATAGAAAAAATGAGATAAAATATAAACAGAGCTCAATGATGTATCAGAAATTAAACACGAGTATGACTACCACTTAATCAAAACTTAGAACATAGTTAGCATCCTAGGATTTTCTGTTCCCTAATTCCTACCACCTCTCCATTCTACAGTCTGATTTAACCAGTTGTTTCTGGCAATAACTTCCTGGACTGTTTTTGTTTTTGTTTTAGTTTTTCATCTAAATATGCATCCATAAACACTGTAGTTTAGTCTTGCTGATTTTTCAGTTTTATTCTTTTGTGTTTGGCTTCTTTTCCTCCCTGAAAATGATATTTATTCATCCATGTAGCTGTGTATAGAGTCGGCCATTCATTATTATTGAAGTATTCCATTATTTGATTATGCTAAACTATTTTTCCATCCCACTGCTGTATCACATTCAGATTATTTCCATTTGGGGCTCTTACCAAATATATAAATACTTGAGTCCTGTCTCTTGATAGATGTGTGCAGCATTTCCATAGAGCATATATCTAGAACTGGGATTGCTTGGTTATGGAGTATGCATATGTTCCAGTTTACTAGATAGTGACAGACTAGTTATTGTACAAATTTCACTCCTACTATAATGGGTGAGAGTTCCGGTTGCTTCACATCTTCACTAACATTTGGTATTGCCAGTCTTTTAAATTTTAGCCATAATTGAATGTGGACTATCTTATCTCATCAAAACTTGAATTTGTAATAAGAAGAGTGAATGATCTTATTATTTGTATTGATTATTTAGATATCCTCTTTTGCCCAGTGCCCATTCAAGTTACTTGTTCATTTTCGTATTGGGTCATCTTTTCCTTATTGCTTCTTTTTAGTTCATTACATAGTCCGGATATGAGCCCTTCATCAGTCATATATGTTGCAAATATTTTCTTTCATACTATGCCTAATTTTCATGCCCTCCATGGTCTTTTATGAATAGAATTTCTTAATTTTCCTTTTCTTCTTTTTTTTTTTTAATATTTACTTATTTATTTTAGAGAGAAAGAGGATGAGGGGAGGGAGGGGCAGAGGCAGGGAATTTTCAAACAGACTCCCTGATGAGCACAGAGCTTAAGATAGGGCTCGATCCCAGGACTCTGAGATCTTGACCTGAGCCAAAACCAAGAGTTGGATGCATAACCAACTGAGCCAGGCAGGCACCCCAGAATTTATTAATATTCTTAATTTTAATGTAGTCCAATATACTGACTCTTTTATTAGTGTTTTAAGAGTTCTATTTAAAAGGAATTTCTCCTTTGAAATCATGAAGATATTCTCCTCTCTTTGAATCCAAAAATTATATTATTTTAATCTCATATTTTAAATCTATAATCTATCTATAATTAATCTTCTAGTGTTTATCTCTGTAAGGTTGGATCACTCTTTTTTCTATTGAAGTATAATTCACATGCAACATTATATTAGTTTCAGGTATACCACAGAGTGGTTTGACAGTTCTGTACATTACTCAATGCTCAACACATAAACGTAGTTACCATCTGTCATCACATAACATTATTACAATATTATTATGAGTCAGTTACTTTTTATTCCCTATGGCTATCCAGCTGACTCACCATTTATTAAAAAGACTGACTAAACTCCATGCTCAGTGGGGAGTCGGCTTGAGATTTCTCTCCCTTTGCCCCTCCACCTACTTGCACGTGCATGCATATGCTCTCTCTAAAATAAATAAATAAAATCTTAAAAAAAATATAAAGACTATTTCCCAAATGCTCTCCATTACCACCTTTGACATAAAACAGATATCTATACAAAAAGTCCATGTTTCTTCCAATAGCCAGAGATCTATTCTTGTGCTAATGTTACACTGTCTTAAACAGTTTAGCTTTATAATATGTCTAAATATCTGGAAGGGCTTATCTTCTCAGCCTGTTCTTCAACGATGAATTGGCTAATTCACATGAGGTTTTCCATGTTAATTTCCACATAATTTTTGGAATTAGCCATCTAAGTTTCATGTCTTTACTATTTTCACTTATCTTTAGTCAGTACTGCATTTCTAATAGATCTGGGAACAGTCTTTTTTCATGATAGATGTCTTTCAGCATGTCTGTATTCTCTTTGAAGAAGGTTTGCTGGGGAAGAATTATATCAGATTTCGGTTCGTATACAATATTTTAATTTCACATTTAATCTTAAAGAATATATTCACTAAGCTTGGAATTTTAAGTAAACAGTTATTTCCCTTTAGCACTTTATAGGTATTATTCCATTTTTTTCTGACTTTCATAATTTCTACTGAACTATTAGCTATAAGTTACACTGTAACTTCTGAAAATAGCCAGTTTCTTTCAAGAGCATCTTTCTTTTTATCATCCTTAGATTTAGTAGAAATTCCTGCCTGTATGGTATGATGTCTTTGTTATTTTTGAAAATCCTTGGCCAATATTTCTTGAAGTTTTGCACCTGTCCACTTTTCTCTCTTCTCTTCTTCTTGGATTCTAATAAAACATAAGAATCCTGTATGTTTCTCATGTTCTCTTCCTTTTGTCTCTCTGTGCTTCCCCCCGACCCCCTGGATATTTCTTCTGATCTCTTCCCCCATTAATTACTAATTTTTTAAAAATAAGCCTAATCTGCAGTTACATACAACTGATTAGTTCATAATGTCTGTTGTTGTATGTGTCGTATGGACCTGCAATTTTTCTTGACACTGCTTCTATCAAAAGTAACCCTCTATGGCCTCTCATTGTAGCTCATAAAAGCCAGCTTTCACCTAATGCTCTCTTTTTTGAGATGCTTGCTCTTGGGGTTCAGTCATCATACTGAGGAAGTACAGGCCACGCTGAGGAGGCTACGTGTAGGTACACCAGGTATTTCCCAGGGAAGATGGAGATCCAGATGACATCAACTTCTAGACATGTGAGTGAGGAAGCCTTTGAGAAGACTCTGTCCTTGGCCTCCATCTGATTGCAAACACATGTGAGAGCAACGAGCAAGAACTACTTAACTAAACCCAGTCAACTCTGAATTGTGAGAGGTGGTGATGATGATGATAATTTTATTAATACGAGTGATGATAATTATAGTGATTTTTGCTGTTTTACACCGTTTCAGATAAGAGAAAAGTAACTGGAACTTGGTGTTTATTAGGTCTGAAATTTTTATTTGTTCACTTTTAAAATAGCTTCCACTTTTTTGACTAAATTCTCAATCTTGTCATTTATCTCTTTATGTATTTTAGGTGTCTGCATCTTGAAGTCTGGGGGTCTCTTTGGGTTGGTTATTATTGTCCATTGTTCCTTCCAGTTTTCCTTCATCTCTAGTTGTTGGCTCATCTCAATCTGGTTCTCTTTATTTTTTATTGTGCAATAGACATTTTATTGAAATAATTTTAGGTCTAAAATGCATATTACCTTCCTCCTGAGATGATTTACATTTGTCTTCTCCAAGATCCTACCTTTGTAAATTCTGCACTTTGAATTAGAATTGTTGACAGTAGATGAAGGACAGTAGATGAAGGACATCTTAGTGTATTATAGCATCAGAACTTTAGCCTAAAATAAAACAGTCACTTAAATCTTTTGAGAAATAAATGTAATATACATTAAGGCTTAGTTCTTTGCAATTAAAAAATTATACTACTTTGAAAACCCATTAATTCTAGAATCCATTTATATGTACATGCACTGAAGACGCAGAGACAAATAAGTTATAGTATTAGCATTCCAGAGCTTCATCATTAGGACAGGCAACAAATAAGTAACTATGAAAATAATCTGAAATAGTAAGTACTGTAATAGAAATAGTATATGCTGCACTAGGGAAGTGCTGGAAACTGCTAGGCAAAGGTTGGGTCACAAGATTGAGTTTACTAGTGAAGGGATCACTCGTATAAGGTGTGGTCATTGACACACTTTTATAAACAAAAAAAGTAAAAAAAAATTTAAAAAGTGCATACACACACAGAGATCACTCAAAAGTATAATTATAACACTATTATCATCTTGGGAAGCCAGTAGCTATTTATTATGCTTAATAATGTAAATCAGGTTTTAAAATATAAACACCATCAGTACAAGTGTCATACTTCCTAAATCATGGTTCCATGCTTAATTTTTAAAGCATGTTTTTTTGGTGAGAATGCTAACATAACCACTCATCAATGGCATGGGGCCTAGGTCTTTAGGTTTGATTACATTTTGCTTTCAACGATTTAATTATAGTCTTTCCTCTTCTAAGATTAAAGAATTATTAAGACCTGAAATATATTAAGTCATTACTGGGTACTCCCAATGTCTTAGCTATTTAGATCTTGAGCAGTCTCCAGAGTTCTTTTTTGTCAGAGTCTAGTATATTCATGTATCCATTTGGATGGTCATCCTGATTCTCTTCCCAGTATTCACCCAGATCAATGCTGTTTCTGGTCACACTAAACAATGAGGGGCAAACAGAGGATCAGCATATTGGAGATGAAGTAAGTGTTCATAGTGAATACTATTGGGCTTATTTGAGTGCTAGAATTCATGACCAGTACAAAAACACCAAGCAGGTTCTCCTCTATTTATGAGACATAAAGCTATTAACACAATAGAAATTGATTACTCACTCTTGATGGCCTGGCCTAAACTATGCCTCCTTTTTTAAACTAAATAGGGGCCTCATCACAATAGTAGAGAAACAATTTTTCTAACAATTTTACTACCTTGTTATTTCCAAACCCTGTCTCATAGTTTCTTTCTTGATAAAATGTGCTCTATTGTTACTTCCAACTCACATAAGAGTTTCTGCTTTCTGAATAGAGGATTAAACCACTCAGTGCTTCATGCTGTATGGAAATTGCCTATTTTCCTCAGCTTTCAATCAGCTGCTGTGTGCTCTTATTCCAACTCTTTGCTTCCATGCACCCCAAACTTCTTTAAATGCACAAAGAGGCAAATCTACTTTTCAGTGTCTCTGAAACTCAGTGTGGACACCATATTCCTCTGCCCTTATTCCCATCAGCTGTAGTCACATGGAATTCTGCTACATTAGGTTAGAAAAGGCAACTTCCTACTGATTTTAAAGAGCATTGAACCTTATATTTCTTAACAAAAAATATACTTAGGAAACATGTTATTGTATAAACTATATCTTCATTTTTCTGTGTTTTTCGCTTTGACATCTAGGGCCTTGCTGACCCTGTGGGATCTGACCCTCCCAGAGTTAGCCAATTCCTAGAGATGGTAAATAATTCAACTGCAACCATGCTTTTTAAATGTAAACCAACCAATCTAGAACCCACATCTCCAGCCACCTCCTTACTGGGCTCTCATACTCTGGACTACTATACTAATCACTCTAGGGCCAATTACTAGACACTGGGGACAGCTGCTACGTCTCAGAGCCCACTAAAATAATTCAAACTACCCACTCCTAATCCTGCTTACCCTGCATTACCCATTCCTCAAAGGCCCTTGCCTGCAGTCCCTGCTTCCCTCTACCTCCTGACCAATCCTGGGACTTCGCCATGTGGCCTGCCCTGCCATGGCATGCCCCCTCCTCCTGGGAACTGTAAGCGACAAATTATCTTTTCAATGGCAATCATCTCCTGGTCTGTTGGCCTTCCCATACCACTAATAATAAAATCTATCAAAACAGTTATCATGTACCCTAGGTAACTTTTTGTTGTTTATAAGCA
This sequence comes from Eumetopias jubatus, assembly GCF_037043125.1. NCBI lineage: Eukaryota > Metazoa > Chordata > Mammalia > Carnivora > Otariidae > Eumetopias > Eumetopias jubatus. Next base: position 8,158,402 of record NW_028274822.1, read on the forward strand.
CTTACTAGGTATAACAGGAAATGTGTTTCCCATTTTTTTCTATTGTTTTGTTAACATACTTTTTTTATTTCTCAAAGCTTATGTTTTATTCACAGAGAAAGAGATTTTAAATGGGGCCTGATGAATACTTTTACAAATTAACTTTTGTAAGGCAAAAGCTTTTTGTCACAAAATATTACATAGGGATTAAAATTCAGAAATATATCTACATTGGATTCCAGAAATTCTTGGAAGAAAATGCCTGTGGTGCAGAAAGAATGAGAGAATTTTTCTTTATACCAGAACTCACAAGTTATGTGAAGGAAGAAACTAAAGTATGTTTAAAATTCTCAGCTGGGGAATGGATAAAGGAGTTGTAGTATATTCACATTGCAATAAAAAGGAATGAACTCCTGGATATGAAACACCACAGAAAAATCTAAAGACACTATGCTAAGTAAAAGTAGCCAGACATGCATTTAAATGACATTCTGGAGAAAAGCAAATCTGTGGGGAAAGAAATCAGAACAGTTTTTCCCAGTGGCTGGAGGTGGGGTTGATGGTTTTGCTCACTTGGTATACATTTGGAAATTAAAAATAATTCACAAATTATTCTCAGAAAAGGAGCAAAATTCAAAACACCATTCTAGGGCAGAAATTATAAGTAACCAGGGAAAGACATTTTTGTCAATTTTTCAGGGTCTGTCTAAAGCAGCTTTGAGCAACTGAAGGCACAATCTGAAAATCTCATTTTCTTTAAATGACAATAAGGGTCCTGAGAAAACATAGGGACATTCTAAGGTAGACAAGTACAGGAAAAGAACAATGTGGATAAAGTAGAGTCAGCAGAACCTATACAAATAAAAAGACACAAACCAGAATAAACCCTGGCTCTTTGGGGTTAATGTTCTTACCATTTCCATAGTGAAGAAGATATAGAAACACCCGAGTGAGAACTGCATGGAGACATACTTACAGTTTGTCATTTATAGTTATACTGAATGTTAATTGCAAGTTACTGGCCCCATAGTGCTCATCATATAGCACCATTCCCAGCTAAAATTTCCTAGGTAACTCCTCAAGGTGGAGCTTTACAGAGGAATATGGATGAAGTGGGCTTCGAACTACAAATTGCCTCAATGATCTGGCAGGTAGGAAAGAATGTTTCCTCCAGGAGGCACAGTTTCATCTGGGTGGGGGTTTGAGGGTTCTGTGTTACACTCTGACCTCCCCAGAAGAGAGAAATTAGTTTTTAGCCTCCTCAGCAAGGTTGGAGGAAACAGAAATGAATCCACTTGAATAGAACTGGGATTTGGCAGTGAAAATGATGTTGCCGAAGCATTCCTTTTTCTCTTGATTAGACTTTACATTTACAAATAAATTAGTTAATTCCAGCAGAATTACTAATGTTTTTGTTTTCTAGCTCTGTTGAATGAACTAGTTTTTGCCATTTGTCCTAATAGTAATACAATGAATGCAAATATAGTAGCCTCAGAAATCACCGTGCACAAGTAGAATGGGTTCAGAGTGGTAACAGGAAAGCAAATAGAAGAAAGTCAATGGGGGATTTCAATGGCTGCATGACCGATTCAAACCCTGATCTGACTTATTTCAAATATAATCCCTTTACAGAGCAATGAAGCATGGGTCTTTCAAATATAACTGTAGAGAAAGTCCTTTATTTCAAAGGCTGTGAGGTTGGAAGAATTCATTCATCTGCAAAGCCAAATGTCAAAAGTTGCTTCCCATTCCTCATCAGCCCAGTGGTTGACCAGGTGCCTGACAGACAGTTCTACCAGAGGAAACAGGACGTGAGGTGGGGAACTGATACCTTCAGTTTGAAAAGGTGTCAGGTCGTGTTGCTGACTTGTTTAGCAGCACCCTGGGATCTGATTTCTCATTTCTCTTTTAAAATAGAAAATTCAAGTTCAGATGCTGCCTTAAATTAAAAAAAAAAAAAAAAAAAAAGACCTCATTGGATTCAAGGAAAACTGTGGCTCCTATTCATCATGTCTTCCCTTCATGTCAGGCACTGTGATACTTCCTTCATATCTGCATCATCTCATTTAATTCTAAAAACAACCCCATGGACTGGGCAACATTAATCTCCAGCTTTCAGATGAGGAAATGGGTACTCAAAGGAGGTAATTATCTTGCACGGGGGAATTTTAACCCAGAATCGATTGCCTGTGATTTCATATTGTAGTCTAAACCACTTCATTACATGACCCTAATGTGAGAAATGCATAATGTCATAATGCCAAATTTTGTCAGATAAAAAGGCTTTTTCATTCTAGTGCCTTTTCCTAGGAAATAACTCGTTTCCCCCAAATTACATTTATTACAACAAAAATAACAAATAAAAATAAATATACAAGATGAATTTCTGTGGCATGATCTGATGAATGCACACATATATTATTCATATCAAATCCTTCTTGATTCATGTACTCTTGGAGTAATTCTGTAAGCCAACGAAAATGTAATTCAACTTACCTAAGTTCTTTATATATTGACAAATACACTCATCACATTTTGGGGAATGTCACTGCATACATAAAATATTTATCACATAAAAAATATTCCTAAATATTTAATGATCAGGATGAAAGGCCCTGCAAAATCTCCTCCTCAGCTCTTTTTATCCAACTAGGCGGTATATGGGTGTTAATAAACATCTATTTGAAACATCCATTTTATTTATTATTTGTTCATCTGACCCACAGATATTGCTAAAATATTTTATATTTAGGGATTATGCATTTATGAGAAACATTAATAGACCATAACTTCTGTTCTGAATTTATTTTACTTCGTTACTATGAGACATTTTGAGCCTATTGGGCGTGAGGCAACCCAAAAGGTGAGGTTGTCAGGAGACTTTACTAAGGATCAGATTATATCACAATCAAGAGGCACACACAAAGCAGGAAGAGGTCTGGGACATCCAAGGCAGCACCTCAGAACCTTCCTCTGGCACTAGATATGCACCATTTGCCCCAGATACAGGAGGTCTCTGAGTGAAGAATGTGACAAGTACACCTAGCAGGGAGTATTGAGTTAGGAAATATCTTTACATCCTAAATATTTAGTTTCTAAAGTGGCATTCTCTAGGGAGCTCTGTCTTCTAAATCCATAGGTTGTAGGTTTGTTTACCAATGTCAATCATAAACTAGGAGCATCCAGCTACAAGATTTGGGACCCATGGAATCTCTTTCCAGCAATATAATTAGTCTATTTACCAAGAGGTCATTCAACATATTTATAAGATTAGACTGGATTATTTGTTTTCTTTCTGTTCCCCTGGAGGCTCCCCTTATGTGACTCAGGGAAGACAAGGATCACAAACCAGGTACCTCCCCAATGTGGGATACACTGTTGAGTGTATAAATTATTTCTGTTGCTTTGCTTGGAGTACTGATGAAGTTTAGGGCCAAGATAAGTGGGGTAATTCCTATATGATCCACACAGCAATATTTCATGGCAGGTAAGTACCATGACACCAATGCAGGCCACCATCTCGGGGATGAGTTTTATTGATTCCATATGGAAGGGACGGGATGTGAAAAAAGTAAGTCTATTTATACAAAATCCAGCACCCCTACTGGGGAAATAATTCAACAGATAACACGTACTAATCCAGGTTTTCATGGGGTCCAAAGTTTATATAATTCTGGAACCCCTTTTACTTTAATAAGAAAGACAGAAAAATAGTTTACATATGCAAAGTGACAAAAATGTCGATTCCATATGTGAACATATGTTGTGTATCCCCTCTTTTTAGAAGTCCTAAAGCCATAGCTCATTAGCATCTCAGCAAAATCCTCCCGTAGGTGAATATACTTGTGCCAAAAGAATTGCCTTCAATAGAAATGAAGTTTCAGAAAACGTAAAATAAATAGAGGAAATGGTTGTGCCTCCAAACTTTTTTGAGAGGTAAGACAGAAATAAAAATATACAAAAAAATTAGAATAAAACAAAGCATTTCTAAAAGGTCTACTGCTGGCTATTAATTATGAAAATACCTCATCATGTGCCTGGAGCTTTTTAATTGTCACAATAACACAAAAATAAATATTAGCTTTTGACTCACAAATATACGAATTCAAGCATAAAACAGTAACGTGCCTCTGGGTTACAAACCTAGTACGTGATGGAGCAAAGTTTCAGTTCACGTCCCTCTCATTCCAATACTCTGCATCCTACTTTCTGTAGTATTAGTTTTCTAATGCTTCTATGTGTCTAACATTTATAATGTGGGTTATAATGTTGACAGAAATAAACATTTTCTGACTTCTTAGTTGTCGGCATGAATTTCTTTCCTGACTTAGCAAAACTATTTATGAATTTTAGATCTTATTATATTATAGTCATAGTGAATTCTGTTTTTTATTTCTTTGTCACACTTTTCTCCAAACCAGATGAACCATGCTAGCCTGTGAGTGGGCACAGCAGATATCCCTCAAAGAGGGAATCAATAACCATTTGTGAGGGACTGACTGACACATTTCACTTGGCATGTAAAGCATTTCTATATTTCAAAATTATAATTTCAATTTCAAGGTGAATCTGGTATTTTTTGAAAGCAGTATTTCTTAGTGTCTTTTCAATCTGTGTAATTGAATCACAAAAATACAATGCTATACTTTGCACTTCATGTGCCGTGGATTTTTGGGGAAGTAATTGGCATGCCCAAAGTCTTTGGTAGAATACAAATATTGTATGTATAAAATATTTATTTATTTATTTTTTAAAAAGATTTTATTTATTTGACAGAGAGACAGCGAGAGAGGGAACCCAAGCAGGGGGAGTGGGAGAGGGAGAAGCAGGCTTCCCGCGGAGCAGTGAGCCTGATGCAGGGCTCGATCCCAGGACCCGGGACCACGACTGAGCCGAAGGCAGCCGCTTAACGACTGAGCCACCCAGGCGCCCCATGTATAACACTTAGTTCAAGGTTAATACTACTCATATTATACTATTAAAGACCAATAGTAATAGTGTTATATTAGTAAGCTATATAAAATTGAGCTCAATTTTTTAAATTAAGCAGCAAACCCAACCCAAAACAAAACAAAAAGCCTGTTTCTCTGAGAAAACACCAGATGGGGGATGATGGTTTTGGCATTTGTCTCCACCAGGGATTACAACTGACATGTCAGCCTGGGTGTTAAGTGCTCCAAAGACGTAGCCAGTGCTGTCCTTGGAGGCTTCATCCTGATCAAGCTCTCCATTGTCGCCATGCGGTGAGGTTCCTGGGGGAACAAGATGGCCAAGCCCCACACCCTTCCGGCAAGGTGTCCTGCACTGCATGAAGCTCTGCTTGTGTGCCTCATCTCTGCCCTGGAGTGCTGGCATCTCTTAACCCCTGGGCCCAAGAAGCTGCTGTGGGGGCTGGGTATCCTTGATGCCACACTTCAGCCACCATTGCACTACCATGCCATTCTGGCAACTTGCCAAGGCCACCTTTGATGCCATATTTGAGACCTACAGCTATTCCCCACCCTTCCCCCCCAAAAGGATAGAGATGTGTTCACCAAGACTCCCTACCAGGAATTCGCTGACCATTTTGTAAGACCCACAGCATAGTCTCCGTGCAGAGGCCCTGGGCTCCAGCTGTGACCACCACATGGTTTTTAATACAAGAAAAATGAAGTGAAATAAGCCTGTTATAAAAATTAACAAATATACAGTTTACTAGTATTGAACATATATCTTTGGTAGAATATATATATATAAATACATGTAATATATTTATATATGCATTTATATTTATCTGGGTACTCCTTTCACCTGGAAAACCGTTTTTTTTAAAAAGTTTTGAATGAAGAGTTAAAAATTAGAAACTTCCTATTAAATTCTGAGTTGTAACTTGCATTCCTTCAAAATAAACACAGTGATGTTCTTTGCCTTTTTTAACAAAGGATTCCTTCACTAAATTGTTTTTTAATAAATATGACTCAGAAATTATATTTTATACAAACATTCAGAAATATATATAATCATATGTAATCATAAATACGATTTTTCTGCCAGCATGAAGAATGATTAATGAGTAATTGTTTAGTTACTTTGAATTTTTTCAGGGTAACTTAAAAAGTAAGTACCTGAAACTCATAGAAAACAAGTATTGGGGTTAGTCTACAGTACCCACAAAGGACTAGTAGTCAAGAAAGCCTTTTTCTTCTAGTACTTCTGAGATGAAGTGATATGGTATCTTCTTTTCTACCTGATTTGACAATAACCTTTATGAAACTGGATGAATTTAATTGATATTTGGCACTACTGGAGAGTGCCTACAACACATCAAGTAAATCTGAGACATGGACAGCAACAAATGCTGAAGAGGATGTGAAGCAACAGGAACTCTCATTCCTTGCTGGTGGGAAGAAAGAATGGTACAGCCACTTTGGAAGACAGTTTGGCAGTATCTTACAAAACTAAATATACTTTTACAATATGATCCAGCGATTATGTTCCTTGGTATTTAAACAAAAGAGGTGAAAACTTAAGTTCATGAAAAAAATCTGCATGTGGATATTTACGGCAGATGTATTCATAATTGCCCAAACCTGAAATCAACCAAGATGCCTTTCGGTAAGTGAATAGATAAATTGTGGGACATCCAGACAATGGAATATTATTCAGCACTAAAACGCAATGATCAAGTCATGAAAAGACATGAAGGAACCTTAGTTGCATTATTACTAAGAGAAAGAAGCCATCTGAAAAGGCTACATACTGTATATTTCCAATTATATGATATTCTGGAAAAGGCACAACTGTGGAGACGGTATAAAGATCAATGGCTGCTAGGGGTTGGGTATGGGGAAGGATAAGCTGGATGACCCCATGATGATGAATAGATGTTATTATATATCTGTCCGAACCCACAGAATATACAATAGTAAGCACGAACGTTGGTGTGAACTATGGGCTTTGGGTGATTATGATGTGTCCGTGTAGATGCCTCAGTTGTGACAAATGTCCCACTAGGGGGCTAGCTGCTGATAATAGGGAAGGCTGTGCACATGTGGAGGAAGGGGGGTATATGGGAACCTCTGTACCATGCCTTCAGGTTTTCTAGGAACCTAAAATTGCTCCAAAAATTAATATCTTTGATAAAAATGGTTAAGATAGTAAATTTTATGTAATGTGTACTATGCCACAATATAAAGTAACTGGGGGAAAAAAGAAAAGTGATCTTTTTTTTTTTTTTCTGAGAGTCCTTTTTCTTAAAAACACTGGAATTAAATTTAAATGTAGGGCCCTGTGGCTTCATACTTAAATAGATATCATAAATTTTTCTGCTTCAGGGTTCTAAGAGACTGGATATTTAGGGAGATCATTTTATATGAAATTTTAAGAAGTTATAGAAAGAGAGCTTTCAGAAAGTTTGATGTTTTGGAGGAACTGGATTAGGCTCTGTCAGGTGGAAGGAAACAGGAAAGGGAAGACAGACCCCCAAGTGAGGAGGAGTGGGGAGGGGCGGGGAGGGAGGCACAGAGACAGGGCAGGGAGGGTGGGGAAAGGAGATTCTGGTAACATTCTGCTATGCGGAGGCACAATCTCGTACAGTCTGGACTACAGTTATGAAAGGATGACACTAGGAACAGGTTTCATTTCTGGCAAATTCACCCTCACTGAAGAGAACAGGATTATGTTTTGATTGTGTCCAGAGACTAACACACTTGTTTTTTTTAAGTCTTTAAACAAGAAAGAGATGAAAATAATAATACTATTTCTTCGTCTTTTTAACATTTCTTGTGACTTATTATTCTGCTTCATTTTCAGATTTTGTTGCCATATGGTCCTGAACTGAGCCCCTTTGTTCCTACTAAGCGAAGAAAGTATCTGACAGTTGAAAATAGTATCTGATGTGTTTGTGCTCACTTCTCTGCCCCGTAAAGTGGCATAATTGTTGGTATTAACCACGCTGTCTCAGGAGAGTAGAAAGAGCGTGACTAAGAGATTATTTTTGGCCTAGCCTGGGCACAAAGGGGATCTTACAGCAGGAACGCTTTCCATCGTCCACCAGCCAGGGTTCCCCTGCCCACAACTTCCCTCATTCACGTGTCCTGTCACCCAGTGCACAGCTGCTAAGAGCAGACACCACAGGTTTGCTACAAAAACATCCCTTCCTAAGGCCTGGCAGGCAGCGGGGAGTACAAAGAGGGAATAGGGCTTGGGATCAGCGTGTGTGGTGCCCCAGCACGGAGCCCACATGCAGGCACTGAAGGAGCACCCTCGCGGAGTACTGCAGGCCAGTGGTCCCAGGGCTGGGGTGAGGGGAGAGGGTTCCAGGGAGACAAGAGGGTGCGGACAGGTGTGAAAGTGAGAGGATCATACCAGGACTGAGACAGCCACGAGTGTTTGGGTCGCGGGCACTTTAGAGATGTTCAGATATTTGGGGGACCCTAAGAACGTCATAAACGGGAGCATAACAGGGGAGGCTGCAGCCTGCCAGGAGACCCCTCACGATCTGCACGAACAGCCACTCTGAGTGTGCAACGGGAAAACCGACGGAAGTGGGCGTTTAAAGGGGGCCCAGCTGTGAGCTGGAGCACTGTCTGGCTCCCTGGAACGGGGGGTGGGGGTGGGGGGTTGCCGAACCCTGCTGATGAGAAACAGAAGACCCGAAGGGCAGAAGCAGGGGCTGGTCTGACCCAAGACCAGGGGAAAGCGGGTAAGACCGCAGGGTCCCCTGGTGGTTACAAGAACTCTGCTTTGGTGCTAACTGGCCTTCCTTGGTGGATTTGCTCAATCTCTTAAAACAACCACATCATGCCTTCTCTTGCATCAAATCTTGAATTTCTCTTTCCTCTAGCCTCAAGGCCAGTTAACCTTCCTTCCTATTTCAGCAAGAAAAGAGAAACTATCAGAAGACAGCTTCCCTTGCCTCTATCATGACCCCCAATGCCTACCTCCATTTATACCTCCATTATAGTTCCCTTTCCTTTCCCCCTGTGGCCTCCTTTCTTGTTCGCTAGATACCATTTCCTCTCATGAACTCAAAAGATACTGCTTTAGAGATGTTTCCAAGCCTTCTGCCTTATCATTTTTTCTCCATAGAGTATGATTCTCATCAGCATGTGAATGTTTTTAATATATCCCATCTTTTAAAAAGATTAACCTCATATTCTCTTCCACCTACTTTCCTATTTCTTTTTTATCTTCACAGCAAAACATCTTGAGGCACCTGTCCTTGCTGACTCCAATTCATCTCCTCCTGGTCTCTCTTGAACTCATTCCAGTATTTTGTCTCCACTCCTCCACCAAAGCAGCTATTTTGAAGGCCATCAGTGACCTCTGATTTGCAAAAGCGACATGTCACTTCTCAAGCAGCTTCGTTTTACTCATTGTCTCTGCAGCATTGAACACGGTTAATATCATCTACTTCTTGAAGCACTTTTCCTCCAGGAGTAAGTAATGGATATTTGTATGTTCTCTTCTTTATCTGTGTGTGCTCCCTGAGTGGGGCACTTGGGTACATGATGCTGGTGACTCCCAAATTTATATCTTCAAGCTAGGACTCTGTCCCCACATACAAATATGTCTATGCAGCCACCTTCTGAAATTCTACTTGGGTGTCTATAAGGTATCTCAAACTTTCCATGCCAGAAAACAAGCTCCTGATTTTCAACCCAATCTTTTACCCCTTCCATATTTTTTCTATGTTACACAGTAAATGGCAACTATATTTCTTCTGGTTGCTTGGACCAATTCTCGAAGTCATATATGATTAATATATTTTTCTCACTTTCCACATCTATTGAGACTCCAGCTTTAAATCTGGCAGCTTCCCCTCTTCCCCCTGCTAAACCTTTGGTCTATCATCTCTTGCCTGGATTCTTGCTATAGAAGCCTAACAGTTCTCCTTGCCTCCACCCTTACCCCCGCAGCCTGGTCTCCATACAACATGGGGAGTAATCTCTTTTATAATATAAGTGAGATTGCATCATCCTTGACCTAAGGACTCCAGTGCTTCCCATTCCATTCAAAGTAAAACCCACGGTCCTTACTATGATCCAAAAGGTAGTAAGAGATAGTGATACGTAGCCTGGCCCATAGTACCTGTCTGATATCATCTCCTAAAATTCCCTCACTCTGCTCTGGCCACACTTTCTGTCCCTTAAACATGCAAGTCCAATGCTGTCCTTGGCCAGGCTTTAAAACCCTCAGCCAAGAATCTTATTTCTCAAATAACTACCTACAAAGCTTCTTACTCACTTCCTTTGGCTATTCCTGGAATATCACCTTATATAAGTGGCCTTGTTTGACCATTCTATCAAACAGCTCCCATTCACAGCATGCCTGTCAATAATTTCTTGATTTAATGACCATTACTAAAGTAAAGGGTTACTATGTTTTTTTCTTACATAAAACTCCTCAACACCTGATAAGTTTATACTAATTTGTTTATTTTGTTACTGTCCTGCCTGAATAGCCTATAAATCTCACGAAGGCAGGAATCTTAGCTTCCTGAGTTATCCCCAGCACCTAGAACAAAGCCTGGCATATAATATAGGCTTGGTAATAACCATATTCTGTCAAATATAAAACACTAAAGACTATAAGACCCTCTCTCATTTTATGCATCACTATGGGAAAAATACGCCAATTATACTCTCATGCAGTTTTTTTTTTTTTTTTGGAATCACTTAAAATTTTTTGTATGTGTTGAAAGACTTGGGCTTACTTGTGTTAGATTATGGTGTATTACTCTTATACATGCATAAAAAGAAAATATAAGTAAAATAAGTTAGTTAAGGGATTGCTAAAACTTTTGCACATACAGTGTTGAACTCTTATGAATCAACCCAGAATTATCAACGTCCTTTGTTTTTCTTTTTTCATAAAAGATCATTTCATTTGCCATCAGGCGTGTTAGTGATATACATTTCTTTAGTAAAGGGTATGCTGTCTTTGGCTTGAAGATTTTCTTCTAAACCACTAACACCTATTCTACAAGTTTTATGCTGATTGGTGTATACTTGATCTACCAGAAGGTGTTCATAGTAAGTTTTTAGATAGCACCAAAGACTCATGTTCTTCTTTCAGATGGTCCTAAAAGTTTTCTTGACTGATACCTTGAAGGTTTGCAATTTAACTCAAGGAATGAAACACTAACAATGCATAAAACTTCAGTGGGAGTGAGGAAAACATAAGCATCGATGACCAGGGCTGTATGCGTGCAGGCAATGGCAACAACATCACTACCACCACTTGGTGGCAATGAGCGAACTCATTCATTCATTCGTTCATTCACTCACTCATGCATTCATTTACTATAAGATGTCATAATAGTAACAAAATATACCTCGACTTCAGAAATGTGAAAATGTGGGCATCTTTTGAATGAATGGATCAATAATTAATAAACGAATCATTCAATTGTTCTAATAAAGCCAGCCGTAAGTAGTCTGTGAAATGCGAGTCTCACTGGTAGAGGCAGTGACCCTCCACCAATCTAAAGAGATCAAACCAAACTTTACATCTCTCTCCACTGATTTTTATCCCTTTGATTCCAGCAATAATTTCTTGATTTAATGACCATTACTAAAGTTTAGGAACTTTCTGAAGGAGAATTAAAAAACCTAAAAGGAAGGCCAAAACTGTCATTGGGATCCCCATAGACCAATTAATGAAAAGCAATTCACACTAAGTATGTGTGGGTTCAATAAAAATGTATTGAACTTTAAAGTTAATGGAGCAAAAATTAAGATCAGAGCCTCCATTTCTTGATAAGAACAGTTTCCTAAGTCATTTAATTAATGCTTTCTCCTAGGGGAAAAAGTGAGTCCCAGCGTTATAGTAGCAAGAGATTTACTAAATTAGACACAGGAAAAAAAAAAGGCAGTGAGTTCCTAAAAGGCTTTGTCTTAGCTTTACTTCTTTGGAATTAGAGGAAGAATTTAGACAGATATGATGTTTAAATATCACATATATCCCTGATGCAAATTTTTAAGGAGGGAGCCTTCCCTATTCCTTATACCATGTAACTGAAACTCAATTGAACATTATGATTTAAATCTTTCCATGGCATCAAAAACCCCATTTATTCTCTGGGATGCTGTCAATCATTTTTCAAATACCTGATAAAAACTATAGAAACAGAGATGTCTAAAACATAATCTTTGCCCTTAATGAGCTCATAGGGTACTTGGAGAGGCAGATCAACCAATGATTAAAATATAACGTAGAAATTGTAATAAAAAGATTTAATGGGTGGATGCTGAAATCATAGAAGGGTTTTGTGTTAGGAAAATAGGTTAATTTATGCTGCTTAATTTAAAAAATAATAATAATGCTAACTTCAAATCTCAGTGGCTTAACACAACAAAGACAGATTTCTCACTCAAGCTATGTCTTGTGGCCCAGACATCTCAACGGTAGACCACTGTTGTTGCCACAGTACGTAAAAGTGTTAGAAAAGAGTTAGAAAATTCTCTTGCGGTCATGCTCTGGACTGAAATGTGTCCCCCCATAAATTCATATGTGGAAGCCTCAACTTCCAATGTGGCTGTATTTGAACTAGGACCTTTCTGGGGGTAATTAAATTAAATGAAGTCAGAAGAGTGGGGCTCGGATCCAATAGGATTAGTGTTCTTATATAAGAAGGACACCAGAGAGCTTGTTTCCTCTCCCTACTTCTGCACAATGTGAGGACACAGTGAGAAGGCAGCTGTCTGCAAGCCAGGAATAGGGCCCTCACAAGGCACCAAATCAGCTGTCACTTTGATCTAGGACTTCTCTGCCTCCAGAACTGTGAGAAATAAATTTCTGTTGTTTAAGCCACCCAGTCTATGGCATTTTGTTATGGCAGCCCATGGTCCCATACACTGTCTCATATATATGGCCCCACCTAACTGCGAAGGGGCAGGTAAATAGAGGAGGGTAGGTGGATATTTGGTAAGCACAACTGTCTGCCACAATCATCTCTTCTGATCAGCACAGGTCCCTTTCCTCCCTTTTTCCTACACATTCAATCCTTCCTAAGACAAACCAGACCAAAAAACCTAACAAAACAAAAAGCAGCCGCACTCAGCCATTGATTCTAGCTCAAAGTCCAGAATCTGCAGCAGTCGCTGCATCAGTTCTAGACAGGACTTCTCTTCATTCCAAAGGAATGACCTAAAAAGAATTTTTCTCCTTCTACCCACTCTGACCTAGTGAACAGTGGTTCAAGAGGAGCAGGAAGTCTACCACTGCAAACACTCCCTGTCAAACAGAAAGAAGACGAGACAGAGGCAGGGCAGAACTGGCTTGGCCGAACCCTGAAAGGCTGCCTACCAGATAACCTGAGGATTCTTCTTCCCCTAAGGGCTCACAGGGATCCTAGGCCCTCCTTCTGCTCTTTCAGGGGAGCTGGCTTAGCCTTCCTTCGCCTTGGCTCTGCCCTCTGCCTCAGGACAACTTTCCGTCTTCACTGTCCTCCTTGGCGTATCTGAATTAGACACTCCCCTTGAGGCGTTGCATGTTTGTCAGTGTTCTTCCTCCTCTGCCAAGTTTATGTGAGAGATCCGATCATTATCAAGTCTTAAAAAAGTCATAAATATCCTTAGTTCAGGGTTTTTTTTTTTTTCTCCTGTAAAACCTTGTCAAAATATTCCTACATTGCTTATATTTTTAATTCTAGTTGATCACATGTCCCAAGGGCAATATCCACTACTCTTGGGATTATTTTCTGAGACACACTTCTCAGATTTGCCATAATATTTTGTTTCGTCTTCCCTAAAACTCTTTCCATTTAAAGGTGCTACCTTGACAATATATCAGGTTCTTTAAGCATACCACCCACTTAATCAATTCTTTACCCTGGGCCATTTTTTTTTCTAATTAAAAGATTATACTAGGCACTGTGCCCTTCAGCTGTTTTTTCACCCTGACACACCTTAATCAATTGAGAGGTTTTAACAAAATGTGTGGAGACTACACACTTAATCTGCTTTTCCTGGAGCCTGTTTTAACTTGCTTTTGTCACTTAAAGACTTTCTTAATTTTTATCTCCTCTTCTTTGGTGACTCAACATAATTATCCTTTCCAATTTTGCAAGGCTTTGAATTTTCCAAATCCTTTACAATTTTGCTTGCAAGTTCTCAATTTTTCCCCGAGATCCTTTCTTTACAGTACCTTGCCAGCCAATCAACACTATGAACATTTTGTTTTCTAACTTCTCCCCCTTGATGCTGAGAAATAGAATTAAAAACAAAATCTTCTCCCAATCCAGCAATCCTCTCCACAAACATAGGAGAGAAAGAAAACACTTCTTATTTTATACGCATTAAACCAGAATGTGATGCACACCAGAGGCAATGGGCTGAGAGACTGCAAAGATGGAAAAACACCTGATCCTTTTTATACTCAAGCAGATATAGCATGTTCTCAAGATAAACAATCACTAGTTTTATTTATTTTTATTTTTTAAAGATTTTATTTATTTGACAGAGAGAGATACAGCGAGGAGAGGAACACAAGCAGGGGGAGTGGGAGAGGGAGAAGCAGGCTTCCCGCCGAGCAGGGAACCCGATGTGGGGCTCAATCCCAGGACCCTGGGGCCATGACCTGAGCCGAAGGCAGACGCTTAACGACTGAGCCACCCAGGCGCCCCAACAATCACTAGTTTTAAATGAGAGGCCTTCATTTGTCATAGCACCATTTGTCAGACACAGCTCATGCTGGGTTCCTTTAGTAATTGGAGAGACGATGTATGTCAGCTACTTGGCTTTATCCAGAGGAAAAACAAACTCCTCACTGCTTTATGACAAAGTTGTTTTGCAATTTAGAGGGAGGTGCCCATTAGGCTCCTACCGTCCCATACAACCTGGGAGCAGCGGGTACTCTCTCCTTTGATGTTTATGTTTCAAAGACTTGGTTCCTGAGTCCTTAAGAAAGGTACTCCAGGGTCTTAAAGCTGACGAAAGGCCTATTTAGTTTTCAGAAGAATATATATCTATTTCAAAGGGAGAAAGAAATACTTAACAATGATAAGTTTTCTAAAGTAAATGCTCTAGGAAAGAGGCAGGGAGATAAAGCTTCTCCCCATTTTCAACAGAGAGAATTAAGCCTCTTGTTTTTAATTTGCATTTGTCCTTACAAATTTATCTTTATCTAGAAACTCATTAGACATGCAATCAGCCTACCAAGTTATCATAAATATTCCCAGGAGGGAAGTGTTTCACCACATGTCTAGCCCTGCATGATGCCGTTCTCCCAGTGGCCATACCATTTTCATTCCATTCTTGGCCAACCACTGATACAGCGCTATATATTTGAGGGCAATTTATTACTGCAGCACCCCTCCTGCTATCCATTTCTGTTAGGACCAAATAGATTTGTCCTTAAATAACACACAAAGTCTCAGGGGTTTAATGCTTCTCACTCATGCTAATCCACTTTGGTTCTGAACAACTATCCTGGGCAACCAGGACAGCATCTGCATCCAAAAATAAAGCATACAAATATCCCACTGTTCATAGCCCTTTGATGGAACTGGTCATCATGGATGTTGGGAAATGTAGGGGAGCAAGGAAATAAGTGGAGAGCAGTATGATCCAGGCAAAAGGGCAGCGGATCCCATTTTAGGAACTTAGGAAAGGTTCACTGAAGGAAATGAGTTGGGATTACTCAAGCTGCGGTGGGAGGGTGGCAGGTGGCTGGCATTCGGGGTGCATGGACAGCACGAGCAAAGCATAGAGGCTCAGTTAAAGCTCAAAAACCAGGAGGGTTTTTTAGGCTATGCCATAAAAAAAAAAAGTGGTCTTTATCTTATAGGCAGTGCCGTTAACCCAAATAAACATAGATTTAAGCTTCAGATATATCTATCTAGGGATATTATGGGATATCTTAATAATGAACCCTTTAACTCGCTTAATAACTTCAAATAAATAGAGTAGCTAGGGGTCTTAATCTATTTGGGCTGCTGTGACAGCATAGCATCTGCTGGGTGACTTATAAGCAAAAGAATTGTTTTTTTTCCTCTTCTCACAGTTCTGGTGACTGTAAGACTAAGATCACGGCACAGGTAGATCTGGTGTCTGGTAAGACTTAAAGGTTCATAATCAAAAACTAATGATGTAATGTATGGTGATTAACATAACAATAAAAAATAAAAAAAAAAGACTTAAAGGTTCATAGATGGCTGTCTTGTCCCTGTGTGTCCTCCCATGGTGGACAGGAGCTCTCTTGGGTCTCTTTTATAAGGGCAGGAAATTCCATTCCTGGAGGGCTCCAGTAGGCTTTTGACCTACTCACCTCCCAATGGCCCCACCTCCTAACACCATCACCTTGGAGGTTAAGTTTGAACACGTGAATTTTGGGGGGAAACAAGCATTCAGATCATCGCACTAGCTTGTTATTCTCTGAGCAATCATGGTGTGATAAAACATGGGAGCATGAATGAGACAAACTTACACTAGACTTCTGCATCTGCCAGCTATTTATTTTCCATGTGACCTCAGTTACACTTCATTAACCTTTCTGAGGCTTGATTTTCTCATCCATGAAAACTTGATAAAAATGTCTTCTGTTATGTCCACCTTCCGTGCTGATATGGGCATAAAATGAAATAATATACTTTAAAACGAGGGCTTTGAAAGCTATCAGATGAAACACATATATAAGGGATGATTAAATTCAGCAAACACCTATTTTTACATTCACGGCACTGTCCAAGGCAATATAGGGAGAATCAAAAAGGGTCCCTTCCTTTGAAGAAATCAACATCCTTCCATGAAGAAAGCTAAAACACCAGACTATGATTTTGTGGTTTTAGCTGCAGAGTGTAATTATAAAACAGAGATTGTATTTTAACAAATGTGCTGAATATAAACATACAAAGGGATTCTATCTGGGAAAGCGGTTACCTCTCTCTGGAGGTGATGCACATATCACTATTTTATCCGAGGTATTTTGACTGATTTCTGAAACCTTCTTTAAGAGGAATTTTCAAAGTGAATTAAGGTGTCGCTCAAGATCAATCCTGTGATTTACGGTTCATTTATTTTAATGACGGTAATAACCACACTCATAAGCGTCACAACACTGGGAGGCTGGTGGACTGGGGAGGAAGGAAGGGCTAAAATGGTTGTTTTTCTTTTTTCTCCTTTTTTATTATTTTTAATTTTTATTTTTTGTTTGTTTTTCAATTAAATAGTTTTAGTTTTCAATTAAATGTTTTTCAATAAATTCCCACCCATACAAATGAAAATATTTTAGTCCTTCGTTAGTCAAATGAATGAACTTGAGTGTTAAATTTTTCACATTTTTAAAATTGCAATAGTTTGCTCTTTACAAAAAATTGACAGATTGATACCTGTGCACTCAAGTCATCTAGTTTTGTTGGACAGATGTTAAACCTCTCACAATGAAAATCTGGTTAGAGAATCAAAATTATAGCTCCACTTACATATACAAGGTAATATTTTTTTTGGTGTTGAATAAATTCTAGATAAAGATTGTGAACTCATCAGTATCTTTATCTGTTGGAGTCATACAAGTGATCATGAGAGTAATTAATTCATGAAGTGCATTTCAAGCTAGTATGTATTTAACTAAAGTCAAAAGATTTAGAATTATGTTTTTGTTTGTTTTATAGTGTCACCAAAAGATTAAAGAAAAAAATCAAAATTTTCACATTGTGAAGGAAATTGAAATTGTGTCAAAATCAGCTGCTTTAAAAAAAAAAGAAAGATTATTTTTTTGAGGTGGGGGGAAGGGGCAGAGAGAGAGAGAGAAACCCAAACCGACTCTGCACTGAGCACAGAGCCCGAGGCTGAACTCCATCCCATGACCTTGAGATCACGACCTGAGTCAAGAGTCAGATGCTCAACGACTCTGCCAACCAGGTACCCTCAAAATCAGATGTTTTAAAATAGTTGTTTCTCTATTCCCTTTTAAAATTTTTGTTTAGATTTTCATCATCTTATAGTTTCCAGACCATTTGATTTTTTAAAAAATTATAAATTTACTAAATTAAATAATGTTAATTATCCTAAATAAAACAGATCAGAAGTAAGATTAAAAGAGAGAAAAACAAACAAACAAACAAACAAAAAAACTGGGGCACCTGGGTGGCTCAGTAGGTTAAACGGCTATCTTTGGCTGGGGTCATGATCCCAGGGGCCTGGGATAGAGTCCCATGTCGGGCTCCCTGATCAGCGGGGAGTCTGTTCCTCCCTCTGTCCCCCACTCATTTTTAATACCCTAAAAATCCTCTGTGCTCCACCTATCCATCTCTCTAACCCCTAGCAACCACTGTTCTTTTCTCCTGTGTCATTGCTTTGCTTTTCCACAATGTCATATAGTTGGAATCATATAGTGAGTAGTCTTTTCAAATTTAATTTCCCTTACTAATATGCAATTTAAGGTCTCTCCATGTCTTTTCATTGCTTGATAGTTCATCTCATTTTAGTGCTGAAAAATATGCCATTGTCTTGATAGACCACATATTTTTTAATCCATTCACCTACTGAAGGACATCCTGGTTGCTTCCAAGTTTTGGAAATTATGAATAAAGCTGTTATCAATATTATGTGCAGGGTTGTATATGGACATACATTTTCAACTCCTTTGGGTAGATACCAAGGAGTGTGGATTGCTGGATTGTATGGTAAAAGTATGTTTAGTTTTATAAGATACTGCCAAACTGTCCTCTAAAGTGGTTGTACCATTTTTGCATTCCCACCAGCAGTGAAACAGACGCCCTGTTGCTCTACATCCTTACCAGCGTTTGGTATTGTCAGTGTTCAGAATTTTGGCCTTTTAAATAGGTGTGTAGTGATATCGAATTATTGTTTTAATTTGCATGTTTTTGATGACATATGATGTGGAGCACCTTTTCATATGCTTATTTGCATATCTTCTTTAATGCAGTGTCTGTTAAGGTCTTTTGGTCTGTTTTTCAAATACGTTTTGTTTTCTTATTGTTGACCTTTAAGAGTTCTTTCTGTAGCAGTCCTTTATCTGATACATCTTTTGTAAATGCTTTCTCCCAGTCTGTGGCTTGTCTTCTCATTCTCTTGATATTGCCTCTTGAAGAGCATTAAGTTTTTAATTTTAACAAGGTTCAGTTTATCATTATTTCTTTCATGGATCCTTCATTTGGTGTGGTGCCTAAAATGTCATCATCATACCCAAGGTCACTGAGGTATTCTCCTATGCTATCTTCTAGGTGTTTTATAGTTTTGCATTTTACATTTAGATCTATGATCCATTTTTGAGTTAATGTTTGTAAAGTGTCCAAGTTCCTTGTCCATTGTCTTACCTTTGGTCCTTTGTCATAGATCAGTTGACTGTACTTTATGTGGGTCTATTTCTTGGCTGTTTATTCTAATCCATTGATTTATTTATGTATTCTTTCATTAAGACCACACTGTCTTAATTACCTTTAGAGTAAGTCTTGAAGCTCGGTAGTATCAGTCTTCCAACTTTGTTCTTTTTCTTCAATGTTGTGTTGGCTGTTGTAACTATTTTTAGGTATACAGTTAGTGGCACTAAACATTCATAATATCATATAACCATCACAAATATCTGCCCCCATTACTCCTACTCTTTTCATTTTGTAACTTGAAACTGTGGATCCCTTAAACAGTAACTCCCCATTCTTTCTCCCCCAG
Source organism: Eumetopias jubatus (assembly GCF_037043125.1). Lineage (NCBI taxonomy): Eukaryota > Metazoa > Chordata > Mammalia > Carnivora > Otariidae > Eumetopias > Eumetopias jubatus. Next base: position 8,177,994 of record NW_028274822.1, read on the forward strand.
CTCCTGGCAACCACTATTCTATTTTCTGTCTCTATGATTTTGGCTACTCAAAGTACCTCATATAAGTGGAATCATATAACATTCATCTTTTAATGTTTGGCTTATTCCACTTAGCATAATTTACTCAAGGTTCACCCATGTTGGAATAGATGACAGAATTTTTTCCTTTTAAAAGCTGAATAATACTCCATTGCATGTACATAGCACGTTTTTAAAATCCATTTATCCATCAATGGACAATGGGTGCTTCCAGATTTTAGCTGTCATGAATAATGCCACTATGAACATGAGTATACAAATATCTCTTTGAGACCCTACTATCAATTCTTTCAGGTGTATTCTCAGAAGTGTAATTGTTGGATCATATGGTAATTATATTTTTAATATTTTGAAGAACCTCCATACTGTTCTCCATAGCTGCTCTACCAGTTTACATTCCCATCAACACTGCAGGGGTCCAAATTGTTTTTTTGATAATAGCACTTCTGATGGGTGTGGGGTGATATCTTATTGCAGTTTTCATTTGCATTTCCCTGAGATTAGTGATAACAGTATTTTTTCATATACTTGTTGGTCATTTGTATATATTCTTTGGAGAAATATCTATGCGAGTCCTTTGCTCATCTAAAAAATTGGGTTGTTTTGTTGTTGAATTTTAGAAGTTCTCCATATATCTTGGATATTAATCCTTTATTAGATATATGATTTGTAATTATTTTCACTCATTCTGTGAGTTGCCTTTTTATTCTGTTTATATTGTCTTTTGATACACAAATTCTTTAAATTTTCATTAAATCCAATTTGCCTATTTTTTTCTTTTGTTGCCTATGTCTTTGATGTTATATCCAAAAATCAATGCCAAATCCAAAGCTGTGATTTTTCCCTATGTTTTCTTCTAAAAGTTGTGAAGTTTTAGGTTTGCACTTACGTCTTTGATTCATTTTCAGTTAATTTTTATATATGGTGATGGGTAAGGGGCCAACTTTATTCTTTTGCATTTGGATATCTAGTTTTTCTAGCAAAATTTATGAAAAGACTGCCCTTTCCCCAATGAATGGTTTTGGTACCTTTGCCAAAAATCATTTGACCATACATGTGAAACTCTTCCCTTTTAAAAATTTATTCTTAAATTAAAAAATTTATATATAGTAACATTTGTTCTTTATGCTCTATAGTTTGATGGATTTTGACAAATGTAGAGAGTTACATATCCACCACTACAATGAAGAAAAAGAACAGTTTCATCATTCCCCAAATTTCCCTTATGTTGTTGCTTTGTAGTCAATCCCCTCTGCATTCCACCCACTGGCAATCACTGGTCTATTCTCTATCATATAATGTAATATCATATAAACTTAATCACAGAGTATGCTGTCTTTTGGATCTGGCTTCTTTCCCTTAGAATAATGCATTTGTGATACACCTATGTTGTTGTGTTTATCAGTTGAATTATTGCTGAGTATCACTCTATTTGTCGATTTACCACAGCATATCCATTCAATGAAAGGCATTTGGTTTGTCCATTTTTTGGCAATGATGAATAAAATGGCTATTCATGTGCAAGGTTTTTTATGAACATATATTTTTATTTTTCCTGAGGCAATAACTTAGGAGCAGCTTTGCTTGGTCATATGTGAAGTATATGCTTAATTTTACATAAAAACATGTACATAAAAACATGCCAAAATTGCTTTCCTAAATGGCTATACTATTTTGCATTTCCACCAATACATATATGAGAGTCACTGTGCATTCTTGTCAGCACTATAGTATTGTCAGACTTTTCTTTTTAGTTTTAGCCATAATAATAAGTCGAGAGTTGTATCACATTGTGGTTTTAATTTGTATTCCCTAATGACAAATTAGGTTTGTCATCTTTTAGTGTGATTATTGGTCGACCATATACCTTCTTTGATGAAATGTCTGCTCAAATCTTTTTTTTGTTTTTTAAAATGTAGGTTGTGTTTTTTTCCTATTAAATTTTGAATTTCTTTATATATTCTGGATACACATTCTTTGTCAAATGTGTGAATTCCAAATCTTTTCTCCAGAATTGTCCTATCTTTTAATTCCCTTAAAAGTGTCTTTTACAGAGGCAAGTTTTAAATTTTGATACCGTTTAATTTATACATATATATTTTTAGATCATGGTTTGATGTTCTATTTGAGAGCTCTCTGCCCTACCTTTCCCTTTAACTGATTTGTCATGCAGTAGAGAATGAAGGATTTCTCTCTGCATTTGTGAACAAAAAAGTTTAGGAATAAATTATGTCTACCTGTGACATCACAGAATCCTTGGTTATAACACACAGGACTGCTTCCATTAACCATCTTCCCAAAGGAACTATATTGTAATAAGCATTGTTTTACATTTCCAGTTGTTAAAATCTGTAACCAGATTTTTCCTAAGCTTCTAAATAAAGATATTATCAAAATTAGTAAGATATATATTTTAAGTGCTGATTTTGTGACATTAAGCATTGTGCTGAATAGGAGGTTATGTTTTGAACAATAATTTTATAAAAAAAGGATGTGGGGCTCACTTCAATTTTGTTATGCAGCCATTTGAACCCATTCTGATGTTTGCTTACAATATTTATGAGGATGTATGAAGTGAAGATGCCACATCAGCAGTTAAAAACATAATTTTGCCTTTCACAGGATAAAATTGCATATAATCATGAATCCTATGACTTCCTCTGCAGGTCTGGATATCTTTTCTGATTTTTTTTTGAGAAAAAAAAATAAGCTGCATAGCAAAGTGGTTGTTTTTTACTCTTAAAATGCAAACTTACAATCATCATGGTAAAGAGCAATTGCTCTAAGCTGGCATGAGACTATGAATTCATCTCCCCAACAGCATGCTTCTCCAGGGACAATTCCCACCAAAATCTTCCTGGTCCTTGTTCTTTCTGTTCTCATACCGGCCATGTGTTCCCTGAAGTTTATGGTGTACGGTTATAATTATGACGATGTGTGACATATGTTCCTCCAGAAAGAATGTTCTAGATCCTACTATTTACTTTTACATTTTGTGGGTACAGTGGAATTTAACAATGCGTTTGAAAAAAGCCAGTCAGTGAAAAAGTATTTTGACATATCCAATTTATTACTTTCCAGTACATGCAGTAGTATAAATAAATGGCTAAAAATTGCTACCAAATAATATGCTTTCTGCAAAAAGCTAATAAAATAAAACCCAGAAAATGCAGATCTTCAGGGTTTGCTACAATGATTGGCTGGGTCTCACTTACCAATCTTGTCCTTTAAATTATCTTCATCACCCATGCCCTCCCCTCTCTCCCTAGCCCCCAGTCCTGACCCAGGGAACAACACAATGTCTTGCTTTTATTTCTCTAGATCAAGCATGGGCAAACCTTCTGCCTTTGACTCTCTTTAACAACAGTGGGACTGTCTGGAATTTACAAAATAGATGCAGAGAATAATGGTTGATAGTCCAATTATTAAAGGGCAAAGGACATCCAAATTTAGAGAAGGAAAAAAATACAAATGAGCAGTATACACGAAGCCATACCTCCAATCATAAAGATAAAGACACAAACAAAAGAGAGAGAAAAAAAAGAGCTATCAAAGTCCTTGATCAAATTAGAAACATCTTAAATCATCATTTTAATGCTTGTGGTTATAGGGTACAAAGAGCACTCTCTTTGTACCATTAGAGGATGTATGAATTGATATTACTTTCCTTGAAAGCAAGTTGCTATATTGTGAAGAACCTTGACAACATTCACATCCTTTGACCCAGTAAGCCTTTAAGAAGGCGTTGCTAAGGAAAGAGAGATTTGCACAACTTTTCACAGATAGTCAGTGTGGCTTTATTTATAATAGTTTATTTTGGAAACTTCTTAATGTTAAATTAATGATGGTGTACCCATATGTTCAGATGCCATATAGCCATTTGGATCTTGATTTTCAAGGACTCAGAGATTACTTCTCAGTATAATATTAACTGAAAATAAAGGATAAATATCTTTTTGCATTGATTTTAAAATACACTGGAAAGAAGTACATCAAAATATTAAAAGCAGTTATCTTAAGATGGAGAAATTATGAGTGATTTTAAGCTTTTCTTTCCAACATCCCCTTCAAAAGCTTGTTTTAACTTTTTAATCAGACAATATAGGTATCTAAAAAATAATTCTCAATACTATGTAAATGGAGATTTACGGAGAGAATGTGGAAAGTGTAATGCCTGGCCAGGTTACAAAAGCAGATTTCTGACCTTGTAGTACCTCTCTAGGAATAAAAGCCTAGTTGTATCTCACAGCTTCAAGACTCCCTGTCCAGACAATGCTTGAGGCTCTCTTCCCTTCCTTGGCCCCATTCCTTCCAGAGAAGTGTTTCATTATAAAAGTAACAGTGCTCATTGCCAAACATCCAAACGGTATGAATGAATATAACATAAGACCTGTTAATGTTCTATTTTCTTTCCCCAGAATTTTTTTCATGTCAAAAATATTGGAGTATAATTTGCATATGATGATACCAATATTTACTAAACAGTTCCATGTTTTTTGATGAATGTCAGAATACAGGACATTTTTCATTACTCCCCAAATTTCCTTATTGCCTTTTGGCAGTCCATTTTTTCCCAACCCCAACCTCAACCCCAGGCAACCACTGATTTGTTTTCTGTCACTATAAGTTTTGCCTCTTGTAGGATTTTCTGGAAATGAAATAATAGCTATTGCTTAGAATAACGTTTTTGAGATTCATCTATGTTGCGAGTCACGGGTAGGTAGTACTCCCTTATAATTTGTCTTTTTAACTCATGTATTGATGGCCATTTTTAGATTGTTTCCAGTTTTTGACTCTTATGAATAAAGCTGCTTTGACTCTTCAACACAAGTATTTATGTGTTGCTTTGGGGCAGTTGGTGGGTAAATATCTAGGAATAAAATCGCTCTGTCATATGGCGCACACACAAAAATGCCAAACTACTACTTGAAGGGGTGTTCTGTTTTCCATTCACATTAGCAATGAGACAGAGTAAGAGTTCTTCCTTCTCCACTCAACAGGGTCAGGGTTTTGTTTTTTGTCTTTTGGTAGGGGAGAGAATATACTGGTGCCTGTTGTGGTTTTAATCTATATTTCCTCATGACTAAAGATGATATTAAGTATCTTTTCTTGTTTGTACTGTCAATCAGCATATCTTCTTTTATAACCTGTCCAATTTTTTTTTGCCTAGTTTATTAATGAATTATTTTTCTCCCTATTTTGGGTTGTGAGAATTCTTTAAGGATTACAAATATAAATTCTCTGTCAGATAAAGGATTTGTGAATTTTTTTACCCGTCTATGGCTTGCCTTTTCATTTTTTTTTTCTTCATTTTCTATAGGATGTCTTTTGAAGAGCAGAGGTTGATTTGGATGAAGCCCAAATTATCAATATTTTTTCTTTGGGTTGTGCTTTTGCTTTAGTATTTAAGAAATATCCGCCTATTTCAAGGTTAGAAATATTTTCCTACATTTTTTATACATTTTATAATTTTAGCTTTTACATTTAAGTCTATATCCATTTGGAGGTTTTTTTGAGGGGGTTATGGTGAAGTGTTTTAGCTAAAGCTGCCATAACAAAATACTGTAGACAGGGGGCTTCATGAACAGAGATTTACTTTGTCCTAGTTCTGGAGGCTGGAAGTCCGAGATGAAGGTGCCGGCATGGCCAGTTTCTGGTGAGGACTCTCTTTGTGTCTTGTAGATGGCTGCCTTCTCCCTGTGTCCTCACATGACAGGAGAGAGAAAATAAGGTTTCTGGTATCTCTCCTTAGAAGGACATTAATCTTACCATGATGGCCCCATCCTCATGATCTCATTTACACTGAATTGTCTTTCAAAGGCCCCAAGGCCCCATCTCCAAATACCATCACACTTGGATTAGGACTTCACCATATGAATATTGCAGGGGGAGGAGGTGGGCACAATTCAGTCCATGGCAGTGAGGTAAAGAGCTGTTAGTTTTCCTCCTTAATGGGTATCCGGTCATTCCAGCACCATTTGTTTCTTTTTCATATTGAATTATCACAGCATATTAAAAAATAAATAAATTGGCCATATATGTGGTGTCTATTTTGAACTTTTCATTCTTTTCCAGTGATTGTTATACTTTATATATACTTTTAATATTTTATAACAAGTATTAAAATTGGGTAGTAGAAATGCATCAAATATGTTTTTTCCAAATTGTTTTAGCTTACTCTAGGTCTTTTGCAATTCCAAATACATTTTAGAATCAACTTGTCATTTAATTGAGAAAAGTCATTTGGGATTGTTATTGAGATTACAATGAATCTATACATTGGCTTGGAGAGGATTGTTATATGACTATAGTGTCTTCTAATTTACAAATGTGGTATATATCTCCATTTATTTTGGTCTTCTTTAATTTCTCTCAGTCATATTTTGTGGTTTTTTCAATGTACAGTTCTCACACATATTTGTTAAAACAACCTATATATATTTCATATTTTCAAGACATTATAAGAGATACTCAAAACATTTTCCCTTTCAATTATGCATTATTTGTATATAAAATAAAATTGATTTTTGTATATTGACCTAACCTCACTAAATTCACTTCTTACTTCTAATCTCACTAAATTCACTTCTTAGTTCTACTAGCTTTTTGTCAAGATTCTTTTAGATTTTTCCCTTAATCTATTTAAGGGTAAGGAAGTTTGATTTTCATTGCTCTACACTCTGATTTTCCCGCAGGCAATACCATTGGAGTGTAACTTACTCCAAAGTATTACACATGGCAAATTAGAGAGTTCCTGTATATCTGCTGACTCTTCAATGAAATAGGCACCTAGTAACCCATAAAATTATGCTCCAAGCACCAGTTAGCGTAAAGACAGCCATTCAGTATTTTCCCCTTATTTGTACTCCAGTCTTGCTGCACCAGTCCCATTTTCATCTCAAATTTCTGACTCATGACAGGTAACACTGGTTTTTAGTCTTAGACATCAAGTTTCTAATGATCGTTCCAGCATTTGAATGCCGACTTCTCCCAAGCGTTTTGCTTGGCTTATCTCTCCTCACATTTCCAGTGTTTGGCTAAGAATATACCTTCACAGAATTCTCTAAGAATAGAGGTAAATAGAGGTAAATAGAAACTTCATTCAGAAAGTGGAAAAAAACACAAATTACATAATTTCTGAGGAAAAGTACATAATCATGATTTCTTAAATGCCCATTATGTGACAATACTGTGTCATATGCTGCTTTATATTCACAAACTCAATCTCTCCATATTTATCTAGGAAGTAGAGATTATAATTCTTCTAATACAAAGAAGAAAACTGGAAGACAGGTCAAATGGCACATGCTAAGTTATTAACAAGTGACAGAGCTATGACCTAAATCTCGTTCTCTCTGATTCCCAGGACAGGTAGGAGTGTGTGTCAAGGTGATTTTTAGATATTATTATTTATTTTTTTAAGAAGTTATTCTGACCAACAAAAAAATGTAGAAAAGAGTTATCTCTTAAAACAACAAAACTAAACAAATACCAAAAAAAATATAAAACAGAAAAACCTTGAGGATTATGGGCCTTACCTACTCTGAGATATTTTATTTTTTAATGTATCTTCAAGTTATTAAAAATTACAAAGATCAGAGAAGACCAATTAATTTTGACTGTCAGATAAGACAAGTTGCATATCAGGTAGTTTGTTTTGGTCGAGAATATCAATTTAATCACCTGTGAAGAGCCAGTATGTTCCCCTTAAAGACTTTGGAGGAACAAGAAATTGGCAAAAACTGGTGGACAGGTACAAATGGAGTGAAAATTCTACATAATCACCAGAAAATAAAAGGAAAAAACCATACTTGTTATTTAAAATCCTGAGTAGGGCGCCTGGGTGGCTCAGTTGGTTAAGCAACTGCCTCCGGCTCGGGTCATGATCCTGGAGTCCCGGGATCGAGTCCCGCATCGGGCTTCCTGCTCTGCAGGGAGTCTGCTTCTCCCTCGGACCCTCCCCCCTCTCATGTGCTTTCTCTCTCAAACAAATAAATAAAAATCTTTAAAAAAAATAAAATAAAATCCTGAGTAGATGACTTCTGAAATGAGGGAATAGGCAGGTAACATATGGAGGTTCCTCAAAAATTAAAAATGGAAATATCATATGATCCAGTAATGCCACCACTAGGTATTTACCCAAAGAAAATGAAAACACTAATTCCAAAAGATGCATGCACCCCTATATTTAATAGATCATTACTTATAATAATCAAGATGTAGTAGCAACCCAAAGGACCAATCACAGATGAGTGGAAAAGGAAAATGTGGTGTGTATGTGCGCACACACACACACACACACACACACACACACACACACACTGGAATATTACTCAGCCATAAAAAAGAATGAAATCTTGCCATTTGCAACAACATGGATGGAACTAGAGGGTATTATGGTAAGTGAAGTAAGTCAGACATAGACAAATACCAAATGATTTCCCTTATATGTGGAATCTAAAAAAAAATACAAACGAACAACAAAAAACTCAAGCAGATGCATAAATACAGAGAACAAACAAAAAGGAGGGGGTAGGGGAATGGGAGAAATAGGTGAAGGGGATTAACAGGCAAACTTCCAGTTATAAAATAAAATAAGTGAGTCATGGAGGTGAAAAGTACAGCACAGGGAATATAGTCAATAATGTTCTAATAACTTCGTATGATGACAAATGGTGACACATTTATCATGGTGAGCACTGAGTCATGCATAGAACTGTCAAATCACTCTATGTCACTCTATGTCAATAATGAATATTAAAAAAAAGACAAATAGGAATATGTAGGAGAAAAATTCAAAGGAGGGAATTCTGGAGATAATGTTATTACCTAATGAAAATAAACCATCACTTTTTCCAAACATACACTAATTTTTATGGCCAGTAAAAAAAAAATGTATCATAAGCCTTAGGTCAGTGAATAAGTTATAATCCCTTTTCAATAACCATATAATTTTAAAAATAGTGTATATGCCTAAAAATATTCATTTTCTTAAGAGAATATTTATTTCTTAATAGTTATCTAGAATGTGATTACTATTATTACTGTCAGGCTCTAGGTGGACTGAAAATAGACAGTTGAGTGAACTCACAGCCACTAAGTAAACATAGAATTGAAGGCTCTTAGAGAAACCAGTGTGGGAGAGGGTTTTATCTAGGCAAAATGGTCCAGACTGGTAAAATTACTTCAGCTCAGCTCAGGGTTTTTCCCTCTTCCTTAAAATTTTGAAAGACATATAGCCTTGGCCTAACCTAGATGGATATTATTAGAACCTGACCTTGAATAAGTATTTAATAGTTTTGTAAGAACAAAGTTATGAAACTAAAATTGCTATATCAAGTATACAAAACTTCACTATAATTGTCTTATAATGCCACAGATTCATTTTCAGAATGTATAAATCATTTTCCCAGTGGGAAGACTGATACATTAAGTATTTCTTATAGAGAATACCCAAATCTAAGTAGGTCTTGTCTTGGATGAGTGACAACAAAATCACAAAGGGTCATTGCACAAAGACATTCATTTATCTGGTTGAAGTTCATGTCTAAACTCATGTCTGTAAATAATGATTATGAAACAAGCATTTGTTTAAGACATTTATGGATTCCAACCATATGTTATGACCAAGAAACCAATGTATTTGCTTTGACATACCCTATTTAAAATCTGGGTTATGCATTTCATATATTATAGATTTGCCAACATTTCTTCAGTCACTCTGAATTAACATTTACACTTAATGTTATTAACATCGAAACCTAGATAAATGAATACTGAATTAACATATCGGAAACCTAAAAAGTAATATATCAACAATTTAGTATAAAACTCCTTTCAATTTTTTTTGCTTATTAAAAACTCACAAAAATAATGCCAGTAAGGACATGTTGAATTTCATGGGAATCCTATTGCACTGAACATATTATAGGATACACCAAAAATACAATATTGTAATAATAAAATAATATATTGCATGATTAAAATAATTATTAAATTAGTTTGAAGCCAGTGTAAAGGACTGAACTGTTTTGAAGAGTGTAATTAACCTGTCATAAAATGAGTACATTTTATTCAGATTATCAACAAAAATCTGAAGAAATTATATATTTGGTGATTTCTACCCTTTCCCAAAACAGTGATCACCCTGGGCACTAGTGTACAGAACCTGTCCTTCAGGTGTCTATTTGTCACCCACCTCCTTAGTTGTTGTGGCACTTAGAGCTTACCTTCCTGACTCAAAGGTAAACCACGTTGAATCCCGTCCATATCTCCTCAGGGAGCTGAGAGGCCACATCACCAGTTTGACCTTGGCATTGTGGATATCCCAGAGATAGATATTCTCATGAGTGATCTGCATTGTGCATTCACCGTAAATATCCAGATTTGGTGTAGGCATAAGATACACATTGAATCTCTCTGCAAAGAAACAACGAATGGAACAAATTAAGTGAAAAGAGGTCTGACTCTTGATAGTAACACTGTATTAATTTATATACCTACCTACAACCTTCAGAACGCATTACCATGTCCCTTGGGAACATCAATAGTGCAAAACACTACCCCTTCCCATTGGATGTATGAGACAATGAGCTAATTAAAATATCTTTGCTCATTAGTTCATTCACTCACTCATTCTACACTCTGTGTTGCATGTATTCTCTAGAATGAAGATGAAATGGTTAAATTGTACCATGGAAACATAAGGGTAAAAGCTAAGTGAGGTCTCTGCACAAATGATGCTTACTGTCTGCTTCTTCACACAATCTTAAATGCATATCATATACCTAACTCCTGCAAGGAATGTCTTACTTAATTTAAGAGGAATTTACTCAATTTTACCTTTGTGTTACAAAGTATTTAATGCACACTTAGACTGACTCTCAAAATACATTGTATTCACAGTCAAATTCAGCATATGATAATTGCAGGTATTCATTACTGCTTTCTGTAGGACTTCAGATACTGTTTTGGTAAGCAAAATAAAAACACAGCCACTTTCATTCTTGGATATTCTAGAGTTGAAAATCTGATTATTAGGCAATGATTCCAAACCTTGCTTTATATTTTTTTGTGTATCTCAAAGGCTACTGCAAAATTCTGCAGCCCTTGATCCGCATTTAAATGCATTAGATGCACTTCATAAAAAATGAGGTTAGTTCATAATTTCCAGGAAGCAAAGAACTTGATACGACCCATAAAGTGTCCTATAAAATATCCCTCATTCCTAGCACCATATTCTTAGTTTATAGTAAGTAATTATTACATATTGGTTAACTATATGAATGAAATAAATATATCCCATGATGAATATGCACCACAAGAATTGAGGAATTATTAAAAAATAATGTCATGATAACAAAAAGTTTAAGAATTACTGGCAGATACATTTTTGTGAGTTTGAATTTAATTGTGAATCATGTTTGAAAGGCAGTGCTGTTGAATTAATGATTTTGGGAGGCATAATGGTGCAGCTGCAGTTGAAAAAGGATTGATATGTTTAGGAATATGCCATCATCCATCATAATGCCACAATCTTAAACACTGAATGTTTGCTGGTACTAAGCTGGAATTATCTGTATAACAGAATCTTTTCTGTGGCAGGTATTTTGCTGAGTATTGCTTTGCTGATGCCAAAAAATAAATTCATATTCTAAAAGGGTTAAAATGGATTTAAGCATAATAGCTTGAAATTTAGTAACCATATGGACAATAATTATATTCAAGAGTCTAGATATTTTTGACCAAAATAATCTAATGATTCAATTTTTTACTTAGATCATTGACCCCTAAAACTATATGTATATGGATTGCACATTCATTTCCTACAGAAAGGAAAACAAGATAAGTTATATATCTGAAGAAAAGAAAGATCACTCTCCCATTAGTTATCTGTAATAAAAAGTATATATATATGTATATATATATTCTATAAATCTTAAAATTCTTGTGTGCAATCAAGTAAAATCTCAATATTTCACATTAAAGACATCACTCACATTGCCACCACAATTCCCACTCCAGTGGGATTACAGGTAGCCAATCAAAGGGGCCTCATCTCATGTAAGAGTATAAATGAAAGTTGGACCCAACAAAGTGACCCTTGCATATAGAAAACGCCTGAACAGAAATCTTCTTTTCTTTGGTCAAGACCCTCTAGATAAAGTTCAGCTTTTACAGTTGGAAGTACTCATATGTCAGTGGCATCTGTTGTGCAGAGGTAAAACATTTGTTATAAAAGGAGAATGTAAAACATTCTTCTAAATTTCTTCCTCTCCATCAGTTAGAGTCTGAAGATAGCAACCAAAGAATCATTGCCAAAATGTCAAGAAATAAAACTTCTTCTAAAATATTGAAATAAACATCATTAGCCATTTTAGTGTTGTTTAAGGCTGCACTGACCCTTGATGTTCACACCCATAGTTTGATACTGAAAAAAGAACATGCAAAAAAAATAACCCTGACATAGAGGACCCTGTCCTCCACATGGATGATACATGGTAAATTACCTATAACCTAGGGGTATTACAGAGGACCCAAAAGAACCATTGCATTTTCACTGAAATATCTGTGTGCTCTGATGTTAGTAGATAAAATGTAGAAAAAATAAACAGAGAAAGTACAATCATCACAATGGACATTGAGGAAACATGGAACTGAAAAACAGAAAAATAATGAATTGGATTTAATAAGATTCACATGATGTAGGGCTCTTGATGTCAAAATAGTGAGGTTTGTTTACAAACAAATACAAAGAGATTGGATAACCTGTCTGGAGGGAGTCCTTCCAAGGGCAAGCTGTAGGCTATGTAAAGCAGGTGAAATGTATCTTCCATATCCTTCTTGCTACCTTCTATTTCCCTAGTCTTACCTAGCAATTCACATTATCTCCTTCTTGTTATGATTTGGAACGCTCCAACCTTCCTTTCAAAACTATTTCTTTCTTCCTACAAAAGGAATTATTCTAAGAAATTTTATTTTCGATTTTTAAATTTTCAAAAGCCATCTTATCCTAATGGCTAATTTCCAAGGATTTGAGGTTCAGTTAACATGTAGACTAATTCTAATTTAATCCAGCAGAGGATGAAGGCAGCTCAAGTTATCTAGTAAATTATTCTTCTTTGATTCCATTGTCATGGAAAAAATGTTTCTGCATTTGCTGTGAGTATTTTATGCCCTTAATAATGTAAAATATGTTGCTTCATTAAAATTTGTTATGGTTTCCATTGGAAAGACCATTTTAATATGGAATAGCTAAAATTGGCTCCCCCGAAATGACTTTTTAAAATGTTTAACTTTGTGAAATGCTTGTATGAAGCAGGTGTTTTAACCATCCTCTAATCATGTCATTTTCTTATTTAAAAGCCTACCTTCGGTTTTACTACTGAGAGCGTTAGTGTGCATCAAAGTTACCTGGAGGGCTTGTTTAAACACAGATTGCTGGGCAGTCCTCCACCCTTATTGTTTCTGATCCAGTAAGTCTGGGCTGGGGCTGGACAATTTACATTTCTACTTGTTCCCAGAGGTTGTTGATGCTGCTGCTCTGGGGACCACACTTTGAGAACTGTTGATTTGCTAAGCTCATTTTAGAGTATTGCCAAGGAATTAGGGGCATTAGAGGAGCTACCAGGGATGCTTTCGAAAGTGATGCAATGTTCTAGTAGAACAAACCAGCACATTTAATTCAAAACGGTCCTTTAATCTTGGCTCAAATAAAGTAATCCCATTTCAACTGACTCATGACTGATTTGGCAGGAAAGAGTTCTTATGTGAATTGGAACAAAAGAAGTGAGAGGCATGGGGCACCTGGGTGGCTCAGTTGGCTAAGTCTCTGCCTTTGGCCCAGGTCATGATCTCAGGGTCCTGGGATTCAGCACCAAATTGGGCTCTCTGCTCATCAGGGAGTCTGCTTCTCTCTCTCTCAGATAAATAAATAAAATCTTTTTTAAAGAAGTGAGAGGCATAGAAAGAAAGGAGGTATATGAAAGTTTTCAATTCATCAAAGTATGTATGTATATTCGAATTATTTTCTTTTAAAGTAACCAACAATAACAATAAATACATTGTTAAGGAGCACCAAACAACACATTTCCAAGTACCCAGAAGAATTAGAAAAGAAACTAGCTGTTTAGTATTTATGCTGCCAAAGCAAGCACAGAAATTAGCTGTTTAAATAACGATAATAAGGGGCACCTGGGTGGCTCAGTTGGTGAAGGATCTGACTTTGGCTCAGGTCATGATCTTGGGGTACTTGGATCGAGCCCCACGTCGGGCTCCACACTCAGCAGGGAGTCTGCTTGTCCCTCTCCCTCTGCTACTTCCCCTTCCCTTTGCTCATGCTCTCTCTCTCTTAAATAAATAAAATCTTTAAAAAAATTAATGATAATATCCTGAAACATGAATAAAAATTCTACTAATATTAGGTCTTGTGAAGACTGCTGAATGTGTGAAGAAATAAATTTTTGAAAAGGTTATGTAAAAAATTAGATTAACATGTATTCACATATATAAACTACAGAATTCTAGAGTGAAAAAAAATCCCAAACACATGACCCATGAAATTGTATTTTGATAAAATTTAGGTTTGTACAATGGCTGATATATGAGAAAGCATAATTTTATTTTAAGTGGCTAAAAACAATAGCAAGGTGAAATATTTACAAAACTAATTATCATGTCCAAGGAAGATGCTTACTATTATTGGTTCTGCGGTTGTGTTTACAAGGGCATTTCTACTCTAGGGTTGGATGAGGAGATCCAAAGGAATAGACCATGCAGGGGGCCTGGGACCAGAGTTAAGGTGACAACCACAAGAACAGTCTCAAGGGGATTACAAAACAAGGTTTGGTCAAATTGAATTGGACAAAGTTTGGCAAGAAAGGGTAGCTACACTCCGAAGAAATGGTCTTGGAAAAGGCAGAGTGAGACCCCAGGTGATGTTTGGAGATTGAATGGGTCATCAGCCCTGAGAAGGACCGAAACCTTCCTTTCTCAGCCAATGATGTTTTAAATAGATCTGGTTTAGGGCAGGAACAATCCAAATATAGCTATGAGCTTGAGCCTGACAGGTGGGGACAAGTGGAACATGTAGGGGTTGCAGAAAGCAGAAGATCAGAGATGCAGTTTCTAACATGAAATGAAACATCATCTAGTGAGTAGAAATAAATAAGCAGAACACAAAAGGATGATGAGCTCTTTGACCAGTTTCTTAATAATTTCCATCTTTTAACAGTGCAGAGGGAAAACTGGTTTTAAAGAAAGAGCCATACTAAAAACAAATACATTTGCTCACTTATAATTATTAGAGTATTTTTTAAAATACCGGCTTTTGGAATTTATGTATTAAATAATTTTGTGCATTTAGCACATAGTGAACATTCAGTGCATTGTGACTACATGAACATAAAATGCATCTTTTGTATCTTAGTTATTTAGAATAAATTTGGGGAATGTAGATTGGACGCCAATTCATTCCTTTTTTTCAAAGAAGGGTTCTGGTAAGTTTTAATTGTCAGCTAATTGCTGAACACTCATACTCCCTCTAACCATTCCACTTCTCCAGTTACTTCAGAAGTTATGGACTTGAATCTTGGGTCAAAAACAAAAAAGATGGAACATGGAACTAAGTATTATGCCTAAATATTTGGAAACCAAGAGATCCATAAATATTAAAGACCATCAGGTGTTCCACAGGGAGAGGTTATAAATTTAATAGTAGGTTTAAATTTTATAGTAACTTCAGGTAAGTGGGTGTGAATGCCTATACTTTTTCTTTCTCTTCCTTTTAAAATCCAAGTGTAGCTCAAAAGGAGAAGCCCCATGAAAAGAAAGGCATTCTTTAGCTCGTTGGTGACATCATCATGTTCTGAATTTCAATTCCAGGGTCTTCCAGAGAATACAAGCTTAAATATTTGTTGAAGTTCATTAATGAAAATGTGTAGGTATTATTAAATTAAATAACTCAAAGAAAATTAATAATTACATATAATATATATATAAAATAATTACATATATAAAATTTGGTTTTGTAATGATTAGTAATAGCTACCACCAATTAGTTAATTTATTTATAACTTTCAATTTCACTTAGTTGTTTCTATCAACCAGTGATTCCATAAAGTAAAACTCACTGTATATGCAACTTACTGTTCAAAAAACTTTATTTACTTATTTATTTTTTTTTTTTACAAAATAACTTTAAATATTTAACTGAGATTTTCTTACGGCAAGAGTATTCAATTGTTTTTTTTCCCAAAGTGTGATCAGGAAAGTCACTATTTATGTAAAACATTTGTTTAAATTAAATTTATTACTGAAGCTGGTTCATTAAAAGATCCAAACTTTGTTGTCTCATCAAATGTGGAAATGTATCTAATCTAGTTGTTGACCTTTATCTTCTTATTTGGCTATCATGAACAGCTGTAGCCTGTATCTTGCATCCTGCCCTCAGATTTATCATAGTGGAAACAGAAACCACTGCATCTCTAGACTCAAGCTTCCCCCACACTCTCTCGCACACTGCTGTGGTACCAGCCAGGCAGGACTCCATGATTGCACGGCTCCATCAGCGTGGGCAGGATGAGAGGTCAATCTCCTGATCTGGCAAACAATCCAAATTCTATGAGGAGTTCTCTTGCCTCTCCTCTTTCATCATGCTTGGGAGGGGATGCATCCCTCCTTCCTCCCCTTTTCCTATGAAACGCCTTCAAAGACTTCTCTTGAATTAATCATCCAGCCTGATCTTTAGAATTTCATGGTGCTTTTCAGCCATCACCCATTGCTCTGGGCTGCAGTACGTTTTTGAAAGAGCAAGAAAGTCCCATTCTCTGCTCTATATTTAACAGTTATTACGTATCAATTCAAAACATGGAATTTCAATATTAACACTGAGCTAATAAATAGTTCACTAAATATTATTTAGTCCCAGGACCAGAGCCACTGGTCTAAAATTAAGCATTAATGAATAAATCCACAAGAATCTGGTATTTGAGAAACTTATGATACACTCTGGAGTATGGAATTTATTACTGAGTATTCATCTCAGTTTGGATGCTAGGTTCACCCCATCGTTACAATTCGCCTTGTTTTTTTTGTTTGTTTTGTTATTTATTTATTTATTTATTTATTTATTTATTTATTTATTTATTTGATGTAGTGTTCCATGATTCATTGTTTGCATATAACACCCAGTGCTCCGTGCAGAACGTGCCCTCTTTAATACCCATCACCAGGCTAACCCATCCCCCCACCCCCTCCCCTCTAGAAGCCTCAGCTTGTTTCTCCGAGTCCATAGTCTCTCATGGTTCGTCTCCCCCTCTGATTCCCCCCCTTCATTTTTCCCTTCCTGCTATCTTCTTTTTTTTTTTTTTAACATATAATGTATTATTTGTTTCAGAGGTACAGGTCTGTGATTCATCAGTCTTACACAATTCACAGCACTCACGATAGCACATACCCTCCCCAATGTCTATCACCCAGCAACCCCATCCCTCCCACCCCCCACCACTCCAGCAACAACGTGGATGGAACTGGAGGGTGTTATGCTGACTGAAATAAGTCAATCAGAGAAAGACATGTATCATATGATCTCACTGATATGAGGAATTCTTAATCTCAGGAAACAAACTGAAAATTTGCCTTGTTTTTGACAGTTATATGAAGTGTCAAGGAATTAAACAGAACCAGATATTACTCAGATAATAATAGGTGTTTCAAGATCATCCCAAACCTTATATTCTTATCTCTAAATTTCCCTAATATTAGGATATTGCAGTGGTCAGCCTTCAATTTCAGCAGCTTTGGAAATGGGGCCACACGGAGGAAGCAGATATTTGCACATTCAGATACATTCTGATATCTGTATAATTCAGTTATACCAGCAATGAAACAAAGCATGATTTATACTCATCAAAATGTGTGGAAATCTTCAGGAATTGTGACTTCATTTCTATGATGGTACTGAAATTTGTTAAAATTTATTTTATTATAATGTGGCAACAGCAATAAATTCAGTTGCCAGATCCATCTGTTCAATGGCTACTATAAATTGGAATGCTTGCGTTTCTTCAATCACTTGGCAGGACTTAAAAATAAGAAAAATTTAAAAAGCCACATTTTTTAATCCCCCAGCAATTAATTAATTAATTTTCTCTTTTCCTTTCTTTTAACAAAAAAAATGACTGCTGACTGAGTTTTATCTGCATTTCCAAGTAAGTCATGTTCACTCTAGCAAATACAGGAAATCATTAAAAACAAATAAAATAAACTTAACTTCTATTATACCTTACAGAGAGCATCTTTGTTAAAGTAACTGTATCTTAATATGCAAATATATTCACATACAATTGTGATTATACCAAATACAAAGTATTGAACCATCTATATTGTACTTATTATTGTATAAGAATTTTCAGATGCTGTTAAATATTCCTTGGGGGTATAATTTTTAATGAATACATAATATTCCACTGTATAGCTATGCCATATTTTATTGAATAACTATCTACTTGATGAATATTAAAGTTAAGCCAAATTTTGTCTAATATAAATTCGGCTTCAGTAAAATAATCAACTTTTAGTTCAATTTACTGACTAATTCAGTCATTTCATATTGAGTCATAGGGCTTACTTTATTCTTATATATAAGTTTTGGATCACTTTAATATCCTTAATTATTAACTTATGCTGGGCACTAAAATCTGAATCATTAGACTAAATGCCATAAATTCTTTTAAGAATCAGACAATGCCAAATTGATTTCCAGAAGTTCCTTACCAATATATATTCCAATTAAAATATCTATTTTATATATTCATTTATATATATCCTTTGCCAGAAATTTTTTTAAAATTGAGTTTACTGTTCCTTGCGTTGACAGTGAGAATTCTATATAATAGAAATTGTTCCATGTTTATGACCAAGCCTTCATCTCAGATTGTTATTTTGTTTATAATATTTATGTAAGTCCAGAAAGTGGAAAATGGTTTTCTTTAATTTTTGTGATAAGTCCAATGTTAATGAAAGAAGCTTAATATTCTCCTACAGTTTTCAGAGCAGTTTTAGCATTTTATTTTTTGCAATTAACTGGTATACTGAACTATACTGAAACATAATGAAATGTTCATATGTTACTTATAATGTTCTTTCAGTTTTGACAAAGGCACATTAAGATACACAAATTTTCTGACCCCCAGAAATTTCCCTTATGCCATTCTCCAGCTGCCAATGCCCCAGAACCAACCACTGATCTGATTTCTAACATTGTCTTATTTTTGCCTGTTCTAGTAGGTTCTTGTGAGCTAAGAACATCCAGCTTCACCACATCACTAATTTATTCCCAGTTTGTGGCTTTCCATTTTTATTTATTTCCTTTTTAATTTTTTGATGGTGCTTTTTTGATGAACAAAGTTTTAAATTTGATGAAGTCCAAATTATTTCTTCTTATAATTTGCTTACAGTGCTTTATAAAAGAAATGTTGGCCTATTTCAAAGTCACGTCCATCTTAAATTGGTATTTGAATAGTGTGAGGTAGGGATTGAGGTTCATCGTTTTCCCTATAGATATCCAGTCACTTTAAAACTATTTATTAAAGACATTTTACTTTTCTCATTGAAATTACCAATAAGCTTGTGAAAGAGGACTTTGGTGACCTTGTCAAAAATTACTAATTCATATGTATGAATCATTTGCTTTCTGTTCTGTTCCATAGACTATTGTCTATTGTCCGTCTTGATTGCTGTCAGTTATAATAAATCCTCAAATTAGAAAGGGTACCCATTCCAATTTGGTTCTGTCTTTTCAAGAGAGTTTGGATAGTCTTTTAGGCCTTTTCATTCCAAATGCATTTTGAAATTGTCTCATCAAGTTCTAGAAAAAATGTCTGACTTCTAGGATTTTTATTGGGATGTGTCAAATCTATAGGTTAATTAAGGAGAACTGACATCTTAGCAAAATTGACTCCTGCAATCATAAAATACATAGTTTATCATTCCATTTATTTAGGTATCTTTTAATTTCTCTCAGCAATATTTAATTTTCAGTGTAGAGATCTGGTTATATACTTTGCCAGTTTTATCCCTGAGTATGTGATGGTTTTTGATGGTACTGTAAGTGATATTTTTGTATTTCATTTTGTAATTGCTCACTCTTAATATATATGGATATAATGTAAGTGTGCATATATATATATAATCTCTATATATATTATATATATATAATTTATATGTTTACACACACATGCCCATACATACACATATTTGCCTATTAAATAGTTATCCTGAGACATCACTGAGTTCACTTAGTTATAGTTGTTTTCTCACAGATTTCTTAGGAGTTTCCAGGTACATTATCTTTGTTTCTTATTCTTTACCAATTTTTATGATTTTACTTTATTTTCTAGTTATATTACACAAATCAGAACTTTAAGTAGAATAAGCAGAATACTGAATAGAATTCATGAGAAAGGATATCTTTGTCTTATTCTCAATCTTCTGAGGAAAGTATTCAATATCTTAACCTTCAAAAATTATATTTTCTGAATGATTTTCATTGGTGTCCTTCATCAGTTTGAGATCCTATTCCTAAATTTTTAAGAGTTGTTTTCATAAATGAATATTGTGTTTTATCAAATGCTTTTTATGGTTCAACTGTAATAATCATATGATTTCTCCCTCTATTAAAAGAGTGAAAGATATTGATTGATTTCAGGAAGTGTTTGCATTTCTGGCACATACCAATATTGATCACAGTGTATTATCTTTCCATGTAATACTTAATATTCCTTTTCTAATTTTTAAAATGATTTTGTACTTATATACATGAAAGATATTTGTCTGTAATTTTCTTTTCTTATATTGACTTTGCCTGGTTTTAGCATCTAGGTTATAGTGGCCTCATAAGATGAGTTCTAGAGTTCCTCCTCTGAAAGAGTTTGCATACAATTGTTATTGTTTCTTCTTTAACTGCTTGATAGAATTCAACATTCCAATTATGTGGGAGTAGGGTTTGTATATGGGAAGTTGTATAATAACAATTTTAACTTCTTTTTTTTTTTTTTAAGAGAGGAAGGGGGAAGGGGCAGAGAGAGAGAGAGAATCTTAAGGCTCCATACCCAACATGGAGCCTGACATAGTGCTTGATCTCACAACCTTGAGATCATGACCTGAGCCAAAATCAAGAGTTGGACGCTTACTGATTGAGCCACCCAGGGGCCCTAATAATTTTAATTTCTTTAATGGATACAGGGCTCTTTAGATTTTCTATTTTTTTGTGAGTCAGTTTGGGTAATTTGAATCTCTAGTAAGTGGTATAAAAGTAGATCATTTTTAAAAATTAGATTCTTTTTAACCCAATACGAGAAAGGCTACATTTTAATAAAAGATAACTTGTTAAACTTTATTATCAATTTGTTGTCAAATTACTAATGCTTTACTTATATTGCTTTTATTTTGTATGGTTCCTAACTATTTCCTTTATTATTTTTAAAATATTCTTATCCAGTGAAGTTCAAAGATTTAAATTATATATTAGATTTTATTTATGAATGCTATAATCAGAGATAATATTAAAAAATGTTTCCTTATGGGGGCGCCTGGGTGGCTCAGTCAGTGAACTGTCTGCCTTCGGCTCAGGTCATGGTCCCAGGGTCCTGGGATCGAGTCCCGCATCGGGCTCCCTGCTCCGCGGGGAGCCTGCTTCTCCCTCTCCCACTCCCCCTGCCTGGGTTCCCTCTCTCGCTGTGTCTCTCTCTGTCAAAGAAATAAAATCTTAAAAATTTTTTTTTTCCTTATGGCAGATGGAAATTAAAAACATTTCCCACAACACTTTCCCCTCTGATTTTAACATCTGTTATAACCTGAGCACTGGGAAAGATACTGTTGCTATTGGAATTTTAAATTGTACTCAGAGAAAAATATAGAGCTTTACAAAATATATTAGGAAAATGAAAAGCTGAAAATTAATGATCAAACATCCATTTCAAGAGATTTGAAAAAGAACCTGCAATTAAACCCCAAACTGTGAAGCAACTCATATTGAATGAGAGCAGAAATCAATACAATTTAAACCATAATGAAGAGAAGCCTAACAGATAGGTAAATCTCTGATGATGCTGATTAAGAAAAAAAAAAACCCACATATAATCCATATGAAGTAAAAAGGGGCTACCAGTACAATGTGAACAGGTATTAAGAAGATAATACAAGGATGTTGTATTTAGTCAAATGACTAAATCCTAAAATCACTGGTAGATTTTTTGAAGCTAATTATAATTGAGTTTATTATCCAAAGTTTTCAAATGTTAGTGCACATTAGGGTCACTGAGGTTGTTAAAATATAGACATCTGGCCCTGCATCCTAAGAAGTGTTTTCTTTGTGGGTGGGTGTGGGTGGGGGGACCCAGAATTTACTTGCTTAGCACACACCTGATGTTGAGTGTGATGGTGATGTTCAGCTGTATCCCAGACACCTACTGACTTTCCTGCCAGGCACTGTGCTACTTGGTTCCCATGCTGGGTTTTACTTAATCTTCACAACAATCCTATGAGATACATACTATCATGATCATTCTCAAGAGTAGGAAGCTGAGATTTAGAGAATTTCTGTCACTTGCTGATGACCCCAGAGTTGGAAGTGGAATACACCTTGATGATACACTAAATTTGTCTGGCAACTTTTGTTATCAGGTTCCATGTTGGACTTTTATGCTCTAGGCTATTTTGTTTTACTGTGGCAAGAAAAAATAGTTCATTAGAAAAAAGTGAAATCTCATTATTATATATTGAATTCATTTAAGGTTTTCTTTTCTTTTTTTTGTATGTTTGTATTTATTTTCTGTCAAAGGAAGTCTCATTTAACCCGATGTGTGCTCAAGTTCAATCTTGGATCTTCCTCCCCTTTTCATCTTAGGCTGAACTGATATAGTCTCGGGAGTCAACAGAGGAAATGGGAGTCCTCTTATCTGTGAAGTTACATCACTCTGCTTTCCCATGATATGGCAACTTCAGCTCCTAGATAGTGTCTGGAATCCAGGGTGGGCACATAGGAACTTGGGCACCCCTTCTAGGCCACACTGTGTTTTGAGGTAGTTTAGGCTCTCTTTGTCTTCTTAGACCTTTCTGGGCACTCCTGACATCTCCCCACTATTCTTCCCGTGCTTGTCATCAAACCCAATATGGAGAATCAAATTCTAGTATTTGCTCTTGAAGAAATCCCCAGTTTATATAAGGAGATATAAACATGTGTCTCTGTCCACCCAAACTCCCATGGAAAGGGGAAGGGCAAATCATTTATTTCTTATTCTCCAGAAAACTTATTTTCAAAGTCTCTCTCTTCTTCTTGCCTGAGGCTGGGAAATACCAGTAATTCTGGATTCAACATTCTCTCCTCAAAAGTTCTTCTTTCACATAATTAAAAATGCTTTTGAAATTTGCATCCTTGTTCTCTCTGTGTTTGTACAGGGAATGTTTCCAGGGCAAAAGAAACATGACAGGTCCTTTGGCGTTTCAAGATAGTTCTTCCAGTATGCATCTCACTTTGCAATGACATGGTTTCAGTCTGACAAAGGATCATTTTGATTTGGCAATGTGGTAAAAGAAGTACTTAAAGCATTTTTGACTGCCTGAAGCACTTATTGCAAAAAGAAGCAGAAATAAAATAATACATTATATGGGAATAAAAAAATAAAAAAAAAACAAAAAAAAGGCAGAAATATATATGGTATTGACATTTATTCCATTGTAGTGCATGTTGAAGACCATCAAATGGGGAAAGTGGTGTTTTAACCAGGTTTGTTAATTATATGCAGTGTCAATAACCATCAGTGAAATTAAAGCAATGCAACACAAGGCTAGGCAAAGAGTGTAACCTGTTCAAGACTTTGTGTTGCATTCACGAATGTTATCTTATTCCTGATGGGGTGGCTGTTCCCATCATCTTCACTTTTCAGTTTTCCCTGTAGATAATCACCTCTGTTGGCTATACTGGCATTTTCAGATGTGTTTCATGGAAGGTAAGTTCTACAGGGTATGAACAAGTGTTATGCGTAGAAAGAGACACATAGAAAATTGAGTTTGGGAAAAGTTACATTATATAAACCTAAACAAGGTCTTTACTATAGGACACCTCAATAACTTTACTCTGTTGATGTATGTTGTGATCACTATACAGAGTTGGTTTTAGTTTCCTAGAGCTACTGTAACAAAGTACCACAAACTGGGTGGCTTAAAGCAACATAAATTTAACATCTCATAGTTCTAGAGGTTAAAAATCTGAAATCAAGGTGTTGGCAAGGCCATGACCTCTCTGGAAGCTCTAGGAGGAGAATCCATCTCACTTCTTCTAGCTCATGGTGTTTTCTGGCAATATTCAGCCTTCCTTGGCTTGTAGATGCATCACTGCAGTCCGCATGCTTGTGTCTTCACATCATCTTCCCTCTGTGCATGTCTGTCTCTGTGTCCAAATTTCCCCGTTTTATATGGATATATTGTAGGTTTATTGGATTAGGGGTCATTATAATGACCTCATTTAAACTTGGTTATCTTTGTAAAGACCCTATTCCCAATAAGATCACATTCTTAGGGACTGAAGTCTAGGACTTTGATATATCTTATTTTGGGGAGGGGGCAATTCAAACCATAACAGTGTTATATAGTATTAAATTTACTCCACTGATAACCTCATTTCAGAGAGCACATAGTAATAGTAGTAGAATTTCCTAGAACTCATTTTGGGAAATACTAGAGTATGTGGATGTCATTTTAGAAGTTTAAATATAGGTATGTGTAGGCTTTTTCCCAAGCAAAAGGTGGTTTTGCTCATGGTTGTTCTATGGACAAAAAAATAAACTTGGAAAACTTTTCTTTAATGGTTATAAAGAACGTGTGTAAGAATGAAAATGATTTACCCCAGCTCATTTTTGAAAAATTGGAGAAAAGATCCTTAATGTGGGGAAACTTTTATTGTTACTGTTGTCATTGTTTTGTCATTAACTGGTCATTTTCCATGTGAGTGAGTTTCTGCAAATATTGGCTTTAACTATTGATGGGCATTAAGAATTGCAGATTTGCCTGACTGAAAAAGCTTGTTTGGAGGATAAAAAATAATTTAAAAAAAGAAGATAGGCTGTTCTGACATGATTTTCCCTTTATTTGAGCATGCACTTTCTACACCTCAGATGGTAGATTGGATCATTTTTTTTTCTCAGTTCTTCATTTCCTCTCTATATTAGATCATAAGTTCCAACTCATGTCATGGTCTCCCAGATAGAATGTCCTGTTGGCCTCCTGATTTTGGGTTTGGCCATAGGATTTGTTTTGGCCAATGGAATATCAGTGGACATGACAGATGCAGAGGCTTAATTTGTGTTGCAAGTTTGGGCTTGCTTGCTTGCCCTACTGTTTTTTGTTTTGAGAACATGCCTTGGGTAGCCATTAGTGTAAGGAGGGTAAGAGACATAATGGAGAAGACATGGACACCTATAGAGCTTGGCGCCGATCTCAGCAGCACCCAGCCTAAGTCAGGAGAATCCTGGCCAACCATCTGTGCATGAATGATAAAGGTCTGTGCTATTGAGATTTTGTGTGACAAGTAACCAGCATTATTTTAAAGCACAATGATCTAAGCACCTTGTTTATGGGTTTGTCTCCCTCACTACTTCAGGAGCTTCTTGAAAGGAATGACCATTATAATTCTACATTTCCTCAGCCTAGTTCTTGCATATCATAGCCTCAAAAATGTTTGATGGGTGAATACTGAATGAGTGAATGACATACAAGAGTGTCTGAGTAGAATATAAGAAGCATGGTTACTAAGGAAACCCAGGTAAATAATTTAGAAAAAATACTGGAATACTGCTTTGGTTCTGGAGGAAAGTTATACACATTCTTAGGCTAAAAGTAAAAATTTGTACCAATTCTAGTCCATTCATAAGCAGGGACACTAGTTCCTAGATAAAACCAAACTTTCAGATCTGACTCTGAATTAACCACATGGTAAAGTCTGAGTTACTTTTCCATTTTGTTCCAAATGGTGATCTCTTGCATCAGTAGCAAACTGGACATATCCTCTGAATCTGCTTCCAATAACAATTTCAGGAATTTTCTACAGGTGCCTTCCTTCTTGGTTATGATGCTTGCGTCTGCTATTAATGATTAACATGTAACTTTGTTTTCTAAAATTGCTATTATGTATAGTGAATCCTTTATAAATGACCATTAATTGTAACACCATACATTTTAAGGTCAGTGTAGGCTACCTTAAATATTATGGAAAGATGTGAAGATTCTAGAAGTTGTAAGAATTTAAAGTTCAAATGTTGACTTAATATGCACTTCTTGTGGCAATGTTATCTGAGGTCTAAGAATAAGTTTGTGTGTGTGTGTGTGTGTGTGTGTGTGTGTGTGTGTGTGTTTACTTTCTCCTATACCATGTGGGATTCTGAGTCAGTATGAAAGCAGCTGACAGCACTAGATAAAGATGATTAGAGTGAAGAATTTAATCGATAACCACTTTTATCTCAGCAACACACATTACACCTTTAAAAATTATTTGCACAAATGTTTATTCTTAGCTGGTCTCAGAGCAAATAATACCAAGCTCTGTGAAGAGTCAGAAAAACATTAGAGAAGGAGCAATTCCGAATGTCCAAAAAAAAAAAAAAATGCTGTGGTCAAGCCTGAGCAGTGAATCTTTCCTTGACGATAGGGTACCACAAGATCACCCCAAGCCACACAATGCCATTTCTGCCATCAATTCTGCAGGCATATGGATCTCATCTCTTAGGAGAAATTCCAAATTAAGTCCAAGTACACCACTGGTAAAATAGTAAAAAAATGTTTCTGATGAAGAATACATTATATAATTTAATACTAAAATAACTTAAGAAAAAAACTTGAATCTGTAATGACAAATCTTTCAAATCTGTACATATTAATGATTTCAAACATGTATTAGGAAGTGAAGAATTTTATTTGTTTTAGGAAGTGTTATATCTGAAGAGTCTGTAATAGTAATCAAAAGACATGAAAAGACAGTTTTAAAAGGTAACGTTAATTTTGAAAGACTTTAATTAGCTAGCTAAAGCAATAAGTACTTGCTTTACACATAGTAAAATGAACAGCTGTACTGTCTTAGGAACAGGTGTGTCCCTAAAGCAATCATGGGACCCAAGGGTGCGGGCTGAACTTGGCCAAAGACCATTTTTGTCTTTACCATGAGAACCACTGGTATTTATTTCAGAGGGACCATACAACGGAAATATCATATTTATAAGAGAAGTCTGTTGATTAGTGAGTGAGAAAATCAGGGTATACAAGTAACCAAGTAGGTCAATCTGTGTATGTTTCTCTCCTAGCCAGCAAGTATGTGTATACACACACACACACACACACACACACACTGAAATTTTTAAGCTAGCAATAGTAAAACCTGTAATCCTGATATGCTGTCAAGATTTATGCTTTTCATGTTCTCCTATGGTATGAATGACTATTTTAAAAAGTTTTAACTAGCCCTCAATGGGCCAGGACCAGAGGAAAGATGTTATTAATCTGAACTCAAGGCACTTTAAAGAAAGTGTACGCAGATTTGAAGAGCCTGGAGCAATGGCCCTGTCTATGGCCTTGGGACTCAAAGAGAAATTCACCAAGTGGAGGGTGATTTCTAGGGAAAGGAGAGCCTTCCATCCATGACATTTCCTCCTAATGCTGAACGCTAGAGTCTCAGTGACAGCGCGCACGTGTGTGTGTGTGTGTGTACGTTTAAGTACGATTGCTGATCTCCTTCTAGGGTACCATGTATTTTTAGGGGGTCATTTAGAAGAACCAAACACTAACTTCTCTAACTAAATAATTGCTCATAAATTTATAAAATGTATTTTTAAAAGAACATATATCCCTTTGTATGAAGTTAAGACTATTAAACAAAATAGAGCTAAGAAAACCATTTATGGCATTGCATGTTAATGTAATTTCAGATCTTCTCTAGTAGACACAGGACTTATTTTGGATTTCTTTATTTATACTTGTGCTTAAAAATACTTGTGCCTTTTTAATTGAATTAAGCATAAGAGTTAAGTCTTTATTTTGCATAGCCTCACTAAACCATCATGATTTAATTTTCACTCATTAGGAAACTAAAATCAGGAGAGAGTAAATTTTCTGAGCTAAGTAGGGGTGTAGCAGGCATTCAGACTGTGGCCTGAAAAGTTTACTTGGCAGTCCATGTCTGCTTGTGCTATATATCTTAGCAAATTATCCTGACATTATTATGAAATTAAAAATAAACTCATAGGGATGCCTCGGTGGCTCAGTCAGTTAAGCGTCTGCCTTTAGCTCAGGTCATGATCCCAGGGTCCTGGGATCTAATTCTGCATCGGGCTCCTTGCTCTGCAGGAAGCCTGCTTCTCCCTCTGCCTGCCACTCCCCCTGCTTGTGCTCCCTCTCTCTCTCTGACAAATAAATAAATAAATAAATAAATAAATAAATAAATAAAATCTAAAAAAATAATAAACTCATAATAAGCCAGAGAAGTACATTATCCATTAGCCCTGGTGGAAACCATATACAACCTCAAATCTTTTTTTTTTTTAAGATTTTACTTATTTATTTGAGAGAGATAGTGAGCATGAGCAGCGGGGAGGGGCAGAGGGAAAGGGAGAAGGAGAAGTAAGCTCCCCACTGAGCAGGGAGCCTGATGCAGGGCTCGATCCCAGGACCCTGGGATCATAACCTGAGCTGAAGGCAGACATTAACCCACTGAGCCACCCAGGTGCCCAAATCTTTTAAAAGCATACAATTCACACTAAATGAGCCACACAATGATGCTCCCACCCACAGGCCTAATTTATTCCCTTTCTTCATATTTCCTTTATGAAGTACTTTACGAATGTTTATCAGAAAGAGTTTCTTTCCTCCTTTTCTGAAACAGTGGGTGAGCAGCATGCTTTGAGCAGTATGACTGTGGATGTTCTGTAGGTAGCACAAGCTCTCAGGAAACAGATCAGAGAGATGAAATACATCCAGAAGAGTGTGGGAGAGAACTGGAATGTGAAATGGAAGCTGGAAGAAGAGTTGCAGAAATGCCTCCATGACTTTCTGAAAACTGCCAGCATCGGCAAAGGTGTTGTGCCCACATATGTTTGTGACCAATTGACAGGGAAAACTTGTTTTTTTCTCAGGTTAGCATCAAACAATAAAATAATGCTTTTTAATGGGCTACAAAGACAGTGATGGCTGTTTGCATGTTATTAGTCATAACAAGTTCATGATCACCAAGTGCTATCCTGGTGCATTTTAGCTGTGCTAATTTATAAGCCACAGATAATTCCAGGATTTCTTTTTAATAACTAGTGGCAAGCTTCACCAGTGTCTCTTCATCTTTTCAAAAACACTGGCCATCAAAAATTAGCAGGATGAAAAGTTTCTATTAGGTCATCTAGTGATTATTATAATTATTTTTAAAAAATGAAGAAAAAGGAGCTCATCACATTACTCTGATTTCATGATTCAGAGGTGCTAGGCAAGAACATGCAGAATTTCAGAAATTCCTCTTAGGTTAGAGAACAGGATAATAAGTAATGTGTATCACATAAGCCTCAATTTTATTATATCCTGATATTTCATTCTTGCATACTTATAGTATGCTATGGACTGAATTGTGCTTCCCTAAAATTCATGTTAAAGCTCTAACCTCTGAGATGATTTAGAGATGGAATCATTGGGAGTGATTAAGTTTAGATGAGACCATGAGGGTGGGTCCCCCATAGTAGGATTAGTGCCGTATGAGAAAAGACCTGAGAGAGATTTCTCTCCCTCCCTCCCTCCCTCTCTCTCATGTGGGGACACAGCGAGAAGACAAGATGGCTGTCTGCAAGTCAAAAAGAGGAACCTCACTGGAAACCAACCCTTAATCTTGGATTTCTAGCCCCCAGAATTGTAAGAAATTAATTCCTATTGTTGAGGTCACCCAGTCTATGGTATTTTTTCTGGCAGCCTGAGCTAAGACATGGTATTAGCCAAATTCCCTAAAATCTATTGACAAGTAACATGATAAACCAGTTTGTTAATTTAGACTCTAAATCTACAACAACTCTCAAAGAAGAAAACATAGAAAAGTTGTACATTCAAAACTTCCTATTTAGTGAGTTAACTTATTAGTTATTTATTTAGATAAATTGCAAATGTCACAGCGCAAGAAGTCAGGACACCTGGGCTGTACCTTAGGAATTTCTCCTGGTTGCTATGCAACCTTGGGAAAACCTCTTCACAGCTCAGATGGATTAGATTACTTTCTTCTAAAAATGATTTGTCTGAAACATTCCTAAGGCCCCTCCCAGTCTCAAAGTTCTACAACCATTAGGGAACTTTAAATAATGGAAGGCAACTCACACTCACCATTTTGTTCTCGCTGTACGCCTGCTGCCAGAAGATCAGGCTCGCCAAGGCTGATGTCATTCAGCCGGGTCCCCAGACACTCCATGCAGAGATGCTTGCACCACTCCTCGGCCTCCAGCTCTGAAAATGAGCACACACCACCGAAGTCAGGCAGTGCTGCGCAGGAATGAGACAGGAAGATAACTTCCTAAACCTTTTTCCTAGGTAGGTGGTAAGAGTTAAACATCTACCTGAAGAAAACAAAAACACCAAAATTTGGCTATTGTGGACATTGCTGCTATGAACATGGAGGTGCAAGTGCCCCTTCGGATCACTACATTTGTATCTTTGGGGTAAATACCTAGTAGTGGAAAGAGCTGAGATGTCCATCGACAGATGAATGGATAAAGAAGATGTGGCATATACATACAGTGGAATATTACTCAGCCATCAGAAAGGACGAATACCATTTACATCAACATGGATGGAAATGGAGAGTATTATGCTTAGCGAAATAAGTCAACCAGAGAAAGGCAATTATCATATGGTTTCACTCACATGTGGAATATAAGAAACAGAGCAGAGGACCATAGGAGAAGGGAGGGAAAACTGAATGGGAAGTCATTCGAGAGGGAGAAAAACCGTGAGAGACTCTTAAATCTAGGAAACAAACGAGGGTTGTAGATAGGGAGGTGGGTGGGGGATGCAGTAACTGGGTGATGGGCATTAGGGAGGGAGCTTGATGTGATGAGCACTGGGTGTTATACTCAACTGATAAATTACTGAACACTAGATCTGAAAAAATGATGTACTATAAGTTGGCTACTTGAATTTAAATAAAAAAAGATAAAATAAAAAACCCTATATTTGAGAAGTGAAAAAAATCACTGCAATTACTTCCCATGGGCTGACATTATAACATATTTTAAAGTCATTTTAACTTATTCTAATGTACTTTATCTTATTTACAAATAATAGTCTGAGAATATTGTTTACTATCTAGTATATTTTAGATTGATTTAATTTTTGGAGGGCAAGTACTCAGAAAAATTAATTAAATATAAAATAAAGATATGTAAATGATACTTGAAAAATGTCAGACTAAAATAAACGAGAGAATGTGACTTAGATTTGGGTGGGTTGAAGGTCTGATCCTTCATTCTGAACTGCAATGCATCAAAGATCAGCACAAGAATGTGATAGCTTTTTTCTGGTAAACATCAAAAATGGTCCATCCTTACTTTAAAAAAAATTGGGATAGAATATTCAAAGTAACTTTCCCTTTTAGAAAACTCCAATTATCTACGATACTGGTTATCTTCCAACTTCTTTATATTTGCAAGTTTATTCTTTGCTTGAAACATTAGAACATCTTACACCTACACAGAATCTTGTAGTATCTCACACTTTCACAAACATAAGTGAATTTGAGTCTTATATAAGGCCTGTGTGGGTGAGGTGGGTAAGTAGTGTCACACCTGGGTCCCATATCACTGGTCAGCACAAAGACAGAATTGCAGCCCAGATCTTCTAGATATTATAATATGAAGAATCTGAAAAAGGGTATGAGGTTGAAAATTTTGGGCCAAGCCCCAAAACTGCTGCCCAGAAATTGGATGAGAACTTTCCACTGACAACTGCCCAGAGACATTTCTGACTTTCCCATGTAGCATAAATCTGTACTAGAACAGTTTAATATAGATTTCCCTCAAATCTCTTGTTACTCTCCACGGATGACATTCCAACCTTTGCCTTGGCATTTTAAACTCCCCATAAAAAGTTACCTGTGACAGGTTTTCTTGACTCTAGGGATCTGAATACCAACTGCTCTGCTCAACGGTCAACACCATCAAACCCGGGTAATGTTTTCTTCCTGTGCTTAGTCACACTGCCTTAGCATCCAAAACAGGTTTGATCAATAAGATGTCAAGTCAAATTTGTCATTTGCTTTTAGTTTTATCAAGACCATAAAATACTGTGAGAAAATAAAGAAAAAGATCATGTAGTCCTCCACAGGGACTATTCTAATGAGAACAGTAGTTCCTATGCTCTAGGCATGAAAGGTGTTTCTTTACTTAAGGTACAGTTTGCATGTGTCGTGAACCATCCCCTCAGTGGTTCAAAACAGACCATCCACCTAGGGCAGGGAGGAAGTAGATTCTCACGTGAGCATGGCCTCCTGCTCAGGTGGAATCAGAGCCTACGTCTGGCTGCTTAGGCCTTTCCTTGGGAACCTAAAAAATAACCCTTTCCAATCACAAGGCCAGTAATATACAGAAGGGGCACTGGCTGAACCTCACAGCTTTCCATGAAAAATCTTTTTTAGTGAAGGAATGCCAGCCTTCCTGAAAAACATTTTATAGAAGCAGCATCAGCATGTATTAGAAATCATTTTCATCAGATAGAGGAGTTTTGATTTATAAGATTTATATAAAAGTTTTGCAAGCTTTTTAAACATCTCAGACCAATTTCCATGCCGTGTCTCTAGAAATCCTTGACATTTCTGTGAAGGGAGACAATATGACTATATTTTCCCTTTTTTATATTTTTTATGCCTTGAATATTTCTCAGGACTCCACAATTTTAAATCAGCAGGAAAATCACATGCAATTAACATCTCATCTGCACAACTTTACCTGACAGTATTTCTGGTACTCCATAGGTGGAGCTGAGAATACCTAGTAGCAATGCTGTTTGGGATCAAAATAAAAACGTTAAATATGACAAACACCTTTGTACCAGTGTTTCCTTTAAATACAAAGTGAGCGCATTCCCCGAAGTTAAAGAAATATGTCACTCATTTCTATTAATTCTTTTGCCCTAGGATTCAATAGACAAAACAACCATCCAATACTTCAGCGTTTTAATAGTAGAGTAGCATGAAGGAATAGAAATAGCAAAAGTAATAAAAGTAGAGGATATATAGTCACATTAAAGACCAGTGTAGACAATTTCAGAAAGACAGAAAGAGAAACGAAGAGAGAAGCAGAGGGAGGGAGAGAGACATCCTTGCAATTCAGGTATCAGTAGAAGTTCATTTCTTTTCTAACAAACATTTACTGTGAACTCACTATAAGCGAGGCACTGCTCTGTGCTAGGAGGTTAGATGAAAAACACAGAGTTTCTGTTGTCTCTAATGTTAGTGTAGTGGGGCACGCAGGTGAGTCCAGATGTGGTACCCTGCAGGGCTGCAGGTTTGGTCCGTAGGACCTGGGAGCTGTGGCAAAGGCTGAGCAGCTTGGAAGGAATGTGGTCAGGGACCTGCAGGACAAGCAGAAAGAAGGGGAGGGCATATGTACGTGTGAGTGTGTGTGTGTGCGTCCGTGCATGTGTGTGTGCGTGTGTGACAGTGTATGTGTGAATGTGTGTGTTTGCTACTGTGGGGGTATTTGTGAAGGTGTATCTGTGTGTGAGCGAGTCTGTGACAGTGTGCATATGAGTGTGTTTTAGCGTGTGTGGGTGTTTGTGACAGTATGTGGGAGTGTGAATGTGTCAGCGTATGAGAGTATGTGTCTGCATGTGAGAATGTGTGAGGGCATGTGTCAGTGTGTGTGTGTGAGCGTGTGAGGGTGTGTGTGGGTATATGAATGTGTTTGTGTGAGTGTGCTGGAGGAACGATGCTGGACTGAGGAAGGTGGCCAGGGGCCAAGATGGAAAGGCGTCTCCTGGGATCTCGTGAGCAGCTAGGGACAGCCCCGAGTTCATGAAGCAAACTCTGGGAAAGAGTCAGCAATCTGTCCTTACTCTTCATAGTGTAGTACAGGAGTGCCCCCCAGATCCATGGGTTCAGTTACCCAAACGTAGTTGGAAACAGAGGATCCTCCTCTGATACAGCATCAGGAGGTCAAAGTCGCCTAACACTACATCACATCACCTACGTCACTCATCTCCCCTCCTCTCCTCACGTGGGCATCTTATCATCTCACATCATCACAAGGAGAAGGGTGAGTACCGCACAAGATATCTTGAGGGGCACCTGGGTGGCTCATTCCTTAAGCGTCTGCCGTCGGCTCAGGTCATGATCCCAGGGTCCTGGGATCGAGCCCCGCATCGGGCTCCCTGCTCCGCGGGAAGCCTGCTTCTCCCTCTGCCACTCCCCCTGCTTGTGTTCCCTCTCTCGCTCTGTCAAATAAATACATAAAATCTTTTTTAAGAAAAGATATCTTGAGAGAGACCACATTCACACAGCTTTCATTACAGTATATTATAATTATTCTATTTTATTATTGTTGTTAATCTCTTACTGTGCCTAATTTGTAAATAAAACTTTATTGTGGGTATGTGTGTCTAGGAAAAAGTCTAATAGGGTTTGGTTCTACCCCTGGTTTCAGGCATCCACTGGTGTCTTGGAACGTGCCCCCCATGGAAAAGGGGGGGTTGTACTATTTAGTTCAAGCCTTTATCTCAAAAGTATTAAGCTTTGTAATCTGCATACTTGATCGAACAGTTTTGCTGCAGATGAGCTGAATTTGTTTAAGTATTATACAATGATTTGGTTTTTTAAAACCCATTCTTGAGAGTCACCTTTCAAATAATTATACCTATGCTTTTTATTTGTTCTTTCTTAGGAAAACTATGTATTGAAATCCTTTAAACTTTTATGGTGTGCTAATTTATTTTGTCTCATCATTATTTAACTAGTGTTTTTTGCTGAATTATCTTCCATCTTTTACTTCCTCTATTTTATTTTTGCAGAACAGAGGAGATTAAATACAAATGCAATCATCAAAACCCACTGCATTTTAAAATGTTTATTTTCCCACAGACTCAGTGCCTTTTGTCCTACATTTTATCTTTCAAACTTCTACCTACATATAGTGTATAAATAATTAAATGTTTTTATGGCTGCCTCGGTGGCTCAGTTGGTTGAGGTTCCTACTCTTGATTTCCGCTTAGGTCGTGATCTGGTGGGTCATGGGATCAAGCCCCAAGCAGGGCTTCCCACTCAGTGGGGAGTCTGCTTGTCCCTCTCCCTCCCACCGCTTGCACACTCACTCTCTTCTTTCTCTCCCTCTGTCTCTAACTCAAATAAGTTTAAAAAATAATCAAATTTCTTTAAAGAGGAATATAGGCACAAAAATGTTTTATGATGCTTTCTATGTTTTCTCTTCAGGATGGAAGTGCTTTTTCATTAAGGTGCCTTTTTCAGATAGCTTGTAGGTATGCCCAAATTTTTAATTCAGGTAAGTAACTTTTTCTCTAGAACTGACATCCAAATAATGTTTTCATTATGTATAAAATTAGTTAAATGAAGAAGTTTGGTAACTTCCAAAAGAAAAAATTGGAAGATGTTTGGGGATAACCAGTCAAATGTAGAAGAGAGACTGAGCTAAATGAGTGAATTATGGGACGAATGGGTTTATTGCTTGTAAGGAAAAAGATCAGGGAAAGTGCAAAATAGAAATACAGTGAATGGAGGAGGGCTCCTCCCTGAGTCTCTTTCCATCCTTCTTTCACAAAATTTTGGGGAGAGAATAGCTGTATCCCTTTGAATCAGAAGAGGTCTTTACATAGCAGACCTTTAATTAATGCTTACTGAATAAATGATTAAATTCGAGCTTTATTACTTTCACTAAATTTAGGCCTTAGGTTAATGATATGAAAGTGAAATGATCCAAAATAGGCTATATTTGAAAACAGTGAAAAATTTTTCATCACATATATAGAAAATAGACTATCCACCAAAATCATATAGCACTAAATAAAATAAAACTTAAAAATAGAATTAAATCATGTTCATGTTAATTTATTGCAAGATTAAGAACTAGTTTCATATGGAAATAATAAATTATTGTGTTTGGTTCTCACTGGGTTTAGCTTTTCTTTTTTTTTAATTTTTATTTTTATGTTAATCACCATACATTACATCATTAGTTTTTGATGTAGTGTTCCATGATTCATTGTTTGTGCATAACACTCAGTGTTCTATGCAGAACGTGCCCTCGTTAATACCCA
The DNA here is from genome assembly GCF_037043125.1 of Eumetopias jubatus. NCBI lineage: Eukaryota > Metazoa > Chordata > Mammalia > Carnivora > Otariidae > Eumetopias > Eumetopias jubatus. Next base: position 8,214,357 of record NW_028274822.1, read on the forward strand.
TCACGACACTAACCCATCCTCCCACCCCCCTCCCCGCTAGAACCCTCAGTTTGTTTTTCAGAGTCCATCGTCTCTCATGGTTCGTCTCCCCCTCCGATTTCCCCCCCTTCATTCTTCCCCTCCTGCTATCTTATTTATTTTTTTCTTAACATATATTGCATTATTTGTTTCAGAGGTACAGATCTGTGATTCAACAGTCTTGCACAATTCACAGCGCTCACCATAGCACATACCCTCTCCAATGTCTATCACCCAAGCACACCATCCCTCCCACCCCAACCCTACTCTAGCAATCTTCAGTTTGTTTACTGAGATTAAGAATTCCTCATATCAGTGAGATCATATGATACATGTCTTTCTCTGATTGACATATTTCGCTCAGCATAACACCCTACAGTTCCATCCACGTCATTGCAAATGGCAAGCTCTCATTCCTTTTGATGGCTGCATAATATTCCTTTTTCTTTATCCAGTCATCTATCGATGGACATCTTGGCTGTTTCCACAGTTTGGCTATTGTGGACATTGCTGCTATAAACATCGGGGTGCACATACCCCTTCAGAACCCTACATTTGTATCTTTGGGGTAAATACCCAGTAGTGGAATTGGTGGATCGTATGGTAGCTCTACTTTCAACTTTTTGAGGAACCTCCATACTGTTTTCCAGAGTGGTTGCACCAGCTTGAATTCTCACCAACAGTGTAGGAGTGTTCCCCTTTCTCCGCATCCCCGCCAACATCCGTCGTTTCCTGACTTGTTAATTTTAGCCATTCTGACTGGTGTGAGCTGGTATCTCATTGAGGTTTTGATTTGGATTTCCTTGAGGGCAAACGATGTTGAGCATTTTTTCATGTGCCTGTTGGCCATTTGGATGTCTTCTTTGGAAAAATGTCTGTTCATGTCTTCTGCCCATTTCTTGATTGGATTATTTGTTCTTTGGGTGTTGAGTTGGATAAGTTCTTTATAGATTTTGGATACTAGCCCTTTATCTGATACAGCATTTGCAAATATCTTCTCCCATTCTGTCAGTGTCTTTTGGTTTTGTTGACTGTATCGTTTGCTGTGCAGAAGCTTTTTATCTTGATGAAGCCCCAATAGTTCATTTTTGCCCTTGCTTCCCTTCCCTTTGTTAATGTTTCTAGGAAGAAGTTGTTGCGGCTGAGGTCGAAGAGGTTGCTGCCTGTGTTCTCCTTTAGGATTTTGATGGACTCCTGTCTCCCATTTAGGTCTTTCAACCCTTTTGAGTCTATTTTTGTGTGTGGTGTAAGGAAATGGTCCAGTTTCATTCTTCTGCAAGTGGCTGTCCAATTTTCCCAACACTATTTGTTGAAGAGACTGTCTTTTTTCCATGGGACATTCTTTCCTGCTTTGTCGAAGATAAGTTGACCATAGAGTTGAGGGTCCATTTCTGGCCTCTCTATTCTGTTCTATTGATCTGTGTGTCTGTTTTTGTGCCAGTACCATACTGTCTTGATGATGACAGCTTTGTAATAGAGCTGGAAGTCCGGGAATTGTGATGCCAGCAGCTTTGCTTTTCTTTTTCAACATTCCTCTGGCTATTCGGGGTCTTTTCTGGTACCGTACAAATTTTAGGATTATTTGTTCCATTTCTTTGAAAAAAGCGATGGCATTTTGATGGGGATTGCATTAAATGTGTAGATTGCTGTATGTAGCATTGACATTTTCACAATATTTGTTTTTCCAATCCATGTGCATGAAACATTTTTCCATTTCTTTGTATCTTCCTCAATTTCTTTCACGAGTATTTTATAGTTTTCTGAGTACAGATTCTTTGCCTCTTTGGTTAGATTTATTCCTAGGTATCTTATGATTTTGGGTGCAATTGTAAATGGGATTGACTCCTTAATTTCTCTTTCTTATGTCTTGTTGTTGGTGTATACGAATGCCACTGATTTCTTTGCATTGATTTTATATCCTGCCACTTTACTGAATTCCTGTATGAGTTCTAGCAGTTTTGGGGTGGAGTCTTTTGGGTTTTCCACATAAAGTATCATATCATCTGCAAAGAGTGAGAGTTTGACTTCTTCTTTGACGATTTGGATGCCTTTTATTTCTTTTTGTTGTCTGATTGCTGAGGCTAGGACTTCTAATACTATGTTGAATAGCAGTGGTGATAGTGGACATCCCTCCCGCATTCCTGGTCTTAGGGGGAAAGCTCTCAGTTTTTCCCCATTGAGAATGATATTTGCTGTAGGTTTCTTATAGATGGCTTTTATGATATTGAGGTATGTACCCTCTATCCTTATACTCTGAAGAGTTTTGATCAAGAAACAATGCTGTACTTTGTCAAATGCTTTTTCTGCATCTGTTGAGAGGATCATATGATTCTTGTTCTTTCTTTTGTTAATGTATATTATCACGTTGATTGGTTTGCAGGTGTTGAACCAACCTTGCAGCCCAGGGATAAATCCCACTTTGTCGTGGTGAATAATCCTTTTAATGTACTGTTGGATCCTACTGGCTAGTATTTTGGTGAGAATTTTTGCATCCGTGTTCATCAAGTATATTGGTCTGTAATTCTCCTTTTTGATGGGGTCTTTGTCTGGTTTTGGGGTCAAGGTAATGGGGGCCTCATAAAACGAGTTTGGAAGTTTTCCTTCCATTTCTAATTTTTGGAACAGTTTCAGAAGAATAGGTATTAATTCTTGAAATGTTTGGTAGAATTCCCCTGGGAAGCCATCTGGCCCTGGGCTTTTGTTTGTTGGGAGATTTTTGATGACTGTTTCAATTTCCTTAGTGGTTATAGGTCTGTTCAGCTTTTCCATTTCTTCCTGGTTCAGTTTTGGTAGTTGATACATCTCTACGAATGCATCCATTTCTTCCAGGTTATCTAATTTGCTGGCATAGAGTTGCTCATAATATGTTCTTATAATTGTTTGTATTTCTTTGGTGTTGGTTGTGATCTCTCCTCTTTCATTCATGATTTTGTGGATTTGGGTCATTTTTCTTTTTGATAAGTCTGGCCAGGGGTTTATCAATCTTCTTAATTCTTTCAAAGAACCAGCTCCTAGTTTAGTTGATCTGTGCTACTGTTCTTTTGGTTTCTATCTCATTGATTTCTGCTCTGATCTTTATTATTTCTCTTCTTCTGCTGGGTTTAGGCTTTATTTGCTGTTTTTTCTCTAGCTCCTTTAGGTGTAGGGTTAGGTTGTGTATTTGAGACCTTTCTTGTTTCTTGAGAAAAGCTTGTATTGCTATATACTTTCCTCTTAGGACTGCCTTTGTTGCATCCCAGAGATTTTGAATAGTTGTGTTTTCATTTTCATTGGTTTCCATGAATTTTTTAAATTCTTCTTTAATTTCCTGGTTGACCCATTCATTCTTTAGTAGGATGCTCTTTAACCTCCATGTATTTGAGTTCTTTTTGACTTTCCTCTTGTGATTTTCTAGTTTCAAAGCATTGTGTTCTGAAAACATGCAGGGAATAATCCCAATCTTTTGGTACCGGTTGAGATCTTATTTGTGATCTAGGATGTGATCTATTCTGGAGAATGTTCCATGGGCACTAGAGAAGAATGTGTATTCCATTGCTTTGGGATAGAATGTTCTGAATATGTCTGTGAATTTCATTTGTTCCAGTGTGTCATTTAAAGTCTTTAATTCCTTGTTGATCTTTTGTTTAGATGATCTGTCCATTTCAGTCAGGGGGGTGTTAAAATCCTCCACTATTATTATACTGTTGTCAATGTTTTTCTTTGCTTTTGTTATTAATTGCCTTATATAATTGGCTGCTCCCATGTTAAGGGCATAGATATTTACAATTGTTAGATCTTCTTGTTGGATAGACCTTTTAAGTAGGATATAGTGTCCCTCCTCATGTCTTATTACAGTCTTTGGTTTAAAATCTAATTTGTTTGATATAAGGATTGCCACCCCAGCTTTCTTTTGGTGTTCATTAGCATGGTAAATGGTTTTCCACCCCCTCACTTTCAATCTGGGGGTGTCTTTTGGTCTGAAATGAGTCTCTTGCAGACAGCATATCGATGGGTCTTGTATTTTAATCCAATCTGATAGCCCTTGTCTTTTGATTGGGGCATTTAGCCCATTTACATTCAGGGTAACTATTGAAAGATATGAATTTAGAGCCATTGTATTGCCTGTAAGGTGACTGTTACTGTATATTGTCTGTGTTCCTTTCTGGTCTATGTTGCTTTTATGCTCTCTCTTTGCTTAGAGGACCCCTTTCAATATTTCCTGGAGGGCTGTTTCGTGTTTGCAAATTCCTTTAGTTTTTGTTTGTCCTGGAAGCTTTTTATCTCTCCTTCTATTTTCAATGACAGCCTAGCTGGATATAGTATTCTTGGCTGCATATTTTTCTCGTTAGTGCTCTGAATATATCATGACATTCCTTTCTGGCCTGCCAAGTTTCTGTGGATAGCTCTGTTGCCAATCTAATGTTTCTACCATTGTAGGTTACAGATCTCTTCTCCCGAGCTGCTTTCAGGATTTTCTCTTTGTCTCTGAGACTCATAAATTTTACTATTAGATGTCAGGCTGTTGACCTATTTTTATTGATTTTGAGGGGTTCTGTGTGCCTCCTAGGTTTTGCTGCCTGTTTCCTTCCCCAAATTAAGGAAGTTCTGTGCTATAATTTGCTCCAATATACCTTCTGCCCCTCTCTCTCTTTCTTCTTCTTCTGGGATCCCAATTATTCTAATGTTGTCTCATCTTATGGTATTGCTTATCTCTCGAACTCTGCCCTCGTGATCCAGTAGTTGTTTATCTCTCTTTTTCTCAGCTTCTTTATTTTCCACCATTTGGTCTTCTATATCACTGATTCTCTCTTCTTCCTCATTTGTCCTAGCAGTTAGTGCCCCCATTTTTGATTGCACCTCATTAATAGCCTTTTTGATTTCAACTTGGTTAGATTTTAGTTCTTTTATTTCTCCAGAAAGGGTTTCTCTAATAACTTTCATGCTTTTTTCAAGCCTAGCTAGTATCTTTAAAATCATGATTCTGAACTCTAGGTCGGATATCGTACTAATATTCGTATTTAGTAGGTCCCTGGCAGTCAGTCCTACATCTTGTTCTTTTTGTTGAGGTGATTTCTTCCATCTTGTCATTTTGTCTTCCAGAAAGTGGTCTCTTTTCTGTACAGAGAGTTGTTGCTATTCTTTTCTTCAATCTCCTGTTGAGTTCGAAGGTGTTCAGAATGGTTTGATACTTATCCAGCTGAATTCCTGAGACCAGATGAAATCCAGGTCTCCTACTCCTCCCCCATCTTTCTCCACTCCCTGGGTTTAGCTTTTCTTAATAATCTTGGGAAAATGTAGGTAAAATAATCCTCACGTCTTCACCAAAACTAGTAATCCTTAAGTATTATATCTAATTCTTATCTTCCATGCAGATTTGCTATGATTTGGTGATAAATGTTGTGTTTATATTATTAAAGTCTTTTTAAATACATGCTTTGCTGGAAAGTGAAGAAAAATATCTCCTCATGCAGACTCATGCTTAAAGAATACACACATCCCTCATATTGCTATTGGAAATTTATAGAACTGTTAAAATATATGATGTTTGGATGATGATTTTCATTCCTGGAAATGTGCACCTACTTATTACTTAAGTGGCCTTGTTGATATTTTATGAACTTTTCTTTTTCTTTTCACTTTTTTTCTGCAGTAGGAAGACAAGAAACAAGTTAAAACCTAAACACGTGTTTCAGCAAATATGTGTCTCTGTTTTGATGTCACAGGAAAGAGCTTGATTCGTTGGAGTCAGACTGGTAGAATTGATCAGTTTCCAGATTGAAGAACTTTTAGTTTTCTTTTCTGAGTAGTAAGTACATTTATTCCCTTTCCCTGAAGTGCCTTCATTTGCCCTTTCCACATTCCCTCACACCCAATAATCCTTTAAAACTTGTTTTCAGACAGGATATCCTCAGTTTAGCTCCTTCAGACCTATGGTTGGATTGGACACCTTCCTTCTCCATTTCCACAGTGCTCCACACATACTTTTCACATACCCCCTACATATCATGAGTTATCTGTCTGCCTTCTCATCAGTGTATTTAAGATATTGGAGTGTGAGAGACATTGATTCAGTTGCTCTAGATCCTGGCACAGCACCTTGATATGGAAACTAATTTATAAATGTGGAATAAGTAAACAGATGGGATTTGCAGTTAATTCCCAGAAATGTAAGACACATTCTAGAACCAAACGCAGATAATTTGGGCAGTAGTCAACTTGCTGGTTGTTTTGAAGTCTCTATTCATCCCCATTTAAGGGAAGATTAAAACTTTGCTATATTGAACTTTAGTAATTCTAAAATATCTCCCATTCAAAACGTTTCTGATTTTATTAAGTTGTCTTTTTCTTTTACCTTACTAGTTGTATTTATGCCAGATGGCAATTTTGTATAAATCCCTCTGATTCTATATGTGATAAACACTTGATCAAATTTTTAAAAATATGGGGATGGGATCTTAGTAAAGGTCAACTTAGAACCAAGGAAATGAGTTATTACCTAAGTTAATTCCAGCTTTTATGCACATGATTGTAACTTATTTTCATTTATTTCACAGCAGTTTGATACATCAAATTTTTGAATTCAGAATAGGACACTTTATTCTGCTATTTCTCTCCTTTTGTGATTTGGATGAGTAAGGTTAGGCTTTCGGATGTGGCTAATGAGAACATTGCTCTTGCCTGTCTTTCAAAGTAAAAAATGACAAATAGCAGCAAACGACAGAATCATCAAATGTGCTGCTCTTTAGCCTGGCAGGAATTTGTTGTAAAATGCTTTAATGTAGAGGTTAGTAAATGACCCAGGAGCTTAAAACAATTCAGAGAAAATAAGAAAGTACACAAATCAACACAAATAGTCTGAAAATGATGGTATACTCTTTGTGTGTGTGTGTGTGTGTGTGTGTGTGTTGTAAAGCTGGAAACAGGACGTTACACATTACAAGAAAACGGGATTGAAAAGAATCCTTTGCGACAACACTGAAGCCCAGCTTGAGTATAAGTGCATTTCTGTGATGGAAAGCCAGCATCAGGATGGAATACTTAATAGATACCAACAGAATATTTGATGCACACAGTTTAAGCTTCTTACAAGAACAATTATGAAGCAGGGGACTTTTTGAGGAAGAGATGCTGTCAAGGGATTTCATCTTAGTTATGTTTTCATAAAGCCTAAAAGCAATTCCTTTCTATGTAACAATCATGAGGTGCTTGGGAGTGGTGAGGAAAACAAGAAAGAGAAGAGCTATGTGCTGGAATATGAAAATATTGCCAGTGCTGTGGTTTTTAAAGACTACATTCTAATATCATATAGGGATCTAAAACTACCTATCTACACAGCCAAATTTATTACCAAAGCATTTGGCAATAGCTCATATTGAGTATGGAATTGAATTTGGCCAATAATCCCAATAAGCCTAGAAGTGTATGCATCCCCAGAGCTTCTAGAAAGGAATACAGCCTTGTTGACACCTTACTTTTTGCCAAGTGAGAGTCGTGTTGCACTTCTGTTCTTTAAAAATGTGAGAGAGTACATTTGTATTGTTTTAAGCTGCTGTGTGTGGTGACTTGATATGTTATCTGAAGACCAAAACCAATACAAAGGCCAAACAGTCTATTCTTCTCTACTAGGAAAACTTCCAAGCAAACAAATTAATTTAATGGAATTTGATCCATAAAAAAATTAGAAATATATATATATATATATACATACACACATATAAATATAGATACTTAGATAGAATGCAATGTGATTAGGTTTGCTTGAAGCTTAAGAAATTAAGGATTTCCTAATTATTAAAATTGGGGTAATGAAGTCTCAAGACAGAGAATACAGATGCTACAAGCGCTAAGCAAAAAACCCAGTGGGGCAAATAGAGGAGGGTCTGAGGGAGAGTTGGAACCACCACCAGAAAGATGAGATCCACTGTGGGTCTACAGACACGAAGAGAGGACTGGGTAGATGGGTCCACGATCTGTAAGGAAGGGATGTGAAAGGGTGTGTGAGGTAAGGGGCTAGATGCCATAGAGCAGGCACACATGATTTAAAGGCACACACTGGGTTGAGGGGGGCCAGAGTATTTTCAGGACAGTCTTCTAGTTTCATGGCCTCTGAGGTAGAATGAAGGCAAAAGGAAGGAAGACGTACCCTGCAGCAACTGGGTAGTAAAGGGAAACTGGTTATCCATAGGCAAACAATGAAAATGCATCGCAGTCTTACACTGTACACAAAAATCAATTCCAAGTGGATTAAAGACTTGAAGGTACACCTGAGACCATGAAAGCCTTAGAGGAAAACAGAGAGGGTAAGCTCCTTGACAATGGTTTTGGCAATGATTTTCTGGATTTGACACCAAAAGCACAGGCAACAAAATAAAAATAAAAAAGTGGAATTACATCAACTTAAAAAGCTTCTGCACAGCAAACAAAATCATCAACAAGAGGAAAAGGCAATCTATGGAATGGGAAAAAAATGCAAACCACATATCTTATTGGTTAATATTCAAAATATTCAAGGAACTCATACAAATCATGAGCAACAAAACAGAGAAGCCAATTAAAAAAAATGGGCAAAGGGCCTGAATGGGCATTTTTCCAAAGAAGACATCCAAATGGCAATGAAATAAAAGACAGATTGAGTATGTGCAAGGAAAAATAGGAGAGAGGAGACATGCATTAGAGTTGGAATATGGGTAAATAGAAAACTCTATTCACAAGGTTTTGGTTTGTGTTTTAAAAAGGGAATAAGATAGATGGCACAGTAGCTGGAGGGGAAGTGAGATCATGAATTTAGTGACATAAAAAAAAGGAAACAGGGTTTGTGCAGGTGTGTGAGAAGTTAGTAGTGCCATATACAGGGTTCCATGGGGATTAGATTCTGGAGATGAGAGATTCTCATGGTAACTGACATAACAATGACAAAGAGCACGTTGACATGAGTCTTGTTGATAGTATGGTGACACAGAGGGTGCTGAAGGGAGATAGGGATGGGAGGTCTTTTTTGGAGCACACAGTGTTCTGGGCCTCCTGGTGGCTCCTGTTGATGAAGGTGTAGTCTGCAGAAGGGCAAATTTATTCCCAAATCAGTAAGATATTTCCTCATGACTGCAAATTAAGTCCTCCATGGGTGATCTCATGCTGAATTCACAGACAGTCTTCTAATCCCTACTGATAGCAGACTGCCAAGGCGTGTCTCCGTGATTTTTACAGAAGGAGACTGGGCCATCAGGGGGCAGTTATTTCTTACTCAACCTGTTTAACAAAACTCGGGGTCATCTTTGACTTCATTCCATACCTTCCATCTCGTATCATTCAATCCAATCAAGCAATCAGTAATTTTTGATCTGCATTATGTGTACAGCACCATTTAATGTCCCGGGGATAAATAAAGTCTGTTTCTCTTCATCTTGCTCACGTTCTAATGGAATTAGGCAATGCAGCAGCAGAAAGGATTCATTTTAGGTAGTAGAGTCAGGCACTGGTGGGAGCTTTTTTAGTGTGGTCAAAGAAATCTAATCTATAGAGAGGATACTGTCAAATGTAACATTAAAATATTTCTCACAAATTACTTCCCCCCATTTCTACTGCTACAGTTCTTTGTTTCTTTATCACTGCTGCACTATGACAAAAGATTCTTTGGGACCTTCTTATAGCAATAATGCCCACATCTAATCAATATGAAACACTTTATCACCCTGAACTGATGCTGTCATTCTATTTCCCATTTTAAGCCTCTTCGTACTTCCTAATATTTATGTATTTTATTATCCTATCTTTTCTGGAGTACAGAACACAGCATTCTAACATGCTTCCTTCTCTTAATTTCTCCCTCTGTAAGAGACATTAATGCTATTCACCAAATTTTTTAGTTCTTTCCCCTTAGGGCTTATAGTATGATGGCACTTCTTTGTACCATTAACACATAGTTTAGTCACTGGTTTGACCAATGAATTATGAGTAGAAATTCTTTGTGATACTTCTGTATGAAAGTTGTAAGAGCTAGGTGTACAATTCTTTCTGTTCCCTTCCCATTGATGCAGTGATATAAAAGCAAGTAACAACCTAGTGCTTGTGTAAGTCTAGATTCCTGATGTCCATGATTAACAGAGCCATTCTACAGACCCCCAAGATATGTGAAAAAAGGTTTTGATGGGTGAAGGCACTGAGATTTGGGGATTTTTATGGCTACATATCTAGTGTTTCCTAATTTTAAAAAAAGGGACAAAAAATAGAAGTGGGGTGATGCTATCACACACACAAAATTAAATGGTGTCATTGTCTTGGTGGTCAATCAGCAAGGGGTAAGGAAGCTATCAAGGAACATGGGAAAGATGCTGATCCATCATGTAGTGGTAAACTATTTGGCTAAAATATCACCTGCCATGACTTGGTGATGGCATTAGAAAACTCGATGAAGTATGGAGAGGGGTTGGAAATAGAATATTGGCAGCTAGTGTTAGTGGCTGTAGCTGCATTTGGCAAGGTATTAAGGAAATGAATTGGTTAGTTTGCACATAAAAGGACTAAAAGGAAATAGACTGTATCCAAAAAATTGGAGACTTTCCAGGTTGAAAAAGGCAACTGCTTCTCAACTCCAAGTCAACTCCGATAAAAATAAAAATGGTAAGACTGAGTTACATACTCTTCCTTTTTTTTAAAGATTTTATTTATTTATTTGACAGAGAGACACAAAGAGAGGGAACAGAAGCAGGCGAGTGGGAGAGGGAGAAGCAGGCTTCCCGCGGAGCAGGGAGTCGGATGCGGGGCTCAAACCCAGGACCCTGGGATCATGACCTGAGCCGAAGGCAGACACTTACTTAATGACTGAGCCACCCAGGTGCCCCCATACTCTTTCTTGAAACCTCTGAATGGCTGAAAACCTTGGAGTAAAGGTCCAGCCAAGGGTGTGATGCCCAGTGTATCTGTTCATTTGGAGAAATGGCTTTGTGAGAAGATATCAAGGGGCTGGTTGTCCTACCAAACCTGACTGCTCAAGGTCTGAACAAGAAACATCAGGAAGCCTAGAATTCAAGGGAAGCATTTCTAGGAAAGAAATGCGGACATAACTTTTGGCACATGGAACTAAGTAAAGTCACATAAATTAAAAATCTAAAAAAAAATCTGCTATGCTTTTAAAAAGAGTTGCATTATGAAAAAAATATGAAGCTGCTCTAAAAACAGTGAATGCATGGCTTTTGGAGCACTTGAGTTTCTAGGGCAAAAAGCTGTCTGAGAACATTTCTCAGCTCCTAAAGAAGTTATGTACTCCCATGTTTACTTCAGATGTGGAGTCAAAGCAGAGAACAGAGATCAGGGAACTCCCAGAAGATCATGGGTTTCAGGTTACAATGTACTGGCGTCCCCCAGGGAGAAACATTGGCACCTAATCAAGTAAAAGACCCTCTCCCACATAGTAGGGGGCCTCTGCACCAGTGTTTACCCTGTCTCATGCCATGACTACACATTGGTGTGGGGCCATAGGTTTCTACCATGAAAAGCCCCATCTGGACCCGCTGCAGGGACTACTGTGTATCCAACTGGATGTTGGGATTGGAGGAAGCATCGGGGCTGTGTCCTTTGGGGAGGAGTGAATGCATTTTGTATTTAGGAAGAAAATTCACTGGATATTTGGTAACCAGAAGCATGGATAGTGGGATTCCTTTGTACTGTTTATTTGGTAAACTTCTTTGTTTAAGCATATGGCAAAATGGCATTTTCTCCCTTTGGAATTAGTTGTTGAGTAAATTAGAAAGAATAAAATACTTCCAGGACATCTGGGTGGATCAGTTAGTTAAGTGCCCAACTCTTGATTTCCACTCAGATGGGGCTCTGTGCTCAGTGGGGAGTCTGCTTCTCTTCTTCTCTCTCTCTGTCCCTCCCCCCAAACTCTCTCTCTAAAATAAAGAAATAAAATCTTTAAAAAAAGAAAGAAGAAAATATTTTCCATAATGTTCCCTCTAAATACACACAGCTTGAGCCACTCTGAAAGCATAGAGGACAAAAAATGTCTGCAGTTAGGAGATGAGATGAATGTAGTGAGTATCCTTGCTTAACTCTGAAAAGAATGTGCTAGTGGTTTTGACCATTACATAAGCTGGAATTCTTATTTCATCCTAATTGTACATTCACAAAAGAAGAAAGCATGAGGACCACTCATGTTGAAATTAAAATAATTAATGAGGAACATAAAAGTGATAATCATTTGATAATTTTCAGAAAGATGATCATTAAGATTTATATGTTCTATTCATATGATCATAAGTATTATACAGCTTATAAAGGTAGCTTTTCAAAAGTCAGTATCAAAAGGAACATATAATAAATATTATATTGAAATTAATTTTACATTCATTGCAAATAAAGATCAGATATTATCCACAGAAAAGTACTTAAATAGGTGTGAAAAATTATTTAGTAGTAAAGATTTAAAAAAATACAGAAATCATGAAAGAACACAACTGATTAGTTGTAATTAAAAAAAAAAAACTACAAGAGGGGTGCCTGGGTGGCTCAGTTGGTTAAATGGCTGCCTTGGGCTGGGGTCATGATCCCAGGGTCCTGGGATTGAGCTTTGCATCGGGCTCCCTGCTCAGTGGGGAGTCTGCTTCTCCCTCTCCCTCTGCCCCTCACTCCCCCATGAACCAGCCCCAGCTCCTGCATGCTCTTTTCCTCTCTCAAATAAATAAATAAATAAATAAATAAATAAATAAATAAAATCTTTAATAAAAACACTAGAAAAATTTTAAATATTAGATCCTGAAATTAATATACTTTTTGATGCATAGATTTTAAATTTCAATCTTTATTTTCTATCACCTTTGTGACCCAATTCAAATATTACATAATAATTTATTGAAAAACATATTTGTTCAAAACTGGTGGCATCACAGTTCCAGACTTAAAGCTCTATTACAAAGCTGTAATCATCAAGACAGTATGGTACTACACAAAAACAGACACATCGATCAATGGAATAGAATAGAGAACCCAGAAATGGACCCTCAGCTCTATGGCCAACTAATCTTCAACAAAACAAGAAAGAATATCCAATGGAAAAAGGATAGTCTCTTCAACAAATGGTGTTGGGAAAATTGGACAGCCACATGCAGAAGAATGAATCTGGACCATTTCCTTACACCACACACAAAAATAGACTCAAAATGGATGAAAGATCTAAATATGAGACAGAAATCCACCCTAATCCTAGAGGAGACCAAAATACTCACCAAAATACTAGCCGGTAGGATCTAACAGTACATTATAAGGATTATTCACCACAACCAAGGGGGATTTATTCCTGGGCTGCAAGGTTGGTTCAACATCCACAAATCAATCAATGTGATATAATACATTAATAAAAGAAAGAACAAGAACCATGTGATCCTTTCAATAGCTGCAGAAAAAGCATTTGACAAAGTACAGAATCCTTTCTTGATCAAAACTCTTCGGAGTATAGGAATAGAAGGTACATACCTCAATATCATAAAAGCCATCTCTGAAAAACCTACAGTGAATATCATTCTCAATGGGGAAAAACTGAGAGCTTTCCCCCTAAGGTCAGGAACGTGACAGGGATGTCCACTATCACCACTGCTATTCAACATAGTATTAGAAGTCCTAGCCTCAGCAATCAGACAACAGAAAGAAATAAAAGGCATCCAAATCGGCAAAAAAGAAGTCAAACTATCACTCTTTGCAGACGATATGATACTTTGTGTGGAAAACCCAAAAGACTCCACCCCAAAACTGCTAGAACTCATACAGGAATTCAGTAAAGTGGCAGGATATAAAATCAATGCAAAGAAATCAGTGGCATTCCTATACACCAACAACAAGACAGAAGAAAAAGAAATTAAAGAGTCGATCCCATTTACAATTGCACCCAAAACCATAAGATACCTAGGAATAAATCTAACCAAAGAGGCAAAGAATCTGTACTCAGAAAACTATAGAATACTCATGAAAGAAATTGAGGAAGAACACTAAGAAATGGAAAAACGTTCCATGCTCATGGATTGGAAGAAGAAATATTGTGAAAATGTCAATGCTGCCTACAGCAATCTACACATTCAATGCAATCCCTATCAAAATACCATCCACTTTTTTCAAAGAAATGGAACAAATAATCCTAAAATTTTTATGGAACCGGAAAAGACGCTGAATAGCCAGAGGAATATTGAGAAAGAAAAGCAAAGCTGGTGTCATCACAATTCCGGACTTCCAGCTCTATTATAAAGCTGTCATCATCAAGACAGTACGGTACTGGCACAAATACAGACAAATAGATCAATATAACGGGATAGAGAGCCCAGAAATAGACCCTCAACTCTACGGTTAACTAATCTTCGACAAAGCAGGAAAGAATGTCCCATGGAAAAAAGACAGTCTCTTCAACAAGGTGTTGGGAAAATTGTTCAGCCACATGCAGAAGAATGAAACTGGACAATTTCCTTATACTGCACACAAAAAATAGACTCAAAATGGATGAAAGACCTAAATGTGAGACAGGAATCCATCAAAATCCTAGAGGACAACACTGGCAGCAACCTCTTCGACCTCAGCCACAGCAACTTCTTCCTAGAAACATCGCCAAAGGCAAGGGAAGCAAGGGCAAAAATGAACTATCCGGCCTTCATCAAGGTAAAAAGCTTCTGTGCAGCAAAGGAAATAGTCAACAAAACCAAAAGATAACCAACAGAATGGGAGAAGATATTTGCAAAGGACATATCAGATAAAGGGCTAGTATCCAAAATCTATAAAGAATTTATCAAACTCAACACCCAAAGAACAAATAATCCAAGCAAGAAATGGGCAGAAGACATGAACAGACATGTCTGCAAAGAGGACATCCAAATGGCCAAGAGACACATGAAAAAGTGTTCAACATCACTCAGCATCAGGGAAATCCAAATCAAAACCTCAGTGAGATACTACCTCACACCAGTCAGAACGGCTAAAATTAACAAGTCAGGAAATGACAGATGTTGGCGAGGATGCAGAGAAAGGGGAACCCTCCTACACTGTTGGTGGGAATGCAAGCTGGTGCAGCCACTCTGGAAAACAGTATGGAGGTTCCTCAAAAAGTTGAAAATAGAGCTACCCTATGACCCAGCAATTGTACTACTTGGTATTTACCCCAAAGATACAAATGTAGTGATCCAGTGGGGTACCTGCCCCTCAATGTTTATAGCAGCAATGTCCACAACTGCCAAACTATGGAAAGAGCCCAGATGTCCATTGACAGATGAATGGATAAAGAATATGTGGTATATATATTTACAATGGAATACTACTCGGCCATCAAAAACAATGAAATCTTGCCATTTGCAATGCCATGGATGGAACTAGAGGGTACTATGCTAAGCAAAATAAGTCAATCAGAGAAAAATAATTATCATATGATCTCACTTATATATGGAGTTTAAGAAACAAAACATAGGATCATAGAGGAAGAGAGGAAAAAATAAAAACAAGATGAAATAAGAGAAGGAGATAAACCATAAGAGACTCTTAATCTCAGGAAACAAACTGAGAGTTGCTGGAGGGGAGGGAAAGTGGGGTGATGGGGTGATGGACGTTAAGAATGGCAAGTGATGTAATGAGCACTGGGTATTATATAAGACTGATGAGTCACTTACCTCTACCTCTGAAACCAATAATATGTTTATGTTAATTAATAGAATTTAAATTTTTAAAAATGTGAAAAAAAGAAAAACACATTTGTTGACCAGTTACCCTTTAAATTGATGGCTTCTGAAGCAATATAAATTGGAAGTAAATTTTCATATATTGCAGAAAAAATGTTGTTAAACTTTTATTATAGTTGAATAGGATATGTCCTCTTCTGTTTGGATCCAGCTAAAGCTACTACCTAAAAACAGCCAAATATTCCACATTGTAAAAACATTCTAAAGAGAGCTACCATACACATTCACACAGTGCCTAAAATTAGAGGTACGAAAACAGCCTACTTTTTTTCACTTGTTGCTATCCCTTCCCGTGTAAGTGCTGAGTGAAAAATAACAAGCAAAAAATGATCTGACAGATTTGGCTGCCCAAGAGAGTACTATGACAATTTCTACCTCTCCATCTCTCAAGCAGGGAGACTGTGTTTTTGTGTATCTCTGAGTGTATGTGTGTGTGTATGGGCAGAGGAGTGGGGTGGTAAAAGAACTTCTCCCAGAGACTAGGAGTATCTCTAGTATGCATAAGAAGTAGCAGACTGGAAATCTGCTTATGCAGTTGGTTTGCTCTTTTGCATTATTATCAATATGATGAGGGGGGAAGGGAAACTGGAGAGAGACCCAAAGTTGGCATGGGTGGGAGACCTGCATTCTCATGCACTGGATGGCGGAAATGAAATAGTTTAGTGTGTCCCAAGTGGTCCCTGCTGAAGCCCAAGAGTGCTGCCTGCTGGGTGAGGGTTGAAGAAGAGACCGCAGCAAAAGAAAGTTCTGAATAGATTATGGTGGTAGATGCTAGGCAGAAGTCAGTAACGATGAGTGCATGTTGGGTAGCTGAAGCCCATCTGCACTCACACCAGGGTCTGTGCAGTGAGGAGGCCACTTTCAGGACTTCCAAAAGGCCTCACAGTACCCAAGTGAAGAGAATCTGCTACACAGAAACCATGGGCACTCAAGACAAAATGGCAGGGCACTTTTTCCTCTCTCCTTTTTCTCAAGACTCAACAGAACAGTGAAGCCAGAATTTAGCAGGCTGAGAAGGCTGTAGAACAATTATGTTCCCATCTTTCCTGATGCAAGTAGCCTTCTCTTCAATGTGTTCCTGGTCACTTTAGCTCTTTCTTATGGACATTTTTCATTTAATGCTTTGAGCCTCTTCGGAAGATCGCATGCATGTAGATGTGAAGACGATGACTTTTTTGTAAATCACCTTATGTAAGAGGAACGACAGGGACACTGTTTCTTCTGAAGAAGCAGGTCAGAGAGCAGCAAGCGCACGTGGACCAAGGCTGGTGGGGGAGGAACAGCAGGACCTCAGGTTCACCTCTGGGATTCAGGGGTGAGCAGACCCCTGATTGACCCAGTGATTAAATGTTTATATGGTTCCTCTATTCTACTGCAGAGTGTTGAATTTTCAAACTGTGTATCTGGTTTTAGTGTGTTCAAATGTTCATTGTAAAAAAAGTATCTTCCTTAAGACAATGAGTTAGGACCATGTTGTAACTCTTAGGGGGCTAGTCTTTGCCATGCACAGTGTGTTGAGAGGTAGTGTTTAATGACTGTATGCAGGCTTATTTTTATAGCTGCTGTAAACACCAGACCAGGAATATTGAGAAGAATGAAGTATTGGAAACCCAGGTGCCAATACACTTTTTTTTCTTATTGGAAAAAGAAAGTTTGTGTGCAAAAGTTAAGCATTTTGAGGCTTTCTAAATTAGCTTGTGTTGTACTCTGGAATATTGAAAAAAGACACCAGAAAAATATTTGTTTCCATTTGTATTCACAGAGAGCTGCTCCTGGGACATCTAAGGAGCAGAGCCAAGGAGGCAGACAGACTCCTTTATTCTGATCAGGAAAATTAGTAAATAAAAGGCAACTCTTGGCTGCGGTGTCTTTTCCATATTGTTCTGCAGTAGAAGGAGTGTGGGCTGTAATTCTAATAGCAATAATCACTAGTAATAGTTGTCAGCATTCCAACCATGAAAATAATAGTTATTTGTAAAATATTTACTGTGTGACAGATACTGTCCTAGGAATACTGGTATTAAACCCATGTAAGCATCCCTCCAGCGCTCTGAGCTAGTCACTACTAGCTTCCCAAAGGTACAGCTGATGTAACAGAGGCCAAAGGGTTTAAGAAGCCTCCTGGTCACACAGCTAGCCCAGGAGGTCCTGGAGGCTCACCCAGCAATTCAGCCCCAGGTTATGCTCTGATCCATAATAGGAGAGCCCAGTTAATTTTTATTTTAGGTCTGATACAATTCCACACCTCATTCCAGAATTATGAGATGTAGGTGAAAATCTCTCATCATGCTGGTGGATTTATCATTTCCCTCATGGATTGGGTCAGTTTCCCCTTTGTATGTCATCAACATACAGCTCCTATTCTGAGACTATTTTGTTAGATGCACAAGGGCTAAGGACTATTCAATTCTATTTCTAATAAATATTTCAATGTCAAAAACCTCATTACATTACACCAGCTTTCATTGGTTTGCATTTTTCTGTTACATTTTTCTGCATCAGCCAACTTTTGCTTAGATTATGCTGTGGTGGGAAACAGCCTGCTATCTAAGAAGATTTCTAGAACAGCAATGCTTACTTCTCGATTCTGACCTTGTTGGATGCAGGTCAGCGTCAGCTTTGCTCCAGGTCTTCTCCTTCTGGAATCAGGCTGAAGGGGCAGCCTTTATCCCAGTCCAAGGTAGAGACGATAATAGTGAAGACAGAATCATGCAATGATGTTAAAATTCAAATGTGGCATATGTCACTGCTCCCACGTTCCATTGACAGGAGAAAGTTAATGGAAAAAGTTTAATATTCTAACAGAGAAAGGCAGGCAGTAACACGATCTTTGGCCTGTGACTCAGCTTTCCCCTATTCCTTTACTTTTTGTTGCTCTGGGTCCTTTTAGTGCATTTATCTTGCAAGATGTATATAACTAAATTTTAAAATCCAATTTGAGATCTCTTAAAAAAACAGGTAGGCGTTTTCATTTATTTGGCGTTTTATTGACCATTTTGTGTTTTCTCTTTGTCACGACATTTTTCTCACCTCTTTCTTTATTCTCATCTCTTTTAGAGGTGTTCAGACTTTACTGTGCTTTAGAATCACCTGGAGCGCTTGTTAAAGTGGATAATTGAACTACCGCCCAGAGTTTCTTATTTAGCAGGTCTGAGGAGGGACCTGAGAATTTGCATTTCTTATAGGTTCCCTGATACACGGACACAGCTGGTCCAGAGACCACACTGTTCTATGGTATTCACCGTATATTCTCTTTATTTTTTCCTCTTCCCCAGGTGTAAAAAGAAACATAATGATCTTGAAATAGTTAAAAAATTCCTTCTCCTCTTTATACCGTATTATTTTCTAACATTCTATTTGCAACTTATTTTAAGTTTATTTTTCAGGTCTCAAGATAGTTATTCTTCTTAGCATTTTATATCAATGCTACTTCAAATTTATCAACTTCTTTATTTTTTAGTCAACATCTATTGAATTTGCACTATGTGCCAGGGCTTTGCAAGTATTGACTTGCTTACCTCCCATAAAAAGCCTATGACGTAACTGCTATTATTTTTAAAATTCTCATTTTACATGTGGAAACAAGCACAGAGAGGTACAGGAATTTAATCTTGGTTATGTAGGATGGCTGACTCCAGTGCCAACGTCCTTAACCATTCTACCATATTGCTTCATCATGGTGATTTGCACCCCCCACTTTCTGTTTTCAGTTTCCTTCTTCCTAAAGAATATATTTTTACACTTTCTGTGAAGATGGAGGTTAGTAAATTTCCTTAGCTTTTTATTTCTGAAAATAGCTGTCTTCACTCTTGAATGATAATTTATCTTGACAGTTATTTTTCTCCAGAATTTTGAAAAAATTTTTCTAGCATCTTCTGCCTATTGTTTTTAATATTGAGACATCTAATCATCCATCATTTCTTTCTAAAAGAAGTCTGGTTTTCTTTGGGCTTGCTATTTTTGCGTAGAGCCCAACATGGGGCTTGAACTCATGACCTTGAGATAAAAACCTGAGCTGAGATCAAGAGTTGGATGCTTAACTGACTGAGGAACCCAGGAGCCCCTCTTTGAGCTTGCTATGAAGATTTTTTTTACTTTACATTTAATTTTGCATATTCACCATGACTTGTCTATTTGTTGGCTTGATAGAACTCTAGAAGACACAGGTCTTTCTTCATTTCTGGCATTTATTTCAGATATTATTATTTTGAGTTTGCATCTCTCCTGTTCACTTGTCCTATTCACTTGGACATCCTGTCGGATATATGTCAGGCATATTCTGGACATTCTCATTCTACGTTTCATATCTTAGTATCATATCTTAATAGTTTTCTCTCTTCACAGTTTGTGCTACATTCTTGATTTCTTCAGATTCATCTTCTAATTAACTAGAAATCTCCTCAGATAGCCTAATTTTATTCAATTCCTTCCATTTCAATGGCTTTAAAAATCTAGAAGTACTAGTGGTTTATTTTTCATATGCTGTTTTTATATTATGATGCCCTTCTAATATGATGTCTAAATTTCTTATATTTATTTATCTTAAATATAATTATTTTATATATTTTAAAACATTTTCCTGTTTGCAGTTCTTGGGGTACTAATTTGCCTTTTTAAAAATCAGCTGATTTTCCTCTCAGAACGATTCACTTATGTGTTTTGTACTGCTTTATTGTAAGCTCATCTTCAGAAAGCTTTTCTCTCCTCTGGCAATCTCATAAGTATGAAATTCTTAAATCTTCTCAACAAAACTACTTCAACTTTGCCTCCTTCAAAGCCCTACAGTAGTGAGCAATTCTGGATGAATTCTGAGTTTAATATCAGCTTGGAATTCTTTCCTTATGCAAGCAGTTTACATTCATTCAATAAATGTTGACTAAAATATGTAAGTAACTCTACATTATATTTGTGTGGGGTGAGCCTTTGTTTGGATGACGGTTCTCCACCGTAACTCTGAGAGAGATGTCAGCCCTTCTAATTCACTGCTTTCTCAGGGCATCGAGTCAGGGTGTGCTATTCCTTTCTCAAGAAGGGGAGAGCATTTGGGAAGCTAGATTTTATGAAAGGAATTCAAGTCCCCAGCACCTACTTCATGTTGCTGCAATGTCAATGTCTTATTTCCTGCCCTAGTGATGTTTACAAATCTCTGTGTGTGTGTCTCCCTCATTTAGGTACATAACTTGAATCTTTTGTCAGATTTGGACAATTCTCAGCCATTTTCACTTCAAATATTTCTTCTGCACATTTTTTTTTCTCTTTTTAACTTCTGATATTCCAGCGACATGTATGTTAGGGTTTTTCTGTATGTTTATGTATGTTATCCATATTTTAAATTTATTTCTGTTTTTTAAAATTACTTTTCTCTGTGTTTAGTCTGGGTATTTCCGGGACCTACTTTTCAGTTTACTAATATACTCTTCAGCTATTTTTAACATATTAAATCCATTTATCAAATTCGTATATTCATTTGTAACGTGTTCCAGAATTTCAATTTGATTCCTTTTTGTAGGTTTCAGTTCTCTGCTGAGGTTTTCCATCTTGTCAGTTGTATTTTGAGCATTTTAATCGCCATTACTTTAACTCCCATATTGGTCTGTTGGTTATCTCCAATGTTGGATAACTTATAATCCTGCTTCTATTGATTATTTTCTTCTCTTGTCTTCTTTATTTGGTATGATTGATAACATTTGATTGAATGATGAAAAGTATATCTGAATCATTACAGAGATGATTTGAGGATCTGAATGATGTTATCTTTATCCAGACAGTGTTTAGTTCAGCTTCTTGCAAGTGGTTAGAGACATATCAAATTCATTCAGTCTGGGACTTAGCTGATTCAAATCTAGGTTCCTGTCTCTGTCAGGACTGGTTTATATTCAATTTGTCCTTATTCATGGGGTAAAGCACTTCAGCATCCCACCAGAATCTGGGATGTTTACAAGAGCCCCAAAGAGGGCCCCTCCCCCTTGGTGGACCTTGAAACCCAAATTTGACTCCCAGTATCATGAGGCTATTGAAAGCTCCTATCCATCATTTCCAGCCTGGCTTCTCGGCCCCTAGTGGTTACTTGCCCATGGGTAAGCACCTTGTGAAACAGAGTCAAAAGACAGGCTCACCTCCCTGTGCTTCCTTCTATTCAAGGACACATCAAGCAATATCCGGGTATTTGCTACATTGTTCCTTCCTATTTAAGACCCCAGGTCTGGCATGGCTCACTCTGTTATAGGGGAGATGACTGGCGTGTTGCCTACTCCCTGTAGCAGATTCTGTATAAACAGAATCTGGGACCCTTGCTCAGGGCAGGCGGCATCTTGATCTCTCTTATCACTTCTTCTAGCTCAGAGATTGGAACTCTCATTTATAAGTATATTAAGGTCTCTGACCTATCCAGAAATAATATTCCTTATATTTTCTTGACATATATGTCAATTTTTGTATAAAAAAAAATCAACCAACTATATTTTTTTTAAAAAGAAGGGAATTTTAAAAGAAATTTTCAGAAATTCTTGTCGAACATGCTGCTTGTCACATTGGTCTACCTTACCTAAGAACAACAGATAATCGGCACAGAGATGTTAATTCTCTGCTCCTATTCTAGGAAAGGGAATTCATTACACGGTGGTTTTTGGGCATCTAGGCTTCATGTAGGGGTCTTTCTAAAGGTGTGTCCCATGAGAGAATTCTTTTGGGATTAGTCTTCAAGTTTTATTATTTTTTTAACTCTAATTATTGAATTGCACTGCACAAACTGATGAATATGGGAAGATATGACATCTTTTATATTACATAAAACTTTATATGTAACAATATTTGTTGCTTAGGTCCTGCACATTTCTCAGATTGCCTATTCTTAGCAATTTTATGGGAATTTTTGTCACTGGAAAGAAAGTAATTTGTTTCCATTTCCTTTTTGAGGTATGTATTGCTTCTTTGTAAGGAAGTCCTTAACTTCTGTGTATTGATCTTTTATTAAGCCACCTTACTGAACTCATTAATTCAAATCCATTTTCAATTGATTTGTTTTTGCATTTTCTAATTATACAATCATAGAGTTTGCTATGACTCAACTGTTTAACAAAATAGTTACGCAGAAAAATTCCCTAACTGCATTACAAATTAATTGCCAAACTCTGAGAATATCTAGGGAGGCTGATAATTTAAGTTTCTTTGTCCTAAGGGAAGTGGGCAAAATCCTGACAGTGAAAGTATGCAACCACAGAATGCAGCCGGGCCTAACAGGCTCTTTTTCTCATTATTTCCATGGATTTGTGGAAATTCAGTCCATACAATGAAGGGTATCAGTTTCTAGACCTCTGACAAGAAAACTTGGTTTATAGTCATGAATTACTCCACTTTGATAAGACATTTTTTTTTGGAAGAAAAAAAGGCTTTCAGAAAAATCTTGTAACTATTTTTTAAATGAATAGAGATTTACTATTTTTCTTCTCTATGATTAGATGAGCCTTTTAAGTTTTGTGAGTGATAGGTGTTGAAAGAAATATTGGTGTCCTTCTCATGCCTAGGGTGTGCACAGATTTTTAGAGAGGGACATAGTTATAGACTTCTCAAATGGTGCTGGTGGTTAAGAAGAAAAGTCAGGAAATGATGAGGACTCAAGAACATGCCATCTGGATGTTCTGCTCTAATAATACCATATCCAGTGAGATTATGTGCTTAATAGTATAAACCATGACTCTCTCTCTTTGGTAAAATTCAGCTCATGTTCTCTCACTTAATTTATAGATTTTTAAAATAATGTACATCTGAAATTGACCAGGGATTTGACCTCTGTATAGGAACCAAGAGATGAAAAAGAATTTACTACTGTCCCCGATTGTATGAACATCTATTTTACTACACATGGGAACAGAGACTGTTCTGATAATTTTTGACAAACTATATCTGGGTACACACTTAGCCAAAGACAACTTGAGTGCTCAGGACTGCTGAATCATGGGCATTGATATTCTACCTACCAGCTGACAAGGGATACTCAATGTACACATTTTCATATCCTCATCTCTTCCAATTCTAAACCCTATTCTAGAGATATTAACAAGCCATTGATCTGGTAGAAGGTCATTTATATAAACTCTCAATAATGGATGAAGAATACATCCTTTCATTCCTTCACTGGGAAAGAGAAAGGAAATGTACCGTTGTTTTGTAAAGAGCAAATACATTGTAACCCTGATTTGCACCTAACTTACAAATATTCTGAAATTCGGCACAATGACATTTTGAATTTATTTGTTTTTCATAGTCACCTCAGCTATTATAGTAAGTACCTGTAGGAACTAAAATGTTAAAATGTTTACAAAGATGTGAATGTGACCATGGCTGCCCTTTCTAGGTGTGCTGAGGAAAAAGTAAAAGGTAAACTTTGACAAGTACTTTTCAATGAGAAAAAGAGAATAAAAGGAAGTGCCAAGCTTCATGATGATTTTAAATCTAAGCAAGTATTTGATAGCTTTAGTCACCATGAATCAGTTCTCAAATAAGACAGTAGATAAACAAATGAATAAAGATAAATTCATTCTGATTCAAAGTGCAGCCTTCACCAGCAGGGTCCTTTTGACCCGTCCCTTCCGGTGTTCAGCTAAAGAACTTTCTCATTCAATATCCAACTCATCCATTTCTGTCATTTCTTCCCACCCTGATGGCATGGATTGCTCTATGGGACTTCGATTTTCAGAACAGTTTTTAAACATAGTTGAAACCATATCACTAAGGATTCTCTGATGCTTTTCATTCCTTCTTTCCATACATTCACTGCCAAAAGTTTATGGGAGTCTAGGAAGGGGGGTGCTTGAGCAGAGGGGGGATACCATGATGAAGAAACAAGGGCACAGTATGTCTCATGCATACCCAATTATTTCTCTTTAAAGTCTGAAGAGTCGGGCGCCTGGGTGGCTCAGTTGGTTAAGCGACTGCCTTCGGCTCAGGTCATGATCCCGGAGTCCCGGGATCGAGTCCCACATCGGGCTCCCTGCTCAGTAAGGGAGCCTGCTTCTCCCTCTGACCCTCCCCCCTCTCATGTACTCTCTCTCTCTCAAATAAATAAATACATCTTTAAAAAAAAAAAAAAGTCTGAAGAGTCTTATTTAGCCTGGTGGCATCCGTCTACTTTCAGATCTCATGGCTCTGTCTGTTGGCCATATGTAATTTTTTTTCAGGTAATTATGAAGTCACCTATTGGAAGGGATGTGCTTTGGGACTTCCAGTTTCCTGTAGGATAATGATGGCTGCCTTATTTTTCCACATATCTGCAACATCATACCCCTCAACCAGGACAGCAAATAAAACCACATGTTTATAACATAACCAAGAAACAGCAACAACTATAAACCTCGCTTTACAAGTACATAAAAAAAGAATAGCAGAAAATCAGGAGAAGCATCGGGAAAGGGGCTGACAGGTTGCAGACTGCAGGGGACCAAGCCCAGGAAAACCTTGTCCCAGAGAAAGAGAAGCAGTCCTCCAAGGTTTGATGGTAAAGAAACAGAAGCAAGCAAGTGGTGAAGAACAATATTCCTAAAGAATCAAAGGGAGTTAAAATTAGCAGATGCCCAGCCTCAGCCCATCTCCACCAAGTGCATACCTATAGAAGAGGCCCTGAAGAACCAAACCAACTAAGCTAGTCAATTCCCTGATCCTTCCTTTTACCTGTAATTTTTTGGAAAATGTAGTATTTAAAAATAAATAAAAAGCAAAGCAATATCCATACAGAGCTACTAAAGGAAAAAGAGATGAAATATATAAGCTGGTAAAAATAATTTTCTTTAAAAAACAAAGCGTAGGAAAACTGGAACATAGTACCCCTACCTGTATTAAGTGCCCCCAAACAGGTGATTGAAGACATAAGAAAAACAACAAATATCAGAGTGTCAAATCTTGGAAGAGATACGGAAAAAATAGACATGCACAGGTACAAAAAGGAAAAATCAGTAAAATATGCATAATTGGAATCCCTGAAGAAGAAAAACAAAACAATGGAGCAGGGCTAATATTTATCTAAGAAAACTTGCTCAACATTAAGGAAACCAGAATGTACATATTGAAGGAACCTATTGTGTACTGGGGCAATTTGAAGAAATGACTGACTCCAGGATATACTCCAGTAAAACTATGGATTTTAAGAATAAATAGAAATTTCTTTTAGCTCTCAGGTAAGACTAAGTCACTTAAAAAGGAAAGAAAGACAGTTTAGGATCAGATTTCTCAGCCTCTACATAGAAAATAAGACAATAATGGAACATCCCTAGAAGAATTAAGAAAAGGAAGTGTGAAGGGATCTTTAAACTCTCAAGGCCATAGAAATACATTTTAACGTTAAAAAAAGAAAATCTTCAGGAAATACTGTCCTCAGGAATCTCTGAGAGGAGAAGTTTTACCTGATAAAGATAAATATCACCAAAGAACTGATGTTGAGAATCTAGAATATTTAGTTGTATAACTATAATACAAATTCAAATCTTTCTAATTACTCCCCAAAAGACACCCCCCATACACACCAAAAAAAAAAAACCAACTAGTATCACATACAGAAAGAAACATAGTCAATATAATATACACAGTGAACAAAATATAAAGTAATATAACAGAGACCAATTGTATCCAACATAGTTATGATTTTAAAGAATTTATCTCACATATTAAAAGAAAAATATTTTCAGACTGATTTACAAAGCAAAATACATGCTGATGGGAATGTAAAACTACAGATACTCTGGAAAACACTCTGAGAGTTTGTCTTAAAAAACCAAACACATACTTACCATATGACTCAGAAATGGAATTCTGAGCCTTTATCCCAGAGAAATGAAAATCTATGTCCTCATAAAACCTGTACATCATTGCTCATAGAAGCTTTATTTCTAATACCCCAGAACTCAAAACAACCAAGTTGTCCTTAATAAGTATATGGTGAAAAAACAAAACAAAACAAATTCTGGTACATCCACTTTGTGGAATACTACTCAGCAATGAAAATGAATAAATTATTGATACACCCAACAACTTGAATAAATATCTAGAGAATTAACTTTTGATACATGTGGATAATTTGGATAATTCAGCATTGTGCTGAATGTGAATATCTACAGAATTGTGCTACTCTCAAAAGGTCACATGATTCCATTTATATAATATTCTTGAAATGACATAATTGTAAGCTGGAAAACAGATGAGTTGGAGATGGTCAGGGGACAGTGGTGAGTGTGACCATCCAGGAGTAGCACAGGAAGGTTTTATAGAAAGAGGCAGTTCTTTATCTACACTGTAGTGCTGACTACAAAAATCTACACATGTGTTAAAATGACACATAATATATACACACATGGTACCCATATATTAAATTCTAGCTTTGATGTTGTACTGTATTTATATAAAATATAACCATTGGGGAAAATTGGGTGACCAGTAACTGAAGCTCTCTATATGATGTTTATAACTTCCTATAAATCTGTAATTATTTATACATAAAAAGTTTAAAACACTATTTTAACATTGGTCCTTCCAAAGCATCCACTTCATGTTTTCTAGGAAAAGGAAATAGGTGTCAAGAATTGTGAAGGAGCTAAGATTTTGCTTTACTTAGAAGCTAGCAATTCTATATGTTGTTCTTACATGGATCCTGGCAGATGACAAGAGACTCCCGGGTCAGAGAAAAAAGACTTTTACTCAAGACATGGCAAACAACATGAGTATCAGCAGGTTTTGAACCGTTAGAAAATCTTGACAAAGAATAGCACCATGGGAGGAATCCCACTGCCTAATATTAAGGTTTATGGTACAGCTGCAGCAATCAATGGTGTGGTCTTGGCAGGGGAGAAACATAGATCAAAGGAACAGAATAAAGAATACTGAAATAGATGCACATAAATGTGCCAAAATGATTTTTGACAAACACGCCCAAACAATTCAATGGAGGAAGAATAACCTTTTCATTAAATGATGCTGGAGCAACTGAACATCCATAGGCAAGAACACCTCATCCTAAGCCCCATACCTCATACAGAAGTTAGTCCCAAATGGTTCATGGACTTAAATGTAAGAAATAAAACTGAAACTTACTGAAAAGTAGGAGAAAGGTCATAAGGAATGAAGACTAAGTGAAGAGTTCTTAGATTTGACACCAAAGGAATGACTTATAAAAGGAAAAATTTATAATTTGAACCTCATCAAAATTAAAAACTTTTGCTCTGTAAAAGTCCATGTAAAGAAGATGAAAATACAAGCCACTGGCTGGGAGAAAATATCTGCAAACCTCCTCTCTGACAAAGGAGTAATATAGAAATTACACAAAGAACTCTCAGAACTCAATTGGAAAAAATAATTTTTTTAAAAAATATTCCAATTAGAAAGTGGGCAAAAGACATTTGAATAAAGAGAATATATGGATGACAAAGAAGCACATGAAGGTATGTTCAACATCTACTTGCCATTACGGAAACACAAATTAAGACCACAGTGAGAAATCACTACACATCTATCAGAATGGCTAATATAAAATAAAATAATGACAATAGGAAGTGATGGTAAAGATGTGAAAACACTTGACTACTTATAAGTTCTGGTGGGAATGTAAAATGATATAAGACTCTGGAAAAACTTTGACACTTCTTATAAAACAAAACAAGAATCTACCATATGAACCAGCAGTTGGCCTCTTGAGCATTTACCTCCAATAAATAAAAATCTATGTTCACACAAAAAACTCTACATGAATATCTATCCAACTTTAATTGTGAAGGTCCCAAACTGGAAACAACCCATATGTCCTTCAGTGGGTGAATGGCTCAACCTATTGTGATGAAGGCACACCACTGAGCCACCCAGGCGGCCCTCATTCTGCCCCTTTCATAAATATATCAAGATATATTCAAGAGAATTATGTTGAGCGGAAAAAGGCAATTCCAAAAGATTACATACTGTATGATTCCATTTATGTAACAATTTGAAAAGGAAACATTTTAGAAGTGGAGGACAGATGTCAAAAGTTAGGAATAAGAGTGAGGTGGGGTTGGATGGAATTGGGTGTCCATATAATAGGGTAGCAGGAGAAATGCTTGTGTTGGAGTTGTTCAGTATCTTGACTGTGGTGGTATAAACACATGCACAGTCATACACATGTGTGCACACACAAGTGAAAATAAGATTAGGCAAGTCTGAAGATTGGTGAATTGTAACAGTGCCAATATCCTGGTAGTGATATTATATTATCACTTTGCAAAATGCCACTATTGAGGTCTCTGTTAGTTCTTACAACTGTAGATAATGTACTTCAATAAAAATCTCAATTAAAAAAATAATAACATTAATGGTTTATAACACACTGAGTATAAAAGGAATCCATGAGCCTACAGTGATACTAGAATCAGAAAATTTTCAAAGAAAATATACATACACAATGAGGAAAACCCTTGCTTAAATACTAAAGTCACCCAGAAAGAGGAAGAACGATAGTATTTTTTTTTTGTATTTTGTATTTTTTTTGTCTTTGTATTTCAGATATCAATGCGATATTTGATTCAGGCAATGATCATCAATGGATTCTTAATTTATTGGGTTAATGTTTGTGAGGAAAAGAATATTAATTATAAACAAAAACAACTTTTACAACAGGGAAATCTAGCAAAATCTACCCTATCCAAGTGACTGAAGTTATCACCACCCACAAGGGGACAAACCCACATTGTGTTCCTTGTAATGTTAGGCTGTGAGAAACCTAACATCACTTATGCAGTTGTTTTTGGAAAAATGTTTAACCTGAGAAACCAAGATGGCAAATCCAGGTTGGGGGATATTGTAAAAGACAAGTTCCCATACTCTTCCAAAATATTGATATCTTGGAAGACAAAAAACATAAAAGCAAAACAAAAAAGGGAGAGACAGAGATAGGGAGACAGACAGAAAGAATGAAAAAAGGCAGACAAAGTAATCTAAATTAAAGGAGACTAACAATGACAACTAAATGCAGTGAGTAATTCTTGAGTGAAATCTGGAGCAAAAAGTAAAAAGAGTAAAAAGTAAAAATTGCTCTGCATCCATTTGGGGAGAGGGGAACATGGAGTATGGATTGTATTATTTTATCAGTAGTAAGTCTTGAATGTGATCACATACTGTATTTAAATAAAAGAAGATCCCTTAATGAGGAGATAAATATCAATATATACAGTAGGTATTATGTCTGGAACTTACTTTCAAAAATTTAGTTAAAAGTACAGAAAGGTGAAGAGAGACAGGGAGAGTGAAAGAAAAATAAATATTGCAAAATATTTACTGCTGAGTTCAACTGCAATCCTTATATTTCTATCGAACTCTTCTGAAGTTTATAATCTTCAAAATGAAAAAATTTAAGGGTTATTAAATGCCCCCAAAGTAATAAAAAGTAGGCTGGCATCTTTGCTTTCAACAAGCTGAGTGAGGGTGGTGGGAAGCAAGGTGAAAAGGGGTGCAGTTTCCCACCGCAGATAACGTTCCTGCAGATGGATCCTCGTGTTTTCCACGCTGTTGCTTGCACGTGGCAAGATGGTTGCCACGGCAGTTGGTTGTGTGGGGTTTTCGGATCCTATGTCATTCAACACTATTATCTTTAAGGAGCTAGTTGAAAATTCAAGTCAAGAGACCACATCTTAAAGTAAGAGTCATTTGGAGGCTGCATTCTCATTGCAGAGATTCCCAAGCAATATAATTAGCACGGACACTGGAAATCTAGCTCACAAGTCAAATAATGATTATGTTAGGTGTGAAAAAACACAATAATAAAAAGGTTGAATTATTGTCACAGTTTCAGCATCTGCTTCTGTGAAAATGTTAGTTCTTAAGCTTTGTTCCAGACTTAATGAATTAGAAACTCTGGGGTGGCTCTAAATTTTTATCTAATTCTTCCAGTAATATTAATCAGCTAAGGTTTGTGGACAACTGGCATAAAGTGTTATTGCTATTGTTGAAGTATAAAAACAAATCCAATTAAATTTTCCCATTAAATATTTTCATAATCAGTCTAGTCAGTGATTATGTGGAAATTGTGGAACAGCATTAACAATACTTCCTGTGTATTTTGTCATTAAGGTAGGGCTCAGTTTTTATGAAGATAAGCAGAAAACCTATTTGAAAGCAAGTGGCTAGCACAGAATTATAAATTTGTTCCTGGGATGCTGGCATTGAGAAAAACAGGTGAAGAGTCTACTGTTAAGAAAAAAAAGAATAATGAAAAGCATCCTGAAAGAGATGTCTGATTGCTAAATGGTTATATTTCTCTATACATCCTTGGAATAAGGAAATAATTTGTAGTGTCTTGTTAGCCTTAACATCACATAAAGATATTCTGTCATTTCTTTTAATGAAGTTTAAATGTCATGATTCTACAGCAGCAGAAGTCCCCCTATGACCCAGCTGTCCCCTCCATCACACTCCTCGGCCCCTGCATCTCTGCTCCCAATCTAATGTTATTGCTTCTGTCATTTTGCAGGCAGGTGGTGAAGTTTCTGCCACAAGTGGGGCAGTTTTTCTGTTGCTACCGGCCATGCAAAAGACACCGCTCTCGGAAATCACTTTGCGTGTTTGAAGAGACTGAAGGCTAGGCAACTTGTCCAAGGGCATTGAGCTGAATGTAGGAAAGAATTCCCAGGTGTCTGACTCCAAAGTGTTCTTCTAATACAATTGTGCCTCTTATGAGCTAAGGATGAGATGAAAATTGCTTAACAGGGAAACACAAACTGGTAAGAAAGCTTAAAGCCCGCGGGATTCTCTTTGCGACAGCTTCGAGAACCCATTTCGAAAAAACAGATCGACTGACAAGGAAAAGAACGGGAACGCCGGCTGGAGGCGCTGTTTTGGTCCTGGGTGTGACCAGCAACTTCTCAGTTGGCAACAGGAGAACAGCACCGGGGTAAGGCTAGAAAGTGTGTCTGGCAAAAGTACTTGGATTTTATTAGGCGTTACAGAGACATTGAAGACTTTTTAAATTTGTTTGTTAGAACTGTGCCACACGTTAATCCAGCATTGGTCTATGCCACAAACTGAGGAGAGAGGCTGGAGTCAGGAGGACTATTAAAATGATCCCTAAGAAAAGGCCAACATGCTCATGGTTACCTGGGAAACAGGCAACGGACGGACCCTCATCATCAACTAATAGGGCCATGATCCAGCTACAAAATTCAGAAGAGGACAAGGGACACCGGGAGAGAGAATTCTAGTCTAAGTGTAGGGACAGAAAAGAAATAGGAATATCATGGGTAGAAATACTCAGTTAGATACTTCTTGGCCAGTTAATCATGCCGATTTGTCTCTTGTGCCTTGTTGGCATTCACCTTTTTTTCTTTCTTCCCCACTCTATCTCTCTTCCTCCCTACTCTCTTTCACACTGTAACAGCAAAGTTGAATAGTTTCAACAGAGACTGTATGACCTGCAAAGCCTAAAATATTTACTATCTGGCTTTTACAGCAAAAGTTTGCCAACCTCTGCTTTAGAGAGACATCAAAGGCAATAGGATGATTATTGATCTGGGAATTGGAAACCCTGAGTTAGTTCCTATTCTCCCAAACAGCAGTGGGCTTCAGGTAAAACATTCAACCCTTTTGAAACCAAAGCATGTTGTCATTAAGTAACTGAGCATGAGCGAAATATAGGTCTCCTATTCTTGGAAGATCATGGAAATAAGAAGAAAGAAGTCATTTAAAAAAAAAGAAACTTAAAAATTTGCCAAATAATGTATCAAGATCCTTTGATATTTTGCTGAGTGTTTTATTAACTCACCAAAATAAATATGTAACTTCCATTATCAAAGGCTTTGACAGTTGGATATATTTCCCTTTGCAAAATAAAAAAGGATAAATCATTATCATTTACCCAATGATTGGTGGAGCCCTTCTTTCAAAACTGTGGATATGGGGAGAAGTTAAAAAGTAAAATGGTTTTTGTGTGTGTGTGTGTGTGTGTGTGTGTGTGTGTGTGTGTGTGATAAAATATGAACCACTAGATAGTCTCTAAGGTCTCCTTCAGTTCCAGAGTCCTGTGAACACAAATATACCACATAGATACTTCAGAGATGCTGTGATCACATCTCTCTCTTTTTCTCCCTGAATAATGAGACAGTGAGAAAACATCCAGGGGGGAGTGGGGGGGGGGGCGAGTGGTTAATACAAAGATAAAATGGAGTCATGTAAGCCCGTAAGTTTGGTAATTGCTGAACTGAATAAGGGTAAGTGTCTTTTCATTGCTTTTTAACTCTCTTTTTAAAGCTTTTAATATGTAAATGTTCCTGATGAATTTTCAAAAGGGGAGACATATTACATTGTATTTCCCAAACTCATATGACCATGAAAATTCATTTTCCTGAACATCTCTTGTGACCTCTTTTCTACAGAAAACACTGCTTTAAATAATGACAAACTGCTAGGTAGATTTATGACAGCATCACAGTGAACGGCAAGAGTAACTTTCTTGTAAGGCAGATCAGGAGGGTACATGGGGGGCACATTTGGGGGTGCTCTCCACTGAAGACTCCAGGTAATGATTCGGCTACCAGATGGCGAATGCAGGGTTTGGAGGTGAGAAGGGGTTCTGCCACTCAAGACTAAAAAAACCTAGTTTTTAAAACACACACATACACAAACTCACACACACACACATACACACACTATCTCTCTCTCTCTCTCTCTCTCTCACACACACACACACACACACACACACACACACACACACCCTAGAACTGAACTAGCTACTAGACCAAAGTCACTTCACTTACCTACACCTTCACTTCCCAGGCTGTGTTTTTGCCTTTCCAACCTTTTTTTACCTTTAAGATGACTCTGAACTTCATTTAACCAGACTTCATTTGCATAAATGTATGTGTTTTGCAGTTACTGGAGCACAAAATGTGACTTATAGATATAGCATCTGGCAGCCCCGATCGTAGGTTTAGGAAGATCCTAACACTTGCAAAGAGTGGTTAAGTCCCTTTAGCATGTAGCAATCAGGGGGAGGCATGGCGAAGGTATGCAACTCCTGGAAGGTGGCAAGGAAGTGTCTTAGTCTGCGTTTCCCCAGAAAGCAAAGCCTGAGGCAAACGACTTTAGTCACGGAGAAGACTTTTCTTTACCTTGTCCTTCAGGGACACCATGGGTGAGGCTGTAATGTGGCAGAAACGCGTTTCTAGCTAGAACAGACATATCTTGCTATTGATTCTGAGAACCAGGCCTAGATTGTTTCCTTCCCCTTTAGGTGGTCTTAGAGAATCTTTCATAAAGCCACAGGTATGGGATGAAAGAAAGGCACCAGGGCAAGAAAGATACATGATGGGCGGGTCTGTGCCACCTTGTGTCATCGGGACCTGTTAAGACTTGTTCCTGAATATTCCCATTGTAAAGTGCATTGCTGCTGTGTCCACTTCACCTTGAGATCTGGTTGATTTACTAATCTCCAGCTCACAGAAGGTCGCTCCTGTCACATAGGCACTGGGTGCCCTATGGTCCAGTAATTATTCCCTACCAAGAGCATCATCATGTCAGGGGCAATCTTAAAATGGAGAGCAGTTCTCCAGAAAGGCCATGGACACATTCCACATCACTAGGTCTCTGCAATGCAGAATTCTTACTGGGGCTCTCACTAGACCCCAGCCGGCATTCCCAGAGAACACAGACGCTGACAGCACTCTCCTATCTCCTGGATCACGCAGTTCCACGGTCAGGAATGCCTACAACACAGCAACTACACGCTGAAAAGTCCTTTCTGCTCTGGACGCCACTGAAAACTGGCGACCTTCCAAGCAAATCAAGAAATGGCTTGGAAAAATACGCTGAAATATGATATATGTTATATCCAAAGTCCAAAGAAGCCCCCCAAACACCAAACCTCTTTCTGAGCGGCTGGGATGCTAAGTGTAACATCATGTCCTCCCTCCGGGACTTGCAGCTGCCCCCCCCGCCCCGAGAATCCCACCGCTTCGACTTCCATCTGTACCTCATCCTTGTTAACCACAAGTGAAAGTCTGGGTAACTGCGATGTTACTGTATGCCAAGAGTAATCACCATGTGTTTATAACCAGAAATCGGATCCCCCTGGCTATCCACCGGGGGAGTAACCCAACTCTCAAAATCTGTGCTGAGGGTGTGCTGTCTAAAGCCTTTCCTGGTTCTATGGCAGCATGAGTAATTTAAAAAAGCAAAGCCTGAAGCCAAGGCATATGTGGTCCCACTTTATTAGAAAGTACCCTCATGAAAGAGCAATGGAGGAGAAGGGAAAAAAAGAAAGCCAATATAGAGATGTGCTAGTGAGTTGACCACAGCTACGTGCAAGTAAGTTCTCCATCTGGCGGAGCTGTCTTCAGAGATGTCGTAAGACCTGTCTCATGCCAATCCATATGGAGAGAAAAAGAGCAACATATTTAATCCCTGGCTCCCACCTCTCACTGGGGGAAAACGGTTTACACCAGGGGCTTTTAGCACCTGCTACGATGTCCTAGTGCCAATCAGGATCCCACAGTACTTAAAGCCCCGATGTCAACAGCAAAGCCATGGGGCAGAGTGATAGCGATAGCCACACAGTGTGTGCACTGTAAGTCTGCCCCACGCTGATGGCCCCTGGAGCCACCTTGTCGTACCGGCAGCTCCAGCTATAACTAGAACAAGAGCCGTCAGAGACAGGAAAACGCCAGCGAATGCAGAGAAAACAAAGAGGATAATTGAGGAATAAAATTCAGCACATTGGTGGTGGGAGGTTACTTAGAAGGGAAGAAATTTTAAGGAAATAAAAGATTAACAAAGGATACACCCTGAGCAAAGTAATCTATGAAGAACTGGGTAAGAATGGTTTAAGCATTAAGAGCATTTCAGCTTTGGAGCCCCCTATGTGGGGAGTCTGCTAGGAAATCAATACAAAACGAATCGGAAGAATGCAAAATAGCAATGAGGATTTGGTTAAAGTTAGAGTCACTTAAGCATTATTCCTTGACTCTTCTCAGCATTATGCCCTCAGAAAAGAAGATGGACAGGTGTAGCCGTGGCAAAGTTAGGTTTTACTGCTGGTACAGCCTGCGCTGTGCAAGGTCAAAGGGAGAACAAAGCTAGCAGAGCATGCATCTTTAACCCTGGTGGTTAGGGAAGATTAAGAAAAGCCAAAGCAATTTTGAAAAGAAGAATGTTGGAGGGCTTACACTACCAATTCCAGGACTTCACCGTAAATAAAGCCCTAAGTCATTAAGACGGAGTGGTTTTGGCAGAGACAGACACAGAGATAAAGGAGGCAGAATAGTCTATATAGGGACCCACACGTGGATGACTGATTTTTTTTAAAGCACTATATATTTTAAAGAGTAGGATAGACTATTTAAAATACGGTGTTAGAACAACAGCGTATCTTTAGGTAAAAAGTGAACCGTGGCTTCTTCCTCACTCCATACACAAGACTTTACTTAAAATGGATCCTACACCTACAGATGAAAGACCCCCCATCCATACGTCCAACTACCCTTCCTTTACCCTTCATTAGCCACACCAGTCATCTCGCTGCAGCTAGACCTGCAGCTCCATCTGCCTGAATCTCCATAATTTACTGGCTTGCTTAATTCAGTTGTTTGCTCAATTACCACCATTGTAAGGAAGTCTTGCCTAAACACCTCACTGGAAAATGTCTGTGTAATCCTCGCTCTCTTTCCAATCTCTTATCCTGCCTTATTTTTGTTCATTGCACTTATTACTATCTGAAATGACATGTTCATTTGCTTCCTTGTCTGTTGTCTGTCTCCCCATCTAGAATGTTCTCTCAGGATCTGGGTTTTGTCTGTCTTGTCATTTTTCTAACCTTAAACAAAGAGTAGGCAGCCAATAAATATTTATAAAATGATGAAATAACAGCAAATATATTAGTTCTGGTGAATAACATTTTTCTCCTCCTAATTACATAATATCTAATTCATAGAAAAGGAATACATATCAGAGGTCACCTTATCTGACTCACTTAATGTTATAGAAGAGGAAACCGGAAAATCTGACATGCTAAGTTCAGCTCAGGTCGTAAAGAACTCAGACTGAAATCCATGTATCTTGACAACCACTCTACCAGATCTCCTTGAACATGGCAAAAAGCATTATCAGTTCTGTGACTTTCTGTTTTCTTGGAGAAGGTGACGGTGTAACTTTATAATGGTATACAAAGGTGCATTCAAATCTTAGAGTGTCTGAGATTTGTCAAGAGAAAATTTCAGTCAGTCCTCACGATCACCATGATATATATATATATATATATCATATATTTCATTGTATATATTATGAAAATATCATATATTTCATATATATATATATGAAAGAGACTTATTATTCATTTAGAGACAAGCTTAAATGTCTAACCAGCTTACCCAAAGCCATCTATTATTTTGTGCTGGACATCTGAACTCAAGTCATATAACTGCATTTTCAGAGATTTTATGTTTGGCCTTGTTTTTCGAGAGGAGAGGATATGGAACCATATTATACTTTTTTGGCTGGGGGAAAACTTCCTTCTGTTTCTCTAGTTATGATTGGATTAAAGTCACTGCTAAATTAATAGCCTATTTTTCTGTCTTCTCATGAAAGGTTGTCAATATTACTTTCTCATGTTTATTCTTTTCTTTTTTCTTCTAAAGCCTAAAGCCCCTGGTGAGCCAATGACAGCCATTTTCAATTCTCATCCCCTTATTCAACATTCAAAATAGGACACTTTTGTTTTGAGTTAAAATATTTGTCAAAGGGTCTCACAATCGTCTCTCCGACATCAACTACCCACTGTGACACGTTTCTACTTAGCATGTTTTGCCAGAATTTCAGAGTGAGAATGGCACCTTAGATGTCACTGAGTGACTAGTTGGGTGGCTATCTCTAGGTGACTGTGTTTTATTAGTTAAAACCTATTTAGATAGGTTCTACTTAATGTAAAATAGGTTTGAAAGGGAAAAAATAGATTTTTTTGATTAATTTTTCTGTTTAAAATCCCTAGTCAATAAAAATTTGGTATATAATTCTGAATTTGGCCAAAATAACTCAGAAGCTACAACTTAGTTGCAGTGTTTGTAATCTTGGAGATGTCAGAGAAATCCACAGGGAAAAACATATTCTGCAAGAGAAAACAAGCTATATTTTCAGGAAGTTTAGCTTCATGGTTAAGGGTATAAGCTTTGCATGGGAGTCTTTTGGTTTAAACTGAAGGTCTAAAAATAAAAAATAAAAATAAATCAATTGCAGCTCTGACACTTGCCAGATGTATGAGCTTGGGCAATTTCTTAAACTTTCTTACCATCATTTTCTTATCAATAAAATGGGAGTATTCACTGCATATGACTATTGTGAGGAAAACCAGGTTAATTCCAGCCAACGCTTTATAGGCATAATGACAAATAGCACGTGCTTAAGAGTTGTTAGCTATTATTATTCTTTTTCTTGTGAGGGTGTTACACCTACACTGGGAAGAAACCCATTGATTAAAACATTAGTTCTTAACAAATCAATGAAAGCCATAGAAACAAGAACCTGAAAGAAAGGTCAGGAGATTCATGGATTCTCTAAAGTTCATACATGTACCAGAGATGGAGAATGTCTGACTTCAAGCTGTAAGCTTAGTAACTGCTGTTGGATGGAGGGCAGACAGGGCTGAAACCAGTGTAAACCGTGATGCTCCCAGGACATCCAAACTGAGGACTTCGTAGTAGCCAGAGAGGATGGTATCTAACCAGGACAATTGCTACAGCTAATGATTTCTTCTAGGTAGTACTAGAAGAAAGAAAATAGTAGATTACTATTGTTTCTGGAATTAGCTGGATTCTAATATTTATTTTCTTTTGCTCCAAATGATGCTTCTTCTTTTTATATTTGTTGTATGGAAATTTGTAGAATGTATGTAGTTATACATTTATTGACCAATATGTTTTTAAATAAAATACTAAAAGGTGGCTTACTGAAACTGTACATTTTTAAATACTGAGAAACATGTTTAGGGAGATTTTACTTTCAAATATTGTGCTACCATCCACTAGTAAAATCATTTTAGTTGTTAGAAGCCCCCAGGTGACATACCTATGAAAGGATGTGGCCCAAGGTTTCATCCTATGTACAGTATTCTGACACAAGGATTTTCCAACAAGACAACAAAATACCCTAACCCAAGAATTTAGGTTATTTTGGTAATATTTTAAAGGGAAAAAACATTGAACACAGGACTTCGGAAATTTTAAAGATTTTTATTTATTTATTTATTTATTTGACAAAGAGAGACACAGTGAGAGAGGGAACACAAGCAGAGGGAGTGGGAGAGGGAGAAGCAGGCTTCCCTCAGAGCAGGGAGTCCAACGTGGGGCTCGATCTCAGGACCCTGGGATCATGACCTGAGCTGAAGGCAGACGCTTAACAACTGAGCCACCCAGGCGCCCAAGGACTTTGGAAATTTTAAAATAATCAATTTTATAGGTCTCAAACAGGAAATTCAGAACACAAAATGACTTATATTAAAAGACTAGAAAATACATGAATGCATTCTCCAACCCCATACACCCAAACACCTAAGTGTTGATTACATTATACATTACAGACAGTTTCCCAATGTCACCATCTATTAGCTGGGACAGTATGTTCTCCTAAGAAAAATGAACCAAATCTGGTGGTTAGTGATAGTGTGTACAAGTTTTTATACTTTATTGCAAGATCATCAAGGAAAATGAACATTCATTTATTAAACTATTGAAGAATGGTAAATATGTTTAAAGATGTATTTAACCTCAAGGTATATATTAAATGATATGTAATAATTTTAAATGTATATAATTATATATAATATACATATCATGTATTTGTATTTAGTAGAATTGTGTACAATATATGTCATATATAACGTATGACATACCTATCATATATCATATATATGATATATACCATATAACATAATTCATATATGATAAATTAACATATGATATACATAAATTTATACAAATATATTATTCATTTATATTTACACATTTTATGTATTTATGTATAATATATGATATAGTTTATAAATTTATTATATATATATAATATATTTGGAGCACCTGGGTGGCTCAGTCAGTTAAGTGCTGCACTCAGCAGGGACTCTGCTTCTCTCTTTCCCTCTGCCTCTACCCCCTGCTCATGCTCTCTCTCAAGGAAATAAATAAAATCTTTAAAAAAATAAAATATTCATACCATTTATTTATAATATATAGTTATATATAATATATAATCATAAAAATAATATATAATTTATAATTATACAAAATAATATATAATTTAATATATGCATAAACATGTATTAAAAATAAATAAGGTTGTGGGCAATAGCATTTACTCAATCATCATGTAGTCAAGAAAAAATGTTAATATTTGAATGCTGGAGACATCAAACAAATCAACCAACCAACATAATGATTTAGTCATGCAACCAGCATAATGATTTACAAGTTGAGTAAATATTAGTGAGTTGTGGTAACAAGAATTAGCACTGAGACTGAGCAGTGACAGAAAATAATGGAAGCTGGTGATCCAGTCAGGTGCAGAAAGTTACCATGTTATCTACTGAAGGTCTCTTGGGCTCAGCTAGTGGGACACTGTCTGTCCATGTCTCAAATTCTACTTACAAATTATCTTCAGGATTCTGTTGGCTGACATTTCTCTAAGGAATCCAGCAGCCTCAAAAGAATCTGGGTTAACTGATTAACAATTGTATCTTCTCCACCCCCCACTGATCGAACTTCTTGATCCAAATAGACAATCAGCAAATATATTTTTCTCAGATAGTCTTTGTTTTCTGTATATTTCCTTAGTGGGTGCTTGATCTAGGAGGGGCACTGTGAAATGAGCTTAAATGCAAAAGCTGTGTTTTCAAAGTAGATATAGCTAGTGACACCTTATTAGAACAAGAATAATTTCCTGGTAAAGAAATTCATCCCATTTCAACAACGGATATAGTATCCTATATGTCAAATATTTAACAAGTTAACTCCTTCAGGTTGCCAAGTTACTCCACAGTTACTTACATTTCTAAATGTTGAAAGTTACTTGGGGATATTTACTTTTTATGGTCTTAAGAAGCCATCTTAAGAAAAGGTTTATAAATTTATATTTTTCCAAATAACGCAAAAGTGTTCAGCAATACCCAAAGCACTTTACAGAAGCATTTCATGGGAATTCGATAAAGATTTGTGATATACAATGCAATATATGCAGTCAGAGTATAAGTTGACCACTCAACAGAGGACAATGAAATCCAAAATAATGCCTGGAGCTTTGAAAACAGAAATGAACATGATGATTTATGCTTTGTGAAACTTGGGGGATATTTCCTTGGGAAGAACTATATATCTACCCCTCCCCCATTACTATGATTTCAATTTCTTACAGCACTTTACATGGTAATAGCAAGCCCCTTAGTCTAAATTCAGCCTTTTGGCTATTTTCTGACAGTCTATTTGTGTTCTGATTTCATGAATAATAAATTACTGAATGTGAAGAAATATATAGCTCTCCTCACTCAAGCAGAAAGTTTTAAAGTAAAATACATTTTAACATAAATGCTACTAAATGTTTAAAAAAAAGGAATTAAAATTTGACAAGGGGAGGCCATTCCTTTTGCTGTTATTCCTTTATTCCAAAGAAGCATGATACAATAAAAGGAGTAATGGAATCAAGAAACCTAGGATCCGTTTTCCAGTTGTTTTAAAAACATCTTTAAAATGATCAGGGTTTGGCTGAATTTTTCCAACCTTTCCTGTTTGCATGTAGATCTATGCCAGGCAGATAGTATGCAGGGGAAACGTGCATTGCCTAGTAGATTTTCCTTAGGAATTAGAACTTTGTTAAAAGTTACTACGAAGTGCTTAGTGAAATGTATATTGCGGTTTCTCTTGGAAATGTACTTAAGAGCTGGAGGGATATTGAAGATCCAGGGCTGATGGAGGGTGTGAGCTGGGATGCAGAGTCCTGAGGACTAGCCCACCACCTGGGATCAGCTCCTGAAGATGGAAATGATGGACACCAACACCTAATTCTACAGAGACAGGAGACCAACAAATTCTTTTTATATATATCACTTTCTCTTCTTACTGCCATGTTGACATGATATCTCGAGTTTCATAGCAACTCTCAATTCCAGTCCCCCAAGTAACAGGAAGAATGCTGTCACCATTGGGCCATCCCAAATGGAAACCTGCAGAGGGCAATGAGTCTGGTCTGCTTGGCGATATAAAAGAAAAATGTTAACTATGCCTCAGTGCCAAGTCCCGATCATGTTTTTTATTCCACTTCTAAATAAATCAATATTAAATTAAATATATATTGCAAATTCTTTTTCCAAAAAGAATGACAGATGCAGGAAGCAAGAAAGATGTAGGAAAAGGGCCTGTCAGACTGCCATTCTTTTAATTAGGTACAGTATATGGGATGTGAAATATGCCTGTAACAAGTTTAATATATGACTGTCTAGTATGATTAAAAAAAAGCAACAATCATTTTTGATATCTTATTCTAAACCTCAGCAAACCATCTGCGCTCTTGTGCACTGAGCAAATTACAGAAATATTGCCACTTGCTGTGTCTCTGAAGACCACAACAGTCTTCTGTATTGCTCCAGGGAAGCCAGGCTATAAAAACTATAAAAATGAAGCTACTGCATAGATTCGGAGCTGCCTGAATACTCTCAGAACAGCTGCTGGATTAATTTGGCAGGAACAAGGATCCTCAAAGTGGCAGAGCCCCAACATTCCCTCTGATTGGCGAGGAGACCTTAAAACATTCTAGCCTTCGTGAATAAATCAAAGCAGGTTTATTATCAGAGGATCATCCCTCCAACCAAGGGCTAGGTGCCCTCTGGTATCTTGGATAAGTACTTAACCAACAAATGTAGTAATTGCTCCTGTATGTCTCTACAGAACTCCAATTCAGAGATAGAGTCAGAGGTTTAAAAATAAAAGGGAGGGCGCCTGGGTGGCTCAGTCGTTGAGTGTCTGCCTTCGGCTCAGGTCATGATCCCAGGGTCCTGGGCTCGAGCCTCACATCGGGCTCCCTGCTCAGCAGAGAGACTGCTTCCCCCTCTCCCACTCCCCCTGCTTGTGTTCTGTCTCTCGCTGTGTCTCTCTCTGTCAAATAAATAAAATCTTTAAAAAATAAAATAAAAGAAAAATAGAAATAAAAGGGAGCCATAGTAAAAAATATGTTTGGGAAAGTTTCATTCCATAACCCTCTCTTAGAGAGGCACAGCTTACTGTAACAGTAAATGTGCTCAGGAGTTCTATAGTAAATAAAATTGTCCGACTCTGTTTAATCCAGCATTCCTCAGACATTTGATCACTCAACCATCCTTTCATCATTTAATTACTAAGCTTGCGAAGGTTAATATTAACCTTGCCAAAAAATTAAGGGTCTACAGAAGACACTTTGGGGGAAAGTAATGAAAATAAATTTCTTCAAGTTTTATTTATAAAGGAATGAGAGTTAAAAATTAAACCTATAGTAATCATTTCAGGAAATAGCTTTTTTTTTGGTACATTATGTATAAAGTTCTTTTAAGGGCAAAAGTGATCATCTTAAATTTTTCTATTTTATACAATTTAGAAGGGACAGCTCTATAGTT
This sequence comes from Eumetopias jubatus, assembly GCF_037043125.1. NCBI lineage: Eukaryota > Metazoa > Chordata > Mammalia > Carnivora > Otariidae > Eumetopias > Eumetopias jubatus. The sequence goes on from NW_028274822.1 coordinate 8,257,665, forward strand.
TGCCTACAAATGGAAGTTGTGGATAATTACACTGAAGAGTGCTGTCCCAAGGATAAATTCTATTAAGTTACCAAGATTGTTGCTTTTGCTAAGTCTCTTTCTCCTCATACATGATTGATTGGGCACCCACAATATTTGTGCTTGAAGACCACGGAGGAGTTTAGGAAGCTTAACAATTTATGCAACATCTCATGAGTATCTCATGGGGCAATGAGACACTCCCTCCGAAGCACCCTGCGTACTGCTCCGATTTCTGGTTTAGCCGTGTCTGCAGACATTTTTCCGTGCCTCTCCCCCACCTCTGGGCTTTCATCAGGGCTGGAACCATTTGCAGTCTTTGGCTTGTTGTCCACTGAGGCTTCCTCCCTTGTCTGCTCACAGCTCTCCCCCAGGTTTATTTGAGTTTGTCTCTCTCCTCTGTCTCCCTGTTTTGCTCCTTGTGCCCTGCTTTTCTCTTGCTGAAATGTGAACCAGATCATGACGCTTTGGGGCTCTATGCCCTCCAGGGCCTGCCCATCTCACCGCCCCCAGACTGAAGGGCTGTAAGGTGACCAAGCATCATACCTTCTCCTTGGCTTGCTTGACTCTAGGCCTCTGACCTTCCATTCGCACTTGCCCTTGTTACAGAGAAGAGATGGCCCAAACCACAGATGTCCCTTCGTTGACTACTTGGAGCATTTACCTTGCCCCTTTGGGCTGTAAACCTTTTTAAGAGCTCTACTGCCAGTTTTGCACCCCAAAATAACCTGGGAGCCACCCCGTGACATGTAGCCATCAAGGAAGATAACACCCCCATCTCCCAGCCTCTGTGGGAGGATAAAATGTAACTTCCATGGATGCCTTGCTCCAAGTTGTAAAATTACCTCCCGCCATGAAGATATGAGCAAGTTTACTTTTTCTTTGGTTAAGGCCATGTTTTCCTGCTTCCTGTTCATTTTCTTGGTAGCACTTTTCACCAGGTAATTAAACATTTTATTTGTTGGGCTTATTTTGAGTTTCCTCCCACTAGATGTTAAGATCTTTGTGGATTTTTCTCTGCTTGTTCACAGCTGTATTCTTGTCTTACACGAAGCCATTACATAGTTAACATTTAACAATTTTTTAAAAAAAATTAATGAATAATGAAAGGAAGAATTGCAAAAAGGTGAACATAATCTTTTCTCGGGTAATTATCGTCAACAGAAGTAAATGTGGATGGGTTGCGTGGGAGTTTTAAGGGGAGAGGGAAAAGGACCCAGGGGATGCAAACGTGTCTTTCCACTCAGAAGTGAGCAGTGGGATCCGGGACTATCTCAAGTCAAGCGTGCTAAATGCATCTTTGATGTGACTCTTAACATAGGGCTGATTTTCACTTTGTCCAAGAACTTCGGGATGGGACCACAATTTCCTACACCATATCTCAGAATTCACTTAGTTCTGCCCATGAAAACAATGCTTTATCACTTCCTTTTTGTTACTTCATTTTCAGAGAGAAAATAGTTATAAATTAAAGTCTTGAAACAAAAATTAAACAGGTTTCAAAATAACTGAGGCTGAGTCTATGAACATTTTCTGATAGTGTTTCAATATTGTACATAGATACTGAGTCCTGGGCCTGGTCCAAAGAAAGCATGCAATAAATGGTAATAATGCTGCTATAAAACTGATGTGCATCTCTTCTGAAGCAAGTAAGATACTTGCTTAAAAAAAATACTTGAGAAGTCTTGGACACTTTTTCTTATCTGCAGGATTTGAACTACACATGTGGCATGCCCCTTTGGCCTTATACCTAATGGATAAATATTTATTATTAATAATGGATATAATGAATCTGGCTGCACGGTTGGCAGGGTATAGATGGGCCCTCATTATGAGCATGTGCTACTGTGAAATTTACTGTTAAAAAAAAGCAGAAGTATCAACCCAAGCAATTTTAGGTGAGTTACCCTTCCAAGATGCATTACCTGAGAACTTGATCAAGCCATAGATTTGATTTTCCCGATAAATTCTAAGACAAACTTACTCTCTGGCCATAAAACCTGCTCCTCTTCGGATTTTGACTCATGAAAAATGTAATAAAACAACTCCAACTTGTGACCTTAAAGGGAATTCTCATTTGGTCTTGACAGTAATAGTTTACTGCCTTCTTAGGTCACCTAGTGCACTGCTTTATAGCTTTTAAATGGCATTTTGGGCATTTATTAATATGATAAGGACACAGAAAATGCTAGAAAAAAAATGGAAGAACACTAGTTTTCAGATATTCTCTAGAAATGCCTAGTCAAGTTGTTCTAAAATCTACCTCTGCCTTCGGTAGAGTTTAATAATGACTTTAAAAGCAGCACTTAATAAATAAAAATTTCTAAGTGATACCATGTAGAGTAGGATGTATAGGAGATGTAAGTAACTTTGATCTTTAAAAATGTTCAGAAAAGCAGATGGGGGAAAAACCATATTTAATAAGATTACGTATAATCTGCAGCATAAAGTAAAAGAATACACAAAACACTATTTTATATACCCAAGTTGGGAAGGAATTGGCTTCTAGCACGTATGATGAAGTGATTCAGAGGCCCGGATTCTTATAAGCTGAATGACAAATAAAATGGCATTGTTAAGGGGAAAAATACACAGGTAGGAATCAGTTAATTAAATTGAAAATATAGTCCCTAAAAAGAATCAGAGAGGAATTCTTTCATGAAAGTCATCCCTGGCTAAGCTTTTGTTGGGTTAATTGCATGTGGTTTAGAAACCTAACAGGATGGTCCAATGATTAAAGGGACAGATCTCATATTCATGAAAAGTGACACCAAACAACTTTTTGCGAAAGGGATTATGATTACTTTGACATTTTCTCTGATTGCAGAAAAGCGCTTGATTTTTATCTGATTTTAGATTACAAAGGCCCAAAACTTGAAAGTTTTTATCTTTTCTGCTAGTATTTGATATAAAAGTGGTGACAAAACTTGCTATATTTTAAAAAAAATGTACGCGACAGTTGCCTTTCTCAACTAATAGGAAATAGAAGTTAAAATTATGATGATTTATTAAATCTCTGGGTAGTATGAGATGATGAGTGTGACTGATGGTGGTGATAGTGGTGATGAATGTCTTTAAATTAATCTCTTTAAGTAAGGATGGGTTCAGGAAACGGGGAGAGAATTTTCCAATAAATAAAACAAATTTATTTCTGAACTGTTTCAGATGAATGCAACACAAGAACTTCCCAGATGATGAAATAGCATCATTCCTTACCCTACATCAGAATTGATAAAGAGGGGCGCCTGGATGGCTCAGTTGATTGTCTGCCTTCAACTCAGGTCATGATCCCAGGGTCCTGGGATCAAGTCCTACATCAGGCTCCCTGCTCACTGGGGAGCCTGCTTCTCTCTCTCCCTCTGCCCCTCTTTCCCTGATCCTGCATGCTCTTTCTCTCTCTCTCTCAAATAAACAAATAAAATCTTTTAAAAAATTGATAAAAGAGGTAGCTATTTAGCATTCACAAAGGGTTTACTCTGTGCCGGAGTATCCACCACGTCTCCTTGTCAGTGGTGCTGTAAATTATTTCCTTTTGCAGATGAAAACAGTGAAACTAAAATACATGTAGTACAGTAGCTGGGAGGGGAGCTTTTGGATCCACACCCTGACTCCAGCACTTAATCAATTACGGCCATCACCTCTCTGCACCTTCATTTCATCCCCTCCTACAATGAGAATAACGACCCCTCTAAGAGTTTTACGAGAATTATGAGATTTAAGTGAGTTCATAGCATGGTGTCAGAAGCACAGCAGTATTTGATAAATACCAGTAGCCATCACTTAGAGGGATTTAGTATTTTGCCCAGTCGCAGAGCTAATAATCGGCTGAATTTTGGATCCATTTATTTCCAGTGGCTTACACTGCTTTACTTCCTTAGAAGACGAAGAACTTTTCTTGGGAATATGATTATGCACATTATGAGTCAATATCATCTAGGCAACACAGATGGTCAATAAATTATTTAGACCGAAGTTGAATTTTACTTTTCCAGTTAGGCTTTAGGTAGATTTTATCACCTTCTCCATACACTGAAACCCTTCCCTGAACATAGCACATGGAGCATCCAGAATAATCATCTGAGTGTATGAACAAAGCATTGTGGGAATAAGGAAAGGGCAGTCCCAGCTCAGATGGGTCCAATCCACTTCCATCTGATTCAGGAGTGGACATAAGTAATTACAGTTTTCTTTTCCCAGTCAGAAACACTCCTATAAATTCCTACCTTCCTGAAATTCCTAAGTGGGAACTGGTCTCAAGATTAATAATTTTTTTTTTTTAGTTTTTACATTTGTATTCTTTAAACAATAATAATTGCTGCACCTACCAGTTGTTCGAATCTCTGAATCTCAATTTTCTTTGTGTCATTCTGCAATTTCCATTCAATGCCTGCAAGCTCCTTATCTAAGGAGGCCTTGGTGACCTGCATTAAATCTAATTTGCTGCTGACATCTGCCTCGCTATTCATAAACAAATTCAGTACAATTTAGTGAACCACAGCTATGTTGTTAGAAGTCGTACATTTAAAGACAGGAAAATTCAGCTTGAAGCAAATGGCGACAGGGTCCTTAAACAAAATCCTATTGCTTATTTCATAACGGTTTTAGTGACACACTAAAGAAAAATGCTTTTGGCTGTAGACATTAAGAGGCAGCTTTGTGATATATTGTGTCCAAGAAATTATAGTTATCAAAACAAATCCTGCAGATGTCAATGTGATGTGCTTCCATAATACAAAGCTCGAATTCACGAGACAAAGGTTATCAAACTGTAGACTTAAATATAATTCTCTAGTCTCTATTTTCTCTCCTTATAGAGTTGGAGAAAGTCATAAAAATAAGGCGTGGGTTTATAAGCTAATAAGAAGGTGCGTGCCTGGAAAACTCTATAAACAGAACGGACTTATTTAAAAAATTAAATGAGATTTCCTATGTGAGCTTTCTCAGGGGCAGGTGCGAGGGTAACATGTTTCTGGCATCTCAATCTGTTGAAATGGAAAGATTCAAAAAAGGAGATTAACACAAAATCTGTTACTGTATTTTGAGTATTGGTAAGTCATAAAATTAGATTAATATATTTCTCTGTAAAAATGAAATCTTCCCAAGAAGCCAGCTCAGGAATTATAACAGGATGAACTTTTAATTATATTATTTTAAATATACTTCAAGGCCATTCTCTCTCTCCTTCAAAATACATGGCTGGGGGGAAATCAGAGGGGGAGGCGAACCATGAGAGACTATGGACTCTGAGAAACAATCTGAGGGTTCTAGAGGGGAGAGGGGTGGGGGAATGGGTTAGCCTGGTGATGGGTATTAAAGAGGGCACGTACTGCATGGAGCACTGGGTGTTACATGCAAACAATGAATCATGGAACACTACATCAGAATCAATCAATCAATCAATAAAAATTAAAAAAACATACATGGCTGGCAACAGCTTACACAGTATGTGCAAGGCATCATCTTATAATTGAGGAACTGACTATTTCCCATAAGGAAAATTTCCAAATAATCGAAGTTCACATCAATCACTGAACTATTTTCCCACATTTCAACCTCGGATCAGCACCCTCACATTTCCAATTTACTCCAGGTGAGTATCTCAGTTCCAACACTGTTTGAACTCCATCAAGACCACCAGTCCAGTGTTGCTCCTACCATGTTTTCAAACTCGATCACCTACCTAACGCCCCCAATCCTCTCTGTATCCAGCTTGACCTCTGCCGTCAACCACTAAAATTCCTGGGCACATGAGTCCACTTCGTTGACTCTCCCCCTTGCTTCCTCACATTCACCTGCCCAAACAAGACAGGAAACTACACACATGCCTAAACACTGTAGATAAGAAGAAAAAGAGAAAAGAGAACACACAAGTACACAATATTACTAACGAGAAGAGACGTGTATACAAATGAAAGGAAATTAGAATAATAAGTTTTATAGTAATAGTTAATACTGACAAGCACTTACTGAGTTCCAGTCACCCTGCTCGGTGATTAACAACTTTAGTACTTTCTATAATTAGGCCTTTAAAGATGTCAAGGCCAAGGCTTATGGAAGGAAAGGCACTTTCTTCCAAACACAGCACTAGAAAGTGGGGAGGCAGCATTTGAATCCAGGCACCTGATGTCAGAGGCTGTGGTCTTGCTGGTCAGATACAAAGGAATCTGAGACTCAGGATGAAAGGGACTGGTCTAGGAAAATCAAATTATCAGAAAGCATTCAGATAGATATAGAAAGCCTGAGTGGCCATGAAGTTTGTAAACAAAGTACCCCTCAAAACTGTCCTAAACTAAGATGGTTTAAAAAGCAACATGAACGTAATATTTCATTTGTAATCTAAATTGCTCTAAAGCTTAAAAACAGAAATGCTAAAAAACAAGACATTCTTTTTATGAACACTGACAATATCCTGACGCCAAACTCTGCCTAGGAAAGTACGAGAAATTCACAGACCTGTTTCAAGTTGTGAAAATCCTACGTGTTACAGAAAATTGAATTTAAAAGTTTAAGATAATGCTTCAATATGTCCAATTGCGATTGACTCTTAAAATATAAAGATGATGATATTAACTGTCATTTGCCAAATGATTAATATGTTCCAGGCATTGTTCTTTTGATATTAAATCTTTATTACAAATCCATGATGTGAAATTACCCTTAACCCCATTTACCAAGGAGGAGTCAGAGCACTGGCAAGATCTGAATTCAGTCTGGCTCCAGAGTTTGCTCTTGACCATGACTTTGCAGGAAGTATATTAATATAGTTCATCCTATTAACTTTTTTTTAAATTAATTATTTGATAGACAGAGCAGACCTGTGAGTAGGGGAGGGGAGAGGGCAAGAGAGGGAGAGGAAGAGAATCTCAAGCAGAATTCTTTTGAGCAGGGAGCCCAACACAGGGCTACATCTCAGGATCCCGAGGTCACGACCTGAGCCAAAATCAAGAGTTGACGCTTAACTGATTTAGCCACCCAGGGGCCCCCATCCTAATCATTGTTTAAGGGAAAAGAGTCATGTAATTATATTGATGGATGCCCAACTTTGAATGAATGCGCATTCATTTCTGATAACTTAGCGATCAGAAATACAGCAGAGCACATATAAAATGAACAAACGAGGGCCATATTTATCAAAGTAAAAGTTTGCAAATCAACAGTGAGGAAAAAAATGGCAATTTGCCCAAGAATATAGTATAATTTCTGTAAATTTCAAAAATATGTAAAATAATAAGGTATGGTTTCTAGAAATAAATATAAATATGACAAAAGTATAAATCACAAATGTTTAGTAAAGAAAACATGCAAATCATTATCATAAAATCTTAGCGATTATATAATTGTACCAAAGGCACACATCCTATATTTATACTGCATTTGATTCATTTATTTCTAAGTTGGTTGACATGTTCACAGGTGTTTGTAACACTATTATTTATATTATCTATGTGTGATATTTTAATAATACATAAAATAATAAAATCAAAGCCTACTAATTAGACAATTTTTAGAGTACAAAGATATAAGAGGAACATCTTTGATATTCCCTTACCAAGGCAAAGTCACTGATGTGAGTTTTCAGTACTATATGCTTTTTCACACAGATATGTTTGTACGTATATGTGCATGTGTGTGTGTGTGTGCATGTGTTTACACACATGTTCAAAATATTGGGCTCACTCTATGGTACATTTTGTGAACTGTATTTTTCATTTAATAGTGATCTGCATCTTTTCAAGTCAATGAACACAAATTTATATGTTTTAATTGCTGCAAATTATTTTGTTTTTTTAAATGAATGACAAACCATGAACAATTTGTTCATGATTTTTGCTATTTTATAAAAGGCACTGCAATGATTATTTTTATACATAAATTTATCTATTTTCCAACTTTCACCTGTGGAGCTTGTCTGTTTAAGATTTTGGTCTTCTTTGCTGCTACATTCCTATCTATCTGCACGTGGGAATCCTCAGAGGCACATGTTGCTGAGGAAAATTACCAATTCTGGGTCACTGGTATTTGGTAAATTCCTGGGCTGGTCCTGTCCAGGATCATGAAGGTAGCATAATGGCACCAAAATGGCGGCCAGGTCAGGTGTGGACTGATGTGTTCACAGAGGCTTTGCTTAGAAGAGGTAGTCTCTCAGTCATTTTTATTTGCTGGCATTTGAATTTTGTTTTCTTAATCACTTCTTATAGAAAGCTTTCAATTTTGTTTCCCCAACTTGTAGAAGTCAAGGTGTTGTCTCTTGCCCCAAATTCACAGCTGTGAAGATGTGCTCCATGTTCATTACAAGATGAACAAAGGCTCCCCGTCCAATTTACTCCTCTTGAAAGCTTTCACTTCATTTTAGCTTTTTGTGGCACCTCTTTTCTTTCTTATAAGCTGAGCTATGCATTTAAATGTGTCATATTTCACTTAGTACTTATTTCTAAGCATTTTCAATACATAAAGTCAGCCTTGTTTTTCAGATAGAGAGCTTATACCACTGTGATAATTGGAAAGAAAACATAAATTGTAGTTTAAAAAGAAAGAACTTTAATCTGCCCCATTTGTGTTCAAAACAAAGTCCAAACTCGTAAACCCTTCTCAGCTATTTCAGCTCGTCTTCCTCTCCTCCCAAAACTACTTTAAAAACATGGAGGAGTTTCGTTTCTCATTTGCATTTACATACAGAATATACAGAATTCCTTCTTCTCTCCACCTACCTGTTGAACCCCATTCAAAGCCCTCCACAAATTATATATATATATATATATTTTAAAGCCTGATTTGAAAGAGCTATGTGCTAGTACTAGGACATCATAAATTATCAGACTTGGTGGTTTAAAACAACAGTAATTTATTCTTAACCGTTGGGTAGGCTGGACATCAAGGTGCCAGCCAAGCTGGTTTCTTCTCGAGGCTCTGAGGGAGAACTGGGCCATGCCATCCCCCCATTTCCTGTCCTGTTGGCAATCCCTGGCATTCCCTGGTTGTGGCTGCTTCTTTCCAATCTCTGCCTTCATTTTCACATGGCCTGCTTCTCTGTTTCCTCTGTATCTCCACAGCCAAATCTTACCCTCTTTTCTCTAATAAAAACACCAGTCATTTGGATGTAGAGACAACCCTGATCAACTACGACCTCATCTTGACATGACCACATCTGCAAATGTTTACCCTATTTCCAAGTAAAGTAACAAGAGTTGGAACTTGAACATATCTTTCTGGGGGACACAATTCAACCCATCACAAGCTCTTTTTATTAGATCAACCTGGTTTTATAGTACTAGAGCATTTTGTATCAATACCTCTTCCTAATCTGTTTGTAGTGCATCTTTTACAAATACATGGATATATGAGGGACAAGATTGGTAAAAAAAAAAAAAAAATCAGCCTTGAGGCCTACTGCACTATTGAATATTAACCATTTAAAATAATTCTAGAAAGCTTAAGTAAGAAAATCTTACATATTTTTGTTAGTTTACTGAGTGACTTGCCACTTTAAGAAATATACTCAAATTTTAAATCCTTATTCAACATTTCAAATTAAAAGTTTTTTTTTCCACATAAAAATATTCAAACCATTTTTCTGCTTCAAAGATTTCAAAAAGTCTGGCATTCAATTATAGATGGTTTGATTTCTTAGAAAAGAACAGTTCTGTATAACAGAGTGGCATATGGTACAATTTTAGAGTGACACATCAAAGGTAATATTCTTTATGTAAATACTGAAAATAAAGCAAGAGTACATTTTCTTAATGTACAGGAATAAGGGATGACAATGACACCACCCTATCTGACGATTTTCCAGCTGACACTCTCTGTTAATGGTTTATAAAACTTGAAAAGTATTTGGTAAATTCTTGCACAGATAGTAGCTAGTTCCAGAGATACTTTCCGGAGCTTGATTGACTTTTGGGGGAAACCTTGGTTGGCTCATAGAAGGGGCATATGAGTTAGCGAGTGCTTCACTGTGTAAAGTGAAAGTCACACAGAAGCGGTGGGCAGGAAGGGCAGCGTGTTAGACGTGAGGATGGAGTGTGGCAGATAGGCTGTAGCTCCTTCCACTGTTCACAAAGTTCAGAGGCAGGGATTTAAAGGAGGACTGGGTGAAACTGAAACAGCAAACCATTGGAATTGGGGCCTAAAGAGATACTCCAGGATTTGTACTAGATTTTATTCTCCAGAGATTAATTCCCAGAGTCTATCAGTCTTTAGTGAGTGATTAAATCATGATACATCAGTATTACATGTGTTACATTTAATGGTATACCCCTAAATTAATTGTTCATTAGCTTATTCATTTTTCTTTCACAGTGAATCAATTCCTCTTTGTTTCCAAGGCCCCAAATCAGAGAACCCCTTTCAGGTTTGGTGCACTGGCCACATTCATCCTAAATGGTCAACTCACCTCAGCCATGAATTTGGTGCCCAGGTAGGGACTGGTCTCAACCAAATCGACAGACCATTTCACTCACCTGCATTACACGTTAGCATCTGGACAGTGCAAGGGAATGAAGTCATAAAATGCTGCTCCAATCACTTCTGTCTCTGATTTGTTTATCATGCCAACTTTATAAAACCATGCCCAAATTTTACCAAATTAATTTAGTTTTTTTATGACAGTGTGCAACTTAAGGTTTGGTATTTTTATTCAACGTGAGTCTACAAAGAACATTAAAAATTTAGTTTCATTACACTGACAGTGCTACACAGCATTTCACTTTCTCTAAAGAAATAACTTCAAAATCCCAACACATTTCAGATCGCACAAGGCCACTAGATGCTGTCTTTTTAAATGATTTCTTCCAAATCTCTTAGCAGGAGAGCTAAGAACCAGATGGTTATTCAATTCCACAGTGACTGAGTCAGCTAGAAATAGAAGTTGTTCCAACTTCATTCAAGTTGTCTTTTGTATTGAACAATCAGTAAACAGCAATGTGTCCCATTATCCCCAAAGTAAATGGACTGCTCATAAAAAGTGCTGGGTTGACATCACTTGAAACTGAAGTATTATGCTTATCCACAGACCATGTAACTCCAAGCAGCAGCAGTGAATATTTTTTTAATGTCATACCCAAATCTGACTTCTTAAATGCAATATATTTGATTTTGTCCTTTGTATGGTTATACACCAGCTGTTACTTTGGGTTCTATAAACCAAACTTCCACAATTTAAAGTCATATTTGACTATACACCTAAACAATTATCAAAATCTACTAGTTGTTTTACTCGCTTGCTTCTATTAAATTAGCTTTATTACCACAAACATGAGAAGTTGTACAATCGGGGATGAGTGAGTACTTCAAATAGTAGAACCTTTAGGGGCACCTGGCTGGCTCAGTTGGTTAAGCGTCTGCCTTTGGCTTTGGTTGTGATCCCAGCGTCCTGGGATCGAGCCCCGTGTTGAAGACCCTGCCTCTCCCTTTCCCTCTGCCCCCTCCCCTGCTTGTGTGCTCTTTCTCTCTCTCAAATAAATAAATAAATAAATAAATAAATAAATCTTAAAAAAAAAATAGAACCTTTATATGCGGGACCTTTCCTTCATTCATAAACATAAGTTGAACCTTTCCAAAGTTAAATAATCTATGTGATTCACAGGATTTTCTAATTGGGAAATAGAAATGCTTTAAAAAAATCAAATAAAAAACACTTTTGGTGATATCATATATGCACATTTTCTTCATTATAGCATTCATGAATAATGATTGGACTTTATAGCGGGTTCTATTTGCCTAACTCCAAGAACAGTCTCTTTGTGTAGTGTCTAAATCTTTAACACAGAGGCCTAAGTTCATTTATGTTTATAGGTTCTGTGCCAGAGGTGAGAGCCAACACAGGTTTTGTAATTGCCTATGTAATAAAAGTGTTAATCAAAATAAAGACTTCAATGCATTCCTATTACCTTTCATTTTGAATTAAAGAATGATTTTTGACTGTATCCCTTTTGAACTTATTTGTGGCAGGAAAGATCATTTGAAGCATGAGAAGCAGAAAAACACAGAAAATCCTCTGGGGGAAAAATGGTTTCTTAAAACAATCAGCAATAATAATGTAAGACACAAATATATTTTATTGACTAATACAAAAGGTTATGGGGAAAATATGTTATTTTATTTTATTTTTTAAAAGATTTTATTTATTTATTTGACAGAGAGACACAGTGAGAGAGGGAACACAAGCAGGGAGAGTGGGAGAGGGAGAAGCAGGCCTCCCGCCGAGCAGGGAGCCCGGTGTGGGGCTTGATCCCAGGACCCTGTTATTTTAGACAGTAATGATCTCTTAGAAACAAAGATATAGAATTTGGGAAATATAATGTGGACAAACTGATACCCAGGTATTTTGAGTACAAAGTAATATACAAACATTTTTAAAATTTAATTATAAATATATGGATATACTGGGACTTGGGATTTACTGAAATATTTTTCATTCTTAATATAGGAAAATTTATTCAATTCGTGAATATTCCATTAAATATTTTGGATGGAGGAAACTATAAAAATAAATTCATTATATTACAGAATAAATTCAATGCTTCAAATAATTATTTCGGAAATTAACCAGGTTGTTCAGACTTTAAATACAACTTGCCTTTAATTATTTGGAGACAAGTTTTCAGGTTTCATATGCAGGCATATACATTCTAGTGTGCTTCACTTCATTGTGCTGAACCGATGTCGAGTTTTTTTACAAATTGAAGGTTCCTTGGCAACCCTGCATCAAACAAGTCTATCGACATCGTATTCCCAACAGCATTTGCTCACTTTTTGTTTCTGGGTCACATTTTGGTAATTCTGGCAGTATGTCAAACTTTTTTGTTATTATTATACTTGTTATGTTGATCTCTGATCAGTGATCTTTGATGATATTATTGTAATTGTTTTGGGATGGCACAAACTGCGTCCATACAAGATGGCGAACTCAGCTGATAAATGGTGTGTGTGTTCTGACCACTCCACTGGCTGGCTGTTACCCTCCCTCCTTCTCCTCTGGCCTCCCTCTTCCCTGAGACACAACAATATTGAAATTCGGTCTATTAATTAATGGCGTCTCAGTGTTCAAGTAAAAGCAAGAGTCACATATCTCTCATTTTAAATCAAAAGGCATAAATGATTAAACTTAGTGAAGAAGGCATGTCAAAAGCTGAGATAAGCAGAAGCAAGGCCACTCGCACCAGTTAGCCATGTTGTGACTGCAAAGGAGAAGTTCTGGAAAGAAATTAAAAGTGCCACTCCAGTGAAGACATGAATAATAAGAAAGCAAAACAGCTTTCTTGCTGATACAGAGAAAGCTGTAGTGGTCTGGAGAAAAGCTCAAACCTGTCATGACATTCCCTTAACCCAAAACCTAATCCAGAGCAAGGCCCAAACTCTCTTCCGTGTGTGAAGGCTGAGAGATGAGGAAGCTGCAGAAGAAAAGTTTGAAGCTAGCAGAGGATGGTACATAAGGTTTAAAGGAAAGAAGCCTTCTTCATAACATAAAAGTGCAAGGTGAAACAGAAAGAGCTGATGTAGAAGCTGTAGCAAGTTATTCAGAAGATCTACCTAAGCTATTTCATGAAGATGGCTACATTAAACAACAGATTTTCTGTATAGATGGATATAGCCTTATACTGGAAGAAGATGCCATCTAGGACTTTCATAGCTAGAGAGGAGAAGTCAATGCTTGGCTTTAAAAATTCAAGGGACAGGCTGACTTGTTAGGAGGTAATGCAGCTGGTGACTTTAAGTTGAAGCCAGTGCTCATTTGTCATTCTGAAAATCCTAGGGCCCTTAACAATTATGCTAAATCTATTCTGCCTATGCTCTGTAAATGGAATATCAAAGCCTTGATGATGGCACATCTGTGTACAACATGGTTTACTGAATATTTTAAGCCCATTGTTGAGACCTACTGCTCAGAAAATAGAATTTGTTTCAAAATATTACTGCTACTGACAATGCATCTGGTCACTCAAGAGCTGTGACACAGATGTACAATGAGATCAATGTTATTTTCATGTCTGCTAACACAACATCCATTCTGTAGCTCATGCTTGAAGGAGATATTTTGGCTACAGCTGCCATAGATAGTGGTTCCTTTGATGGATCTGGGCAAAGTCAAGTGAAAACCTTCTGGAAAGAATCCACCATTCTAGATGTCAGTAAGTACATTCATTAATTCATGGGAAGGAGTCAAAGTAACAACAACAACAGGAATCTGGGAGAAGCTGATTCCAACCTTCATGGATGACCTGCAGATGTGGTGGAAATAGCAAGAGAACTAGAATCAAAAGTGGATCCTGAAGGTTGCCTGGATTGCTACAATCTCATACTAAAAGTTTAATGGGTGAGGAGTGATTTCTTATGGATGAGCAAGGAAAGTGGTTTATTAATAAGGAATCTACTGCTGAAGACTCTGTGAAGATAATTGAAATGACAACAAAGGATTTAGAATACTCCCCATAAACTTATTGATAAAGCAGAGCCAGTTTTGGAGAGGACTGAGTCCAATTTTGAAAGAAGTTCTACTGTGGGTAAAATGCTATCAAACAGCATAGCATGCTGCACAGAAATTGTGGAAGAAAGAGTCAATCGATGTGGCAAACTTCATCATCTCATTTCAAGAAATAGCCACAGGCACCCCAACCTTCATCAACCACCACCCTGATCAGACAACACTGAGGCTAGATCCTCCATCAGCAGAAAGATTATGACTCGCTGAGATTTCAGATGGTGGTTAGCATTTTCTAGCAATAAAATATTTTAAATTAAGGAATGTACATTTTTTAGTCATAATGCTATTGCACACTTAATAGACTACAGGGTAGTATAAACATATCTTTTATTTACACTGGGAACCTACAAAATTCATTTTACTCACTTTATTACAACATTCAATTTATTGTGGTGGTCTGGAACCAAACCTGCAAAATTTCTGAAGTATTGATAGACAGAGGGGCACAGCAAGATGGCGGAGAAGTAGGAGACCTGGATTTCGTCTGGTCTCAGGAATTCAGCTGAATAGGGATCAAACCATTCTGAACACCTACGAACTCAACAGGAGATCAAAGAAAAGAATAGCAACAAGTCTCTGAACAGAAAAGCGACCACTTACCAGAAGGTAGGACTTGCGGAGAAGTGAATCCGAGGCGATATTCGGGAGGATAGACGGCGGGGCAGGGGGCCTCCGTCGGCCACTTCTGGCAAGTGCTAGAGCCGCGGAGCACAAAATCGGACCTTTTAAGAAGTCGGCTCTGCTGGTTGCTCCAGTGGCTAAGTGGGGGGTGGAACCCTCGCGGGACAGTGTGGTCTCAGGACCCTCGGGGTCACAGAAAGACCGGGGGTGCCTGAGTGCGGCAGAGCTCCCAGGGATCGGAGCGGGGAAGCCGGCTGCAGAGACGGAGCCGAGGCGCGGGCTCTCAGCTCGGGGTGGCCATAAACTGCGATCCGCGGCCCAGTCGGGCCACTGCTCCTCCAGCAGGGACCCAACAAGCGGCAGAGCCGGGAAGACTCCCCTTCCTCCCCCAGGAGGAGCGGCGCGGGAGCGCACCGCAGGGATCTGCTGGGTTTGGAGACTCCACACGGGGTCGGGTGCCAGAGATAGAAATGCTTGGTCCCAGGCCGGGTGAGCACGGAGTGCGGCCGGAGACCGGGGACACGGGAGTGACTGCTTTTCTCCGGGGCGCACTGAGGAGCGGGGCCCCGAGTTCTCAGCTCCTCCGGGCGGAGATTGGGAGGCCACAATTTTCACTCTCGTCCTCCAAAGCTGTACCGAGAGCTTGCAGAGAACAAAAGCTCCTGAGAGCAAACCCAAGCAGATTATTTTGCCTGGACCGACGAGGGCGGGGCAATTCCACCTCCGGCAAAGACATTTGGGAACCATGGCAACAGGCCCCTCCCCCAGAAGATCAGCACGAACAGCCAGCAAGCCAAGACCAAGTTTACCGATCAAGGAGAACGGGAGAACTCCAGCGCTAGGGGAATACTGCACATAGAATTCATGGCTTTTTTACCATGATTCATTAGTTTTTCAAAGTTAATTTTTTAACTGTTTTTTTTTAATTTTTCTTTTTCCTTTTTTCAACCAACATCTTATCAATCCCTTTTTTAAAAAAACATTTTTCATTTTTCATTTTTTGAGTCATATTTTATCCCTTCATAGTAGTTACCCTTATTTTTGGCATATATATATATATATATATATATATATATATATGTTCTCTCTTTAAAATTTTGAGATATAGTTTCTTCTAACAGATCAAAATATACCCTAAATCACTAGTGTATGGCTTTGTTCTAGTCTCCTGCCTGATCACATTCTCTCCCTTTTCTTTTCTTTTCTTTATTTTAAATCTTTTCTTTTTTCAAACAACTTATCTTATCAATTCCTTTTATAAAATCTTTTATAATTTTCATCTGTACAGTCATCTTGCATCCCTTCATTGTACCAGCCCTTATTTTGTACATATATGTCTTTCTTCCTTTAAAATTTTAGGAGGCACTTTCTTCTAACAGACCAAAATACGCCCCAAATCTAGTGTGTGGCACTGATCGATGCACTAGCCTGATCATATTTGATCATATTCTGTTTTTTTTTTGTTTTGTGCTGTTTTTGTTTGTTTTTATCTTTATCTTTTTCTTTTTTTTTCCTCTTTCTTTTTTCTTTCTTTCCCTTTCTTTTCCTCTGTTTTCAGGTCTTTTCTGATTTGTATAGAGTATATTTCCTGGGGACGTTGTTAACCTGTTAGCATTTTGTTCTCTCATTCATCTATTCTCCTCTGGACAAAATGACAGATGAAAAAAATCACCTCAGCAAAAAGAACAAGAGGTAGTACCATCTGCCAGGGACCTACTCAATATGGACATTGGTACGATGTCGGACCTAGAGTACAGAATCATGACTTTAAAGATACTAGCTGGGCTTGAAAAAAGCGTGGAAGTTATTAGAGAAACGCCCTCTGGAGAAATAAAAGAACTAAAACCTAACCAAGTCGAAATCAAAAAGGCTACTAACGAGGTGCAATAAAAAATGGGGGCACTAACTGCTAGGATAAATGAGGCAGAAGAGAGAGTCAGCGATATAGAAGACAAAATGATGGAAAATAAAGAGGCTGAGAAAAAGAGAGATAAACAACTACAGGATCACGAGGGCAGAATTCGAGAGATAAGCGGTACGATAAGATGAAACAACATTAGAATAATTGGGATCCCAGAAGAAGAAAGAGAGAGAGGCAGAAGATATATTGGAGCAAATAATAGCAGAGAACCTCCCTAATGTGGGGAAGGAAACAGGCATCAAAATCCAGGAGGCACAGAGAACCCCTCTCAAAATCAATGAAAATAGGTCAACAACCCAACATCTAATAGTAAAACTTACGAGTCTCAGAGACAAAGAGAAAATCCTGAAAGCAGCTTGGAAGAAGAGATATGTAACCTACAATGATAGAAACATTAGATTGGCAACAGACCTATCCACAGAGACCTGGCAGGCCAGAAAGGACTTGGCATGATATCTTCAGAGCACTAAACGAGAAAAATATGCAGCCAAGAATACTATATCCAGCTAGGCTGTCATTGAAAAGAGAAGGAGAGATAAAAAGCTTCCAGGACAAACAAAAACTAAAGGAATTTGCAAACACGAAACCAGCCCTACAAGAAATATTGAAAGGGGTCCTCTAAGCAAAGAGAGAACCTAAAAGCAGCATGGATCAGAAAGGAACACAGACAATATACAGTAACAGTCACCTTACAGGCAGTACAATGGCACTAAATTCCTGTCTTTCAATAGTTACCCTGAATGTAAATGGGCTAAATGCCCCAATCAAAAGACACAGGCTATCATACTGGATTAAAAAACAAGACCCATCCATATGCTGTCTGCAAGAGACTCATTTTAGACCCAAAGACACCCCCAGATTGAAAGTGAGGGGGTGGAAAACCATTTACCATGCTAATGGACACCAAAAGAAAGCTGGGGTGACAATTCTTATATCAGACAAATTCGATTTTAAAACAAAGACTGTAATAAGAGATGAAGAAGGACACTATATTCTCCTTAAAGGGTCTAGTCAACAAGAAGATCTAACAATTATAAATATCTATGCCCCGAATATGGGAGCAGCCAATTATATAAGGCAAGTAATAACAAAAGCAAAGAAACACATTGACAACAATACAATAATAGTGGAGGACTTTAACACCCCCCTGACTGAAATGGACAGATCATCTAAGTAAAAGATCAACAAGGAAATAAAGACTTTAAATGAAACACTGGACCAAATGGACTTCACAGACATATTCAGAACATTCCATCCCAAAGAAATGGAATACACATTCTTTTCTAGTGCCCATGGAACATTCTCCAGAATTGATCACATCCTAGGTCACAAATCAGGTCTCAACCGGTACCAAAAGATTGGGATTATTCCCCGCATATTTTCAGAACACAATGCTTTGAAACTAGAACTCAATCACAAGAGGAAAGTCGGAAAGAACTCAAATACATGGAGACTAAAGAGCATCCTACTAAAGAATGAATGGGTCAACCAGGAAATTAAAGAAGAATTTAAAAAATTAATGGAAACCAATGAAAATGAAAACACAACTATTCAAAATCTCTGGGATGCAGCAAAGGCAGTGCTAAGAGGAAAGTATATAGCAATACAAGCCTTTCTCAAGAAACAAGAAAGGTCTCAAATACACAACCTAACCCTACACCTAAAGGAGCTAGAGAAAAAACAGCAAATAAAGCCTAAACCCAGCAGGAGAAGAGAAATAATAAAGATCAGAGCAGAAATCAATGAAATAGAAACCAAAAGAACAGTAGAACAGATCAACGAAACTAGGAGCTGGTTCTTTGGAAGAATTAACAAGATTGATAAACCCCTGGCCAGACTTTTCAAAAAGAAAAGAGAAAGGACCCAAATCAACAAAATCATGATGACAGAGGAGAGATCATAACCAACACCAAAGAAATACAAACAATTATAAGAACATATTATGAGCAACTCTATGCCAGCAAATTAGATAACCTGGAAGAAATGAGTGCATTCATAGAGATGTATCAACTACCAAAACTGAACCAGGAAGAAATAGAAAACCTGAACAGACCTATAACCACTAAGGAAATTGAAGCAGTCATCAAAAATCTCCCAACAAACAAAAGCCCAGGGCCAGATGGCTTCCCAGGGGAATTCTACCAGACATTTCAAGAAGAATTAATACCTATTCTCCTGGAACTGTTCCAAAAACTAGAAATGGAAGGAAAACTTCCAAACTCATTTTATGAGGCCAGCATTACATTGATCCCAAAACCAGTCAAAGACACCATCAAATAGGAGAATTACAGACCAATATCCTTGATGAACATGGATGCAAAGATTCTCACCAAAATACTAGCCAATAGGATCCAACAGTACATTTAAAGGATTATTCACCATGACCAAGTGGGATTTATCCCTGGGGTGCAAGGTTGGTTCAACATCCGCAAATCAATCAAGGTGATACAATACATTAACAAAAGAAAGAACAAGAATCATATGATCTTCTCAATAGATTCAAATTACAGCATTGTTTCTTGATCAAAACTCTTTGGAGTATAGGGATAGAGGGTACATACCTCAATATCATAAAAGCCATCTATGGAAAACCTACAGCCAATATCATTCTCAATGGGGAAAGGCTCAGAGCTTTTCCCCTAAGGTCAGGAACGTGGCAGGGATGTCCATTTTCACCACTGCTATTCAACATAGTATTAGAAGTCCTAGCCACAGCAATCAGACAACAAAAATAAATCAAAGGCATCCACATCGGCAAGGAGGAAGTCAAACTCTCACTCTTTGCAGATGATATGCTACTGAATGTGGAAAACCCAAAAGACTCCACCCCAAAACTGCTAGAACTCATACAGGAATTCAGTAAAGTGGCAGGATATAAAATCAATGCAAAGAAATCAGTGGCATTCCTATATACCAACAACAAGACAGAAGAGAGACAAATTAATGAGCCGATCCCATTTACAACTGCACCCAAAACCATAAGATAACTAGGAATAAATTTAACCAAAGAGGCAAAGGATCTGTACTCAGAAAACTATAAAATACTCAGGAAAGAAATTGAAGAAGACACAAAGAAATGGAAAAACGTTCCATGCTCATGGATCGGAAGAACAAACATTGTGAAGATGTCAATGCTACCTAGAGCAATCTACACATTCAATGCAATCCTCATCAAAATACCATCCACCTTTTTCAAAGAAATGGAACAAATAATCCTAAAATTTGTATGGAACCAGAAGAGACCCCAAATAGCCAGAGGGATATTGAAAAAGAAAAGCAAAGCTGGCGGCAGCAGAATTCCGGACTTCCAGCTCTATTACAAAGCTGTCATCATCAAGACAGTAAGGTACTGGCACAAAAACAGACACATAGATCAATGGAACAGAATAGAGAGCCCAGAAATGGACCCTCAATCTATGGTCAACTCATCTTTGACAAAGCAGGAAAGAATGTCCCATGGAAAAAAGACAGTCTCTTCAACAAATGGTGTTGGGAAAATTGGACAGCCACATGCAGAAGAATGAAACTGGACCATTTCCTTACACCACACACAAAAATAGACTCCCAATGGTTGAAAGACCTAAACATGAGACATGAGTCCATCAAAATCCTAAAGGAGAACACCAGGTAGCAACCTCTTCGACATCAGCTGCAGCAACTTCTTCCTAGGAACGTTGCCAAAGGCAAGGGAAGCAAGGGCCAAAATGAATTATTGGGATTTCATCAAGATAAAAAGCTTTTGCACAGCAAAAGAAACAGTCCACAAAACCAAAAGACAACCGACAGAATTGGAGAAAATATTTGCAAATGACATATCAGATAAAGGGCTAGTATCCAAATTTATAAAGAACTTATCAAACTCAATACCCAAAGAACAAATAATCCAATCAAGAAATGGGCAGAAGACATGAACAGACATTTTTCCAAAGAAGACACCCAGATGGTCAACAGACACATGAAAAAGTGCTCAACATCGCTCGGCATCAGGGAAATCCACATCAAAACCTCAATGAGATACCATCTCACACCAGTCAGAATGGCTAAAATTAACAAGTCAGGAAACCACAGATATTGGCAGGGATGTGGAGAAAGGGGAACCCTCCTACACTGTTGGTGGGAATGCAAGCTGGTGCAACCCCTCTGGAAAACAGTATGGAGGTTCCTCAAACAGTTGAAAATAAAGCTACCATACGATCCAGCAATTGCACTACTGGGTATTTACCCCAAAGATACAAACATAGGGATCCGAAGGGGTACGTGCACCCCAATGTTTATAGCAGCAATGTCCACAATAGCCAAACTGTGGAAAGAGCCAAGATGTCCATCGACAGATGAATGGATAAAGAAGATGTGGTATATATACACAATGGAATTTTATGCAGCCATCAAAAGAAATGAGATCTTGCCATTTGCATCGATGTGGATGGAACTGGAGGGCAATTGCTGAGTGGAATAAGTCAATCAGAGAAAGACATGTATCATATGACCTCACTGATATGAGGAATTCTTAATCTCAGGAAACAAACTGAGTGTTGCTGGATTGGTGGGGGGTGGGAGGGATGGGGTGGCTGGGTGATAGACACTGGGGAGGCTATGTGCTATGGTGAGCACTGTGAATTGTGCAAGACTGTTGAATCACAGATCTGTACCTCTGAAACAAGTAATGCAATTTATGTTAAGAAAAAAAAAAAGAACAAGAAGAAGATAGCAGGAGGGGAAGAATGAAGGGGAATAAGTCGGAGGGGGAGACGAACCATGAGAGACTATGGACTCTGAGAAACAAACTGAGGGTTCTAGAGGGGAGGGGGGTGGGGGGAGGGGTTAGCCTGGTGATGGGTATTAAAGAGGGCACATTCTGCATGGAGCACTGGGTGTTATGCACAAACAATGACTCATGGAACACTACATCAAGAACTAATGATGTAATGTATGGTGATTAACATAACAATAAAAATTAAGTATTGGTAGACATAGTTGAGCCTCTTTTTCCTTTTCTCTCTTTTCCTTAATGAAGGGAAGCAGAATCTATTAGCTAGATTTTAGGTTTCCAACATCTAAGCCATCTGCTCCTTCATTTTCTAGGCATTGACTTGAGATTGGAACATATTCAAAAAGAGGATCAACGGGTCTCTTTTCAATTAATAGGCAAACTCCAGAAATTCTTATTTGTGTTCCACAATATTCTACTTATAGAGTTATTGCAGCAGAGCTGGTGGGCCATGGAAATTTACACACACACACACACACACACACACACACACACACACACACAGAGCTCAGTGATCATTTACTACCCCCACACACCATCAAAAGCACACAACAATCTGTTATTTGGCAATTGAAACAATTTTCCCGATGGGGCTGCCAAATTAGCCTCTCAAACTCATTTTAAAAAAAAATCATCTCTTAGAAAAAGCTCAGTGATAAATATATCATTATAACAAAACTTAAATACAAATTTTTACACATTCATTACTTCATTAATTCAACAAACTGTGATTAGCACTGTGTTGCTGGGAATTCTGAGGTGAGAAAGAAAATACGGTCATGTCTTCATTGAGCTTAAATCTGACAAAGATTGTGAATGGGGTATGTGAAGTCCGAGGTCAGGGTGCTGTGGATGTGGAGAGCAGAGGCACTAAGTAAGACGAGGGGGCAAGAAGCATCACATACTGGGGCCTATATGGAAGCCAGTGGGGAGGTGGTTGGGAGACGTGTGTGTGCAGGGGGCCCAGCAGGCTTGGAAGGAGCTCATGCAAGGAGTCCAATCTTAGAAGGAGCAGCATACACTTATGTACCCTTGCCCATGTTTCTCTGTGCTCATAAAACATACGCAAGCTATATAGGCACACATCTATGGTTATTTTTGTTGTTTGTCCTTACTGTTGTCAGTTTCTTTTTACCATATTAGAATATACCAAACACTTTTCTTCCCCTGCAAGTCCCTCCCTACCCTGTTTTTACCTTAAAAAAATATATCACAGATGACCTTAGAGATAGCCTAGATATATTTTTTACTGCAAGGTTTTTTTTGAGATAATTGTAGATTCACATGTAGTAATAAAAAATATTACAGAGAGATTCTGTGTAAACTTTGCCCACTTTCCCCCAATGGTACTATTTTGCAAAATTATAGTAGAATATCACAACCAAGATATTGACATTGATAGTGTACTGATCTTACTCTGATTTCCCCGGTTTTACTTGTACTTACTTGTATGTGTAAGTGCTCTACAACTTGCCACCTGTGTAGGTTTGTTCATGTACCATTGCAGTTGGGGTAACTGCTCAGTGCCAATACAAGCTCATGTAACTTTTATGACCCTGCGTCCCCCTGAGTCCTCATACCCCCAGTCCCATTCCTCACCTCTGACAACTAATCTGCCTTCCATCTGTAAAATTTGTCATTTCACAGATGTTACAAAATACTATGTATTTTGGGATTGGCTTTTTTTCCCCTTGGCATAATTCAGTCAAGATTTATCCAGGTTGCTGCTTTTATCAATAGTTTGGTCCTTTTTATTGTTGAGGACTTCATGGTGTGAGTGTACCACAGTTTATAAAAGACATCTGGGTTCTTCCCAGTGAGGGGCTATTATGAGTAAAGCTATTATGAGTACTTTTTGTGTGTACGTGTATGTGTGAACACAAGTTTCCTTTTTTTCCTGAGATAAGTGTCCAAGACTGCAATTGCTGGATTGTGTAATGATGACATATTTAATTTTATAAGAAGATGCTAACCACTTTCCAGAGTGTCTGTACCATTTTACGTTTCAGCCAGCAGTGTATGAGTGATCTAGCTTCTCTTCAACCTCACAAGCATTTGATGGTGTTACTTTTTTAAAAAATTTTAGCTGTTCTGATAAGTGCACAGTGATATCTTATTGTGGTTTTTAATTTGCATTTCCCTGATGACTGACTGACTTAAAAAAATTGGATACATTCATTCACACGTTCACATATCATAATTTCATATAGGTGGGATAGTTTATATGCTGGGTTTTTTCTTCTGTTCATTTTCTTTTCTTCTCCTTTTTTGCTATTGCATTTCTTTCCCAGCTTCCTTTTCTACCCACCTCCTTATTATCCCCTCTTACCCCAGGTAACTCTTGGTAAAATACATGCTATCTCTCTCGTTTCTTTTACAAATGTGATTATTCAGTATACACTTCTCTGCTGGTTTGTTTTGCTTGAAGTACTAAAATTCATAGAAATGTCTTCCAGTTAATTGGCTTAATTAGAATTCTTTCTAGGGATTGAATAATATTTCACGATAAGGATGGACCATAATTTGTTCAAGTATTTTCTTGATAGCCATTTGTTTCCAATTTTGTTGTCATTACACATAATTTGCTTAAACCTATGACCTCATTGCTGGTATGTATGTTTCTACAGGATATGTTCCCAAAGACGCTCCCTGAGTCAAGGGGGTGCATACTTATTTAATAGCAGTTGCCAGTTTTCTTGGAAAAAAAAATTGAGGGGCGCCTGGGTGGCTCAGTTGGTTAAGCGACTGCCTTCGGCTCAGGTCATGATCCTGGAGTCCCGGATCGAGTCCCACATCGGGCTCCCTGCTCAGCGAGGAGTCTGCTTCTCCCTTGGACCCTTCTCCCTTTCGTGCTCTCTGTCTCTCATTCTCTCTCTCTCTCAAATAAATAAATAAAATCTTTAAAAAAGAATTGAGGCAATTTGCATACTCACTAGCCATCACGAGAATACACTTTGATCTGCATTCACATTTAAATGTGAGAGTTCCTTTTAATTTTGCTTTAACCGTATCACTGCTTTGATTTTCACATCTGTGACTGCTTTACAGTTGGAGTCTTTTTTCCAAATGATTTTGCCATTTTATCAGCAGACATGGACTATTGATCTTAATATAGATCTAAAAATATAATTTGCCAGAAGTACTCAAATTCCCTGTTTATGTGTTTCAAGTCCTTTCTTTTTTTCTATTGTCATATGCCATGAAGTTAAGAAAATTTAATAAAATCGTGCCATTGTTTCTTAAGCACTTTTACTACGAGCTTCAAGCAGACTGCTATATCTACACACACAAAAGTGATTTAAAACACCAATAATTTGAATAAGTCATAATCCAAATGAGTTGAAACTCTTTGCTAGGAATTCAAATAAACATGTTCTTTTATTTTACATTTGGATCTAGTTTCAGCCTCACTGTCTGGAAATTCTTCTCTTGAAAATTAAGGCCATTTTGTTTTAGGGAAGGAGCCTTTGTTTCTCCAAAATCTTACATGACCCATGAAGCCACCACCACCACAAAAAAAAAAAAAAAAAATGAAAATAATCTTATAATCTTAAAAACCTTCCAATGTTAGACTTACGGGGTACAACTCTGTGTCTGAATTTCAGAAACATAATTCAATATCATTCTTATCTGAAGTAACAGACTTGAGTATTGCATTTGTACCCACAACATGGCTCAATATAATTTCAAAACTGTAGGGCAGTGGTGAAAATTGAAGCATACAAACAATAGCGAAAATTATCTTTTATCTTTTTTGGCAA
Source organism: Eumetopias jubatus (assembly GCF_037043125.1). Taxonomy (NCBI): domain Eukaryota; kingdom Metazoa; phylum Chordata; class Mammalia; order Carnivora; family Otariidae; genus Eumetopias; species Eumetopias jubatus. The sequence goes on from NW_028274822.1 coordinate 8,283,236, forward strand.
ACCAATTTTCTGGTTGTTAGTTTTAATATGAGACATTATCTTAGAGCTCAGAGCAAAGTGAAGTGGTGAGACAGTTTTAAGACAGTGAACAAGAAGGCACAAATATTTTTGGATGTTAATAAATGATACCAGCGAGGTTGGGACAGGTTCTATTGCGAAATGGAGTTGATATCACCAGTTAACAGACTTCTATGCAATGCCAAAAGTCAATTTTAAATGATGAAATGAAGCCAGATGATGAGTGAAGGGAAGTATGGCAAAAGGGATTAAAGGCATCCCAGGAAAAACATGTTGATAAATTGCAATTCAGTTTAGCAAAACTAAGAAAAGTGTAGGTGAGGAGGTGTGAACAATTTTATTTAGGCAAGGTGACATTATCAATTTTAGAATAATAGAACCTGATATTAATTATACCTATAAACTTTAACTATAAATCCAGAAGCTTTATTTCCTCAAAAAAAAAAAAAATAGTAAGACTTCTACTAAGGACTTCACTATAATTTTAAATTCACTTCTTTCGAACCCTTGGTGCTTCTTGCTTCCATCCATTATAAAACGAATGCGCCATTTCGTTGAGCAAAATCTTTAAAAAGCTATAATAAGCCAACTAATACATTGCATAGCACAGGGATTTCAAAATGAAAAATACTACAGGTTCAAACTATAAACTGCCGTGTGTCTCAACGATGTCAGAGTGTTTTATGAGTTGGGATGCTAAAATTCAATCTGAAATGTATTTACTTGTAGTATTGAGAATCCATGAAAGCAACCAATTGCTCAAAGTTCAGTTTTGGAATGTCTGGGGACTTCAGCTGTGCTTTGCCCCACACTTTTGCATGGCAGCGTTATTATTTTCCCACCAAATGCTTACAGCTGCACCCGGCAGGAACCAGAATACAAGTCACAAGCTTGCCCTAACAACATCTCCCAGGCACTGTTTACTTAATTTTTCAAGCTTGAATAGAAACCTCAAGAGTCCTCAGACCACCTGGGAGCAAAATCCAGACACAGACGGATAATAAAAAAGCACCCAAAACATCTGTAGAAATCAACATGTTGAGCTTCTCCCTAAAGTTTTCCACAGCACAGTCTTATCACAATAAGCCTTCCTATTCAGTGGTATAACTTAATCCATCTGGGCCATTGTCTCTGAAGCAGTTCAATTTCCACAAGCTGTAGACGGGGCTATAATTGCTTACCTGACTCACAGGCAAATGTCTTTGACGTTTCATCATGAAAGATAATTGCCACTGCATGCTTCTTTGTCTCTCGAGGCAGTCTGGTTATATTTTTGATGTTGTGCAGTTCCGTTACCTTGAAAGAAAAATATTTTTCACTTAGTGTACAGGAGACGCTGTATACGGGAGTGGTGAAACAAAATGATCAGTTACTACTCTCTTAAGCCACTTTCCACTGCATATTTATACCCTTTTCCAATTAACTGTAGCCAAAAATGATGGAGAACGGAACAAGCATGTCTTCTCCTCTGCCCTCAATGTTGGTCCTTGTTTGCTGAATTTTGAAATATTCTAAAAATTATGTAGAATAACTCCATGAAAGCAAGGACTCTGTGTTTTTATGAAAATTGTATCTTCTGCCAACAAGAGCAGGTGTGACACACACAAGATTCTCAATACATTTTTGTTAAATACTCATTGGGTTTAATATCTCTCTTTTCTCCTAACTCTCATCCATTGTGCAAGTTCCTAGTGGGACGAGAGTCACAATGCAACTGATACCGGTCAACTGGCAGAAGAAGTGACCTCAAAATTAGAGGTCATAAATATAAGCAATGGACCTGCTTCCCAGAAAAATGCACATGGTGTTCATAAGCCCGTGTACCCACTACTACCTCACCCCGTTCTCTCACCAAGGCCCATCCATGATTCATGCACCCAGGTTAGCAATACTTTATTTGTTTGGCAATTAATAAATATTTAATAAACTTCCTTATTCTAGCTCCAAACTGTCTATGGGCACAAGTTCTTCTGCTACAACTTGTGCCCCTTTTCTTTTTCTCCACAGTCCAGAGAAATGGACAAATGTCTACTCTCTCAACTACTCTGCAAACCCACTGCAATAATAACATGACATTTTTTTTAATCTACTTGTCAACATGCTGAATGCTATTTCTTCTAACACAAAAGATTTGACAGGTTCATTCTCATTTTCACTTAGTTCAAATATTTAAAAATCTCTCTTGAGGTTTCTTCTTGGACCCATGTACTGATTAAAAGTATATTGTTTAATCTCCACACATTTGGGGATTTTCCCGCTATCATACCATTATTGATCTCCAGTTTAATTCCATTGTGGACTGATTGCAGATATTGTACGATTTCTATTCTTTTATATTTGTGTAGATATGTTTAGTGGCCCAGAATGTGGTGTATCTTGGTGAATGTTCCATGAGAGCTGGAAGAATGTGTTTGTTGACTTTGTCTATAGATGTACATTATATCCAGTCGACTGATGGTGCTGTTGAGTTCAACAATGTCCTTACTGATTTTCTGCCTCCTGGATCTGTCCATTTGTGAAAGAGGGGTATAGAAGACTCCAACTCTGATAATGGATGCAACTATTTCTCTTTGTAGTTCTACCAATTTTTGACTCACATTGTTTGATGCTCTGTTAGGTGCACACACACTAAAAATTGTTATGCCTTCTTGTAGGATTGACCAATTTATCAATATGTAATGGCTTTCTTTATCCCTGATAACCTTCCTTGCTTTGAAGTCCTGTCTGAAATTAAAATAGCTACCCCCTGTTTATTTTTTTATTTTATTGTGTTATGTTAATCACCATATATTACATCATTAGTTTTCGATGTAGTGTTCTACCCCCTTTTTAAATTGTTAGTGTTATATTTTTAATGAATTTTTATTTTTTTATTTTATTTTTATTTATTTTCTTTTTTTTAAAGATTTTATTTATTTATTTGACAGAGAGAGACACAGTGAGAGAGGGAACACAAGCAGGGGGAGTGGGAGAGGGAGAAGCAGGCTTCCCGCTGAGCAGGGAGCCCGATGTGGGGCTCAATCCTAGGACCCTGGGATCATGACCTGGGCTGAAGGCAGACGCTTAACGACTGAGCCACCCTGGCACCCCTAAGGTGGGTTTCTTTTTGAAAACATGTAGTTGGATCCTGTTTTTGGATCCACTCTGACAATCTCTGTCTTTTTAGACCATTGATGTTCAAAGTGATCATTGATACAGCTGTATTAATATCTACCGTATTTGTTACCGTTTTGTTTGCTGCCCTTGCTCTTTCTTCCTATTTTGCCTTCTACTCTTTTTCTGCATTTTACTATTTTAATTGTGCATTTTATATGGTTCTACTTTTTCTCCTTTCCTGTAATTTTTTTCTCTATAGCCAGACATGATGTGTTGGGTAAAAAGGAATTGCTATAACGAGGCCCCTAGGGGCGCGGTGGTGAGGTGTGGTGGGAGGGGAAGCATTCTCTAGCCCTAGGGTAAAGTCTGGGTTTTGGATTTCAAAAGTGTTTCTCAGTCCTCCCCACCTGAGGTGGCAGAGGATGGCTAGCATGGGCAGGAATTGGCATTTCCCTTTGTCTTTGACAAGGGTACCAGTTTTGACTTGCTTGATCCATGTTCAGGGCTTGTTATGTTAGGGCACATGCTCTAACTGTAAATGAAGGATTTTGTTGAAGGGAAAAGACTTAATTCCATTCATGACTTGCAAAGCCATCCTAGAAGCACCATCGGTCACCAACTAGTGTTCTAGGTGGAGAAAAATGTACAGATATATTTCATGTATTTTTTAAAATTTTAGTCTTCCATTTTTGAAGATGATACCTTTGTTGTTGATGAAGACATGATAGTATCAAAATAGTTAAAAGAAGTATCAATTCGTGACCAAAAGTTGTACCCATGTCATATAAAATAATGTCTGTAAAGTAAAACTATGTAGATACATTTTAAAGAGCCTGGTGTTAGCTGTCACATTCCCTTCTAAAATCTGTGGTGACCTAGACTTTCAGCTTCATAAAATAACAAACCCACTACTCAGGGTTGCTGTGTAAGCTGTCCACAGGAGCCCTTTTATTCCTTGTTACAATGAATTTACAGTTCTGTCACAATGATGAGAAGCTAATTTTAATATATCCCTTTTTTGATATTTGTTTTTCTCTTATAATTATCGCATTAAGATTAACATGCAAAATTAAAATTGGTAAGATAAGTGATTTTAAGCAAAATAACCTACAAAACATTTGCTTCATATTTATGCATATATACAAATACTTGTACACATACATATATTATATATACTTTTTACATCTATTTACATACCTAAGAATCTGAAAATACTCATTTCCTCTTCCAGGAAAGAAAAATTAGACACCATTATCTTACAGTTTCTGAGGAGTTATACCTTGGAGAGAAAGATGAGAATGCTTCTTTTGGAAAAATGATTCACATGTTATATTTAAAGTACATAAAGCATATTCTCAAATAAAGTTAAACTCTTGAATTTTTAAATGATTTGATAAGTGACTCACATAATATTTAAGCTGAATTTTATTCTAACAGAGCACGCTGAAGTTATATTTGAAAAAGAGTTATTTTTCTCAAGTTTTATTAATTTTAGCTAAACAAAGGATCTTGCCAGAATTAAGTAGAGTCTAAAAGCAATGAAGATTATGTGTTGTCCAAGAATTCATGCAATTTATGGCAAGTGAGCCTTACACTATCTAAGCTACATCATGTGTAACATCTAGTTGTACAAAACAATATCATAAAAGCATTTATTATTCTGCTCAAGGGCCATTCCTGAATATTTTATTTATTAATATAAAAGAATATTAGAACAGATATTGTGGGTCCTATCTTTTTTGTCCTTTCATAGCAAAAATCAGCAAAACAAATTAATGGATAGCTTAGCAAAATGCAGCAATCACTGGGGATTTTCTAACTTCTGCGCCATAGGCAATCTGTCAGATGATGTAGTTTGAACACCGTGTTTGCTCTTCTGTAAAATTTACATTTGGAAATGCAGACAACCTTTTCAAACAGACGTTGTTACATTGGTCTCCAGAATAGTGCAAGACTCTTTGTTGCTGATCAGTAATGTGATGCTATGCACTTCAGTCTGTGCTCTAAGATATTAAAGAGATGCCAGGAAAGCAAAATACTTATGAGGGGGATAAAATTCTGCTTCTCACATTGTCTTGGTTAGGACATTCAAGTGTTACACTAAATTATAAAATGTAATAAAATCATACCAGAAGTTTTTTTTAAGAAGTTTGTATATCTCCAGAACTGCTTTTGTTTAATTCAAAATACATTTTAAAAAAGTATTGTGAATCACAACAATTTAGGTCAAGATCTAATATATCTGAATCTCCTACCCTCACTTTTCCCTCTCAGTATCATGGAGATTTACCACCCAGGAAGGAATTTTGTGTTTTCTTAGATGAAAACAACTTTTAAAATATTTTTAAATTTTCAAAATAAAAATGTTTTTATTAGTTTAAAACCTGTCAATGTGACATAAAAATAATCAATATTTATTAAAATTTTGAAATCCTAGAGCATTTCAATAATATGTATCAATAAATTATTACATCATTTAACAATGTATATTTCTAAATCCTGATTATTCACATGGCTATAAAAGCACAAAATACAATTGAAGTTTAATAAAAGAGTTCATTACTTTAAATAAATATGAAATAAGCAAAATTTAATTGGAGGGAAATACTTTCAAAGGATTCAGGCTGCTTAGGTCTAAGTCAATAAATGCCATGGTCAACAATTTAAAGGTCTTACTAAGTAATAAAATTAAAACCCAAATATAAGCATACCTAAATGGTGACTTTGCTAACTAGTGCTATTTAATTTTCATTACAAAGAGTAATCCCTAAGGAATTCCTGCTGATAAAGTCAGAGAGCTCAAAGATGAAACACATAACCCTTTTCTGTAGGACTTCATAATTTAGTTGAGGTGATAAGATCACAAATAACAGTGATGAACCCAGTGAAAGAATTAAAAACAGAGCTAAAGAAGCATGGAGGAACCACATCTGTATTTCTACAACCAGTTTGTGGACATGGCACCTGGATTTTAAAGTTGTGTCTCTATATAGAGACACCTCCCAAACCTTACTTGCCTGTCCTACTTTATTCACATGGGTTGTATCTATTAACGATCACCGCGAGAGAAATTAAAACATAAATTATTAAATGTTTATTTGAGTGTTTAAAAATACTCATAAACTCATTGCATGATAACACGAATGACATTTAAAATAAAAAATTCCTCAAATAGGTGAAGAATGGTAATGTTTTCACATTTTTGCAAAATTCTTAATGTCTGGCTTAACAGAAGGCAGTTTGAAACTCATATCTTCTGAATTCAGTCTGTTGCAATACATTGTTTTGATTAAGCATATATAGAAAACAAGGCCTCACCCAGACATGAGGTGGTAAAAGGGAAGAACAATTTAAGAGCATTTTAGCCAGTTGTGGATATTCTTCTTTGATTCTATCTCCAAACCTGACAAATGTTTTCTTGAAGGTTGTCATGCAGAGTCACATCGTACACATTTACACTCTGTTGTATTAAAATCCATAGAACTCTTTTCAACTTTGGTCATTGGGAAAATATTGGTTTGCTGAGTTATGAAGATCTTACATTGTCATATTTCACTATTAACATAAAAATATTCATTAATATCAACCTTAATTGCCACAGAAAAATTGATAAGTTCTGAGTTGTCAAGCTCAAAAATGCAGACACAAGGTTCCCCATTTATCACTTGAAACCTTAAATTTTAGCATTGTTAATATTGTCAGTTGTTTTCCCTAAAGACAGGTTGACTTGTTCATTTTTGAGAAAATGTCTGACACCCAAATCTGAATGACCATAGTTTGTCAAAGACTATTGCTAGAACAGGTGTTCTTTGAAAAGAAATGAACTATTTTGCTTGTAACTTCCACAATCCCAGCAGCGCTCCTACTGGGGATAACCACTGCACGTCAGTAGGTAGCAGAAGTGTTTTTTAGGAGTTCTTGCCATTTTTTCCCAATAGAGTATTAAAAAGATGTACTTAAGTATCTAGATTTCATAAAAGTAACCACTTTTACTGTCTCATTAGGTCTTAAGTAAAATAAAAATAAAATTAGCATACGTATTTGTATATTTATTTACATGGGCGAGTCCATGATGGTAAAGAATACAATGATTTTAGTCCCACTTATTTATTTTTGCTTTTGTTGCCTGAGGTTTGGGTATCATTTTAAAACAAAACAACGCAAAACAGAACAAAACAAAATAAAACAAAACAAAAAGTCATTTCCCAGAATAATGTCATGTTGCTTCCCCCCTATGTTTTCTTCTAGGAATTTTATGGTTTCAGGCTTTACATTTCAGGTTTTAATCCATTTTGAGTTGATTTTTGTGTATGGTGTAAGAGGAAGGTTCACTTTCATCCCTTCGCATGTGTATATAAAAATATATATGTGTTTTTCTGGTCTCTCTATTCTGTTCTACTATTGGTCTATGTGTCTGTTTTATGCTGTTACCATAATGTTTTAATTACTATAGCTTTTAATTACTATATTTTCCAAAATAATTGGAAATGAAGAAGCACGATGTCTAAAGTTTTGTTTTTCTTTCTCAAGACTGCTTTGACTATTCAGTTTTTGTGGCTCCATATAAATTTTAGAATTGTTTCTTTTCTGTTTCTCTGAAAAATGTCACTGAAATTTTGATAGGGATTGTATTGAATCTGTGTATCACTTTGGGTAGTATGGCATATTTAACAATATGAATTCTTCCAATCCACGGACACAGGGTATTTCCATTTGTATCTTCCGCGATTTCTTTCATCAGTGATTTATAGTTTTCAGTGACAGGTCTTTCACCTCCTGAGTTAAACTTATTTCTAAGTGTTTTATTCTTTTTGCTGCTATTATGAATGGGATTGTTTTCTTGATTTCCTTTTTGGAGAGATCACTGTTGGTATAATGAAACGCAAGTGATTTTCATATGTTGATTCTGTACTCTGCAACTTTACTCCAATTCACCTATTAGTTCTAAGATTTTTTTAAATAGAGTCTTCAGGATTTTCTACAATAAGATCATGTCATTTGCAAACAGAAATAATTTTACTTCTTTTCTTTCTTCTTTGTTTCTTTCTTTGTTTCTTTGTTTCTTCTCTCTCTCTCTTTCTTTCTTTCTTCCTTTCTTTCTCTTTCTTTCTTCTTTCTTTCTTTTCTTTCTTTCTTTCTTTCTTTCTTTCTTTCTTTCTTTCTTTCTTTCTTTCTTTCTCTTTCTTTCTTTCTTTCTTTCTTTCTTTCTTTCTTTCTTTCTTCTTTCAATTTTGATGTCTTTTATTTCTTTTCTTATCTAATTGCTCTTTCTAGTACTTAGTAGTATATAGAATAATAGAATAGGAGTGGTGAGAGTAGGCATTCCAGCCTTGTACTATCTTAGAGTAAAAGTTTTCAGTTTTTCCCCACTGATTATGATGTTAGCTGTGAGCTTTTCATAAACATCTTTATTTTGTTAAAGAAATTTCCTTCTATACATATTTAGTTGAGAGATTGTTTTAAAATCATGATTGGATGTTAAATCTGTCAGATGCTTTTCCTGCATCTATTGAGATGACTGTATGATTTTTATCTTTCATTCTGTTAACGTGGTGTATCACAACTTATGTTAAACCAAGTTTGCATGCCTGGAATAAATCCTACCTGGACATGGTATGTAGTCTTTTTGATGTGTTGTTGATTTTGGTTTGCTAGTATTTTATGGAGGATTTTTGTATCCATGTTCATCAGAGATATTAGCTTGTAGTTTCCTTTCCTTGTGGTGTCTTTGTCTAGGTTTGGTGTCATGGTAATGTTGGACTTATGAAGTGAGTTTGGAAGTATTTTTTACTTATATTTTTATTTCTTTATTTATTTAATTTGGCATAGTTGACACACAATATTACATTAGTTTCCGGTATTCAACATGGTGATTCAACAATTCTATATGCTATGCTATGCTCACCAGAAGTGTAGCTATCATTTTATCACCATGCAACCCTATTAAAATACCATGGACTATATTCCTTATGCTGTACCTTTATTCCTGGGATTTATTAATTCCGTAACAGGAAGTATGAATCTCCCACTCCCTTTCACCATTTTGCCCATCCCCCTACCCCTGTGGGGCAACCATCAATTTGTTCTCTGTATTTATAAGTCTGTTTCTATTTTTTGTTTGATTGTTTATTCATTTGTTTTTTTTTTTTTTTTTTTTTTAGATTCCACATGTAAGTGAAATCATATGGTACTCATAAAAAAGCTTCTGCACAGCAAAGGAAATAATCAACAAAATGAAAAGGCAATCTACAATGGAGAAAATATTTGCAAGCCAATTAAGAGATTAATATCCAAAATGTACAAGGGTGTAACTCAATGGCAAAAGCAAATGCCCAGATAACCCAATTAAAACATAAGTAAAGGATGAAGGTGAAAAAAGCATATATACTGAAATTACTTTGAGTTTTAAAGGACCTTTTATCAATTTACTGTCATGACAATTGAGATTAGATACCTGTGTATTAAAGTGCTCAATTTCTTTCTATAAATCTCACTATATTTTGAAAATGAAAGAAAGTTATTCAGACTTTTTAAAAATAGATTCAAATGAATTAGACAATAAGTTGCACTCTCCTTTCTTATTAATTTACTAATAATCCTATTAATCCTGGTATTTTACTAATCTTCTATGGCTGTTTTAATTAAGTCAAAGGTTTTATTTTTGAGACTGAAATGGCACATTTTAGGAATTGGTTTAATAAAATGTTTATTTCATTAACTTTATTATTTATTTAACTTTTTTCACTATCACTTTATTAGAAAAGAGAATATTTTTCTAGTAAGAAAAGAAGATGAGTATTTTACTAAATTTTAAAATTATTACAATTAATAAATCTTAATCTCTCCATGCTTAAGTCCTAAGCTTCATAATAAGAATTTAAATGTTGTTGGGGCACCTGGGTGGCTCAGCGTCTGCCTTCGGCTCAGGTCCTGATCCCAGGGTCTTGGGATCGAAACCCGCACTGGGCCCCCTGCTCAGCGGGAAGCCTGCTTCTCCCTCTCCCGCTCCCCCTGCTTGTGTTCCCTCTCTCGCTGTGTCTCTCTCTGTCCAATAAATAAATTAAAAAAAAAGAAAAGAATTTAAATGTTGGTATTACCCTATACATTGTATCCAATACATTGTATCATTTGCAAAGAAATTTTATAATTGATTCTTTCTAGTAGAATTTACATCAATTTTCCAGTAGCTGCTTCTTTATATTAGTCTCCTTTCACTGAAAATTATGAATGTATAACATTAACAAAAATATCATTCATTCTTTCGGCTCCACATGTCTCTGTGCTCTGATATTATGTGCTGTGATATAATTCTCCAATGTTTACTATTTGACTACTGCAGCACATGTGTTATCAATACTTACAAGCTTTGTTTTTTATGTCTTTGAAAAATTTAAGGTCTCTCAAATATTAAGCCACATTATGAAATGCATCATCTAGAAAGGAGTGATTATAGATAGAATTAGAGTAGAACTGGAATTAACTATAATGGTCACCACTGGTTGCATACACAGCATCCCGTTTCAGCTCCTTCATTCTTACCGGAACCTGATTTTGTTCAGCTATTTGCCCTTACGTCATGCAGCTCAAGTGCCCCGGTGGGAATCTCTCACCCTATGTACCATGGTAGAACCTGCTATTCTTCGGTTTATGGTCTCCTTGCTCACCATGATCAGCTTAGGAAAGAGGATATGACCGAAATATGACTGAGATGTGCAAGAAGTTTTCCGGTGGTTTCTTTTTTTTTTTTCTTTTAAAGACTTTATTTATTTACTTGACAGACAGAGAGAGAGAGAGACAGCGAGAGCGGGAACACAAGCAGGGGGAGTGGGAGAGGGAGAAGCAGGCTCTCCGCGGAGCAGGGACCCTGGGATCATGACCTGAGCAGAAGGCTTAAGGACTGAGCCACTCAGGTGCCCCTTTCTGGTGGTTTCTGATGAACGTTTTCTGATATGGAGGTAGCCCCAGGCTAAAACCATCCCCCTTCTCCAGTGGATGCTGTCTGGCTGTCATAATTCAAGAAAGCTACAGCTATCGTTCTACTAGTTAAAGATGAGGGCAATCCTCAGGTGGCAGAGTAGAGATGGCGGGGCAGGGGGAACATTTTCATTCTTGAACAAGAGTTACTGAATCAACCAACCCTAAAGCCAGTTTCTTTTTCTAGACATGCTGGCATATGTGAGAATACTCTTCTGTAAGTTGTTTGATCTGGGTTTTCTGTTACTTGTGACCAAAAGTATTCTCACTAAGAAAGTAAACCTGTTGCTGAGCTTTCTTCATTCAACAATGGAAAAATGGAAAATGGCCATGCCTATCTGGGTGGCCATCACACGGTTAGTTAAAGTGATGACCAGAATCCGGGCCACGCCTCCTATTTCTCTGACTAGTGCTCTTTTCACCAATTTATGCAATTTATTAATGGCAATAACTGCTAATCAAGAAGTTACTACAGGAAGGTGACTTCAACTACAAAAGACTCAAATTGTAAGGATGACAAAAGGAATAACAGGAAAACTCACTACCTTATTATCCCTAAATTATTTTCAGGTGGCCTATTTTGAAACATAAAGATAATCTATTTTCAGGTCTAAGAAATGCAGAAAATTGATGCATAAGAAAATATGCACTAAAACAGGAAACCTATGTACTTCTTTCTGTCCTTTCTCCCTCCTTCCATCTTCCTCTCCGCCTACTCTCCCTCCCCTTTCAACCTCTCCCCTCTCTCCCCAGTATAAATTTAGCATTTCTAATAAGATGTTTCACTGACTCTAAGAACAGAAAGGCATGAAACAGCTCAGTCAGCTATAATACCATTCTTATTTTGAGAGCTACACTTTTACTACACAGACATAACAGCAACTACCCAGCTGTGATAACGTTTCTTAGCAGATATACAAAATTAAATCTCTTCATTATCGTATGGGGTTGAATAGTGGCCCCCAAAAGATATCTCGAAGTCCTAACTAACCCCCAGAACCTTCGAAAGTGCCTTATTTGGGAGAAGGTTCTTTGCAGATGTAATTGAATTAGGATTTTGGAGGAGATCATCCTGGATTCAATGCGGGCCCTAAATCCAATCACATGTGTTCTTACAGGAGAAGAGCAGAGGGAGCTTTGAGGCAAGGGCACAGTGGACATGTGACGCTGGAGGCCGAGGTTGAAATGATGCTGCCACAGCCCAGGAGCACCTGGAGCCCCCAGAGGCTAAAAAAGGCAAGCAAAGCTGCCTCTGTCATGGTTTTGTAGGCGTGGAGCCCTGTTACCTGGATTTCTGACTTCTGGCAGCCAACCGTGAGAGAATAACTTTCTGTCATTTTAAGTACCAAGTTCGTGGCAGTTTGTTGGGCCAGCCCTAGGAAACTAATAAAATATACAGAATTATTTGAAGATAAATAGCTCCATTTGTTATAAAGTTAGTAGCCTTAATTGAAGATAAAAATGACCCCAAAAAATCACAAAAATTTGTCTATAGCCCAATTTCTCTCATAAGATAATAGTTTCTTAAAAAGCAAGGATACCTCACTGTTCATCATGACCTACCTAAAGTTATTAAATATGTATTTCTTTTTTCTTTTTTAAATTTGTGATTAGTCAAAAGTTCACACAGCTCCACAATGTACAATATATATATAAACCAATTTAAAAAAGGACAAATTATAATCACAGGTGACAAAATTATCTGACTGTTCACAAGGGAGTTAAATAGTAAATCATTCATAAGCAAAGATATGGAAGTTCTTTCAAATAAAATTAATAAAGTCAAGTTCTTTTACATTGTACAGACCTACACACTCATACCTACTATCAATGACAAAACAAATACACGTTGTTTTTTTTTTTTCTAGCACATTTGGATTATTTATAAAAATTGAACAGGTATCAGATGATGAAATAGTATTAGTAAACTCAAAAGACCCAAACTATAAAAATTACAGTATATACCCATAATACAATATAACTAAAATTTGTAGTAAATGATTAAATATTCCATACATATAAAAAGTAAATAACATATTTCTAAGAACATAAAAAGGAAATTATTAGTTCAATTATAAAACACATTTTAATGAAAATGAAACAGTACATATTAAGATTTGAGAGACACTGAAAAAGAAGTGCATAAAAAACATGTCTTTAAAACTATTTTTCATGAATACAAAAGGTTGAAAAGAATGAACTCAGGCATTCAACTGAAGAAGGTAACGAAAAGCAACAGGGAATTTCAATAAATAAAGACAATGGCAGAAATCATTGAAATGAAGAAAAAAATGAGAAGTTTCACGAAAGCAAAAGGTCCATTCGAAAGGATTAATAAAAAAGACTTGTGGCAAGTTAGATGAAAGAAAAAAGAGAGAAGGTGGAGATGAATTAAGTACAGGATGAAAAGGGAAAAATTGACCAAACAAAAAAATCTAAATATTAATAAGAAGCTTGCAAACAAATGAATACTAATTAGTTTGGAAACATAGATGAAAGGACATATATCTAGAAAAATATAAAATGCCAAATGGTGGCAGAAAAAAAGTTAGAAAACTTGAACAAAAAAATGTACTCATCTCCTAACAGCCCATTAAGACTCCTTCATAATTGAACTTTATCAAACTTGCAAGGTATGATTAATCCATATCCTCTGCAAGATTTTCCAGGAGAAAAATAAAAGCAAAACCTGTTTTTGCTTTCTGAGTCTGGGCTAATATTGATTCCAAAATAAGATATGAAAAATACAAAAAAGTCATATGTGTACATTTTACTTATTAATGAAAAACAAATCCCAACATGCAAGTGAGGTTTATTTTAGGAGTAAAAGTATAGTTCACATCAGAAAGTGAAACTACCAATATTTGCACACAATGATTACAGACATATAAACACTAACAGAGTCAACAGAAGAATACACTATTAGAAACAACAAAAGCATTCAATAATATTGTCAATTATAGTAAACACAAAAAACCAACAGGATTTCTCTACACTAGTAATCATTAATTAGAAAATAAAATAAAATAACACCTTCACAAAAACAAGAAAAACGATAAAGTATCGAGAGATTTTGTTGGAGAAAAATTTAAACCTTAAATGAGAAGCTGAGTAAAAAGAGATCATTACATGCTCTGAGATAAATTGCTAAAGTAACTTCAGAAAATGAGAGCCGAGTGTGTGGGGTGAACAAGTGCCCTACCAAATGTCCTAACATAGTGTGATACCATGGTAATTTAAAACAAGAGGCATGATGGTGCTAGAACAAACAAGTGGCACAGAATAGAGAAATCAGAGAAAAATGTGTGTGTTATGAATGCCACCATAATAACAAAGAATAGAAAGTTTAATAGATGGACTGGTGAAACCTGACCCTCTAAATATTTTAAAAAATGGAATTCTTAATTCCATATCCAAATCTGGATCCTGGAGAGATGAAAGGCAAGAATATTAAAGATAAAACTATAATGCTAACTGAATAAAATGTAGGATAATATCTTCGTGATGTATGGGGTAGGTAAGGATTTCTTTAAGGAAGGGACCGAATGAAGCTCAACTCATGAAAAATTGAAAACATCCAAATTTGCAAATCTTGGTTTTGTGCAGGACTCCATAAAGTTATAGACAGATGACAGAGGTGAGAAATGATTTACAATGTCTAAAAGTAAATTAATCTAATATCTAGAATAGACAAAGAAACCTTACAAAACAGCAAGAAAAATGCAGGAACTCTGGTAGGATAGTGGACAAACGACACGATTGGGGAATTCCTGGAAGAATAAACCCCCAAAGCAAACAGATATAAAGAGAATTCTTCAGTTAATTAGTAATAGAAAAATGCATGTTAAAACACAACTGCATATCACTTTACACACATCAGATTTGGAGATGTCAATAAATAATGGAAAGTGTCAATGAGAATGTGAGAATACAGAACCGTCACACATGCAGTGGACGTGAAGAATGGAGATGCATTCTGGAAAGTCATCTGGCAGTACATATTTAAGTATCCTTTAAACAATGATCTCATTCTTTTTATATATCCCAGAAAATTTCTCACATTGGGTCATAAAAACACTGTACAAAAATCTTAATTACTGTATCCTTTGAGATAATGAGAAGTTCTAGCAATCTAGTTTCTGTCACTAGGAAAATGGAAAAGTAAAATATAATGGATGCGAACTATGGGGTATCATGTAGAAGTCAGAAGCAACTGGAAAAATGGACACAAGGAAATGCAAATAGGTCTTGAACACCATAATGCAGCGCGAATAAAAATAAGAAACACAGAAAGTTATAATACAACCATACTAAAGCGAGTTAACAATGCAGTACATCTTCAAGAAATCAACAGTACACATTTGTAAGAATCCTACAGTTTCCCATCCAATTTATTATAATAATTATCTATAGAGGAGGGGGGATAAATGGGGCAAAGAATGGGAACAAAATAGGTTGATCCGATATTACAGAAAGGGATGACGATAGCAGCCATCAAGTAATACCATTAACTCAATCTGCAGCTAAGTCCTACTACACCTGAAACAGAAAGAGGAAGGAGGGAGGGAGGGCTGGAGGGAAGAAAATATCCCCCCTTCCCCCCAAAAAAGTCAACGGAATGATATGTGAAATTCTAGCAAGTCAACCACTATTAACAGTTACACGCCTATTACAATTTGCCCATGCTCTGAATTAGTCTTAGCCTGGCTGTCTGTGGCTTGGCATATGATACCACTTAACATAACTAATGGGCCCAATTATGTTCCTGCAGTAACGAACACAGGGTGGAAAAGAGTATTGGTATGATCATTAATATACAACATTCCAAAGAACATAAAAAAGCTGAAGAGGATTATGAGGATTATGGTTACTTTCCTAAGCTTATGAGACCAATTCTAGGTGTGATCCGTTAGTTAACTATCAATCATGTTTAGATAAGGTTTTATCTATACACTTATAGCATCTAGACATAATTATTAATATTAGCATTATTATTTTTTGTTTAAGAGAAAATAAAAAATACATAGTTTCAAGTAAGGTAAACTGTGGACTCTGGGCCAAATTTGGTCTTCCACCTGTTTTTGCAAATAAGCTCTTATCAGAACACAGCCAGGGCCATTTGTTTACATATTGTCTTTGGCTATTTAATGTACAAAGTGCAGAGCTGAAGAATTGCAACAAAGACCTCAGGATCTGTAAAGCCTAAAATTTTTACTATCTGGCCCTTTACAGATAAAAGTTTGCTAGACACTGATGTGAACAAACAGGACCTATATTTTCCAAACAAGAACTCCGAAGTAGGCAGTTACTAGTGTTGGCCTTAGTGGCTTGATGATATTAGAGGAAGCATCTTAAGCCAAAATATTTGTCCTTGTCTTCACATTTCCCTTATGCCTATCTCCTCATGGGCACAGAATACATCTCACTGTCATGCTTTCCATTTAGGGAAAAGGAATAAGGGATAATTGCTGGCCATATCAGAACACAAAATCCTTTCTATCCCTTCTAGCAGGCTTAAATTTACATTTCATTAGCCAGAAATGTACCTATCTAACTGCAGGAAGTGTAAAAAAGTGATCATGCATAAAAAAGTGATCTCTATGGTGGAGATGGGAAAGGAAAAAGTGAGTTATAATGGGTGTTGAATTAACAGTTAATGAAATTAAACCCCGTGCTTGAAATGTCAAAGTTGCATGATGCTTCACTTCACATACAATGCCTTAATGTATAGACCTCCTACACACCATGAGGGAAAAGTGGCTGTCTCACTTTAGCAACCTAAGAAATTCCTTCTCAAATTAAAAATAACCCAAAAATCCTGAGCGAAATAAGTCAATCAGAGAAAGACATGTCTCATATGACCTCACTGAGATGAGGAATTCTTAATCTCAGGAAACAAACTGAGGGTTGCTGGAGTGGGGGGGGGGAGGGATGGGGTGGCTGGGTGATAGACTTTGGGGAGGGTATGTGCTATGGTGAGCACTGTGAATTGTGCAAGACTGTTGAATCACAGACTTGTACCTCTTAAGCAAATAATATGTTATATGTTATAAAAAAGAAGAAGAAGATAGTAGGAAGGGAAAAATGAAGTGGGGCAATCTGAGGGGGAGACGCTGAGGGTTCTAGAGGGGAGGGGGTGGGGGATGGGTTAGCCTGGTGACGGGTATTAAAAAGGGCACGTACTGCATGGAGCATTGGGTGTTATACGCAAACAGTGAATCATGGAAGACTACATCAAAAACTAATAATGTAATGTATGGTGATTACATAACATAATAAAATACAATTAAAACAAAAACAAAAGCTCCAAAAGCAAAAGACCCCGAACATTTAAATGATGCGCCACTAAAGTTGGATCACAACACAGTGACTCCAGGTGTACCTGACCAAGTCACAGGAACTTTTTAAAAGCAGAGTTTTTTTCTCCCGCTGGTCACAGAAGACACGGCAGAGAGTCAAAACTTGAAAAAATCTCTTATGCCTGTGCTGTGTTGGAGCAAGAAGGAACCGAGTATGTCAAGGATTTCAGGTAGCCTCTGGTGCTGAAAGCAGCCCCTTCTTGACAGCCCGCAAAGGAACAGGGGCGTCAGTCTTGCAGCTCTAGGGAACTAAAATCACCAACTATATTAGAAACTTCGAAGCAGACTTTTCTCTAGAGCCACCGGATAATTCAGTGCAACTAACTTCAGGGCCCTTGAAACCCCCAGCAGAGAAACCAGCCACACTACACCTTTGCCCTACAGAGCTGTGAGCTCATAAACAGGTGTTTTTTGAATGCCTGAACTTGTGATAATTTGTTGCACAACAACAGAAAACGGAAACTGCACTGTAATTATTGCTAAAGATGGAACTGCAGCCTTTGGGAATAATGTGGGTCCAACCACATTGGCTTATTTGCAAAATGGAACTGGAATAAAAGATAGAAAGGTTGACTTTTTGGACGACTATCAGAGTTGGCTGTACCAGCTCTAAGACCAGGAGAACATCATGGTAGCCCCAAGCTTACACAAAGACAATCCTCTCGCAAAATGATAGAAAGGATTAGTGGAAAATTCCAGGCTACAGCAAATCAGGTTAAAATTTAATTTTCTAGTACACTGGATTTGTAATACGATTAACTCAATTAAAAGATAGATGAAAGAATAGGAGTAGGAGAAAATAGTTGCATTTTTAAGCAAACATGATCTCTCGTTCTCATTCTCTCTTTGTCTCAAAATAAAAAACAAAACAAAACAAACAAAAAAACTCGTATTTCCCTGAACACTAGATAGCGAGAATTCCACCATTTCTTCAGGAGCTCACATTATGTCTGACAATGACACTGAGTAGAACAAATGCACCATTTATCATCAAAACAAGCGATTCCACTGAATCTCAAAACTCCTGGTTTCCTAAATTAAGAACCTGTTCGCTAATCAATCAAATCAGTTTAGTGGCTGCTACTGATTTGTAATCTTGGATTATTGATAGCATATTCAAATTCTATCTTTGTTTTTTGTAGAAGTATTAGCAGTTTAAAGGTTTTAATATTTTTAAATATTATATAAATTAAGTAAAGATGAAATAGCATTGCTATTTATAAAAGTTTCTATATAGATATTTATGGTGAGGTAAAAGTATTAATTCAAGAATGAGTTCTCACTGAAATATTTTCAAATTATAAGTTGTAAATTAATATGCATTCATTATTTGTGGAATAATATGTAATTTTCCATTGATGATAGAAAAACAGTTTATCCTCAGTGAACATTATGCAATACGCATGTCTCCTGTTGCATCTGTCAGATACTGCACAATTAGCCAGACGTTGGGTAAAAGAGAGATTTTTAAAACCCCAAATGCACTGCCGGTATTCTGAAATAATAAAGAGCATTGGATCTAAATCCATTAAATAAATGTAAAAAGCTTCAGAAATGATGGAAATAGTCATAACGGGGTTGTGCTATTGAATAGTCTTTCTCAAGTTACTATCTGATTTACCACGTAAAAGGACATGTTTGAAGTTACAAGTTACTTTATCAAGCAAATTGGTCTCAAAATTGTTCTAAAGTTGGTATGAATTATTTCCCTGGTTTCATAGATGCAAAATCTGAGGCAGAAATGACTTGTACAACCATAGTTGTTTTACGGGTTGCGTAGTATCTCACATGAAATTATCACCTCACTTTGTGAGCTCTGCTGTTACTTGCATTTCACAGATAGTAGAGTGAGAAAAGATATTGTTTAAGTCATATTACCATTTTTTCTGATGTAGTACCATTAGGGATGATTGCCTCACACACAACTGGATAGTTTTAAAAGAGTCGAAAAAAGACAATAATTTTGCTAACATAAATCATACTTCTATATACTTTAAGTCAAGCCCAGATCACTCTTGGGGATATTTTCTAAGAGTCTGATTCCTTATTTCTCAGTGAACAGATATCTGTTATGGAGCAACAGGTTATAAACAAAAATTCTGATGGCCGAGTGATCTATTTTCCGTCGCATTCTTAAGCTGATTCTTACTGGAGATATCCTATTTGTTGTAAAATTGTAATGGACCTTGATATAAATATTACAAAGATCAAGTTGAACTCTGGAAGTTCCCTATTATCTTGAAATCACAACTTTGGTAATGCCCTCCATGTGCGAGTCTTATCACCAGTCTTATCGTCTCTGGCTATAGAATTGTCCGTTCTCAGGACCCACCCGTCTCTGTCAGAGACACCCCATCGGTAATGCATCATGCTGTGGGCATTTTACCCCTTCTTTTCATTCTACATTAAAAACCAACTTTTCATATTCCATTTCTTTGAATCTTTTCTGAGTCATTAGCATGTGATCAGATAATATGAATAAAGCAATAAATAAATGATCATGGGTTAACGTGTGACTGTCCCAGGAACCAATGTGTGTGTTAATAGGAGCTTATGTTAAAAAAAGGTTAAGACTTCTTCAAGATAAGAGATTACAGATGGATGAATGAATGAACGAATGAACAAATGAATAAGATACACTAATGTGAATGATTATCACTCTGGGACCTTCCAGCAGACATTTTATGAGACACCAAACCTTTGAACACCCTTCACATCACACCAAGTGTGTGCTCATCCAAGCAGAGAGCCACTGGAATCAAAATGAAAGCGTTCAACATAACACACTGTTCACACACTAACCTATGGTTTTGCTCCTATCTTTAAGGATATGCTATATTTCCAGGTGGCTGTTTTTCATAAGGATGTCTTCATCTTTTCCCTAAGTTTCTCAGATGTTTGCTTTACATAAAGATAAATACCGATAACTCCAAGAAGGAGCAAAGCAGATAGAACAAAATGATGTTTTCAATGTCAGATTGTACGGGATTTAGAAATAAGATCGGTCCCAATACAGGCATTGCTTTTCTAGCTCATGTAGTCCCCATCATAGGAAATTCACATCGTTCCATCTTCAGTCATCCTTCCCAGGGATTTTATTTATACTTTCCTCCCTACAGACAGCACTCATATTTATTTTATTAAAATTTCTATGAACTGTTTCTTTTTCATCTACTTAGAAAATTAAGGAAAATTTATTAGCTGATTCTATGTAAATTGCTTTAGTTCAGTTTTCATTGAGGATAAATTTGTTTTGAATATCTGTTATGACAATTATATACAGCTACATTTTCAACCCTAATGCATTTTTAATAACTTCCTTCAGCAGCTAGTGATTTGAATTTCAAATTTCTTTCTACCAAGATGTAAAAAAAAAGTATATACCATTTTATAGCAGTTTCATATAAAAATTGATTTATGCAGCAAGATCTCTCTTACAATAAACATATCAAATGTCTAAATGGGACCATTAATACTCATAAGCTTTACAATATGTATGTTCCAGATACAGCATAGCACAAAGTTAAAGTTGGCAAAGAAATAATTCTGTCCTTAGCTATTTTTCATAAGTCCCTCACTAAGGTTGGACACATTTCACTCATTTGATTATTTTGATTTATTGCTATTGAGCACTATAGCAGATTTTAGGACGTACCAAAATAACTAACTAATCACAAGTTTAAAGTACCTAATAATTAATAAATAGAACAATTGGGGAAATCCACAGCAGTCTATTTTAAGCTATTTTGAAAAATAAGATTTTTTTTCCCCATTCTGGGGAGCCAAGATTTGAACTGACCATTAATTGCTCAAAGGAAAAGAGAGATTTTAAATAGGTCAGCCTTTTTCTTAAAGAGATCTCCCTTTATTTACCTGACCATCTGAGGGAGCTGAGAAATTTACAGCTTTCCAATAAAAGGATTCATGATTCAACCAATGGAAGAAGCCAAGGGAAGTGATGGTTCAATTTTTGATTTTGCAGAAGCAAATGTATTCATATGTCAGGATAAAAATATCACAAACATTTGTAATTGCTATTTTGCCTTGATGGCTGGTTGTTTAGGGCTGGGACAAAATAATGCCCTCTGACCTCTGGGGTGGTGTTCTCATAGGAAGGGGCAGCCTCAGGGAAGAGCAGGACACACAGCCTCTGAGGTCCTGTCTTCTCTCCTCTTCCCCTTTTCAAATGTCAGTATTCTTCACAGTTTTCTTTTTGGTAACATGAACAATTCTCTCTTTAGAATTGTTAGAACTTTCAGTTGGGAAGTTCCAGTTAAGCAGTTTTGATAATTACTATAAATCTTACTGTTTAGTATTTTAACATTTATTCCACTAGCATTTCCTTTAAGAGCCACTTTTCATAGTTTTCTATCATTTTTTGGATTAGCAGTTTTATTTTTTCAGTCAAGTATCAACTTCTTTGATTTTAACTCTTGCTGAACTTAGAATTGAAATACCTGCAAAACACCCTGAATGTCACCGTAAGGCTGGCACCAAAATCCATGTCTTTTAGAGGAAAGAGTTTTATTTTGCACTTACCAAGCTTTCACAAAGAGGCATTAATATACACCCACCTTAACATCACCATTCGGTAGATCTCCTGGGTATTTGCACTACAGTCTGGCTGCAGTTCTAACTGTTGAATGAAAACATCTATCTGAATGTACTGTAAAGAAACCTAATCTAACATGCCAAGAATGCCTTCTTCTCTTCACCACTGAAAAGTGCTCCTCCACACAGGGTCCGTGTCTCTGTAACAGCATGACCACTCCTCTGTCACCCAGTCTGGAAAAGACAGCAACTCTTACTCCTCTCTCCTCCATTTCTTCTACATCCAATCAGTGAAGGCTTGTGAGTTTTACTCAAAGTTTGCTCTTCTAGTCTTCCCTATCTTCATGAATCGCACCACCTCTTCTCTGTTGCTCAAACCCAAACTCAGGAATCTCCATGAGTCCTACCTACCTTTCACTAACACCCCGCATCTAATCCCAAAGTACACCCTGTCAGAGTTCACCAGCCATATCCAAAACGTGTCCTTCCACCTCTAGCTCCAACACTAACATCTTCACCCAAGTCTCCATCACATCGAGACTAGACTAAAAACGGTTAACGTTTACTGCAATTTACTATATGCCAAGTAAGTGGTTATGTACTTAGCTATAAATTGTAATTCATTAATAACATCTTGTTGTATTCAATCTCATTATATGTCTATAGTATCTTTTTATTCCTTACAATAACACTTTTTGTATTATAGTCTGTTATATTATTATAATCTTAAACTGTCAGAGGAGGAAAATTAAGTACATGGAAATTAAAGAGCCTAAGCAAGTACACAGCTCTTAAATACGGATGCTAGATTCCAGAGCCTACAATCCTATCCACTGTGTAATGTAAAGATGTTTTTCATTCCAGCTCTATTATCTAGATATAATTGGCATATAACATTATATAAGTTTAAGGTATACAAAGTGATCTTTTGATACATGTGTACATTGTGAAATGATTACTAAAACAAGGTTAGTTAGCATCTCCATCACCACTGGTTAGAGGGTAAGATGAGTAAGTTCCCAAAATCTAATGTACGGTATGGTAACTATAGTTAATGATACTGTATTATATACTTGAGAGTTGATAAGAGAGTCGATCTTAAATGTTCTCATCACACATACACACACACACACACAAGTGATTCAGATTCTTGATCTTTCTCAACAATCTATTTTCCAAGATGATCTTTTTCCTTCTTGAGGATTGTGCCTGAGTCATGAATGCATGGACTGCATCCAGCCAGCACTGACCAGGGGGCAGGGGTTCTGATGAGGAATCTAGAGTATCCAATGTGTTCAGTCTTTCAAAATTTTACTCACAAACTAAAGGTCACAGACTCACATTTCACAACTTTGCAGTTTTAAATTTTGTCAGGTTTAAAAATATTGCCAAGATCATAACCATAATACAAAATACCAGTATAAATTTAGACTTCATATAATTCTTCATTTAATTAGAATAGGCACCACTGTGCTGGTTGTCCTTTGATACCCTATCTCAAATAGTCTTCAAATGAGACATGTAATATAACATGTACTCATGAGAAAACCAAACTCACATGAGTTACTAAGTGGCTGGACAGGAACCTGAACTTGGAATCTCTGATAGTAAGTCTATATTAATATGTAGAATACCTCAAAGAGAGTTAAAGAAATTCAAATGCTCAGCCCTCAGAGAGAGTCTCAAATATAATATAAATGCTTGCTAGGTATTTGTGTAATAGAATTAGTACATTTTGTAGAAAAATCTATTTTTTTAAATAAACTTTATTTTTGAGAGCAGTTTTAGGTTCAGAGCCCTATTGAGCAGAAGGTACAGAGATTTCCCTATACCCCCTACCTCCACACATGCACAGCCTCCGCTATTATCCACATCCCACAGCAGAGTGGGACGTTCGTTACAGCTGATGAATCAATCTACTTTGACACAACATAATCACCCAAAGCCCACGTTTTACAGTAAGGTTCACTCTCGGTATTGTAACTTCTACCAGTTTAGACAAATGTCTGATGACCTACATCCACCATGATGGTGTTGTAAAGGATAGTTTCACTGTCCTAAAAATCCTCTGTGCTACATCTATTTATCACTCCCACCGCCCAACCCCTGGCAAGCACTCTATTTTTAATAAAAGGAGGAACTAGACTACATATCACATAAAATAAACCCCACAAAATCATTACATTATTCATGGTAACTTACTCTATATTACCAATGGTGAGGCATTAGATTCTTTACTGAGCTTATTGAGGCACTTCATCAACAAACCAATTCACAATTTTGAGTTCTGACCATGAATTCTCTACATAATTATCAAACACTTAACTGCATTTTGATCTTATCACTGAAGACAAATTTAGGTGGCATATTTAACATCACTCTAGCGGTATTTCCTACATACTTTTAATCCTTAGTAAGTTGATCCATAGAATGAATCAAAATTCATAGAATGTATGGCCACATCCTACACATCAGCGTATTTGATGATCCTTTCTTGTTAAAGGTATAAACAGCAACTACTGTGCACATTAGCAGAGTCATTAGCACGGCCAACACCAGCCTCCAAAGTTTTATCTCCTAAATATTGCCCACAGTTTAAATCAAAGTAACAAATGCACAATTAACCTGAACAGAGGCAAAATGTCTACTCAGCATGTTAGGAAATGATGTGGTTGAATTATGAGTCGTCTCATTTAGCAAACTAGCAATAAAAATGAGTCTTTCATTTCATTTTTGCAGAGGTACCACTGGCATTTACAGCAGATGATTAAAAAAAAGAAGAAAAATAACTTTTGCATTTTTATCAGAACAGAGATATTTTATACTGGTCATGCATTTTTGCCTCTGCATATTTCATCTATCAAAAGAAATGTCTCCACAAGTTGTTGCCAGGGGTCCGCTTATTCCCTAGCGATTCCAAACACTGTGACTTACCTTATGAAAGTTTCTGAAATATGCTGCCTTTTCATCTGGAAATTTTTCCAGCCTTCTGGGTCCTTTACTAGAAGCCTTCTTGAAAACCAACCAGCATCGTCTGAAAATCTGAAAGCAAATGAAGGAATCTGATTATCAATCTTTTCACGAGTTTTGCAATGCCAGGAAGTTATCTATTCACTTAATCTATTGGAAAGAAATTTTTTTAAATGTACTTACAGAGAGAAGTTTTTGAGTCCTAACCAGGTTATTCATTAAAACTACAGCAAACTTTTAAAAACACAATATTTAATATAAAAGTGACATTTTGTGAAAAGATTTTATGTTATGAGGTTTCAATGTGCTGGCTTCAGTGGTCTTTAATCTAGTGAAATCATCTGGTGTCAATACCATATAAAATATTTATCTCAGCATGCCAGTGACAGGGCGCTTCTCTGTTTTCCATGATAATGCAGTTACAATTTATAAGATCAAGCGCTTTCATAATGCTCAATTTTCTATCTTTCAAAAATCATCACATTTAAAAAGTAACTTATCTTGTAGGAATAATTTACTTTAAAAGACAAATGCTCATATATTAATTTAGAAAGCAGGAAGATAGGTGTTTTTATAATGGAAATATCTGCCTTACCCATTTATAATTTACAGTAACTAGCATTTGTTAAATGCTTATTTATATGTAATACATCTAAATATTTATATACACATTTAATCCTCATACCTACAACATGAGGTAGTTTAGCTCTATTTTAGGATAAAGACAGTGACTGTGTCAGGATTTGAACACACCTCTGTCTGAACACACATCTCTTCAGCTTTGGTAAAGAAGCAGGACCCCTAATTACACACACACACACACACACACACACACACACACACACACACACCCCATCATTCCTGGACTCTGTCCTTGTTTCATAGGACTAATTAATATTGGACCTTGAGCTTGTCACCTGATGCCCCCACTCTGTCACCCTCCCTCCCCAAGTACGTTTAAGGAAAAGTAATAAAATGAGTCTCCTTTCAGTAATTGGAGAGGTCTAGAAATGCAAATTGGCCACAATTTTAAATTTCAACATTTAGCACAGTTTTGCTAGAGTATACATACTCTGTAGCCATAAACAAATGCATTGAGAGAAAACTCAGAGACCTTGATTGTTGTATTTCTCTTCTATTTCTCTATTCAAACTGCAGAGTTGCTATACTTTGTTTCTTCCTTCCTTTCTTCCTCCCTCTTTCTTTTCTTTTCTTCTCTTCTTTCTTTTTCTTTCTTTCTTTCTTTCTTTTTCTTTCTTTCTTTCTTTCTTTCTTTCTTTCTTTCTTTCTTTCTTTCTTTCTTTCTTTCTTTCTTTCTTTCTTTCTTTCTTTCTTTCTCTTTTCTTTCTTTTCTTTCTTTTCTTTCCTTTTCTTCCTTCCTTCCTCCCTCCCTCCCTCCCTCCCTCCCTCCCTCCCTTCCTTCCTTCTTTCCTTTAATACTGGCCAGATAATATAATTTCTTTGGAGCGTTCATTGTTCGTTACTCACTAGAAGACAGTGTTTCCCATGTTAAAAGACACTCTTTGGATAATTACGTAGAAGACCTCTCATAAAAACAGAATAAACAGATTAACAATGCACACACTTTCACTTTACACTTGATACCTTTCTTAGCTTCTTATTAGCTTCAAAAAGCATCTGAAAGATGCTCTGGCTCACGTCGGTGTGTTTCTCTTTCTCTACCTGGATTGAGATGCACCTCCTCCGCGATATGATTTCCAACCACACACCTGGAAATAAGGTGTTAAATTACCCCCTCAGGTCTGCTGGTGTTCTTCCTACACATTTGTGTTTAGCACATTGTGTTCTAGTTAGTTATTGACTTGTTGGCCTCTTACTGATCTCCACTCCTACAGTAAAATACTATTAAAAACACATGTGAATACTGATTATGATATAATATCAGCATGTGGTTTGTTTGGCTTTAACTCAATTCTACGTGGGTTTATTTAGCGTTATCGATTCTGCTTTTTAAACTTTAAAAAGGTATTTATATTTTAAATAAATTTAAGGTAATAAATTTTGAAAATGCAAACATATAAGAAAAGGAAGTTTGGTACAGTGGAAAATGAATAAAACTTTGTGTTAGTTTGCAAATTTGGGAGTTGCCTGGGTGAAATCTGAAACTGGTCCCTTTACATAGAGGGCAAGGAGATACCCAAAAATGAGGCAGGCCACCCCAGGTTGGTAGGTGGCAAGTTTAATGAGCAAGGGAACTCACATACAAGACTTGTCTTGGGCAACCACAAGACACGTACATCTCAGAAACACCCCCCCCCTCGCCGTATCTTAAAAGTTCATGGAGAAGCCTTAACGGGGTTCAGTCCCATTCAGTCCAGATGATCTCAACAACACATTGCTCTCTCAAGACCTTGTGCTTGAAACAGCTCTGCCTACAGGCAGGGTAGGTGGAAGGTACCTTCCAAGGATGGGGGAGGGTGAGGTCCAGCTCTCAGAAAACTGGTGGTGGTCTCCTCACAATGACCTCATCCAACATCTGGGTTTACATCATGGCTTTGCCATTTACTAGCTGCGCAACCTTAGACAAAATATTTAATGTCTCATGGAGAAGGGTACCTCAATGGATAGAGGGAAGAGTCACCAAGATGGGCCCACATCTTAGTGCACAGTAGGTTCTTCACACAGTCAGCTCCTCTCCCAAGCTCCTTTAAATTACAAAGTAGGTGCATTTGGCCACACATTACAAAATCATATGTAAGGACACTTTTTTTTTTTAACTAATGACAATTCTAACAAAATTCAGATCCAACTATTCTGTAGCCAGAACAATTAGAGCACAATATAAGAATTTTAAAAAGTAAAAATAAATATATTGATGATCTCTGAAACTTGGACTGTGGCACCAGGAAAACTGGACTTGGAATTTCAGCTCTGTCCCTTGTGAGAGCCATGTCACTCTGGGCAAGTCACTGAACTCTCTGAGCATGGATCCTTCTCTTAGCTTGTGGAAAATAATGCCTATATCATAAGATTGTTGTGACAGTGAATAGAAATAAAATATACAAAGCTCATGGCTTTGTAACTACAGAGGAATCATGACAGTAGTACAATGCAAAACAGACAATACTCTTAGAGGATAAAATACTCTTTGTTCAGCACATCCATAGCCATTATGGATATTTACTTATATTGTAAAAATCATATTTCTAAAGGTTTCAAGTAATTCCAATAATTATGGGAATTATGTTATATATACTATTGACAAACTGTCTAAATACTCTGTTGAATACAAGTGAGTCCCTGTTAATTTCACAATGGATATTCTTAACCAACATGGCTATTTACATTTATTAATATGCAGCTGAAAAACACAGAAAAAAATGCATCAGTTTATTTTCTTCCTAAAATTACTCCTTCCCAAAGCAGGTGAATTAATTTTTGCCCAGGATGAATCATTTCACTCAGTCATTAGTATAAATCCCACACATTTGTATTGGAATTCAGAGTATTCTATTGTAATTACTAAGAATACAGAATATAGTTTTTTAGCCAGAACATCTTGATTTTCAGTGCACATTCTGCTATGTTTTAAATGCCTTGTTTTGCAGAAGTTATTTTAACTTCTCTAAGGCCTAACTTCTTTTTCTATAAATTCAGATCAACAGACCTCATGAAGTTGCTATTTGAGGATTTAATAAGATAGCTCACAGAAAGTATCTAGAATATGTATTTGAAGCATAGTCCTCACATTATTTTCTGAAACTCTTGGGCTTTGAACACTGCTATGGATTAAATTGTGCCCCTCCTAAACTCTCATGTTGGATTCCTCGCCCCGCCCAATGTGATGGTATTGGGGATGGGGCCTCTGGAGTGTGATCAGGGTTAGATGAGGTCACGAGGGTGGGGCCCGCAGCATGGGATAAGTGCTCTTGTAAGAAGAAATCCCACAGAGTTTGCTCTCTCTTTCCCTGTGCTTCCACACACACAAAAGAAGCCATGTGAGCGCACAGTGAGCTGGTGGCCATCTGCAAGATGGGAAGATGGCTCTCTCAAGAACCTGACCATGCTGGCATCTTGATTTTGGACTTATAACCTCCGGAACTATGAGAAAATAAGTGTCTGTTGTTTAAGCTACTTAGTCTATGGTATTTTGTCATGGCAGCCCAAGCTGACCAAGACAGATACTTTTAGATTTTGTTACTATTAGCAGAAATGGTGGTGGTTGGTAGTGGATATACTGGTAGTAGTCGTAACATTAGGTGAAAACAAGTTACATGAATTGGAATAGAAATTTGAGGGATTGGAACAGATAAAGTATCATTTGCAAATTGGGATGTGTAGAGGTTTTCAATATTTATCTGCTTTTTATAAATGGATTTAGAATCCTAGTTGAAGTCGGAAGACTCTCTCTGAATGGCACTGAGACCAGATCCCTGGTAAGACAGTTTCTGTTTGTTCCTACAGAAGAATGCTTTCCCCTGTATACTTCGCACTTCATTGCTCATAGCTTAGGAACCATAATGATGTCAAATGAAGCCTTGTGATATTCACGGAAATACAGAGACACACTCACTGACTGTAATGCCCATTTTGTGTGACTACAGTTATTTTCTATTAAAATGTCAAAATGAGTCAAGTATAAGTTGGAAAGCATAAGTGTTTCCACTTTGGCACTCAGTATTACTAGGGAATAAATCTGATAATGGATAATAAAGAAAAAAGAGTGGGTATTTTCATTAATATATTATCCATTTGCTATTACATTAAGAGAAGCAACCACATAAAGACAAAAATTATTGTTGAAGACTTGATTTTATAGACTGTTTACCAAACAGAGGCCCTTAAATTATTAGTTTCTTATTTTGGAATAATGTTACATTTATAAAACAGTTGCTAAAATGGTGCAGAGAGTTCCTAAATAGAATTTACCCAGCTACCCCTAATATTAACATTCTAAATAACCATGGTACATTTTTCAAAACTAAGAAATTAACATTGGTAAAATACTATCAGCTAAAGTAAAGAATTTATTTAAATATCACCAGTGTTTCCACCAATATCTTACTCTGTTTGGGGATCCAATCCAGGATACCACATTGAATTTAGTTGTCCCGTTTCGCTGGACCCCTCTGATCTTTGATAGTTTCCTAGTCTTTTTTTGCTGTTCACGATCTCAACAATTCTGAAGACTACTGACCAGGTATTTTGCACTGTGAAAATTAATACACAAAAATCTCACTTAAAATGGGAGTCAGGAGGCCAGAAGGGGGAAGCCCTCACTCACTACCATTCTAGGTCAGTTACAGACGTCCACAGGAAGAGACGCACCACCTGGCAAGACCAATACAGCTTTACCACTCCAAAAGGAGGAGGGAAAATTTCCTCCTTGCCTGGCAACTCAGCCCATGAAAAACTGCCATCACCCTGGACCCTCCGGTAGATTTGTTCAAAAGAATTCTTCCCAACTTCCTCCTTTTTCTTTATAAAGTAATGTCCCTCTACTTTGCTGTTGGACTTGCCTGTGGCTTCGCTATAGCTTGCTTATCCTGACTTGCAAATCTTCTGCTATTCCCAAATAAACTCATTTCCTGGTAAAATAACTGGCTGTCTTACTTTTAAAGTGGACAGCGACGTATCCTCAGATCTGTACCTGCGGTGAAACTGAATAAAGAAAACAAACAAACCTCTTTTAAAATGAAGTCAAAGGCCAGAAGGGGGAGCTCTCACACCCTACCACTCAACAAGAAGAAACACCTTGCACTCCCAATAGGAAGATGCCTGTATCTACTACCCCCAGCAGAGGACCTAGTCAGGCAACATCCCAGACAGTGAGAGAGGTCACAACTCAGCCAGTAAAGAGCCACTATACGCTGAACTCTCAGTTTACTCCAATGGACTTGTTTATTATAACAGCCCCTCCCAACAGCCCCTTTACTTAAACTAGGTTTTCTTCTCCTTTTTTCTCTGGCCTTGCCTGTGGTTCACTATAGCTTGCTTGTCTCAAATTGCAATCCCTCTGCTATTGCCAAATAAACCCATTTTGCTGGTAAAAGAGCTGGCTGTTTCATTTTCATGGTCAACAGTACAAAGTTCCTCAATTTATGTTTATCTCAGTAAGTTATTTTTAATGTTTCAAAGTCTAATGAAAATCTCACAGTGAAGCGATTAAAAAATCATTTATTGGGAAAAATAACATAAACGCATCATAGCTATTTGGACTAGTTCTATTTTGATTAGCGATCTAGTTGAATTGTTAAAGTACTAAAAGAATAATTTAATAAATGCTAATAAAGGCAGAGGTTTTTCGTTCTATTTTCTTGTTTGATGCAGATTTTCAAAACGTTTTGCTTTGTCATCAGAGTAAATAGTAAAAAGGGCCCTGGTGCTGAGATTTTGTGAATATCACTGTGTGTCAACGTGAAGTCAAATTCAGCATGAATCAGCATTCTAAAAACAACCTTCATACTAGCAGCATAAATCAGTAGAAGCATGAGGGAATCAATTCTTTGTTACTGTTCATCACACAGGATTTTAATAATGAACTATGTTCTGCTTTAGGCCCTAGAAGTGATGCCTTATATAATAAGCATGTTGGAGAAATTCCAGGGAAGAGCAGCAAAAATGCCTGTTTGAACCCAGGAAATCACGCCTCTGAGGGAAAAATAAATAAATAAATAAATAAATAAAGGAGTAGGTTTTATTTTTGCTTACAAATGAAAGGTATGAATTCTTCAAGTACATGAAAAAGAATCACATAAATGAAATTAGGTACCTTATTTTTATTTTTGTCCCACGAGACAAAATAAATAAATGCCCTTCATTAAGCAGTATGTGGGAGGGGATGGTGCAGTCTCTTCTGAAGATGCAGGGACCATTTGGCTGGTTAGCAACGGAACTTGCTGCCTGCAAGAAGATGAACTTCCCTCCTGCTCTGTCCCTTAGCTGATCACACTCTTGCCTGTCCCCATCATGGCTCAGGAAGCTGCTTCGCTCTCTCCTGAGGGATTGACTGATTTCACCTTCTCTTTCAGAGTTATCTCCCAAACGTGCCCATTGTCTCACTAAACAGGTCCTGGGTACTCTTCAGGTTTTCCTTCTAGAAAATTCCACGTTGTTGCCAGGACTCCAGAAATCCCCATGATCCCCGGATGTTCCACAGCCTCACTTTTCCACTGCATGAGCCAGCTGACCAGCTTGCCATAATTTAAATACCCTCTTAATTCCTTTCTATCTGATGGAAACACTTTCATCTCATAGCAATCCTTTTTCCTTAGTGCTTTCTCTTTTCAAGGTGATTTTACACAAAGGACATCCTTTTTCCTTTTAGGACTCACTGTGAAATAAATGGTGATTTCTTGGCTTTAGTTCATAGCCATAACTATGTTATTTAGCTAGGACTCATTCACAAGCTCTACCTTAACCCGAAGTCGGATATAATGGACCTTTTCCATCATGTTGACCTCTTCACTTCAAATAGGATTGGGTTAGAAACTTGGAAGAATTTGACTGCAGACACTGTTAAACCTGAAGGTCCACTGCACTAAATAAAGGAAGTCACAAAAACTTCATGTCTGGAAATTTCCAATTATACGATCGAGCTTTAACCAGGTTGATATGCTGTACTTTTTTGCTTATTGATTTGTAGGAATTTAAAAATGTATTTTAATCTTAAGTCCTTTATCAGGTAGATGAGTTGGAAATACGTTTTGTAGCTTGACTTTTCACTTTTTTATAGTTTAATTTTTCATGAAAAAGTTTTTAATTTTAACAGTCAATTTTGTCATTTATTTCCTTTACAGCAGTATGTTTATGGCTTGTTTATTAATAGAAATGCATAATCCACTTACGTTTATGTGGTTACTGATACTTTTGAATTTTTCACCATCTCATTTTTTTGTTTCCCTTTTTAATAATTTACTCTTTTCCTACTTTGTAATGGATTAGTAAGATTTCTTAGAGTGGCTCCTCCTTTTTCCCTTAGCAGCCTTGGAAACTCTTTTCATCCCACTCCTTACAAATATCCATCTAGTTGACAAGTACATTTAATCACTCATGCATAACATCTCTCCCTTACTTTTCATTTTCTCTACTAAAAACTGATGGGATCTCACTTTAAGAAGTACTGTTCTAGTGGCCTCCCATCTGATCCCTACCTTCACATTGTTTTATTCCACTACAAATTATACACTATTGCACAGGAAATGTCTTAAAGCACAGGTCTGGCCATATATTTCTTTGGACCAACCAAACCAACAACAACAAACCTTTAAATGCTTCACCATTGCTCACTGCTTATAAAAGAAATCTTGAATCCTGAAGCTTGCCATTCAAGAACTTTCATGAACTAATCACAAAGTCTAATGAAATACTTGTCAATTCTCCCATTAAATCCTCTCCTTAAGGGCACCTGGATGGCTCAGTTGGTTAAGCATCTGCCTTCAGCTCAGGCCATGATTCCAGAGTCCTGGGATTGAGCCCCGCATCTGGCTCCCTGCTCAGTGGGGAATCTGCTCCTCCCTCTCCCTCTGTCTCCTCCCACCTGCTCATGTTCTGTCTCGCTCTCAAATAAATAAAATCTTTAAAAAAAAAAACCTCTCCTTAAACTGCATTGGTTTACTCATTACCCCCTTGAATATATTTGCTTTTGTTTCTTTGTTTGCATCATATTCTTTATCTGAAATCCCCTTATTTTTTTTTAAAGATTTTATTTATTTATTTGACAGAAAGAGACACAGCGAGAGAGGGAACACAAGCACGGGGAGCAGGAGAGGGAGAGGCAGGCTTCCCGCAGAGCAGAGAGCCCAATATGGGGCTCCATCCCAGGACCCTGGGATCACAACCTGAGCCGAAGGCAGACGCCTAACGACTGAGCCACCCAGGCGCCGCCCCCCCTTATTTTTCAATTCACGCTCTTTAGAATCCTACCTACCTTTTGAATCCTATCTTGTCTTACTTCTTTCATGGAGATTTCCTAGATCAAACCCGTGAAAAGGGATGTCTCTTTACCCTGGGTTCCTTTATAATTTGTTCTTTGCTGTCTTTTGAAAATTAATCTCCCTTATTGGATTGTAATCTCCTTCAGAGAAGGAGCTATGCTTTATATATCACTGTATTCCTCTCCCATCCCTAAACTCATTCATAGCAAAGTGACTACTTGAAAATTGTTGGATTAATAAATCAATACCTTATATGTATACACAGTAGTCTCTCTTATCCCTGGTTTTACTTTCTGTGATTTGAGTTACCCAGCCGTGGTCCAGATGCAAGTAATCTCCCTTATGACATATCATCAGGAGGTCAATAGTAGCCTAAGCTACGTCACAATGCCTATGTCGTTCACCTGACTTCAACTCAACAGGTAACCATTTTATCATCTCACCTCATCACAAGAAGGATGAGTATCGTACAATAAGGTATTTTGAGAAAGACCACATTCATAAACGTTTTATTACAGTGTACTGTTATAACTGCTATATTTTATTAATAGTTATTGTTGTTAATCTCTTACTGTGCCCCTTTATAAATTAAACTTCATTGCAGGAAAAAACTGAATATACATAGGGTTAGATACTATCTGTGGTTTTGGAATCCACTGGGGGCCTTGGAATGTATCCCCCATGGTTAAGGGGGACTACTGTAGTCTTACCATATCCAAGGTGGGCACTTACTCTAGACCACACATTGGTCTAAATATTTAAAGTGTATTAACTCATTTCATCCACAAAACAATGCTTTTTGGCTCTACCATTGCATTGTGTTACACATGACAGAGGCACAGAAATGTTAAAAAGAAAAAACACACTAACAGATATAGAACCAAATCCTGATAATCTAGCTTCAGAGCCTATATTTGTAATGACTACATTACCTCCTCATGCATCATGTCTTTTGAGTCTTAAACAAGCAAGGTATCTATCAATGTATTGATTTTAAAGATGGGAAAACGTACACCGATATAGGAAGACAGGCTGAATTTCTCCAGGGATAAAATACTGGGCCTGGCAGGGTTGTTGGGGGTGGTGGGAGGGATGCGAAAAACAAAGAAAAGGGCTAAAAGAGAGGTGCTATACATTTGTCTGTTTCTGTATTATTATTAATTTTTTTTAAAGTCACCTATGTGTGGGAAATGCCTCTTTCTCAGTCTTGGCTCACACACCCCTTCCCATTTGTTTTTTGTTCACCTAAATCATACAGAAACATGTCCTAAGTATCTACAAGAAAGTCATGGTTCTCAAGACCTGGAAACCAGACAGTGAACCAGAATCACCCATTTATTCTGATATACTGAAAATTTCAACACAGTTGCAATACCACAAGTCCTAAAACTCAGTAGACAGGAGAGACCAAAATAGAAAAAGAGAGGGTTTGCAACTTTACTTTCCTCCTTCTGAAACCTCAGGAACCTAAGGCCAACACTGGGTTTGTTGGTGATTAAACCCACAAAGAGATCTTTTATCCATGTGCTTATTTATAAATAAATTCTTGCCCCCAAACAGATCCAAAACAGGACCCCCAAAGTACCGTTTTGAACAAGCTTTGTATCCTTGCATTTTAAATACACAAATCTTGTGCAGTAATAAGTGATTTAAAAAAATCAGGAGTAAAATAAAATGTCAAGATCTAAACTAAATGGTATTTGTGAGCATGGGCACCTTGAAGCCTGAGGCCCTAATCCCCACTCAGTAGCAAGACAGAAGCGTCTCACCTCCTAGCATGAAAAAGACTTGAAAGCTCTGGGAGTTCCAAAGGCAGAGAAGAACTAGCTTAGAGCATGACTGCTTTCAAATGTCTAAAGCTCCCGTGAAATGCACCATCTTCAGCAAGAGTTTTCACTCAGAAAGGAAGTGAATTTCTTTGCAAAAAGTACACAGTGTTTCTTCTTCACTTTACATTTTCGTATCATTTCCCACAATTTAGTTTTGGCCACTGTTCAAAAAATGTACTGGCTTTCTGTTTAGAGCTACATAATTCAATTTGGGTGCTTTGTTGTAGTATTATGCTAATTTGATGGTTTAACCTGACCTTTTCTCTTGGGTCAGCATTCTGGGCATTGTTTCTATCAGACGTGAATAATAATAAGTAGCAGCTTAAGTTCTTATTATGGCCCTCACTGTTCTGAGGGATTTATAAATATTAACATAGTTTAAAACACACCCAAACCCAATGAGGTAGGCAATATAATTAACCTTCCTTACAGAATGGGACACACAGGTGGAAAAGTTAAGTAACTTACTGAAAGTTTGGCACAATACTAAATATGGCTATAGTTTGCTCAGTTGGCTTCCTTCCTCTGCTGTCTCTCTAAGCTATTCTGCATGCTGCCATCAAAATAACCATACTAACAATTTCTCGATTTCATGACACTTTTGACGGATTCTGTTGGCATACAGGTAAATTCTAACAACATAAAGCTAGCATCCAAAGCCTTCCACACAATCCCTACCCCAACTTCTCCAGCTATCCCCACTTCTTTTTATTCAAACCAAACCCTCTAGGGACTCACAATGACTTGCCAATATTCTTTTTTTTTAAACAGCTTTATTAAGGTATCACTAACAAAAATTGTATATATCAGTGGTGTACAACTTCATGTTTTGATATATGTGTATAAACTGTGAAATGATCACCATTATCCAGATAATTAATATATCTATCACCTCACAGTGAGCATTTTCTTCTATTTTGTCGTTGTTGTGAAAACACTTAAGATCTACTGCCTTAGCAAATTTCAAGGATACAATACAGTATCCTTAACCATAGTCGCTATTCTGTATATTCAAAACTTTTCTTTGTGCTTTCCAAATGTCCTGACATCTGGACAAACTGGTAACTTTTTCCTATCAATGTAATACTTAGTTTTCAAGGAAGGAAATTTGGGGTAGATCAACCTTATCTGCTCATCATAATGCCTTGGCTTCAAATTACAAAAATATGACCCATCCTTCCCACATTCCAAAATTTGATCCACAGATTCATCTGCATTCATAACAATGTTATGTGTGTAAGTAAGGTATATATATTGCAGAACTGCTGATAGGAGCAAAATATTAGAAGTAATACCAATACCCATTTATAAGGTAATTCTTAAGCTATGATACATCTACACAATGGAATAAGAAAGCTTTCTAGGTCCTGATGGGAAAATATCTGTAGGTATACATTTTGGATGAGAAGAAAAAAATTAAAAAGATATAGCCATATTTTCTTCGATCTCTGTAAGAAACACTAGAACTACAAAGAAGAACTTTAAAAATTGGTTTCTAGGGTGCCTGGGTGGCTAAGTCGGTTAAGTGGCTGCCTTTGGCCACGGTCATGATCCCAGGGTCCTGGGACTGAACCCTGCATCAGGCTCCCTATTTGGCGGAGAGCCTGCTTCTCCCTCTCCCTCTGTCTGCCACTGTGCCTTCTTGTGCTCTCTCTCTCTGTTAAATAAATAAATAAAAATCTTAAAAAAATTGGTTTCTACTGCAGGATTGAGGAGTAGGGTCTACGATGATGAGGGTAGGAGAGAAGCTTCTTAATTTATAAATTATGTGCCAGTAATATTCCTTACCTGTCTGGCAAGGAATATGGAAATGTGACCAACAAGTGTTTTATGTTTTTCAGAGATATTTTTGCCTTTAAAAGAAAATTTAGGGGCACCTGGGTGGCTCAGTTGGTTGTCTTCAGCTCGGGTCATGATCCTGGGGTCCTGGGATCGAACCCCGCATTGGGCTCTGTGCTCAGCCGGGAGTTTGCTTCTCCCTTTCTCTCTGCTCCTCCCCCCGCTCAACTCGTGGGTTCTTGCTCTCTCTCTCTCTCAAATAAATAAATAAAATCCTTAAAGAAAAGAAAATTTACATGGACAGACATTAAAGATTCTTGGTCACATTTGTGTTTTAGAATGGTTAACTCTGGCGGTGGGGCTGTAGAGTAGTTTGATGAGGAAAAGCCTGAAGCTGGGTGATCCCTTAGCTCTCTTTGCTCCTAATAACAGTTAATACACATTAAACAACTTTGAATGTCAATCACTCTGTCACTTAGTCTTCACATCAAGACTGTGTGGTGGCTACTCTTATTTCCATTTTACTGAGGATGCAACTGAGGCTCAGGGAAACTCCTAGCCTAGCAGGACCAAGGACAGCATCTGCATGGGGGAGGTGCCGGTGTGGGGGCAGAAGGAAGGAGGGGGAGGGTTGACATTTAACGGAAATGGAGAAATAGGATTCGGAGGAAGACAATCAGAAAGGCAACAAGGTAAATAGAGAGTGAAGGATCCCAGTGATTAAGCGTAGGAATACCAAGAATGGCCTAGAAAGGGACAAATGAATTATCTAGGATGCAGATTTTAAGTATTCCTAAGGGAGAAAATTAAAGACAATACGTAGCCTGCTTAAAAAAAAATGACACTAAAAATGAGACACCAGGTCCATGGTGGTCTCTGTTGCAATCTAGATGCCTAGGACTTGCTTTAAGGCTTCTGTCTCTCCTCACTCTTTCCATATCTATCTTTCACATATGTTCTCATATATCAAAATAACATTTCTATTCTCAAAATGCATTTTTCCGACTAAGAAGATACATGGGAAAAGAGACTACCTACCTAGTATTTCAATAAAATAATGATAGCCCTGTAACTTTACGGTATTTTTCATATGTCACAATCATAAAACATCAAATTGAACATGACAGTTTTATTTTAAAATCTCTGCTTAGATACAAGTCCTTCTTTAAAATCCTTCAAGCATGACTTTGGAAAAAATAATAATACAGAAAGCTTTCTAAGGAGCTTATTTTTACTGGAAGCCATATCTCTGATACATCTTGGACACGTTGGACTATAATGTCAATACACTTTTAAGACATACTGCTGTAAAAATCATACAAAAGCAGAGAGAATCTCCTCCGCAAAAGAGATTTTATCGGCATCTTGGCCAGGTAATATTGATGATATCTTTGAAATGTGTTTACCAGATATAGGTCATAAATTATTCCTTGTTCAAAAACATAAAATCAGGAGTAGAAGTTTCCATGTTTGTGTAAAATTCACCCTCTTCTAGACACAAAGGAATAGCTCTTCTTAATATGTGTTACTATAGTAAGTGCTCAATAATTAGCTGGTTGCATAGATTCCTAATTGCAGTTCAATCAGCAGAGCACTTGATAGATGCCACTGTGTTAGATGCTGGAAAATATGACAATGAGTAAATCTGGACTTGAAGGACCTTGCAGCCTGGTCCTAGGCGGACCAGCACACAAAAAAATAAATTTCTTTGAAGAAAGCACCATGATAGCAGTACTCTCAGGGTGGTCTGTGACCAAGAGGGGCACCTGACACAAGCCTGGGGAGGCAAGGCTGAACGAAGAAAGGGAGATTGAGTTAACAAGGCAACATCAGAGTCAGAAAGCAGAAGCAAGTCCAACATTCCAAAGTCTTCCATACACTCAAAGTGAGATACTCCTTATGAATCGTTTTATCTGTCATTACTTGAATAGGATTTAAATGCTTCTTTCTTGTATGTTAGTGTGTATATTCTTTTGTCTGCATGGTATTTTTGATGGATTAATTAAGGGTATATGAAACTAATTCCTTGTTTCTTCAATCACTAACCAGCTAAATGATACTGGACAGCTCTCTGAACCACTTGGGCTTTCTTATTCTTTCCTGTAAAATGTAAAACGGAATTGAACTACATCACTATTAAGAGTCCTTTTTAATTTTTTTTATTAAGAGTCTTTTTAAAACAAAAATCACTGCGATGTATTGTGGATACATTTGAATACAGAGGCCATATCTCTACCTTTTGCTGT
Organism: Eumetopias jubatus; assembly: GCF_037043125.1. Lineage (NCBI taxonomy): Eukaryota > Metazoa > Chordata > Mammalia > Carnivora > Otariidae > Eumetopias > Eumetopias jubatus. The sequence goes on from NW_028274822.1 coordinate 8,322,955, forward strand.
TCAAATTTAAGAATAAGTAAGAATAATGATATGATAATTTTTACAAACATAATGATATCTATATTAACCATAAAAACTTCAAATGCCATCAAGGTGCAAAGAAGACAGAAAGTCTTCCACCAACTGAAAATAACTAATAATTATTAAAATAAGCAACATTCTATATAGATTCTCTCTTCATGTACATGGATAAATGGATGGGTAGTCAGAGTTAATTTTATAAAAATGAGATATATTGAGTAAATCTACGTTTTATAAGAGCAAAATATTCATTTCACTCCTCCATTTTAACATCATATATTTAGCAATTTGTACTCTATTAGTCGCATTTGTACATATCAACTGCTATGGCATTTCTTTTGCATTCTGCTCCTAACTGACTAAATTATCTAAAGATAAATGGATTCGATGCTTACTTACCAAGACCCTTTAGCACAGATTCTCTATTCCTGGGGTTATCAGACTTATGCGTTTCAGTGGACCAGACTTCATCGCTAAGTTACTTAAGAAGCATTTGCAGTGTATTCCTTGAGTTCTTACATCCTTAAATACAGCCACATGTCTTCTTTATATTCACTGACTATTTGGCTGAATTAAATTTCTTTTTTTTTAAGATTTTATTTATTTATTTGACAGAGAGAGATAGCGAGAGCAGGAACACAAGCAGGGGGAGTGGGAGAGGGAGAAGCAGGCTTCCCACTGAGCAGGGAGCCCGATGCGGGGCTTGATCCCAGGACTCTGGGATTATGACCTGAGCTGAAGGCAGACGCTTAACGACTGAGCCACCCAGGTGCCCTGGCTGAATTAAATTTCTTGGTAAACGCTCGATTCTGTGAAACCTTGTAGACACTGTGCTGATTATGCAGATATTGAGTCTGGCGCTGGTCCTTTCCCTGTCATCGCCATTTATTTTTGGCAGGATTTTGTATTTCATTATTATTTTTCAAGAATTCTTTCGAGGTGTTATAAATCCTAAGATCTTTCATGTTTCTGAAGGTATGTCTGTTGCACTGACATTTGGATGAAGATTTGGTCAAGCATGATATTTTTTGGGTAGCATTTCCTATCACTCAGAACTCTGTAGGTATTGATAAATTATTTTATGGAACCCAGAGTTTTATTAAAATATTTGAAGCTCATCTGAATGATCACATTCTAAGTCATTTTCTTTTCTGTTTGGAAATCTGAAGCACTCCAAATATTTAGTTTTTAAATAATATTTAAGAAAAGTTGAAGTATTATATTTAATAACAAAACATAGAAGTAATATTGTTAAAATCAGGAACATGATGAGAATGTTTATTATATATGAAATATATATAAACTTCCTAGCAAGTTCATTAATCAAGAAGAAAAGAAAGACTATATAGGGTTAGAAAGATGTAAAAGAAACCAAAATTGTCATTAGTTATGGAAATTTTATTGCCTACATTTAAAAAGCCAAGCGAGTCATATCAAATTATTATAATATAGAGATTGCAGCAGGTCAACCAACCATAAAATGAGTACATGGTAATCAATTGCTTTCTAATTCACCAGCAGCAAGATGGAGAAAATATGAGAGTAAAATATATGTCTTATAATGGCATTGAAAATATAAAACAGGAATAAATCTAAGAAAAGGAATTAAGACCATTATGCAGAAAATATCTAACTTTTTGGAAAGACATTAAAGTCCTAAGGAAATGAGATATATGAGCAATATAACGATTCGCATTGATTCTCCTCCCACTAATCTATAAATGTAATTTCAGCCTAAACCCCATAAGGTATTTTGTGCAACTCTGCAAATCTAAAATCATGGCAGATGCTGAAGAAGAACGAGGGAAAGGTTTTTCCCTTTCTGATAGGAAGACTTTTAATAATTAAGACTGCGGTATTGATGCTGTGATAGATAAAGGGAAAAGTAGAAACTATTATGGAGTGCATAAGCTAGAATACACACACGTGGAATACTGATATATGACCGAGCTGGAATTCAGAACAAAGGAATAAAAGCTACTCAATAAATGGTACTGGGAAAATTTGTTATTCATATGAAAAAAAAAGAACAAATTTTATTCCAACCTCTCACTGGTCCCCCCATCCTCTGGTCTCCAAGCATCTGCTGGTAATCAAACATTTCTATCAAAGCATAAGAACCAATGATGTAGGAATTATAAAAGGAAGATAATTTCCTTGACTTTCAAACCAAGGAAGAAATAAAGGATGCAAATTAAGCAGTTTATTTTATAACAATCTAAGCTATAAGTTTAAAAGGTTAGAATCCACTATGACAAATTTAAGTACTTTACTTGTCTACTGGGTACTAAAAACAAAATATGGAATGCCTTCTAATACGGACTTCTCATATTCATCATTTAAATAAAACAATTACTGAAGTTCTTTTCCTGTAGTTGTCAAGTTAATGATTATATTTGCATAATATGAATCTATCCCCTTTTTATACTTTTCTGTGACATAATACCTAGTCCCTTAGTTTTATTCAATTTGACCAAATAAAAAAAAAAATCTATGTTAGTTGTGCCTTACTCTGGATATAGAAGACATGACAAGACACCCTAAAAATAATTTTTTAGAAGATAGTGAGGACACAAACGAAAAGGGCCAAAAAAGAAGGAAAACTGTCAGAATAACTTTTGAGTTAATACTGGAATTATATTAGTAATGAACAATATCATAAGTAAGTTCATTTAAACATATATCATTTAAAATATACATTAAATTTGAAGCAGCTTCCACATAATGTAGAGGACTGAGTGTTTTGTTTCAGTAATTGATCATTTTTTTCTGGAGGAGGATAAAATTGAGTTAATGTAACTAAGCAAATGATATCTTTTTTTTTTAAGGAACAGACAAATACTGTTATTTCTCCTAATTTTCTTCAGTGTCACAAATGTCACCTTTCAAAATAACTGTGTTCATTTGATCCCAAAAGAACAGGCATGAAAATTGATGGTTTCTTATAAAGCTGTTTGCTGAGAAAACAATGCATATATTTATGAATATCTAGCCACCACTGAAACTTGATTTTTAAACAATTTTATTTCCATAAATATCTTGAAGTTATTAACAATGAATACTCATTTACAAAATATTGCCTAATTTGTTAAGAAAACCATTATCTAAACTTATTAGATTCGATTTTTGTATGGTTAAATATATTTTGACCAGCATTGGTAGGGAAAAATTTTATTTTAATACTTTTTTATAAAATGAAAAAATGGTCTTTTTTGGTTAACAGATATTGTCTCATGCAGAATCATAAAAGTATTGCTATGTAGACTGAAATGATATTAAGAATTCTGCCAATACGTCTAAATAAATGCTCTTCTTCCCCATGGCATTGACTGTAAATTGGAAGAAGGGGTCAAATACAAAAGAGTGCTCTCAAGTATTACCAAATTTTAATAGAGACCTAGGAGATGTACTTTTAAAAGAAACAACTTAATGCGTTCAACATAATGACAATATTTGACTGAGAGTGAAAATACTATGATATGAATGAAGAAGAGGGGGAAAAATACAGATGGGTGGTATCCAGGGGTTTAAATTATGAAATAATGAAGAGATCCCATGAGAACAAAGGGAACGAGAATAACATTGGGAAGGGGGGAGCAGTTGGAGCACCAAATTGATCTGTACATGCCGGACGTCATGAGGTCTATTTGGTATTGAAAACATATGTAATACAAGAAGCAAAATAGGGAGTGAGAGACATACAGAACTCATCATTATCTTGATGAGAAATTACCTCCTCTCCTACCAATGGGAAAAGTGACTAGCATATGCAGAGGCAAAATTAAATTCTGTAATACTCTCCATTTCTGTTTTATCATAAGCCAAAACTCTGAATTGGAAATGACTACATGATTAATCTCAAATCATCTGGGATAAATTTCCATGTAATTTCTATTGACTAAATGTACTTGGGTAGATGATACTGCAGTTTAACCTATTTAAGTCTGGGACAAATAGTACGGCCTGGATTAAAATCACTAAGAAAATTAACAAATTTTGGGGACACCTGGGTGGCACAGCTAAACATCTGACTCTTGGTTTTTGTTAAGGTCGTGATCTCATGGTTGTGGGGTCAAGCCCCACATTGGGCTCTGCACTCAGTGCAGAGTCTACCTGAGATTCTCTCTCTCCTGCTCCCTCTGCCCCTCCTGCTCGTTGTCTCCCTCTGAAATAAATAAATCTTTGAAAAAAAATTAACAAGTTGTCATGTTTACATCTCAAAGAGAATTTGCTTCCTTATCAAATTACTGTAAGAGCAAAAATATTGAGCTTATTAATGGCCAACTAAGAAACAAAATTTGGCATACATTTCAATGGCCTCAGCTTAAATTAATATTAAACTATAAAATCAGCAGGTTAATCCATTTTTGTTTGTTCAAGTTCTTATTTAAACTCCAGTTAGTTAATATATAGTGTAATATTGGTTTCAGGAGTAGAATTTAGTGATTCATCCCTTACATACAACACCCAGGGCTTCCCGCAGGGCCCTCCTTAATACCCATCACCTATTTAATGCATCCCCCTGCCCACTACCTCTCCAGAATCCTGTTATCTCTGGTTAAGAGTCTGTTTTATGGTTTGCCTCTTTCTTTTTCTCCCCCATGTTCATCTGTTTCATTTCTTAAATTCCACATATGAGTGAAATCATATGGTATTTGTCTTTCTCTGACTGACTTATTTTGCTTCGCATAATGCCCTCTAGTTCCATCCACATCATTGCAAATGGCAAGATTTCGTTTTTTTTTTTTTGATGGCTGAGTAATATTGTTATATATATTCCATCATATATATGATATGTAGATATGAGATATATCTAAATATATATTACATTTATACATATATACATCCATTCATCAGTGGATGGACACTTGGGCTCTTTTCCTAATTTGGCTAATGTTGATAATACTGCCATAAGGGTACATGTTTCCCTTCTCATCAAACTCAACATCCAAAAACCAACTAATCCAGTTAAGAAATGGGCAGAAGACATGAATTTTTCCTAAGAAGACATCCAGATGGCTAACAGACACATGAGAGATGCTCAACATCACTCATCATCGGGGAACTACAAATCAAAACTACAATGAGATATCACCTCACATCTGTCAGAATGGATAAAATTAATAGCACAGGAAAGAAGAGATGTTGGTGAGAATGTGGAGAAAGGGGAACCCTCTTACACTGTTGGTGGGAATGCAAACTGGTGCAGCCACTCTGGAGAACAGTACGGAGGTTCCTCAAAAACGTTGAAACTAGAGCTACGCTATGATCCAGCAACGTTTTCAACTTTGGCCATAGTAACTTCTTACTAGACAGGTGTCCTGAGGCAAAGCAAAACAAAGGCAAAAATGAACTACTGGGACTTCATCAAGATAAAAAACTTCTGCACAACGAAGGAAACAATCAACAAAACTAAAAGGCAACCTTCAGAATGGGAGAAGATATTTGCAAATTACATAACTCATAAAGGGTTAGTACCCAAAATATATAAAGAACTTATCAGCAGATTAATCCTGATGAGCACCCATTAGCCTACAAATGTACTACCTGACAAAACTTGGCTCCCCCCAAAAAATTTATCTGTGAATAACTGGGTAAGCTTCAACAGTCTAAGTGGAATCTCACTGAGATCCCTCACAGTGAGTGTAAACTAAGTACCAACTCTCATGACCCACAACCTTCTAGAGCTGTAGTTCTCAAAATGTGCACAGACCTAGAGATTCCAAATCATTTAGGAACAAACTATGAATGAGAATCTTTGTGGAATGAAGGTCCAGCAACATGTGTTTCAACAAGCCCTCCAGTTGATTCTGAAACAAACGAAATGCACTGATTTAAGGAAGTGTTTTGGACCAGGGCTGATTTCTCACCAAAATGATCATAACATTCCCCTCAGCTTGACTAAACTTCAGATGGTTTTCTTTCTGACTATAGGTCCCTGATCTCCTTTGTCTTAGAGCATTTGCCTTAGAAAACTTTCAACTGCAATTTCTTTCTCAATCTCTTTGAATTGTACATCTTCTTCCAGTGTCTTGACAGTTGTACAATCAGGCATCTTTCTCAAGGACCTAGGGGTCATCCATTTGAAAGGTGGTCTTTAAGAAAGACAGGGACCTTATCTCCAATCTCCACGGGAGGGTAGGGGTTGAACTTCATAAGCACCAATCAGCAAACACAGGTCTAATCACACCAACAACTGCCTGTCTAAAACCCTGAGTATTTTTTCTCTAGCCCATGCCAGTGCTTAAAAATCCTTCCATTTCTGTGCCAGAGGGGACTTCAATCTCTTTCCCCTATTGCAGTAATCTAGAATAATGTCTTTCTTTGCTGTTTAACTCTGTCCAGTGCAATTTTTTTTTGGATGCTTTTCATCCTTCCTGGTTCTCCAATCTTTGGTGACTCACTTAGAGCAGCATCTGCTTCCAGGTTATCCTGCTGACAACCACACTTGACCTGTTCAAAGCTTAAGCACAGCTTCAGATTCAGATAGATATAGATGTCATTTGGTGGCATGTAATATTACTCAAAACAAAGCCTACTGGTCACACGAAGTGTTATTCCGGGGAAAGGTACAGCTGGTGTCTGCCCAACTCTTACAATTTAAAAGATAACTCTTCAGTCACAGGAAAACAGTATGTACGATAGGCAACACACTGTAATACTTAGAAGCAGAGTGCTTTGGAATCAGAGACTGGAGCTCAGCCGTTTATTAATGGGATGATCTTGTTCAGCTTTACTGCGCCTTTTGTGCATCAATTTAGTGTTCTGTGAAGTGGTAATCATATTAATAATAACAATTAAAATTTTGAGTGCCTTTTAAATGATCACATGCACAACCTTATTTTATCCTCAAAATAACATTATGAGGCACCATAATTCTTCTAATTTGATACATGAGTCATGGTTAACAGACTTACCCAAAGCTACTCAGCCAGAAAATACCGGAGACCAAGACACAGACTCAAGCCTCCCTGGTTACAAATTTGGTATACTGAAGCTGCAAAAATGAGATAATATATCTGAAGTGTCTAAGCATAATGTTATTACACTAAATTTTAGAGAAGTGTGATATGTGAAATATAGGAGTGCCAAAACTAAATAATATCGAAGTTAAAGAATAAGAGTTTCAGTTTGGATTGTCATTGAAGATTCCATGGAATAGAGGGACATTAATACTAAACCTGAAAGGGTGGATATATTGGATTTTAATAAGCTAAGTAGGAAAAAAGATCTTTTCTGTTTAGCAAGGATAACTTGAGCAAAGATCCAATGGAAGAAAATGTAAGGGACAATTGGGGCAGTGAGCATACTTATTATGTTGTGGATTACTCCACATGATCCCTTGCAATTATTGCTTTACATAGCAGGAGCTGACACTCAGCAAATATTTGTACTCCTTCCCAAGTCGATATCAAATGCCTTAAATTAATGTTGGTTGTATAAATACATGAAGATTGCAGAGGCTACAGACAAGAAACCTTCTCTGGAGAACACAGTTTGGAGTTCACTGAAACATGAAAACCAAGGTCTGAGATGAAGGTATAAAACAGTGGTGACTAAGGGAATTGACACAAGTAGCCAATCCAAAAAGTCATAAAGCAATGAAAACAGTCATTGCTTAATTGGTTAGAGGAGTGAAGGAGAAAGAAACCAATGAGGAATTATGATTATTAAATAAAGACAAGTATGGGATTCATGCAGCTTTCAATAATGCCTGGTGTGTTACTACGATTCAGTATAGGCAAACAGTAATCTCATTGACTATATAATTTTCTTTTGTTGCAGATGGCAAGGAGAGTAGGCACACCATGCACACACACAAACAGAAAGAAAAGAAGAGAGAAACAAGTAAGATCTGACTACAAAAGATCCCAAATCCCAGAAATGCAGGTGATAACCTGTCAGGTGATATATGCAGCTCTTGATCCCTTTTATTTATTTATTTTTTAAAGGTCTAATTTATTTACTTATTTGACAGAGAAAGAGAGAGAGAGAAAGCACAAGCAGGGGAAGTGGCAGGCAGAGGGAGAGGGGGAAGCAGGCTCCCCGCTGAGCAGGGAAACCGACGTGGGGCTGGATCCCAGGGATCATGACTTGAGCCAAAGGCAGACGCTTAACCGACTGAGCCACCCAGGTGCCCTCTTGATCCCTTTTATACTGCTAGATTCTTACTACTTACTACTTCGCTGTCTGGACCTCTAAGGGCAACGAAAATTCACTTTCGTCTTCTCCTTTCTTGGAAAGAAGTGATAGCAAGTAACATAATGCAAGCACTACCAGTAGCTCTGAAGTGATGCTGTTTTAATAATTTCCAATGGAGAGATATGTTGAGGGATGTTACATACATCATGATTGTGCAGAAGCTTAATTACATGAGACCCAGGTGGAACTACAGCATGAATGACGGGCACTTCGATTGCAGAGGTTCGGCTTTATTACACTTTACATTTAAATAGAGATCTAAACCAAATAAATGTTGGCATGGAGAACTATTTAGAGTTCCTCAGCATTGCAAACACAGGCAAGATTAGAACTTCCCTTGGGAGAAATATTCTTACCAATAGTAAGGGTCAGGCTATACTCCAGGCAATCTCCTGAACCAATGCCGAACACAGAAATCAAAATTCTCCTTGCACTAATTCACCTTGATTCTGAAGTCTAAGATGCTGTCAAAGCCTACTGGGGAGGTAAGACCTTGTTTATATCAAAGTTATTTCCCTCCTTATATTGAAACTCAGTATCTTAGAAAATTCTGAATTCTGAGAAGAATAGGATTAAAGAATATCAGAGTTATGTTTATGATCATTGTACCTGAGAGAATATGGAATAATGGTGAAAAGAATACCCTTCCTAGAGTAGTCTAAATGCTAGCCTGTGATATTAATTATTTCCCTTATGCATCTCAGTTTATGCACCTGTAAGAGGAAGCACTTGCCCTTCAGAGAACGTTTATGATTATGCTTATCACCAAGTATAAAGTTCATTAATGATGACTGTTATTTAGGCATATAAAACAGAATCACTAGTTTTTATAAATATGAGGTCAAATCAACAAAAGCTCAGCATTTGCCTTTTTTAAAGTAGACTCACTTTTTATACAGATCAATAATAGCTAAATGACTTTCAGTCAAAAGTATGTCTATCCAAGATGGGATTTAGAAGGTGACTAAATAATCTAACTATAGTACATATGGATGAGACAACCCCTCTGAGACAGGTGAGGGAGTAGGTGGTGAATGAAGTAACTTTGGGAATTAGTGGAGACCATAAAACTAACAACAAAAATAACTATGCATGCGCACTAAATCTGATTGATGAAGACATTTCCCGCAAAAGTACAGGTTAATTCTGAAATCACTATACATGGGTACTGGCAATAAACAATGAAGTAATAGATAGTGGATGGTAGGAGCCAGGTTTCTAATTATTGGAGAAGTTTACAGATAGACAAAGAGAGGAGGCTAGAATGATCCATGTTATGATGAAAGAAATCTGGGGGTATCAGTAGGAACTCAGTTTTAGCTCAAGACAGATATAAGTGGTTACATATAGAAATATTTATAGACAGGCATATATATGTGGATTAGTATATATATATTTCCTTGCTCTGTTAGAAACTTATTATACACATTCTTCTCAAGTGCATGCCATATACGGATAGACCATATATGGAGTCATAAAATAAACCACCACAAATTTAAAAGAAAAGAATTAAAAGAATAAAAATCATACAAAGTATGTTCTAAGACTGGAACGGAATGAAATTAGAAATCAAGAACAAAAGAAATGTGGTAAATTTCTATATGACTCAGCAATTCCACTCTTAAGGATATACCCAAGAAAAATCAAAACCTATATCCATAAAAAATTTGTAAATGGATGTTGATAGTGGCCTTACGCATAGTTGCCAAAAACATGGAAACAATCCAATGCCCATCACTCGATGAATGGCTAATTAAAATACGGGATATCCATAAATGGAGTACCATTTGGCAATATAAAGAAATAGAACACAAACACATGCTGCAGCACTGATGAACCTTGAAAACATTATTGTAAGTGAAGGAAAATATCACATGAAAGGGGAATGTTTAATAAAATACACTGCCTGTTAAGGGGTCATGACAACCCAAGTAGTTGGAAAGTATGGCTTGTTTCACTTAATTGTTGTGTTTAGTTTGCTTAATGTCACAGAATTTTCAAGTTCTTAATTTTCAATAATTAATTCACTCCATAAGTTCAATTCTTATTCAGACTTGTCCAATTTGACTAAAATGTAACAAAGTCACAAAATGAATGTGTTTCTGAAACACAAGTTATTTCCTACAGTCCAGGACACACAAGTTACCTCTGAAGACACACAGGTGTGGATAAAATTTCTTGTAATAGGATAGGCTTCTGCTCTTATACCTTTGTAGGCATCATCTCTTCACTATCCCAACTGCTGAAAAACCGAGATGGATGTTGGGAAAACACTTGGGATGGTAAACACAGGAAGTGGGAATAACTTGAGATGAATTTCCAAGTCAATATTTTGCTTTTAGATCATGTTCATTTAATGCATTTGCAGATTATGTTCATATGTTTTCTGTAGGTCAGATGACTGTAACCATTACTATAAGAAAAAGATTTTATGGTGTTATCAGCAGTACAAATGTTACTGGTGCTGACAAAGCAGTATTTTCTTGGCTCAGTTACAAAAACACATAAATGAAACAAATAAAACCAGAGAAATGGGGGAAAAAAACTTTATGTAGAGAAAAAAATGTTTTTCTTTGGTGGCAGATCAATATCTACAGTGTCTGAAAAAACCATTGAAGTACAATATTTTTAAACATCAAATAAAACATTTGTTTTGAAATCAAAATAGAAAAGCTTGGATAAACCCAATAGATCATTTCTATGACATGTATTACATTACACTAATTTTAGAGAGTTTAAATTTAGACTTGTTTCTTCAGATGATAAACAAGGCAATACATTATTTTTCAAATGAGGTCTGCATCTTGCTTATTGTTTTATTTTCTAAAAAATAATTGAGAACCACTCATGGAGCATAAACGTTAAAATACATCAATATGAAAATTTTAATCAAATATTTCAATTATTATGCCTTTATCTCATTCCTTATCCATATTTCATAAAACAATTCTTTTAGATCTAGGTGTTGGCTCTCTCTATGTACTGCTTCTGTTGTTTACCCTGTGTGATCTGTGGGAGATCCAGAACTTTACTGAACCAATACTCGGGATTTTATTTGTACCTGCGTTATACCACAAATTTCTTAAGTGACAGTTATGTGTTTGTATTTCTGCCATTTTTACTAGACCAAGTCTTATTTTAAATTCAGAAAAGGTAACTTCTTAATCCCCAGCATGTTGTACAATGCCCAGAATATAGAAGTTTCTCCAGTGAAGTACACATTGTACAACATTATGGACACACCAAAAGGTACAAGACATAGCCCCTGCTCTCTGTACCTTTGCAAATTTCTTGTGCACGTCTCTGGAATAAAAATTTAAATCATGTTAGGAATTGCAAAACTACAGAAAAGTAAGGATTGATCAGTATTTTCTTTTTTTTAAGATTATTTATTTATTTGACAGAGAGAGACACAGCAAGAGATGGAACACAAGCAGAGGGAGTGGGAGAGGGAGAAGCAGACTTCCCGCAGAGCAGGGAGCCCAGTGCGGGACTCAATCCCAGGACCCTGGGATCATGACCTGAGCCGAAGGCAGATGCTTAACAACTGAGCCACCCAGGCGCTCCTTGATCAATATTTTGTATTGGTAAAGAAACCAAAACAGTGTATGCTAAAATGAGCACTGGTAAAAATTAATTAGTGGTCTAAAGAGTTTAGAAATGCAGAACCATTTATCTGTTTGCAAACTATATAATTTGTATTAGTATGCTTGAAGACTCTGAGAAGCTTTAGAGTAATGAAACATCCCCTCCATTGGAAGCCTTCCTGAATTTACTTGATCATAGATTGAGAGAAGAAGAGAGAGAATCTATTATTATTCTATGAAAATAGTTTTATACAAAGAGTTTTATTCCCCATAAAATGCCAACATAGGTAAAATTAGTCAGGGTAAGTAAGAGTGAAAAGAATGGCATTTGTATATTTCTCACTTCCAAGTTATTTCTCTATAGATTTCACTGATTTCTTTCTGTGTGTCTCTTTTTAGACATGTGTTTATTTTTTCAAATGCATTCTATTTTTGTTTTATCTGAGCTGTAGCAGAAACAAAGAATATTAAAAATAGCTTTTATGTTTTTTAGCTCATGCCTGGATCCCTCATTTATTCAGTGTCACTGGCTTTGTGGTAATGACACTGTCAGATGGCTCAAAAACAAAGGGAAACAAGACAAATGATTGACCAAAGCAATAACAAAAAAGAGTTTATCTAGTGCTATCAGAAAGCACTGAAAGCTGACAGGCTGCTGAATTTATTATCAAGTTCACCTTAGAATCAGAAAAAAAAGTTTATCATTTCTTTTATATGCATTAAAAAGGTTATCTGACCACAAACATATGGGAAATGTCTCTTTAGTTACACATATTTACACAATGCCTCCATTCTTGCCTTCAAAAAGAAGGAATGACAGACACAATGAATTGTACACGATTAAGCATGCTGGGTGAGATAATTCTGATGTAAAAATATCTGTCTCATCTCATGTGTTTTAAATATTATAATGAAAATAGGGTAAGCACTTCAAAAAAAAATAGGAGACTAACATCATCCTAACCTTAACAAGAGCAACCCACATACAGACAGCAGATCTGAGGGCATTAACTATTCACTGTAAGTCATTTTAGCATTTTTCCACCACATCATCTTATTAACTGAGCAGAACTTCTAATTAGTTGGAGATTATGGACAGAAGACAAAACTGTGTGTTGGGTTGAATAGCCTTGCTTACAAAGCCTAAAGGCAAGCATTGACGATCTGCGTCTTCCAAGAAAATGGGAACTCTGGCTATGAGTGGTTCTCAGAGGGAGAGGAAACCCATTGCATAATTATACAGGGCTGGGGCATTTCTTGCCAACAAGGGCTATGACCTTAATTTTCTGAGATGAAAGACGTGTGGTAAATTAATACAACTTGCTGGTCAAATGATGTCAATCATGATTTTGTTCACAACATAAATAAAATGAACTCTATTTATTATCAACAAAGGCATCTACGTGAGTTACACGGATTCTGTGTTTTCATTGCCAAGTTTCTGCATATGTTATGTGGCTTATTACATTTCAGGATTCACTCAACTAATTTGGCTGGTAAGCAATTTTACAATACAATAACCTACTAAAATTTTTCAGAAATGTCACTTTCTGCCACATTGGAAATTTAGCATGTAGAGATGTGAAAATAGATGCAGCACATTAGACAATTATTATTATTAATTTTTCGAGATGATAGCAAAGGACGAAGCTGCTTTAAAATATTCCCCCTTTCCTTTCTTTCCTCCCTCTCTCTCTTTGTTTTCTTACTTGTTCTTTTTACTCTTTTGTATTCTTTATTTTTTAAAGACTTAATTTTTAGGGAGAGAGAGTGCACACATGTGCACAAGTGGAGAGGGACAGAGGGAGAGAATCTTCAAGCAGACTCCCTGCTGAGTAGGGAACCTGACATGGGGCTTGATCTCATGACCCTGAGATCAAACCTGAGTGGAAACCAAGAGCCAGATGTTTAATGGACTGAGCCATCCAGGCACCCCATTTACTCTTTTGTATTTTTACCATGTATCTGAGTCAATATTTTTATCTCAAAGTGATCGATGGAAGGTACAGAGATAAATCAATACCAAAATAATACACACATACCTACTTCAAGTAGTTACATAGGGGAAATAATCAGATAACTGCAAAAAGATTTCAACAGGAAAATTTTAAATTAAAAAGGATCTTACATTTCATCCATTTTGCATATATTGACTCTTGAATGACTTTTACATATCTTTAAATATATATTCAGTAAGTTATATGCACTGACAGTGTTCAAATAAAATCTAAACAGAGATAATATGTATTTTGAATCTTAAAATGGACTTAGAATTTATGAAATTTAAATCTGTCAAATATTAATGTGAAATGAAAAATAGATTTTTATTAAAGAGAGCTTAGTTTTTAGGAAATAACACATTAACATTTTAATTATACATTGTATTTTCACTGATTTAGTTTTTTTTAATAAAACTGTAATATTGCAGTTTTAGAATACCAAGAAATATGTTGATCTTTTGGCAAGTAAGAACTATTTATTCCTGGCATTTATTCATTGCTAAACAATTTAGCCCAACTGAAATCTCATTATAATGAACTCTACACTACCTTTACATTGCTTTGCTGCCCCAGAATTTTACCATAATACACAAACTGCCAAAAATCTCTCTTGTTACGGCAAGATTTTTGAATTGTATAAAAGTCTCTATGTATTTTATCAAAGAGTGAAATGTAGTTTGGAACTCAAAAGGAAATAGATATTCTTCACCAATGATAGGTTGGTTAGAAAAGAAAGGGTTTTCTCTTTCTTTACAGACTACTTATTGCTGGAAATTCCCATTTTCTGGGGTGTCTGGAACTTTCCATAAGCACAGTATAACAGGATGTACTGGGCTAGATTGTACCTGGGTGTTGGCATGTGTGGGTGTGTGGGTGTCCATGTGTATACAAATGTATATGTCTGACAGAGTTACATATTAGCAGTGAGGCTAGGAACTGATAATAAGTTCAAACATTTGACAGAGGGAAAGAAATATAGTTGCTGCCTAAAACAAGGCAACAATCATACAATCTTAATAACTTATTCCTGGGGGTGCCTGGGTGGCTCAGTCGTTAAGCGTCTGCCTTTGGTTCAGGTCATGATCCCAGGGTCCTGGGATCGAGCCCCACATCGGGCTCCCTGCTCAGCGGGAAGCCTGCTTCTCCCTCTCCCTCTCCTCCTGCTTGTGTTCCCTCTCTCACTGTCTCTCTCTCTCTCTGTCAAAAAAATAAATAAAATTTCAAAAAAGAGAACTTATTCCTGTTTTTTCTTTTGGGTAAAACCAAAAATATTTTCTGCCATCATTTTTCAATATAGACAAATGAAAAGAAATGAATACATTTGTGGTTCAAATACAAAATATTTACACTAAATCATGCATTAAATTCCATGAAGAGCTTTTATTGTTGTATTTTTAGTTAGAAAAATGAAAAAATTAATCTCAAATTAAATTCAATATCATATTATTTTACTTCACATATTTCACAAAATCAGGTATTTGTGATGTGTAGTGAAAATAAGGTTAAAAATATATCTAGCATTACCCCGAAGGACACACATATTCACACTAGAAATAATAGATATAAGACACCTAAAATATGAGACATAGCAAAAGGTAATTTGGAAAGCTGGGATACACATACCAGTTCTTTAAAAAAAAAAAAAAACCCGCCATTTTTTTAAAAAGATTCATTTATTTATTTTTCTCTTTTTAGAGAAAGACTGCGAGTGGAGGGAGGGGGAGAGGGAGAGAGAGAAGCCCAAGTAGTGTCCCCCTGAGGGGGGAGCCCCACATGGAGTTCAGGGGGGTCCAGGAACCCAAGATCATGACCTGAGCTGAAGTCAAGAGTCTGACACTTGGGGCGCCTGGGTGGCTCAGTCGTTAAGCGCCTGCCTTTGGCTCAGGTCATGATCCCAGTGTCCTGGGATGGAGCCCCACCTTGGGTTCCCTGCTCAGCGGGAAGCCTGCTTCTCCCTCTCCCACTCCCTCTGCTTCTGTTCCCTCTCTCGCTGTGTCTCTGTCAAATAAATAAAAAAATCTTAAAAGAAAAAAAGAGTTTGAAACTTAACTGCCTAAGCCACCCAGGTGCCCCCAAAACAGCCATTTTTAAGGGATAATAATCACTGAAACTATTGACTTAGACCAAATTCTCAATTTCCTAGATGGGTGCTGAGACATAGAGAAATTGGTTGACTTATCAAAGAAGATATCCATTGTTAATACAGCAAGGGCTCTGTTTTATATTCATTACATTACAGTTTTATCTTTCCCCCAACTATCAAAACAAACTCTTCCTTGATGGCTTCAGGAGCTAAGCCCAAGGGGAGACTAATAGGTCAGCTAGGAGTAAATGCTCACACCAAAATAAAACACCATGCCCAAGAAAAGGAATACCTTGATTGGCAAGGCTTGACCGTCGTGTTCATGCCTTTGTTTGCAGAGGGTGAGGGGGGAGCACCGAGGCAAGGGAGACCTATCTGAAAATACGGAATAGTGGTTTCCATAAAAAGGAGTGCTTTTTAACTGGAAGACTGAGCTGTGTGTTGCAGGGTGGGGGTGGAGGACAGATAAAACAACTCCTATCTACTAAAAGCAGCAGCACTGTGACTGTCAGGGCCAAGCCAGATATGTGCCCAAACAAAATCCGACTGCTATTATCAAGCAAATCTCTCTTCCACTGCACAGTCATACTGTACCAACCCAGCATATTCCTCAGGTTTATCTAACATTTTGGTAGGTGTCATTATAGGTCTGGTATTGCAATCTACTGGATTGAAGTCAATTAGAATTAAAGTTAAACGAACCAGATTCTACTAGAGCTTAATAATGAAAGAACTATAGTTTCAATGGTGATATTAAGGTACTTACTTGTATGTTATAATTAACAAGCCGAATTGTTTAATATTTTGCAAGGTATATTGGTAATTGTAATGTTAAATTTGATGAGATCAGTCTGTGGTAGCCATTAACAGGGTCAATAAATGAAAAACCTTTAATCTGCCAATAATATTACCATGCACCTTATTAACCTATTACTACTATTTACTGTGCTATAAAATAATAATGAATTTTAAAAAATGACAATGTGCCTATGTATATAAGACTCCATCTCGCTTAATGAGTATCTGCATAATACTGATTAAATTGAGGTTTTTGTGGATTTTGAAGATCTCTTACTGCTTACTCCTTGAGTATTACCTGAGTCCTTCAAGTGTTTGCCCGTAATTCTGAGGCAAGTCGTTATTAGATCCTCACTGCCAAATGAAAGTAAGGTTGAGAGAAAGAGAGTAGAAAACAAATAGACATACAATACAATATTACAAATGAGATAACTTGTTCTTAATTTTATATAATGCATTCCAAAAAGAAAAAGAAAGAAATATCATAATGTGTGAGACCAGCTTTCCAAGATATAAACAGAAAATATGGGAGAAAAGTGGTTCAAGGTTACAGACTTATATAACTATAAACAGATAACAGTATAATAATAGGATGTGGAAGATATGAGGAAAGTAATTTTAATATAAAGAAAGTAACAAGGATGGAACCATCTGGTTGCTCAAATCATCTCTCTTCTTAAAATACATTTCTTTGATAACAAGTTTAGTTTTAAGAGTACTTTTTACCTTTTTTCTTTGTAAATAAGATAGTATTGCCAGAATCATTTGGATTCTTCCTCAACGCACCTACTTAACTTCTTCTATGATTTGGTAACATTTATAATGTCAAAATACACAATAATTTAGCCAGAGAGAGAGACAGAGGTAGTGGGGAAGAAAGAGAGAAGATGAAGACCAAGGAAAAGGAGAGAGAAGCTGGAGAAGAAAAAGCAAAAATAAAGAAAATTAAAACTAAAATAATCTGAAGTTACTAAAATAATATAACTCCTTGAGTCAGAATTAGCTGTTAAGCACATTTTTCCAAAATGACTGACCAAATGGACTAAATGAATCTGATTTCCTTTCTCTTTTTTGCCAACTTAGAATCATAACACTTTTTGTATGTTACAGTAAAGACAGTATTAAACATGGTAATGTCTTATATTATGGCCAATGTAAAGATACACAGATCACTTTGGGTAGAATATAAATAGTGACATTCACTTTGGTAATTTCCATTCAGAAAACCATAGAAAACTGCAAAAATAATCGGCTCAGGTTTGGCATATAAATGTAATAGGCTAAACAACAAAACTCCAGCTCATTTCATTCATTCATTCAAAAAAAAAAAAAAAAAGACTTGACATGAATGTTTTAAAAGCAATTAGTGAAAAATATAAAAACAGTAGTCCATATTCACAAAAGCAAAATTGATGATATGATCAGTGAGAGGAAAGGTATTCTGTCAAGTAATTGAAGATGTTTTCATTATTTAATGGTTGATATTACCTAAAAGCAATATTGTACCATTCCAATAATACCAAAAAGAAATATGCAAGTAATAAAGAAATAAACAGACAGTACCCAGCAGGTCCAATTCAGTGTAATAAATTGACATTTTATCACTTTCTGTGCTTAATAAGAAGTCCGGGATTCATTTGTTTCAAAGAATTTTCAAACTTTAGCCAAAATGATTCTAAAATAATAATAAGCTCATGAAACACAAATTAAAGTTTTAATCCCCTAGGAGAGTAATCGTAGGGTAAAATTTATATGGAACCACTATTCTTCATTAGACTTGTGTGCCACAACATTGATTTAATAAAACTACCATCCAGACAGAGCAGTTCGAACAAACTGAACACTGCAAGCAGAAAAACTGCTGTCCTGCTATTTCTGTTTTGAAGACTGGATATAATGCCAGTATTTCACATCCATTTACTATTGCATAAATACACAGCACCCTGAGAATCTCAACAATGGCAATAACTGCAATTCGGATATGTTCACCCATGAATAGAATTCTGTAGGGACTGTTTTATTCAATATGAGCAGTCATATTTTATTTAAATATGAATTTACATATTAAGTGAACAGTTTGTTTCAGAATGTGTTATTGGGGAAAAGGAAAATTAAAATATGTTTTAATCAAGCATTTCTATGTGAAAATATGAAAACATTTTGTTTCAGTCTCTATTATGTAATTTTATATTCAAAGTCTTCAATTTTTTTATTGTAATAAAATTGAGATATTGGTGGGAAAATGGGGAAAAGATTTAAATATTTCTCAGGGGGAATCTCAAAGCCCTAGATTATAAGATTTATAAATAATCTTTAAAATTTATATTAATTACTTCTGTGTCTTGATAGCATATGGTAATAAACCATCATATATTAAATATATATTTGAAAAAATAGTCACTGTGGGGGCGCCTGGGTGGCTCAGCTGGTTAAGCATCCAACTCTTGATCTCGGTTCAGGTCTTGTTCTCCACACCCAACGTGGAGCCTACTTGTAAGAAAGATAAGTCACTTTTATTTAAGAAAGGAAAAACATGTTTCTTTTGAATAGGCCATTAAAGAATATTCACTTTCAACTACATAAATACATTTTTATATTTGAATATTATTCATTATATCCTCTTTCCATTTATAATACTCATTGGATGCAAAATATTTACTACTGTGTCTAGTACATACCTTTCTCAAGGGATAGAAATATAATAGCAAACACTAAAATAAGCACTAACCAGAAGCTAAGATCAGATAAATATCAAGCACAAGTTTCCATATTAAACTACTGATATACTTTCTTTATGTTAATTTCATGAAAACTTGTGTTTGTGCGGAAAGAGTTGGCGTATTTGTTTTAAGCAATTTGATGTCATCCCTTGCTCACGGTGCAAGAGATAAAGTAGGGTAGTTTGGACAGTTTCCATTAAGACACAGAGACTTAAACTTAATAATCTTTCGACCTTCTATATTTCTGAAAGACTTTTTTGGGGGAGTACCTACTTATCCAGCTCCTTAGATGAAATGACAGTTCTCTGTATTACACTTACCCCATTAACTCTCAGAGTAGACAGGTGACTATCACCTAGATTGGTAATTAGCTTAATATTTGACATGGAGACCTATTGTATTGTAATTTTCCATTGTGAATGCATGTGAAAGATATGACTAAAGATGCTATTATAAAAAATTATCTGAATCACTGAGAACCTTTAGTAGTTCTTTAGTTTTCAAAAGGTCTTTCTCTTGAAACAATGTTTTAGACATGTGAATACAGCATTTCTTCCATTGTTCTGGAAGAATAATGACTTTATTATTCACTCTTTTTTCTGTCTTGAATAACAGAAACGTTTTAAAAAATGTTATTTGATACAAAATGACATTTGTCAAATGATATTTTAAATTTTTTTGGTAATTGGAATTAAAATGTTATATTCTTTGTTAAAGTGGTAACATTTTTATTCGGACAGAGATAATATATTAACCAAGAGAAAATGAATTCTCATTTTTTAAAGGTACCATATAGATTGAACTGAAAAACAAATAGTGTGTCATTTTAAGACACAGTCTAACAATTTTACTATTTTAAAGTCTATGATTCTAAGTATTGTTGCCCTCTTCAAACTTAAAATGAAGGAAAATTCAACATACTTATATTTATCAGAAAAGGAGAATACACTGGGCCATGGGAAAGGGGACTTTTTCAGTTTAGGTATTCTCAGCACTTTCTGACTACTCATTTTCTCCCCAGTTGATTGCAAGTAGATTGATGCTTCCCCAAAACACTGAAACTTCCCTGGCACAGGTTAACAACAGGCTCCACACTGAAATTTCCAATGGTCAATTTTGTCTTCAGCTCCCTGGGTCTCCACTGAGAACTGGGAATCCTTTGCCTATGCACAACTTTAGTTTCTTTGCAGAAGATAATTACCTCTGCTTTCATGTTGGAGGTCCCTATAACCATGCTTTCAGGTTAAATAAAAGAATATCTTAGATCAAAATCTCTCCCACACATAGCAATTTATTATACAGGTATTTTTAGCAAGCATACACACACAAAAAAATCACACAAATTATTTTGCAGATTCAAGGGAATTCCAGCAATCCAGAAACTTTAGTTTGCTTGAATGGTACACTTAAGAAAAAGGTGACAATATGCTCTGGTCTAGATTTAGTTAAGACTAACTAGCAAGCCAAATCCTTGAAATTCACAGCTAGACACAGGGCAATTTTAGAGATCAATTCATGAGTTCAACCCACAACACTGCATACGTCCAAACCATCTATCTTCTTATACTGTATAAAGGAGTACCTTTAAAATATTTTAGCCAGTCTAACATCTCTTGAAAACCACTACATTCACTAATGAAACTAATTTATAATATTATTAATAGGACTTTATAAAGTCTATATTTGACTGATAAATGGCCAGGTCAACCACATGTAGCTGCTGTCTTCAGAGTGTGGGATTCATCTTTCCATAGTAAATAATGTGGAATTTGAGGCTGTGATAGGACCACTGTTCCACTCCTAAGGTTGTAGATTAAAGTAACCACTGCAGAGTATCACATGTCAGTGCTTTAGCATTTTGTAGTAAATTACAGATACTGTAACAGCCTCTCCTTTACATTTGACACTGCTAATCATTTACTTCTTGAAACTCTAACCCAGTAGAATCCTTGAATACACCCTCTTCTGAGAATCTTTGTATTTCTTTGCTATTTTATCTCTGTCTTTCTGAATTATTTCTCCGTTCTCAATTTTTTTTTTTTTTTTTAAGATTTAAACAGAGAGAGAGAGAGAGAGAGAGCACAAGCAGGGGGAGGGGCAGGCAGAGGGAGAAGGAGAAGCAGGCTCCCGGCTGAGGACCCTGGGATCATGACCTGAGCCAAAGGCAGACACTTAACCAACTGAGCCACCCAGGCGCCCCATTCTCAACTTTTTAAATGCTAGTGACTCATTCATTCTGCCCCTGGCCCACAGTTTTCCTCTCAATAATCTTTCCTTGGATTATCTCCTCCCCTCATAGTTTTCTTGGGTTGAGTCCCGAGCCTTCATTTGCTGGATATATTCCACTAAATTTCCCAAAGGCATTCAAATTCAACATCTTGCTCATGCAATAATCTTCTCTCACCGAAACAGTTATGACAAATGACAATGCTATGACTTCAAAGAAATTAGCCAATAACACAGCTTTTCTTTTTTAAGATTTTATTTATTTATTTGACAGAGAGAGAGAGACAGCAAGAGAAGGAACAAAATAGGGGGAGTGGGAGAGGGAGAAGCAGGCTTCCAGCTGAGCAGGGAGCCCGATATGGGGCTTGATCCCAGGACCCTGGGATCATGACCTGAGCCGAAGGCAGACGCTTAACAACTGAGCCACCCAGGCGCCCCATAATACAGCTTTTTACTTAGCACTTTACCAATCCAACGTAAGCATAACCTACCACTAGAAAAGTCAATCTAATGACATTAATTTTAGTAAAACAAACTTTTAATACTAAACAGAAGCAACTGTTTCTGAATAATAGCTCTCTTGGTTCTTGTGAAGATATCAAGGGAAAAATGTTATTCCATTGTTTTAGATAATTGTTCCAAATCTCCTATTTCTCATTCCCCCACAATAAATACAATGGGGATTTGATTATATTAACAATGAACTCAGAGTTTCATAAATTTGTATTTATTAAAGTGTGGATTGCAGTTCTAATATTCTAACATTTATAAAAATATATTTTAAGAATCCAATATAAGTCTAAAATAGCCTGTGTTTCAGGGGGGAATTTTTAAAATTAGTTATAACATCAATTGACATAAATTTCTCTTTCATCTTATGATAATGTGCATGCTTACCAACGTGTTAGAAAATCTAAAGAGGTACTATGTGCCCTAACTGTAATTAGGAATTTACAGCAAATTGTTACATATGAATTCCGCAAATTCAAGGGATGGCTGTTAAACTACCATCTATTGGACACACAGGCGCATGGAAGTCCAAGATTATATCGTGAGCAAGGACTCGCAGGTGGTACCACTCCTTGAGAGAAAACAGTGTTGACTTGGTCTTGACAGGGATGCTGAGATTATACCCTTAGGTGGAAAATAGTATGAGGATATTACATTCTGATATGTTGTACTTGTTTCCACCATAATATACATTTTTGAAAATTGCAAGTTTTTCTTCTAAACTTGACTATCATCTGGTGAACAGTTTTCACAGATTAGATCACTAACCAGGTAAATCAGTAGAGTAACATTCACATGAAATATACATTTTTCAAGATCACTTGATAATGATAAATTTGAAGATCCTCAAACTCTACGGTGAAATTAGTTCTAAAAAATAGAGAGGAACAAGTCCAAAGTATTAAATTCTGTTACTAGTAAATATGACACTTTGAATATTATATAGAAGTGCTATTAACCACAATTATTTCAACTTCTTTTTTTCATCTTGGTTGAATATCTCATTTTTTAAAGCTGTTTTTCTCTCTTGAGGATCTTTACCATAAAAATACAGGGAATGCAACGCTCTCGCACATTTAACACACACCCTGCAAGCCAGAAGTTTGATAACATTTCAAATTTTACAAACTAATTCCAAAGCACATGCATTAAAATAATCACATAACATGTCTTGAAGGTGGTCAGTAAATTTATGAACAAGGTGGTTTCCCATTACACAGGCTTTAAATATTAAGTTATATTTTATTAAACTTGTCAAACTATATTTGCTAAAATTAATTTACATTCCAGAGTGGTATAAGATTTACATATTATTAATAAAAGTGAACTCATCTATCAATATAACTGTATCTGTCTTAAAAATTAATTGGTGCTAATATTATCCACTATCATATTTTATGTTTAGTTAAATTACTGAACTCTCGGCAGTTTATTCATCCAATAAATATGCATTAAGTTTCCTTCTATGTATCAAGCACTGTCTTGGGTGTGGGGGTAACAAGCAGTAAACAGAGAAGACGGAGTTCTTGCTCTCTTCTAAAGTATATTCTAGAGGAGGTATTCATCAGGTAGTGATTATCTATGAGGACACATAAGGCATCTACTTCTACCTGGGCCAAGTGGCCATTCTTCTGTTCAAATCTGGTTAAAAGCATGGACTGTGTCACACACCCAGTGATCCATCCAAAACCAAGGACTGCAGCCTAAATTCCAAATACCAGAGACTGAAATCTTCAGCCTGGCCTAGGGGAACACCTCGATCTTTGAACCTTTATTGTGTTGTTTTGTACAGGGCATTCTCTGTACAAATATGTTGTGGTTATAAAAGAATTAGCAGAACAGCTTACATTTGTACTTATTTTCTATTCCATACCTCTACCCCATGTTTTTTCCCCTCAAAATCCATTCCTTTCAAAATAAATCTGTTGGAGAAGTGAAAAAAAAAAAAAAAAGCTGAGAGGCAGTAAAATGGATCTATATCATGCATTTGACAAAACCGATCATTATCAACAGGTTGCTGCTCACGTTTTAACAATTATCCTTGGCTGCTTTGTCCAGTGCAGTGGCTCTCAAATTTTAAAAATGTGTTAAAATCACCTAGAGTGCTAACTGAAAACCAGATTTTAGTGCCTCTCTGCAGTTTCTGATTCAGTAGGTCTGGGTGGCGTTGGAAATCTGCATCTCTAAAAACTTCTCATTGGGATGCTAATGCTGTTGTTCTGGCATCATTATTGCTCTTGGCTTTAAGGAAGTAACATGCCTCACAATATATTCCATTGTGTATGATATCCATAAGCTTAAAATCAAAATCAATAGTTGTATGTCACCAGACTCTCATGTAAAGGATATTGTGATTTTTATAGTTCCTATTGCGTATTTTCAATAAAGGAAATGCATTATTCTTTATACATGGTGTATTTTTCTCCAAATAAGAAAATTAGAATCAGATGCACACCATTCCTCTCTTCAGTTTTCTACCTGCCGGTGGCGTATGTTTATCTCTGCAAAAAAAGATAGGTCTGGGAATGAACACTTTCTAACAATATAGCCATAATCAATCTATCTGAGCTCTCAATTTGGAGATGCCCATTCTTAATATTTTCTTGGTTCTCTGTGTCCTGATTGCTATTTACTGAGTGGTAATTTCTAGCCAGTTGGCAAAAAAAAAAGATGATTTATATATTTAGATACCCTGGTTAAATTTCTGAATCATGCTTGAGCAACCTATTCTATAAAAACTCAAACTCAAACTTAACAGACACAATAAACAACCTCCAAGTCCAAAGTCTTTTTTTTTTTTAAGATTTTATTTATTTATTTGACACAGAGAGAGAGAGAGAGATAGCGAGAGAGGGAACACAAGCAGGGGAAGTGGGAGAGGGAGAAGCAGGCTTCCCACAGAGCAGGGAGCCACATGTGGGGCTCGATCCCAGGACCCAGGGATCATGACCTGAGCCGAAGGCAGACACTTAACGACTGAGTCACCCAGGCGCCCTCCAAGTCCAAAGTCTTGTGCAAAATAATAATCTGCTAAATGACTGTGATTTAGAAAATCCTCAGTCATGGCTAAAATTAATATTTAAGCACAAATTCTTAGTTTTTCTTTAAAAAGTGCACTGATAACAAAACATTTTGCCAATTCATAATTATATCATACAAAGGACATATAACAATGTGCTCACTGACATGAGTTTCAGAATCTCAACTTTAACCCTATGTAGTTTTACTGAATTTTTAGAAAACACTTTCTATGCCTGCAACTATTTTTTTCAAGAAGAATTTAATACCACATAAAAAAAAAAAAAACTACTCTATAATGGATTTGTTAGGTTAGGAAATGATGAGAAATATAGTTCTTCCATAGTTGGCTTTCCTTCTGCTGTAAAGGGCATTTGAACCAATCAAGAGAGCAAAGTACAAAAATTACGCATTTTCTCTAGAAATCAGTCAAGAGAAATATTTACTAATGATCTGAATAAGCTCCATAGATGTTCTGAACTGATAACATTCTTTAGCTAGTCTAAATAATTTCCATTTCATTGTGTTTATAGTTTCTATTACTAGCTAACATTTACTGAGTGCTTAGTGTATGCCATGACTTGGTGAATATAATTTATGTTAACCAATTAAATGGTATTTATGAATTGATAAATTGTTTCACTTCCTAGTTGAGTTTTTCTAACAAACCATTCCCTGTTTTCTTCAAAACCTTAAAATTGTGATTCCTTTCACTCATATTAGAAATGCTGACAATGAATTAATAGCAAACCTATTTTCACTTCCAAAACTCCCTGAATCACCTTTCTCCTCAGACCTCTATCCATCCTTCCTTCACTCCACTTCTGCCTTGAAGAAGAAATATTGGGCGTTCTTGTCAAAAATGTTCACTCCAGGTCTTGTTTCATCTAACTTTCTGGATTCTTCAGTCACATTTTCTCTTGATTGGCTGTTTCCAATCTGCCTACAGAATGTAACAAGTTTTCTTATCCCTCCTCAAAACTACCCTCTGATCCTCTTTCACCTTCAAATTCCATCCTATCTCATTTTTAATGTTGCTAATTTCAGGATAAAGGAATCTACCCCAGCTGTTTCCACTCACTTTTAACTCTCATTAGCCCTTCTTCATCCCACCATCCTGATCATTCTGCTCTCCATCACATCCAGTCCGCTGATCTCGTGATTTCCAAACCCCATGATCTTCATACTCCACTGAATCTCTCAAAAACTGGCACTGTGGACAAGTACTCGCTCCTACTCGACTTTTATTAGTGGCCATTAGTGAGTTAAATTAAATTTTGTATTTTACAGAAGAAAATTTTAGTCATTTTTGTCACAGATGGGCTGTGGCATAAGTTTATACTTAATCACCAACAATTAAGAATAGCCAGTTAATTATAACTAAAGAATAATATAAAATGTGCTGACTACATTTTCAGCCACATTAATTTTTGTTGGTTGTGTTTCTATGCTGCAAGCCTAAACATAAATTCCCTAGCTTCAGACATATCCAAACATCTGCCTATTAAATAATAACACCCAAGAAAACTGTGTTATCAATTAGGATTTTGCTGCTTATCTCTTGAGAACAGAAGTGGGATGCTGCAGCCCAATGATTGTGGATCTTGAGAGCTGGTTGTTAAGTTCTTAGGGATTTTGTCAAATTCCTATATCAGTTAAAACACTGAAAGCTCGAAATTGGTCATGGTAAAAGTATTGGTGTTCTGGCTTTCAGGAAAAAAAAAAGAGCCCAGATTTGTAGCATTTATCAATTTATATGGTGTAAATAATTCCACCACCATGGCTGATTTCAAGCAACGGATGTCAAGTACTTAGAGCAGGCAGTTAGGTTACAACAGGAAACCAGAAGGTCGGTAAAAGGAAGTCATGGCCAGCTATTGGGAAAGTCAGAGGTCTGTCCTGGCAGCACTCCACAAGAAGCCGGATCAAACCAGACACCCCAAGACGGTGGGTGCCATGACAGGAAACCCCTGGCCAAATTAGGAAGAAAAAGCGAGAAATCCTGTTTCTTACCCCAAGTAGTGAATATTCCGCCCATAGTTAAAAACTGTCAATAAAAGAACCCCAGCCCCCAGGGTGCAGAGCTCTCTCCCCCTCCTGAGCTCACCCACTCTCCTATGTCAAGAGTATACTTTTCTCTTTAATATACTTTCCTACTTGTATTACTCATCCACTGTGCTACGTGTCTTCCCTAGCATCCTTCTTGTGACAAAACGAAGAATGTTAGTTGGCTTGTTCAGGTCTGGTTAGGTTGAAGGCCCAAGGCCTAGGGATTCCCCAATTCACCTGGCAAGAGTCACTGAAAGTTCACAGGACCATGGAGGTAGGTGGGGCTGATCTTCCCTCCCCTGCCCATAGTTGGTTGAGCATCGTGTTACATGAGCATCATGTTGCTGAGCATTACCTATCCCTTATGTGAGCAAGATGAGAATGAGCTGATGGACCCTCAGTATCCGTACTGACTTATTTCTACAGAGTCTGAGAAGCTTTCTGAAAATGATTTTGAAAACGTGGGATCCAGAACTATGTAAATATTTAAGCATCCACGTGGGGGTGGTTGGTGCACTAACAACCAAACAACAAAAGGCATTGTAATGATTTTAGACATAATCTGACCTAATGAACTTGTGAGTTCAGTGGTGGTTCTTCATGGAACCACTTTCAATGCGCTCACCTTGGCAGTCTGTGTTCTGTTTAATAGAAAAGTTCTATGTGTACAAAACTTAAAAAGCTTTAGCACCTTGGACCCATGGGCCCCATGGATAAGTGCTAAACAAAGACCCAGGCCCAATTCCCTACTCCTTTTGCTATATAGATCACTCAGCAGCAGTGTGGCTGCAATGGTGCAGGTGGCAGTGACAATGGCATTGAGGGAGGTGACACAGGAGAAGAGCATAAGTGAATCATAACCAGGAAGACTGAGACAGGAACACTGAGACCTAGATGTCTTGGAGGCATTGGTGGTGGGGTCGGTGGCTTAAGGAGAGGAAGCAGAAACATGGTGATAGGGACTGAGCGTGCACCTCCAACAATTGATTTGAAAGCTCTAATTCCCAGTGAGATGGTATTTGGAGATGGGACACTTGGGAGGGAATTAAGATTAGATGAGATCATGAGGGTGGGGCTCTCATGATGGGATTAGTGCTCTTTTAAGACAAAACACCAGAGAGCTCAGTTTCCTCTCTCTCCCCTGCACATGAAGAAGTCAGGTGAACACAGGAAGATGGCAGCACCTACAGCCAATGTAAAAGGCCTCAGGATGAAACCTGCCTTGCTAGCACAGTGGTGTTGGACTTGCCAGCCACCATAACTATAAGAAATAAATTTATGTTGTGGAAGCCACCCAGTCTGTGGTGTTCAGTATGGCAGCCCAAGCTGACTAAGACACAGGGGCTCTACATGAGTAGAACATGAGGCTGTTTCTGGACCTAAGGAAGCAGAGAGTATGCCTGAACCAGAAGGAGTTTTGGTTAAAGCATTTGGAGAATAGCCTAGGGGATGGGAAGCACTGGTCAGGAGGTTCTACTGGGCTGGTTTCATTAGAGCAGGCAATACTGCTTGCCTACACAGGCAACAGGCCCCTAAGGTGAGTTAAGGCAACACCTTGCCTAGTGACTCAAGAAATGGATGGGACAGGTAAATGCTTCCTGAAACCCTCTGACTTGCCAAGCAGGGCAGAGACCTGTAAAGTGGGGAGAGGCTGAGATTTCCTCACTCTACCGTTGATAAAGTTCTAGAGGCCAAGGGCCATTCCAGCTAATGAGATAGAAATCCTGTTACCTACTTCTCAAGGTTTCCTTCCTGACTCCATCCATCCAAAAGTTCTCTTGAATAAGTCCTACAAACATTTCTTGATGTTCCCCAGCAGAAGAGGTAAATATCTAAAATCAATACAAGTCAGGAATCATACTCTGCAAAATAACCCTCTACTTATTATTGCAACTCAAATCTTCTTTCTATCAATGAGATATCCTGTTTTGTCTGCTCTACATTTGTTTTTCATCCAAGACGTAACGTTTAAAAACCAACAGAGGATCAGTAAATATTTACAGACCAGGCATATTTTAATAAAGAGAACATATATTAATAAGGAAAGCTTAAATAGGTTTAGGTGATATTGGTGTGTTTACATGAGCTTAAAATGTTTGAAGTCTGTAATGAGACAGATGACTATATCCAAAATAGTTTGATGACTTCTTTTTATTAGGGAGAGCTGTCTATACTAAAGGAAATGTCTATGCCAAAATTCTTCCTAGAAAACCTGTTCTCACAATTTCCTACTAATGTGCATTTCATTCTAGAGTCCCTTAGACCTAAATATCATCTCTCCTCAAACCGAGATGCATTTGAATGTTTTAATCCCATTTTCTAATCTTAATTTCAAACCTATTTCTGGAATGCCTGTATTTTTAATGATGAGCACACATTTCTTCAATGCTACAGTGAGAAGTGTATATGGTAGTCAAGTTTCATTAAATGGTACTAATAGTTATTTGCTTCTTTGCTTCTCAGTAGATATGATTTGATATGCCATTCTGGAGAATTTCAATTTCTAAAATATTTGTTTTTTTCAGATTAAGAACTGTGGCAGATTTTATTTTACAATGTCGGTGACAGTAACATCCCCCATCCCATATGCTCTTCTGCAATGTGACCTTCTCTCCCATCAAGGCGAGAAATCTAATTCTTCACTTCGAATCTGGGCAGACCCTCAGACTGCTGTAATTAACAGCCTAGGACAGAACGAAGTGGTTCCAGTCCTAGGTACAGCAATTAACTGGCCTGAGAACCACTCCTGCTCCTGTAATTGAAAACCAGCTTGGATATGAAGGTGTGACTATACCAGGAACCTAGGCTGTGAGGAGCCCAAGTCACAGGGAGAAACCCTGGAAATTGAGCCCACACCAGGAGAACCCACCAAGAGATCAAGGAACCATGAGGACCCTTAATTGTGAGTGAAGAGACCAAACTTCTTAGAAATAGATCCTTCAGTCTCAGCCCCTCCAGCACATATCCCACTGATCAGGGACAAGCCACCCAGCAAAACCCTATCCAATCTTGGCAAAATTTGAATAAAATAAGATCCCTGTTTCTAGCCTCTAAGTTGTGGGGTGATTTATGTCACCGTGATAAATAAGCAAAGCAAACATTAATGTCCTTGTTTTTGTTTCTAATAATTTTATGTTATTTGAGGTTATCTTAATTTTCAAAGGGCTGAATGATTTGTCTGGGCATGAAAAGGCTCCATGTGGGTGAATTTTCTAAGACATGTGGCCTAGCAGCTATATGCCCCTTTCCGAGTTTTCAAAAAGGTTGTCTGAGGCTCAAAGGAGCCTGGTAGGGTAAGCAAAGGCAGCAGGCAATTGCTTATTAGACAATATGCAGAAGAAAAACATTTAAAAATCTGAATATTTATTTTACCTTCTTATACACAATTTCCATTTATAATAATATATTTTGAGTTTATTTCTAAACATTTTTGAGGTTCAACGTATTCAATGCATACTTGGGAAAAATAAAAGAATTCTAATAGATATTGAATGTAGAAGAATTTTCCTCAAAGGCCAGAGGCAGTTTTATTTATCAATTGATTTTCATCCATCTTTAGACTTTTAATCTGCAGCTTATCTTAAATATTAAAGAATAGAAAATAATGTGTTTCACAAGGGAAATAAATGTCAAAACTCAAACAATACAGTAATTTTTGTCAATGATTTGGACTACACTGTCAAATATTTACATAAACACAGTTTAATGAAAGTAAAAATCATGCATTTGGAATGAATGAAGTGGCATTTTCAAAAGGATCATTCTCTTTAAGAGCTTATCCAAGATCTATTATAGATACTTTAATGATATTTCATTATTTCAACTCTTTGATCCATGCTACTGAAAGGCATTTCCACATTTTTATAATTCCTATATTAACTATTATATTTTATATAATAAAATTTTACATTTTCCATATTCACTATGGTAATATATTACTATGAAATTGTTAAACTATCATAATTTATGTTTTAGTAATTAAGTCTTGTCACCATTGATTTCATCATGAAAAATCCAACTCATATATACATATAAGTATATGACATTATAAATTAGCAAGCTTAAGACAAGGATTATATGATTAAAGTACTCAAACCTCAAGTAAACAAGAAGACATTTATCATAAGTGGATTTAATTGCTAAGAATAGCCTTTCAAATATAGACATTCTTATATTCTGTTGAAATTTCAAAGAGGCTATTGGTCAAGAATCTCAAATTCCATTTTTTTATACTACAGACCTTAAAATCAGTTTAGTGATAAATATGAAGTGGTTTTCTATAAAATAATCATTGGTTTTCAAGTGATTCCTCAGGAGCAGAATTTTTTTTTATTACACAACCTTCCTCATACTTGTAATGGGTAAAACAGATGAAAATATCTCTTTTCTAGGGGATTGAGGCTGTGGATTGACCATAATCCTGCCCACTTGATCTCTCCCTTTCCTGCCGAGATCACTGCTGAAGCACTTTTTTAGACATTTAGGGTTCTAAGCACACCATTTGAAAACAACGGGATCAGTTAGTATCACTGATGAAAATCAATGTATTTCATGGAGTGAATGATGGGTTTAAGGAAAAAGTCATCTAAAAAAAGGCATCCATACTTGCCCACTGCCTGCAAGCAAGTCCCAGGGACACACACGGACCTAAGTACTAGGTGCCAAACATTTTTACGTTATAAAGTGTCCAATCCCCATCACCTCTCCTTTGACACGGGAGAAGTAGTTCACCAAGCATTCCAGCTGCTCTCCATATTTCCTGGCCCCTGGCACTTAGAGGGGCCACATCATGACTAATTTAGTAACAGCAACTTATGTCACCTTCAACTCAGTTAGTGAAAAGCCCAGGCAAGAACTTGCAGTCTCTTAATATTCTGTGATAACAACCAAGAAGACAACTTCTTTCAGATGGCACATTCACAACATGGCAGCACTTTCATCAGCTGCCTCCCAGACAAACATAGGGAGCAGGACCCCTAATCAACCAGATTTTACATTACATATGTGCTTCAATTCTTCAGAGGAATGATCTTCTCTCCTAATTACATTCTCTAATTATTTAACTACTTTTGACAATGTGTCATGTAGATTGATAATCAGCCATCTATCTAGTAGCACTTTTCAAGAATGTGCCTTACCTAATCATTTTTGGAGTCATTCTATTTCCTCCTCCAGGTGCTGCAGAAATTCTCTATTTTTTAATAGAAAATATTTATATATTGATATATATATGCGTATATATATATATAGATATATATATATACACACATGTTTTGACTACAGACCTTAATGGAAACTGGTCTTTTAAAATTTAAAAACCAGCTTTGAAAAATCATTCAACAAATATGAATTGAACAATTCCTGAAACATAGGAGGCGGTCATTAGATGTAAATTAATAAGTAATAGTGCTGGGGAGATGAACTTGGGCTTATGAACATGCATACATACATACATATATATAAAATAACACTTGTAATTATTTCACGCTAGAGGTCAAGAAAAAGAACAAGTCTGAGACTGTTCATGGGAATATTTCCCAAAATTATATTATTAGAATTATTTTTTCTTTTGTGGTAGAAAAGACTGAGGATGCAAATAATTATAATGATATCTTCTACGCCTAGGGAAAGATATGTTTTTGGTTTAAAATTTTCAGTAGAATCAGACTATGCTTTCTTGTCACCAGATCAGAAAAAGGTTCTCATTCCTAGAGCATTACCAATTCTATCTTCCTAAGAAGGATAAAGCAGATGAGCCAGTAACCAACTAGACCTTTCTTCACTCTTCTGAAGGATCTTAGTTTGTAAATGATGCCAAAGGCACAGACTTGGGGGAGGGATCAATAGAGGCTGCCAGACAATGAAGGAATTAGACTATAAAGACATCTACTGCCCTATTTGCGCCACAGTCCCGACCCGTGGGACAGCATTAACCACGAAGCTCTACCTCTCCAACTGTCTGGGGAAAGCGTTCTTTTTTTCTTTTTTCTTGCTTATCCATTAAGAAACTTTATAGAGTACATTAAAAATGAATCTCTTGAATACATACACGCACACTATAGAAACCCATTTTTTAAATGCAATTAAATTCAACAGATCAAAAATCACATCAAATCACTATAAAGCCTTCAAGCTTAAATTCTTACTTTTGGCCCTAGCTCATCTAGACTGGGAATCTGGATAGTCCCACTGGACATCATGTGCTAAATAGATGATTCAAACGGTCCCAAGTCAAATCTCAGAAGGATGTGTAAAGGATACGTCTGACACACAGCCAATCCTCATTAGTCATGGATTCTGTATTTGTGAATCCATCTACTCATTAAGACCTTTTTTAAGCCCAAGATTAACTGGAGTCACCCAATGTGCTCATTTCCAGCTGAGGCCCTGCAAGGCAATGCTCCACCATCATGGTTCAGCTTTCTTCTTTATGGTCTACGTATTAGCCACATTTTCCACATTTTTGTGCTTTTTGCTGGTGGTTTCACTGGTTACAATGGCCCCAAGTGTAGTGCTGAAGGGCCGTCCAGTGCTCCTAAGTACAAGAAGGCTGTGATGTGTCTTAGGAAGGTGATATCCATGCTAGGTAAGCTTCACTCAACCGTAGGTTACAGGGATGTTGGTCCTGAGTTCAGTGTTAATGAATTGACAATATATATTAAAAAACAATGTCTTTAAATGGGAATACACTTCAAACACATGTGTGTATTGATTGGTTGACAAAAATGTGACTAGAGGCTGGCAGGATCCAACTCTGTATTTCTAGGAGCAGTGGTTCCGCGTTAGCTAATACAATGTTCTTGGTGACCTCACAGAATATAATTACTACAAATAACGAGAATTAATTATAGATACAACTTTTTCCTCATGTAAGTGTGATAACATCATTTCTTTTCAAGTAATCTTAGAAACTGTTTTAAATTTGTATTTTAAAAATACATATCTTACGTGTTTAGTTTTTAATGGGTCAGGAAGAAACACAAATATTTTAAAATATATTATCCAATGATAGACAAAGCTTAAAATCCTTCTAGATTTGTCCATATTAATTCTTTGATTCATAGAACAAAAACGAAATACAGAAACCGAAAATGTCTGGAAGTATTTTAGGGCTTTTCTGTAAAAGAAAGATAGCTTCTAAATTTAGGCTTTGTTCCCATCACCAAAAATAAATCAACTGAGTATATCTATGCATACTTATGAAGCTGCAACATTTATTTGGATTTCTTCTATAAAATAAATATTTCAGTTGCTTATAGCAGAGACTGAATTTTTTTTATAAAAGCATACACATATGACACAGAAATCAGTTCATCAAAGTGTTTTACAAAAATACTATTTTAGCCAGTCCTAGTTTTCGGGACCTATTGGACATTTGACTTACCTTTTGAGTAAATTAAGCCAACAGCAATTCCATATATATTAAGGTCACAGGATGTCAGCAAAAAGCAGAAACCAAGAGGTTTCTCATATTGTAGATAAAGAAAACATTAGGATTAATTCTTAAATAGTTAAATACCCTTGTTTATTTGAAAAACAAAAAAGCTAAATATTTAATCAAGTAAGCAAACCCAATTTGGCAAGGAGATTATTGGACAGAAAAATTATTTTCAATTATAAGAAAGCAATCAACTTTGGAAAGGAAGTTCTATAACGAGTCTGAGTAAAATGCGAAGGCCTGTATCTTTTTAACGTCTTTGTTTCCTAAATTTTGTTCAGTGAAGTATGAGTAAAGCCTATGTCCTGCTAAGGCACTATTTTCATTAAGCAACTCTATCCTCCACAAGTGGTGATCGGGATCTGGAGGGAAGAGTTTCCTGAGGTTTGAATGTCACGGGCAGTCACTGAGGAGAAAGGAGCTGTACCTCATGGTACAAAGGTTCACAAGACAAGGGCGGCCAACAGAAGCAAAGATCCGAAGAAATCAGCAGGAAAGTGACTGCTCCATAGTATGCTAAAATTCTATGTAAGGATGAAGGCCCTTTTCTCCCAAACTGCCTGGGGTCCCTCCCAAGATTCCATTTTGTGAACAGGAGGCCCCTCAGATCAAGATGGCCTCAAGACTTACTTGACGGCGCTGTATCATTAAAGGACAGCACTCAGCAAGTAGATGTTAAGAGGTTCTTTTAAATTATTCGTATTTCTTATGCAATTCTTTGATTTCATCCTTTTTCATAATGTTCCTTACCTTCTAGAATAATTTTTAAAACAGAAAGATCTTAGCTCGCAGAGATATGCACATGCTAAGCCAACCAAAACTTTTCAAACGGATTCTTTCCATCCCGCTATGTTCCGTCCTTCTCATGTTTCCTGTGTGTCCGTCTTTGGCCGCGGGGAACGCTCTTCAGCCCAAGAATGGGATCCTCCTCCCCATCACGTAACACGCACGCCTCTGTACACGCAATGTATGCATGTATGCATGTGTGTAATGGGTGTGTTGAATGCTCTCAATCCCAGGGCAAACAAACATACATGAATTTAATTTTTCTTCAATCTCTTCCCCCAAATGTGGTATATTAAAGTTTTTGTGTCCCATTCCACTTAGGGCACTTGGCTGGACCGCCAAATTTCAGATAAGTTTCAGTCATGAAAAGTTGAGTCCAGCACAGTTTAAAGTCTTCAGCTCACCTCTCCTCTCTCGAACATGAGCCTCCAGGGAAGTGAAGGAGGAGGGGCCCCCTCCCGGGTGGAGGTGTGCTCTGGTGAGGGCTGGGCCCTCGCAGTGGTCTCGCACAGCCTCACCGCTCCAGGGCTGAGCATCAGGAACATCAGCACTGGAGGGGTGAGGCTGTGGGAGAGTGTGTCTTTTAGAGAGCCCTGCAGGCTTTGCATCACACTTCCCTCACCTGGGACCGTCTCTCCCCAAATCAAATTCCTGAAAATTACAAAACCTGCCCTAACGTTATTGTCCCTCAGTCTATAATCCTGTGCCTCTTTTAAAATCCTTACACTGTAGCATAACCTCAGTTACATCAAAGTCACATCTCCTTCCCCACTCGTGTTTCGTGTGAAAGACATTTCTCACCACAACAGAATGCTCTCAAACAGAACAATACAAAGTATTGTCCAGTCCAATACGAACATGTCTGAGGGCAAACGTCCAAAGAAAAAAGAGCCTTTGTTTACCTATGAAGCTGTTTGTTGAGCTCTTTGGTTACCTTGATGTCGTTTGCCTATTTATAAGCACTAATAGTTTACATCCCAGATTTTAAAGCAAAGCCTTTGAAGTTAAAGATCATATTTCTTTACCTCGATATGTGTATGTAGTATCTTGCATTTGTAAATAAAACTGATAAATATATTTTAATTAACTCAGATTAGATGTATTACTAAGTTTAGTTTGATGATATAAACTCAGACAATTATATTAATTATAGAAGAGGCTACAGAAAGAGTTTAGATGAGCTATCTCATTTCCATAAAATAATTTAGTCAAGAATCTATAATTAACAAAGAAAAATGTGTTAGATTCTTGTCACCACTGTAGTCTTAATATTCATATATTTGACACTCATTCTACCATCTCAAAAGTTAGATAAAACTTGAGTAAAAAAAGAAAACACAGTTTCTCACGAGTATTATTTATCAGGTTTAACCTTATAAATTTCCCATCAATAAGCATATTTTAAATGATAGTATAGTCCATTAGCTATTATTTTAAAACTGAACTGTACGATTTATTTTCAAATTAGTTAAAATTATTTTGAGGTAAATTATCACTACTATTAAAATATATTTTACCATTCCAGGTGTTGCATATTTGATTAATAGCAACGCATTCAGCTATATTAATATGTCAACAAATAGACTGTAACATCTCATTAGTTTAGATGCTGAAGAATTAAGTGAGTTTGGAGTGTGCCAATTTATTAATAACTCTTGGAATTGACCCATTCCCTCTTGATTTATGTCTAAATTTGTTAGTGGTTTTGATAATTAAATTAAAATCAGCTCAGGGTGGGAGGGATGGGGTGGCTGGGTGATAGACATTGGGGAGGGTATGTGCTATGGTGAGCTCTGTGAATTGTGTAAGACTGTTGAATCACAGATCTGTACTTCTGAAACAAATGATAGATTGTATGTTAAAAAAAAGATAGTAAGAAGGGAAAAATGAACGGGGGGAATCGGAGGGGTAGACATACCATGAGAGACTATGGACTCAGAAAGAAACTGAGGGTTCTAGAGGGGAAGGGGTGGGGGGACGGGTTAGCTCGGTGATGGTTATTAAGAAGGGCACGTATTGAACGGAGCACTGGGTGTTATATGCAAACGATCAATCATGGAACACTACATCAAAAACTAATGATGTAATGAATGTTGACTAATGTAACATAATAAAATTAAAAAAAATCAAATAAAGAAGGAAGTAGAAAAACTAAAATAATATCAGGTCACTACCACGTACTCACAGGAGACTGAACGGGTGTAGAAGAAATGTTTAATCACATTAGTGTCCTCCTTCATTCAAAATACTTTGTGAATTATAAGCATTTCTTTATATTATTTTTATATCTCTACTTGAGTGTTAATATTTTTTTTTCCTCATGGGAATAAATTATAATTCCATTCTAACTGAGACCATATGTGACAAAGGGTATTTCCTTTTTTTTTGTAAAAATGTGCCAAAGTTAATGAATAAGTTAGCTGGTGAAGGATATTTTAACTTACATATGTTAACTTGTATTAATGGAGATTTTTATTCCAAAGAGCTCACAACTAAATCTCCCAAAATTAATTACAGTGGCCATATTACAGAAAACATATCTGCAGCAAAATATAAGTGGGGAAAAATGTACTCCTATGATCCCATCACCTTTAAAACTTGCTTCTATATTTCCTGCTATCTATCAACTAGCTCAACGTCCCTTATACATTGAGGGTAAGGTGTGGAAGTCACATTCCATACTTAGTCCAGCTCATTCTATTAATGTACTACATATTGCTAAATTGCATATGTACCTATGTTATCCTATCCTCCCTGGCTTTTTCCGGAACTCTTTATTGAAGTTCATTCTCAGATTTTTAACTTCTAACTAGAACCCTTCTGGACCAAAGTGGTCCAGATAAGAAGAAAGTTAAACCATAAAATTTTAGATCTGGACAAAACTTAAGGACCATTCAGCCCAAAGCATTTTAAGACATGACCTCCAGGTTCTTCACTCGCTGGTAAAGCCTACAAGAGGAACTTCCAAAAGATGAAAATTCTTCTAAACTTTATTTTCAGACTTTCAATACATATTTCAAACAGCATTGTCACCATAGGGTTATCATGAACTCTATGAAACAGACAACAATACACAGAGTTGTCACTATTCTGAACCCAACTTTAAGTATAATACTATTACCACGCTACAAATAGCCTACTTAGGAAGTCTACTATGCAAATAAGTTCAGTGATAAGCTCTTTAATGGAATTTGCATAATCACAACCTCAACTGGTAAATCCAAGTATTCTCTTATTGTGTTCATAAAAATGGGAATCATGATACATGTTCCACGGTCCCTCCGGATTTCCTCACGCTCACTGCTTTCTGATGGCTGCGTCCCAGAGGCTGGTCTGTAAGGACCTGGTTCTAGTTGGATTCTGGTGAAGGAAAGGTCCAGCAAGCTATGGGAGGGGTGAGCAGGGGATTGCATTGCTTGGTCTCTCACTTCCTCTCTCTGGCCTCTGCAGGGACCTCTCCCGGAGGCCAACTCCGCTCGTCCCTCAGACCTAAGGCTCGCAGAAGCTGACTCTTGCTTTCTACTGTCTCTCGCTGGTTTCCCTCAACCCATCCATTAACTGCCTTGTCTGCAGTCAGATTTCTCTAGTCACTCTTTTGAGAGTGCTATCTGCTTCCTGCTAAAACCTCACTGACAAAGTGACCGCTCACGTGTGCCTCCCAAGAACTCCTCTGATTGCAGTCCCACTCTTGGGAAAATAGAAACAAAAATCATGAGTTCTCAGGTACTTATACTCATTATGAGACAAAGAGTTTGGGAATATCTAGAAAATTTCTTGCTTATATACATAATTCGTATTTGAAAAATTCATGCATGTGTGGGTATCTAGAAGAAAACCTCTTCCTATGTGCTAAAGAAAAATAGTTGAAAATATAACTCTCTTTTATAATTGACAAATTAATCAAATCAATAATATTAAAGTCTCAAAGAACTGCCTATGGAGAACTGCATTTAAAATGTTAGGTAACTATGATAAACAGTTCTTATGGTTTAATGCTTGTTTGGCAGGATGAGAGATCAGCATTCACAAAAGAGAAGGGAGACAAATCAAGTTTCTCAAGTGAAAGGCAAGAGAGGCATAGCTGTTACATATTTACCAGAAGATCTGGTAAGTTCAAAGGAAAACACTGAATTTTCAAGCAGGTAGATAGCTCAGGACAATGCCAGTAAGAATCAAGCCTCCTGATTTTCAGCACAATTTCAGGTAACCCTGGAACAACTGAGAGGAGAGCTTTCTTAGAGAAGTGTCAAAGGCAATGTTCAGCAGTGCAGAAAATGGTGAATTTCTCTCTTCAAAATATAAAACTATTTGTCAATTGTGTGATAAATGTTTCCCCCTTTTTTCCCCTCTGTTTTATACTTCTAATTTCAAACTACTTTATTTTTTACCATTTCATTACGGGCAAATAACGAAATACTAAGTAGGTATTTGTAATCAATATAAGTGCATTTCCACAGGGCCTGATCTTAATGCTTAATTTACTTTATGCCTTATAAACTATTCTCTCTTGGTAAGATCAATACTTTTGTTTTTCCACCTTTCCCAGTAAAAATAAGATTCCACTATTATCTTCTACTCAACCAGTTTCTTTCTTTTTTCTAAAATGGTGGAATACATTACACAAATAAGTTTCCTGTTGTGCTAAAGTAGATTAAAATATTACGGTATATAATTGCTGTTTATTAACCACATTATTTATTCAGTAGTGATTTACTCAACTTTCCTTAATATATAAAAATCATTACAAGTGTTCCCACCTGGAACTCAAAAGTGAAATATCTACCTGGTTCAGGTTTTATTTGGGAACTTTTACAATATTTAAATTTTATCTAAGATAAACATTTTTTTTAAAATATCTGGAATGGATACATTGGTGTTTAATAAAGCCTTACACCCTGCCACACCTTTTGATTTGGTTTAAGTTTTTACTTACAAATAACTAACATTATTGGCAGTGGTATTTCTGAAGAGATTATTTTAGTTTTGTTATTGACAAGAATTGCAAGACTATTAGCTTTTGTTTTTGACAGAAATCACCCTTAGTTCCGAAAACACTGACTGTAAAACGTTGCACCGGGAAACCTCTGGAATCCTGTTAGCTATCCTATGACGAGAGAGATTTTCTTGACAAAAAGGCAAAAACAGCTCCTCTGGGAGTTACATATACCTTGGTTCCAAAATGGAAAATGTCATTAAAGAGTTTCAACACATTTTCTAATGAATAGGCCCTTGGAATATATTAAATCCTACAGGAGAGCCAAATTCAAATTCCTCGTGGTAAAAATTTTATTTTTAAGATCTCAGCACATATTTTCTGATGAGTCTAAATAAAATGAACTTTTCTTATTCATATCAGAATAAAGCATCCTGAATTTGCCTTGTATCTCAAAATTCAGCATCAGGGTGGTTCACTCTTTCAGAGGACTGCCTGCTTCTCCAATATTCAGGAGGCCATGTTGGTTTCATAATTCTGCACACACAGTTATACAGTTTCAAAAAAAGAAAGAAGAGAGAAGAGAAGGCACATGTCCACACGTGAGAGAGAGAAAGGAAAAGGGAGAGAGGGAGACAGAGAAGGAGCTGGAAGAACACTTTCCCCCACCCACACTTGCACAATAAAGGCTGTATTATGGAGGATTTTAAAAATAATTTTGCAATATGCTTTCAATTCCTGAAAATCCTATTGTAATGAAGCTTTTTCCATGCCTTTCATCCCTTAACAGGAAGAAAAATACTACCTGTAATAAAAGGGTCATTGAGTCTTGGCTTTTCTTGAATCTTTACTGAGTCTTAAAAGCCTGGGTAGGTTGGAAAAGAAGAAAAATATTCCTCATTTTTAGAAGCCCATTTTACACTCAAGAGCAAAGCATGAAGCCAATGTCAGAGAAGAAAGAGGCTAAAATGGAAGGGCTACATTACCCCCGACAGGAAGCTGCCCTGCGTGTTGGGAGGAAGAGAGACGACACACGGAGAGAAGTAAGAGCAGCATCCCAGAAGTCGGCTGTCTTGGGTTCCCTGATCCCCCATTAGGTGCGTACTTCAAGAGGGGCACAGAAAAACCCAGACAGGGTGAGTAGGAGCTAAAAGCAAGACAGACAGGCACATACCCTGCATCCATTTGTAACGATGGGAGGCAGTACCCCTCTAGGGGACTGTACAGCAAGCCGGTGGCCAAAACAATTTCAAATAGTTCCAGGAAATATTCAGGTGGAGAAAGGGCATGGAACAGTACTCTTGAGGCTCTTTCCCTCAGCAAGCTGGCAAGGGGGAAGGGACCCCAAATCCCTGGATATCACTCAGCAAGGACATGGGAGGGTCTGCTACAGAGCCACCTCAGTGAGGGCTGATCTGACCCCAGAGTAGAGATTTACAATGGTGGGTCGAGGTCAGAGACGAGATGCAAAACGGGGTGATATGGAGGGGTCCTCAGTGGTGTCAGAACTTAGGTGAATCCGTGTTAACAGGGACCAGGATGTGGTCATGACAGGAATCATTCTATCTACTGGGACTATAGCAGGAAACATCATTCCATTACTGTGATTATGTGAAGTAATTTGGAACATTTTAGCACCTTTTTGTCATTTGGCCTTTTAACTTTCAACTAAAAGTAGTTTTATAATTGAGGCTAGAATTAGGGTCGCCAGCTTTAGCAAATAAAAATACAAAATGTTGCATGGGACTTACTCATACTATAAAAAATCACTATTTATCTGAAATTCAAATTTAACTGTATATGCTGTATTCCCTCTGACAAGCCTCACTGTAAATAAGTGGCCAGTTTGAACTTTTTCTCCAACTTAGGAAGCATGATTATATTAGTTACATAAAATAAGGAATAGGAATTTTTTCCCACCCCAGTCTGTACTTGTTAAATTTTTATTCTTCTACATGAGGTGAACATAAAATATGCTTTTCCCTCTGATTTAAATGTTAACATTGTTATGGAATAAAAGAAGTAAATGCCAGCACTTTTCTTTGAAGAGGTTTCAAATACTATGTGACTCTTCAACACAGATAAGAACAGGCTGAAAACAACACGATATGAATAACTTGTGCTTAAAATTCTTTGTTTCTTAGGAAGAAGAAATTCTCGAATTGGATAATTTGTCTGCCTCTAGGCCAGACTTTGTGACTGTGGACAAATGGGGAAAAAAAAAAAGTTTCTTTAAAGAAATAATGGGATCAGACACGTGTGTTTTTTTTCCCCAAAATATTTCTCTTGATGAGGAACTGGGAAAGAAAACGAAGAAAAAGTGGTTCTAGAAATAATTGGAAAATTTTTCTCCTCCCGGGCATATGTGAGTATTGGGGATGAGCAGAAGGACCAGGTGCCAACAACGAATGAATGCAAATTCCAAACCAATGTAATCTAGGGTTACTTCTCTGCAGAAACCTTACATCCAAAGGCAGGAATATTATCTGCCACCTTTTCTTCTAAGGACTCCAGGTCTCTGGGAATATTCTCAGTATAGGACACTCAAGTGGAATGAGGGAACAGCGTCTTGTGGGCATGTCGCTTCCCTGGGTTGGGTGTCCTGCTCAGAATCTGACCCTCGATACCAACGTAGGTGCCACCTGTGTCTGTTGTTGCCCTGGCCTCAAGTGAAGCTTGGGTTTTCTGATGTTGACGTCTGGCTTTTCCTAAATAGGAACTGGAGAAACCATTTCTTAGATGAATTTCTACCTCAGTTTCCTTATATGTAAAATGGGGGCATTTATGTTGCCTAACTAATAGGGTTTTTTGGGAAAATGATATCATACATAGTAAAACACCAATCACAGTCCCTGCTCAGTAAATAAATGTAAACTAGTAACTTTATTACTATTACTGTTATTATTACTTCATAATCAACACTGTAAGGTAAGGTCTGTGGTGAAATGCAAGCACTATGCAGGTAAGAAACCAGGCTGCATGAAACCTGCCATGAAAAATGGGGTAAATCAGAATTCATCAGTAAGAGCATAGGCAAATTGAAAGTTTCTCTATATTTCCTGTGCAGCCAAGAACGAGTCTCTATTTGAGATACCAGAAGCAGAAGCCCGTTCATTCATTCATCCAGTATTTATCGATTAGAATTTTCTTTCAGATATGATAATATTGCAAAAGCATCTTCAATGGTTTTTCCTAATTCCTTTCTCTCCTGTTCCCTCAATCTACCATCCTCCTTTAACATAACAGCTAGAGGGATCTTTAAAAAAATATAAACCAGGGAGGGACAAATTCCTGCTTGAAACTGTCCAGCGTCTTTTCAGGGGACATCAGATAAAATCCCAACAGCGTGCCATGGCTTACGAGCTCCACTTGATTAACCTCCTGCCAAATGTTCCCATTACCCACCATACTGGCCTCACTTATGTTTTTCAAATATACCAAGTCTGTTCCCTAAGTTCAGAATGCCCCTCATGCATCACGATTCAAAAAAGACAAGAATTCTTAGATAGCATTTATCTTCATCTATTTCTCTGTTCATCTGTTAAGTATTTAATTCCTGTCTCCATTCTCAAAAATGAAAGCTCCATGAGAACAGAACTCAAATGTTCCAGCCCCAGCACCTAAGTCAACATCAACAACTATTAGGAAAAATGTCTTACACTTTGTTTTCTACTCCTTTATTAACATCTTACCATGCAACTTTCTGGAGTAGCCCATAATTTATATGTATTAAAAAAATACCCCCCCCAAATTAGATGAACATTTCTACTAATTTCTTAATTATCCTTCCCCTTCCTTCAAAGCAAACACACAAATTAAAATGATTTGACTTTAAAA
This sequence comes from Eumetopias jubatus, assembly GCF_037043125.1. Classification (NCBI taxonomy): domain Eukaryota; kingdom Metazoa; phylum Chordata; class Mammalia; order Carnivora; family Otariidae; genus Eumetopias; species Eumetopias jubatus. The sequence goes on from NW_028274822.1 coordinate 8,367,163, forward strand.
TACCATATTACTTAAACTAATGACAATGACAAAATGCCTTATAATTTAGACTTGTATAAAACTAAGAATAAAATAAGCAAATAAGAAAGCAAATAAAGTAAAATCTACTTGCTTTATGAAATTCTCAGTACTCAGCAGATACTGTAGATTTTTACATCTGTCTTTTTAGCTGTGACTCATTGGGCTCGTGTCCCACAATTTCTGGGTGCCACTTTGCACTGCTTTTCTTTTTCCAGTTGAAGTCAGTAGCCATACCCAACTCATTAAGTTCCTACACAAACCCGTGTTTCCTTCAGCATCTTCAGCATTATCCTCAGACTTATCAGATATAAAAGATGTCCTCTTCAAAAACCACTGCTCACCCACCTTGTTTTGTCCCAAATATCTAAGTAGTTACAAAATCCCAATGTAGTTTGCTCCAAAGTATGACACAGGTTCTTCCTTGGCTTTTCTTTAAAAAAACCAAGCTCTCATTTTTATCCAGAACTGCATTTGTCTCATTGTATTCCCCCTAGTGTCTATTCTCACCTTCTTTCTTGTCTGTCATTCATGAACTACTCCAGAAAGTACTTCAGTCCATCTTGTGAGCAGTTGCAATTAAGTCATGCAACCTATGACAATATCATACCATTATCTAAGTCTGAAACCTAAAAGGGCCCCAGATCTTACTATGTATCCGATTAAACATGAGACATTCAGCTTCTAATTCTCTCTCCAGGTTCCTCTATGCTTCTCAGATCTCAGAAAATGGAGGACAGACAAAGTGATAGAAATATGTGGATATTTTGTGTTCCTCTATGAGACTGTGAGGTGTGGCATGAGAGGAGACAGAGGAGAGGCTCGGGAGAATGAATTCATTATACTCACAGGTCCTGGAGGCAGCAGACGTGGCACACTCACACAGCTACATGGGGAAAGCACAAGGGTGCTGAGGAGGCAGAAGACCGTGAGGGGAAACACAGGGCCAGAGGCTTCACTGCGGTTTCAGCAGGAAAGGCAAGGCCAGGCAAGGTGAACGGTTTAGGATTGGCTAGTCTGAATAATGTGGGTGGGTTCTGGGCTCCGGGAGTGGTCCCTATGTGTCTGGCACCTGGCCCTGAGATAAATGAAGCATAGAAATATTGCCTCCTGGGGTGCACAGATGAGACAGAGCAGGTAAGGCATGCCCCAGGCTAGTCCTTTGCTATCTCTGAAAACTAATTAGCTAGTGGGTATAGTATCTTCGAACCAGAAAGGTGTTTTATATGTCAAAACAACACAGTATACAGAAAAAAAATACAAATATATATTGACAATATTTGCACTTATAATACATACAAAATAATATATATACTTTGTATAGTATATACATATATACATAAAATAATTATATATCACATATACACAGTATATAGTTTCTATTGCATTCTACTACATGCTCACTACACACACACACACACACACACACACACACACACACACACACACACACACACAATACAGTAGAAACCCCATCTGGAGCAATACATTCCTTAAGAATATAGACAGTGCCTATCACCTTTCCAAGGAAAGAACCTGGTGCATATGAAATTTATTGCATGTGTTATCAGTGTGTTGAGCTTAACTGAGTTTCACATTTTTTTTTTTTAAAGATTTATTTATTTGAGAGAGCGAGAATGGGAGAGAGAGTACATGAGAGGGGAAGAGGGTCAGAGGGAGAAGCAGGGTCCTCGCCGAGCAGGGAGCCCGATGCGGGACTCGATCCCGGGACTCCAGGATCATGACCTGAGCCGAAGGCAGTCGCTTAACCAACTGAGCCACCCAGGCCCCCTGAGTTTCACATTCTAAGTGGAGAATTTAATGGGAGAATATGCTCAGTGATACATCTCCATTTGTTAAACAAGTATTCATAATTTGCCTCCTGAAATACAGATGCCTCCTTTACTGTATACAAGGAAAGTAATTCTACTGTAATGAGAAATATCAAATTGTCACCTTTATATAATGGCAACTGTGTATATAATACAAGCCCAGGAATGATACATGAATCATGTACAATCATGTAATCACCTAAGGAGGATAAATTATGAATTAATAATGAGACTCCCACAGTAAGAAACAAGGGGGATTTTCATTTCATTTGAAAATGTAATAAAATAACTGCAAAATTAAATCACTATTACACGGCATAGTGCTTTTCAGAACTACAAGCGTTTTTCCATACTGTTACTCACAGTACAATTAGGGAACTATTATACTGTCTTTAAATCCTTTTGGTAACTATTTATGTGGTCCATCACTCTTGATACAGATACCACAACAAAAATAATAGTTGTAAATACCAAGACTAACAGTTAATGTGTAACTCATAAAATAATTAACACAAATGATACAGAAAACTGCCTATTTACACAGACTTTTGGGAGTATTTCTAGTATAGCGAGTGTTTGATTATCTGATGGCACACAGAAGAATTTCTTTGGTAAAAAGTATTGATTTTGCCATTATGTAAGAGATATAAGAAATCAACGGATTTGATAATATCTTGCATAACAGAAAACACATTCAAGATTATAAACCTATACACTATTATGAGTCAAATACAAATTTGTTGAATATAGACTAAGAAAGAAAACTCTGCATTTCCTTGAAAAACAATGAAATATTGTTTAAAAAAACCACTCATGTTTTAATGTATTTTACTTCTTATAGAACAGGACCATTTAGCATTCCTGATTCAAAACAAATTTTTACTTAACTTATTAGCAATTTTTACTCATGTTAAAGTAAATACTTCCTTTATTTATTACACCCAGTTCATCTTTTGAAAATGGTACTCTGATCTTATGCATGAATTATCACTGTAGGAATTACTCTCATTGCCACATGACCTCTTTAGCAGCTGTAACAGATTTGGTGTATTTTAATAATTTCAAACATTTATGAATCTCACCCTCCTCTTTATTTATAACATTATTAAATAAGATCCTGGGCTGGCTAACATTTTGCCTATATTACAGTATACGAACAGGGTGGGTCCTTGCCCCCCCCCCCCGCCAAAAGTCAGTAAGGTTAAAACTAGTCATGACCTCTTTGATGTTGTTAGCTTCTATCCTAGCCACTGAATGACTTCACAGTATTTCTTTCTCTCTACTTAAGATCAAAAGCAAAGGAAATCCATATTTCCCTGGTATCAACATAAAAGTAACTTGGATCAATACCTTATTTGTTAGAAAAGGATATCTCATTATGGACAGAAGAGAAAGGACCTGCCTTTCTTCCTCTCCTTCTCCTATCTTGTTCTCTCTCTTTCCCCCACTCCGCCTCCCTCCCTCTGTCCCTGCCCCCCCCACTTGGATCTTTGAGACCTTTGTTCATTTGAGATTATATGATTACATTACGTATGTTCTTAACTAATCATTGATTAGTTTGAGGATTCTTCCTTCTTCATCTTGCATTCTTTTTTGTTTCTTTGTTTTTAAAAACCTTCAAAGGGAGGAAAAATGTGTACAATTTTGTATTAAATTTAAGAACCAATAGAATAATTTTATTAAGAATTTAATTTTTTTTTTTTACAGATTTTATTTATTTGAGAAAGAGCGAGAGAGAGAGCACAAGCAGGGGAGGGACAGAAGGAGAGGGAGAAGCAGACTCCCCTCTGAGCGGGGAGCCCTACATGGGGCTCGACGTGGGGCTCGGCGCTCGATCGCAGCACCCTTGAGACCATGACCTGAGCCAAAGGTAGGCGCTTAACCGACTGAGCCACCCAGGTGCCCCAGTTTTGCTTATTCTTTTATAGTTATATCACAAAAATACAGAAAGTTCATTTTCTTCTACCTTAAATGAAGATATAAATCCATCAATATCTGCTTTCCACTATTTTAATATTATTAGAAAATTAAGACCCTCCAATCCAGAATAGAAATAAAACATGTGAAACAATAAGACCAGTGAATTGGTTTTGTTCTGAATGTGTGTGTGTGTGTGTGTGTGTGTGTGTGTGTGTGTGTGTTTACAATCTTTTTTCCCATTTTTGGGTTTAACAAATTTTAGATTTCAGTAACATGGGACCACACTGAATGCAGTCAAGTTTAACTTCTTTAGTGAGCAAAAGCATTTAATAGCCAATTAAGTTATATAAAGATGCTACAAGGAAACTAATAATTTTAAATAAAAGTTAATTTGAAATACATCTGAAGAGCATTTACTTTAACAAGTGCGATCTGAAATTTAAAAATAGAGCTTTTTGTTTGTTTGTTTGTTTGCTATTGTTCTTAAAAGCAGATCCCTCAGGCCCTGATTAATTTTGTGTAATAATATTAGACACCTTTAAAGGCATTACACAGTTTACATTGTATATTGATTCAGAGTGGTTTTACTCACAAGAAGCCCAAATTGTAAAAATTTTGACAAATTTAAGACATCTGGAGTGCTTTAGCTACAGAATTTTATAGATTACGTATCTACAATATCTCACAGATCATTTTCCGTCATTAATTTGTTCTAGCAAAATTCTTCACTAAACATCTTTGAGGCTGGACATGATGAGATCAAGATGTCATTACATATTAGCTTCAGGCTCTCAATCTAATATAAAGCCCCATTTAAAAACAAAATATCAAACTGTTGTCACCAAACTGACAGAAGCACATTTAAAGATGAAGATGCAGACAACTCTGGGAATAGGTTTCTCCTTTAAGAATAGGAAAGTGGACTGTAGCAACTAAAATATAATCAGCAAAAATAAACATACCCCTCCACTGTAATGCACATCTTGTTTACAGTCTCCTGAAACAAGCTTTCAACTAAACAGGTTTTTAGAGAATGTCAATCCCACATCAGGATATGTGACAAATTACTGGAATTTACATTGATTAGATAATTTCTTTTCAGATGTGAGTCTATCATTATGCAAACATGTTTATGGAAACAACACTCATGCTGTTAGGTTATTATACTCATTAAGTGTGCTACAATTTACAATTACATGTGAAACCCAGGACTCACTGCATACTTTAAAAATTGCCAAATCTTTAGATGGCCTGGATCTTTATGCTTTTAGGTCCATAGTACAGAATGCTAGAAATAGAGGAGGAAGCAATTTAGATAACAAAATATTGACAAAAGTCTATAGTAAATATTACTTTCAAACAAAAGAAGATGTAATTACAATGATTACTGTTTAAGCTTTATTTGGTGTCAATAGGATGCTAAGCACTATCCTGCTGATACAGACACAGAAGCATGAAATCTAAATAAGAGAGAGGACACAATTGAGATTAAAACACACCACATACACACACACACACACACACACACACACACACACACACACACACACACACACACCCAAGCCAGTGAAAGGCAATTTACTTGTAGCACATGGAACTGCAAAGTGCTCTGTGGACTTCTTATCCAGACTCTTATTCAGGCATAAGTTAGTTAAATGTTTCAGTTATTTTGATGACAAAACTTTAGTGTTTCAATCACAGAAAACAATCCTAAGGGACAGAGGGAACAGGAGTGGCTAACAGTAAGCAGCCATACCAAAATCCGGCTGTCCCATTTCCAAATGCCAAGTGCTATAATCTCGAGAGGAGAGGGAGAGCCAGCCAGAGTGGGCATGGCCACAAGGATTCCATAATATTTAGCCATAGACTAACTTCCAAGAATCAGAATAAAAAGAAATCACTGATGAAGGTAATGAAAAACAGGCAGAGCTGCCAGTCATCCCTCCTGGCTCAGAGAATTTAAAAGGCAGGACAATTCTTAATGGCTTGAGTTACTTGGGCATAAAGTTGAAATAATTGCTCAAGCTCCCAAGAGAAACCACCTTTCCAATGCTTAAATGCTATTAATCTGGATTTGTTGAATTGTGCACAGATTTGAGGGTTTTGTAATCTTCTAGGAGAAGGATTAATCAGTTAATACCCTACATGAATGCTCTATAAAAACATTTTTTAAAGCCAAAGCAATCACTGAAGCTTCTAATAAAAATAAAGACCAAAAAATCAAGCACAAATAGGACAGGGTCTTTCTATGTGTTGAATAAATATACCTTTAAATACCCATGATATTTAGAATTTTTAATACCAAAATGGAAAGAAGCAAAAATGTAATAAAAATATTCATGGAAAGCTGATGTCTGAGGATACATTTTGTAAATACTTTTAACCATCATGGTGCAAGGGGAGATTTGAGGACACACACACACACAAATATGCACAATAGTCTATAAAGAAGACCAATAACTAGCATTTTATTTACAGATAGTTAGTGAATGACCTCTATCTGCCAGGATTTGTGCTGGATCTTGAGAACACATGGTTAAAAAATGCACATGATACTTGCTTTCACAAACCTTACGGTTAGCAAGAAATACTAATAAATATACAATTAATTTAATAATTAATATAATATGTACTATGATCTACTATAAGACGTAGTATAATATAATATCAGTGATATGGGAGCAAACAGGAGACATGACAGGTCTCAGAATGCCAAGAAAGATGATCTAGAAGAAGGTATCTTACCTACATGAAAAATGATTAGCAGATAAAACGTGACTAGCAGCTAACCAGACAGGAGAAGCAGAAGGTGCAGAGAGAAGTTTTCTAGACGGGATGGAGAGCATGTATAGGCATCTACAGATGAGGAAGAGCAAGCAACACGCCATTGGGAAACAGTTCACTGTGGCTGGAACCAAGCTCTGTGGGAGGTAAATGAGAAACGACCCTGTCGCCAGTGTAAGGATTAAGGTTTTTGAACTATTCCTAAAGGATTTAAGGGAGAAGGCAGACCTGTGTTTAATAGAATGACTTAGTGTGCCAGATGGAAGATGGTCAGAGAGGACTACAGGAGATCATGATGAATTGCTTGGTCATTTCTACCTCAAATTCTTAGGACATACATACACTCGCACAGACAAATGTGAAACCCTTTGAAAAATCCGCTTATAGGACTACAGCTGGAGGGGTATATGAGATCAAAATGTTTTTTAATTTTGTTTTTAAAAGCTGTTTCTGGCTGTGGGAATATAAATGAGGACAGAGATTATTTATTTATTTGTATTTTTTTGAGAGGGAGGCCAGGCAAAGGGAGAGAGAGTATCTTAAGCCAACTCCCCACTGAGCGTGGAGCCTGACGTGAGGCTCCATCTCAGGACCCTGAGATCATGACCTGAGCTGAAATCAAGAGTCAGAGGCTTAACCAACTGAGCCACTCAGGCACCCTGAGGACAGAGATAATTTAAAGATTGGAGAGGAAAACAGTTGTGAGAAAGCATAACAATGGATTAAATAGGATCCCCAAGAGTGGATATTATTCAGAGAAAAGCTGGAAAGAATTTAGATCAAAGTAGGGATATGTGTTCTACCGTAATCAAATGGAATGACTAAAGAGATATTTTGATACCAGTAAGAGTATCAAGCATTTATCAGGATGCTGAGAAGCCCCTGTTAGATGTTCTCAAGGTGGAGTGGGAGGTGAGGTTATTTGCTTTGAGTGATGAGAAAGATAGTAGGCGAGAAGACAAAGGACATTAAAAGACTGAAAATGAGAGAAGACAAACTACTAAAATATAAAAGTAATTCTGGAGGCATTTCTGGGTTAGAGGAGTTTGAAAAATTTTCCAATAAAATATTTATAAATTTGTAGTGTGTGTGATAAAGAGAGAGAAAGAGAGAGAGAGGGAGAGAGAGAAACAGAGAGAGGAAGAGAGTGAGACAGAGAGAGAAGTATGTTTATTCATTAAAGCCAAGAAAGTGCTTGCACCTGCAATAAACCACCACTGTTACTAGTAATAATAGTAATAATGACAGCAAAGCTTTGAGGAAGGCACTTTGGGAAGTGTAAGTCAATTTAAGACTTTTCCTTGCTTTCCTCAAACATAATATTATTTCTTTTTGTGCATGTGCATACACACACACACACACACACACACACACACACGCACGCACACATGCACATAAGGCAAGTTAAAAGAACCAGATATGAAGCAGAAAGTGTTGCTGCTCTGGAAATTCAAAAGTGAGCATGGTCTGGCTTGAGACAAGACTTCAAGACAGACAGAAGAGGGCTTCTAAAACAATTTTTATGAAATGTAGAAAGAAATAAAATAATAAATTCACTAAAATGTCAGTTAATATAAATTTCTCATACCAATGAGTTTGCCAGATATCTGTGTTTGCTACAAATTTTTTCACTGCCCATGAAAAGGTATAAATGACTTCATGCTTACTGTTTCAAAATATGTATTATGTAGAGGGAAACAATGTATTTATGTACGCATATATTGATTATGCCCATCCACTACTTTATATAAAGCATACATGTATATTTAGTTGTACATATATAAACTTATTGGTATCTTTCTTAATGATGCTTATATATATAATATATACATCTATTATGTCAAGATATTTGTTATATTAATATATTATGTTATTTATATATTAGTATTACCACTTATAACTCCTTGTTCCTGCATCATATCAGGGTATGATTATATCATTTCACCCATTGTTGGTGATATTTTTACCATTTAAGTTGTGAATATCTGCTTTCCTGTTTTCACCCAATAACTGACGATGCCTGAGTGATTCAATTATTACTTTAGTGATTGTAAAAGAATACTTTTTTTTCTATCACTCATTTTGCATTTTTATTGGCCATTCTTTGGTAAAAATGGGTTTTCTCCCCTCCCCAACAACCCTTATATTTTGTGCCAGGAAGTAAGGAAGTGCTTCAGAGCTAATGGGGAATTATTAAGAGGACACACAGAAAGTAGTTGAAAGAGGCTCTGACTGGTCACACTAGCAGCAATGTAAACATCAAAATGGATAATAAGAGAAATTTATTATAAATTATTTTTTTAAAGAGTCCAGAAGATGGGTTAGCCTGGTGATGGGTATTAAAGAGGGCACATTCTGCGTGGAGCACTGGGTGTTATGCACAAACAATGAATCATGGAACACTACATCCAAAACTAATGATGTAATGTATGGTGATTAACATAACAATAAAAAATTAAAAATAAAATAAAGAGTCCAGAAGTGATACTGAAGAAATAAACAACATTCATTTTCAACCACAAATAGCATACTAATAGGAAACCAGCTTCTTTATTCAGTGACTTTTGCCCAAAGATATATCAAAATCGTGTTACATTCTTCAGTAAAAATTGCCTGAAGTGTATATCTTCATATCAGTTATATATATTTCAGCCAAGTATCAGATGTAACGAGTATCTTGCTTTCATATTTCTCATTAAGATTTTTTTTCCTGAATGTGAGTTATGAAGCATCATTCATTATGCTCAATGACAAGAAAGTTATAGCCCCAGTGGCAGAAGCTTAGTCATGGAGAATATAAATACAGAAATAGAAGACAGCACCTGTACAATAATCCTCATCAAAAGCAGTAAATAGAATGGTTCTGAGCATAGGTTCTGGCGACAAGTCTGACTGGGCTTTACTCTTGTTTTAGAATTTTCTAGTCCTTAACCAGATGCCTGACTCTCCTCAAATGTAAGAAGAGGTATTAAATTATTTATAAGGTAAAATGCCAATAAGAATGACACACTTTCAATATTCAGTAAAAGTTGACCATTAATTATCATTGGTGTTATAAACTCGATAACATGAGGACTGACTAAGAGGGCAAGAGGAAACTTGGAGAGGAGATATAAAATAAGAAAAGGTGCACATCATTCAGAAAAACTGATGAGCCCTAGAGAGTATAAAAGGCAAATTTTAGTTGTTACTGAAGTTTCATTTATTGAGTTTGGAATTTAATAAATTAAATGGTACTTTAGTAAAATAATTTAGTTCTGAAATGTATTCTTGAATAAAAACAATGCTTCAGTATCATTTTTTTTTAAAAAAAGCATGTTTGAGATGGTCGATATGGTTCATGGCTGTAATGCTTGAGTGACAATTTTTTTTTTTACATATAGAAATCTTGTGTCTCCTCTATTTCAAACAAATTTGAAGTCCTGAATCCCTCCTTTAAATTCTGGTTTTTAATCTGGATATGCTATAATGGGTGGAAATCTCTTTAGAGAATTGGCATTTCAAACTAGTTGTTCATTCTTTTAGGGAAAAAAAAAGATTAATGTTGTCATTATTTTCATGGATTTTAAAAAGATAAATGAGTTCAAATTGCCCATAATTTAGCTTTTTGAATATAAATGACAAGTCATTTGCCAATACAGCTGCAGGTAATTTTACTGAAAGAGAAGGATTGCCAATATTTTACATTTTATGCTGTAGCATTTACCCCCAAAATGTTCTATTCTTCTCACCTGCTATCAATTAAAATCTCAAGTCTCAATGGATGCTATTTCACATCCCTACATAAAAACAAATTGCCATGTGAGTCAAATATCTCCCAACATACAGTTGTGATTCCATACAGTTCTAACACATATTTCACATACACCAAAAAAAAAAAAAAAAAAAAAGAGAAAGCACCTGGAAAAGAACCCATTGAGATATTTCACAGTATGATTTTTTTCATATGTAAAAATAACATATGCATATATAAATATGCAATATATATGAATACATATTTATATTAAAATAGTTTAAGATATTTTCACTTTATATATTAAAACACACACATAATTATTTTACAGACCCTCAATGTAGCAAAGGTTTTCTGCTGACTTAAGGGAGAAAGTAGATCAAGTGACTTTTGACCTAGGAAGCATGGAGTTCAAGGATCTGCTGGAATCCAGTGAAGCATTAAAATTATTGTTAGAAGCATATGTACTAGTTTCCCCAACATCATTTTTAGGGACGATCCTTTCTCTGTTGTGTATTCCTTACATCACTGCTGAAGATGAACTGACCACATATGTGTGGATTTACTTCTGTGCTCTCTATTCTGTTCCATTTGGTCAATATGTCAGTCTCTATGCTGGTACAATGTTGTTTTGATTATTGCAACCTCATAATATATTTTGAAATCAGAATATGTTATGCCTCTAGCTTTGTTCTTCTTTCTCAGGATTGATTCGGCTATTTGTGGTCTTTCTGGTTCCATATGAATTGCAGAACTGTTTTTTTTTCTTCTATTTTTGTAAAAAATGTCTTTGGGGTTTTGATAGGGATGCAATCAATCTGTAGATTGCTTGGGGTAGTATGGACATTTTAACAAACCATGAACATGGGATGTCTGTATATTTATATGTATTTCTGTAAACTAGCAATGAATAATCTAACGATGAAATTAGGAAAACAATTTCACTTAGGGGCACCTGGGTGGCTCAGCTGGTTGAGTGGTTGACTCTTGGTTTTGGTTCAGGTCATGATCTCAGGGTTGTGAGATGGAGCTCTGTGTTGGGCTCCACACTCAGTGCAGAGTCTGCTTAAGATTCTATCTCCCTCTCCCCTCCACTCTTTCTCTAAAATAAATAAATAAATCTTAAAAAAGAAAACAATTCCATTTATGATAGCATAAAAAATGTAATATTTAATAATAAACGTAACTAAGGAAGTGCAAGACTTGTACACTGAAACTACAATAAATCGCAAAAATAAAGAACCTAAATAAATGAAAATGTTCATCATTCAGAAGACATAATAGTGTTAAAACAGCAATATCCCACCCCTGCAAGTGATCTACATAACCAATGCAATTCCAATCAAAATTCCGTTGGTCCCTTACAAATATTCATATGATTCAAAATTCATATGGAATTATAATTAACCTCAAATAGCCAAAGAAGAACAAAGCTGAAGGATTCACTTCCCAATTTTAAAACTTAACAGAAAGCTACAATAATCTTAACAGTGCAATGCTGTCATAAGAATAGATAGACATGTGGATCAATAAAATAGAACAAAGAGGGGCACCTGGGTGGTTCAGTTGGTTAAGCATCTGCCTTTGGCTCAGGTCATGATCTCAGGGTCCTGGGATCAAGTCACACGTCAGGCTCCCTGCTTAGCGAAAACCCTGCTTCTCCCTCTGCCTCTCTGCCTGCTTGTGCTCTCTCTCTCAAATAAATAAATAAAATCTTAAAAAAAATAAAATAGAACAAAGAGCCTAGAAACAAACCCATACATCTGTGGTCACCTCATGTTCAACAAGGGTGCCATGACCATTCAATGAAGAAAAAATAGTTTCTTCAATAAATGGTGCTGTGACAACTGGAAATCCACATCAAAAAAAGTGAAGTTCACACCATGTGAAGAAATTAACTTAAGATGAATCAAAGACCTAAATGTAAGAGTTAAAACTATAAAACTATTAGAAGAAAACATACAGGTAAATCTACATAACATTGGATTTGGCAATGCGTTCTTGGATATGACAGCGAAAGCACAAGCAACAAAAGAAAAAAATAAATAAAATTGGATTTCATTAGAATTAAATTATTTGTGCATCAAAGCATATTACCAAGAAAGTGGAAAGACTACTTACAGAATACAGGAAAACACTGAAAGTCATATAAATGACAAGGGTCTAGTGTTCAGAATATATAAAAAAAACTTCACAAGTCAACAACAAAAATAAACAACTAACTCCCCCAATGGGCAAAGAATGTAAGTAGACATTTTTCCGAAGATATACAAATGGCCAACATGCCCATAAAATGATGTTCAGCATATTAGTCATCAGAGAAATGAAATCAAAACCACTTGAGATACCACCCATTAAGATGGCCGCCATCATCATCATCATCATCATCATCACACAGAAAATATCAAGTGTTGTGAGGGTATGGATAAAGTGAAATCTTTTCACATTGCTGGTGGAATGTGAAATGGAGCAGCCACTGTGCAAAACAGTTTGGAGTTTCCTCCAGGTGTGAAACAGAAAATTACCATATGAGACAATGATTCTACCCATACATACATATTCAAAAGAATTTTAAAAGGTATCATTGGGGCCCCTCAGGGGTTTAGTCAATTGAGCGTCCAACTCTTGGTCTCCGCTCAGGTCATGATCTCAGGGCCACGGGATACAGCCCCATGTTGGACTCTGTACTGGGCATGGAGTCTGCTTGAGATTCTCTCCCTCTCCCTCTGCCCCTCCCCTGGCTCATATACTTTCTCTCTCTCTCTAAAATAAATGTATCTTTTTGAAAAAAGGTATCATTAAAAACTTACAGAAGAATGTTCATAGAAGTATGATTCACTATCACCAAAAAGTGAAAATAAACCAAATGCCCATCAGCTGATAAACGGGAAAACAAGATGTGGCATAATTATACATGAAATATTATTCAACCAGAAATAAAATACCAATACATGCTCAAACATAGACAAATCTCAAGAACATTATGCTAGGTGCAAGGTCTAGACACAAAAGTCATGTATTATGTAATTCCATTTATAAATCCAGAATAGTTAAGCCATAGAGACAGAAAGCAAATTGGTGATTGCCAGGGGCTAGGGCAGTGTTCAATGGGTAGTGGCTGAGTATGAGATAGGGTTTTCCTTGGGATGATAAAAATGTCTTTGAACTAGATAAACATGATGGTTGCATAACACTGTGAATATACTAAATTCCACTGAATGATACACTTTAAATGGTTAGTTTTATACTACATGGATTTTCTCTCAATAATATATATAATACATATATAATATGTAATAATCTTTTTTTTTTTTTCAGAAAAAAGGCAGCAATATGGCATACAGCACTCAGGAGGAGATAGTGATAAAGATGAAAAATTCTTCCCTCTGAGGTTTTAAAACCTCAGAGAAACAATTATGAAATAGGCATAGCTCATGTATGGTTGGGTAGTTAGAAAATGCATTCTTAGAAAATGACCACAAATTGAATTAACTCCATGTGGTGTCCTTTTTGCATAGTTGTTACGGTAATGAGATCCTGGCATCACATATTCACAACTGTTCTGTGGTTCTCTTCAAATATCCAGCCATCATGATACATCTCCAATGATCATTTATTGAGCAGCAGTAATGAGTACCATGCTCTCCAAAACATCAAAGTTCTATAACAATTCCAAATTGCCTACTGAACTTGATTTTCCATTAGCTCAGCCATTTCCTTAAAGTCATCTAAAGCCATCTTTAAATTTACATTTTTAATATCCTGCTTGACATCCTTCCTTGGTTGCTCTGTAAGTAGAGAGGTTATATGTATATATATATATTTAATATAAATATAAATATTTTAAAATTTGTGTCTATGAGCATATGTATGCATATGTGTGTGTCCATTATGTATACGTGTGTGTGTGTGTGTGTGTGTGCACGCATACGCATGTGTATGTGGGGAAAGAAAGAGAGAATGTGGGAGAACTAAACCATCTGGATGTAGCATCGTAAAGCAAGATTACATGTAGAATACATTAAGCACAAACATAGGATGTACACAGGAGATTATGGGAGCACACAGAAATGACCTCTACCCTGGACTTGGGATCACCACCTCTACAGGAGGTGATACCTGAGTTTTTAAACTGGTAAAATGCAGTACTAAGAATGCTGAGGGTCTATGTCTAGAGAGCAATATCAGCAACTCCTTGAAGCAAGAGAGAGTCCAGAGTGTGGCGGGAGCAAATACTACAAGGGATAGAAAGTGGCATAGTAAAATGCTGGAGAATATAGTAAGGAACAGATTCTCAATGGTCCTGAAGTCACACTAATGAGTTTATACCATCTCCAACACAGTCAAGTCAGATAATAGAATTTCAAAATAAATGGAACAAATATGGCCCTCCGTTAGTTACTCTCTTGCACGATGCAAAAGGCAGATATGGATTCAGATTTCTCCAGCTTAACCTCTGTCCTAGCCAGCCATGACCGAAGAGTGGGGTCCCTGTTACCTATAATCATATAATATGTACACTTTCATAGGACTTGCATCATTTTTCTAAATGATTTAACTGATTTAATCATCCCCAATACCATTTTACTGAGGAGAAAGTGGAGAACAAGGAAGAGATACATTTCCCCAGGCTGCAATGCACTAATTGTTGGCTCTGGGTTTCCTCCTGAGATAGTTGTGCTCCAGAATCCATACAATTAACCACTAAGCTGTGGTCTTTTCCCAAGGTCTCTTAGGACTTTGGTCTCTAGTTGTCTGCTAAGAAAGTAGCTATGCATTCAGCAGGTAGTCAAGTTTCATGTTCAGACACTAAAATCTTCCTATAAATATAGAGATCTTCTAAAATCAACATGTGAGAATTATGTTCAGAATACCTTAGCTCCAATATGAATATGGTTTTTGACTTTATAAAATTAATTCAGGTCCTGAATCTATTGATGCATTTATTGTGAGGTAGACTACCCTATATGTATCCTTTTTATACCAAATGAAAATCACTTTCATTGTTTTTAGATACAATGAGTGTGAAGCAACATTCATTCCCCCCCCATTTATTTGTGTATCAATTCAACGAGTATTTATTGAGTATTTGCTTTGGGTCGGTCTTGTGCTATGAGAATGTAGTGAGAAAAAATAGAAGTGGTCCCTGACCTCATGCAACTCACAGTTAGTGGGAAAGAAAAACACTAATATAATAATCACACAGATACATAATTTGAAATTGTGATATTTGTTATGAGGGGAAAATACAAGTGGCTTCAAGACAATAATCAGCATGTAGAAAGTATCAAGCAGATATTAAACTTCTACTGCTAAAGAATAACTTTCAAAGTATATTAAGAATTCTTAAAGATACTTACAAATAAAAAGCATATAAAAGATAATTTCAAATAATTTTGTTAATATGCATAAGATGAGCAAATTTACCCTATTTTAAGAAAGAGAGTAAAACAAGTCAAAAATAACATTAAAGGTGACATTTTAAAAAAATACAACACAAGGCAGAAGAAAGACTAATTATGCAGGGTTTGTACACGATTTAGGATTATCTAAATCTTCGGGATTCTTATTTTGTTTTTACTCCATCTCAGCATATCCCAGGGTAACCATATTTGAATCCCCAGCTTAAATGCTATCTTTTTTCACGTTCTGCATGGAGCGCTGGGTGTTATATGCAAACAATGAATCATGGAACACTACATCAAAAACTAATTATGTAATGTATGGTGATTAACATAACATAATAGTAAAAAAGAAAGAAAAAATGAAGTATATAAAAAAAAAGTGACCTTTTTTCTAAACTATTTTTCTGAACCCTACCCTCCTTCCAGCCAGGACAATTTGTTCTTTTCTCTCGATATCCAAAATATTTTACTGTGTCTTTCTTAAGGCACTCAGAACATTCCGTGTTACATTAGGCATATTGGCATTTTACTTCTACCTGGGCCATCTCTTTATATCACAGAACACCTGCAGGGCTTTTCACATGCAACAGCTGTTGAATGAGCAATTATTCTGTGCATCCCTTGGCTGTTGATATTTCTATTATAAAAAAAGAATAATAGATTTGTATCTATACTTATTACTGCATTGTCCAACGCATGTTCTGCTGGGCCAAAGAATATACTTCTCTGATTCAGAAATAACTCAAATTTAAGTTATCTATGCTAGCCATGTTTGCATGAGTCATTAGGGGTAGGTGTGGTGTGGCTTTGAAAATTTTTCTGTATAAGAAACAAAGTTCAAAACAATTTATACTACACTATAAAACCATATGTTATGTACAAAGATGTCCTATTACATTTATTTTTTTCTTGTCTTCCAGTCTTCAAGTTGCAAAAATGTTTTAAAAAGCAGGAAAGAATGGAACACTACATCAAGAACTAATGATGTAATGTATGGTGATTAACATAACAATAAAAAATTTTAAAAAAAAGCAGGAAAGAATTGAGATCCTGAAAGGGAAGTACTTATCATGAAATAGAAAGGTGAACAGAAAAAGAACAATGTAATTATTGAATTTCAAAAGTTAGACACTCTTATAAGAGAATCTTTGTCATCCTTTTATACTATTTTTGAGAGTAACACAGTATTATAATAACTACAGTGAAATATTACTGTAATTTCATCCATTATTGATATAAAGGTGTTTTTTTGTTGGCTATTAGGACTGATTTAATACAAATTAAAAGTACACACAAAATATACCAGGAATAAGGAAATATAGAGAATTAATTTGAAAAATTTTATTTTAGTATTTTTCTGTCTTCTGTTGTAATATCAAAACTTAAAGTAGTCAACTAATTTTTTAATTAGCCTATTGAGAATTCAATAGCGTGATGAAATACTTCAAGAAACTGCTGAATTTCACTACCCATTCACTCAGTACATGTATTCAAGTTTTAATTAGACAATGTACAATTTTCTTCTCTTCAAGGACTGCAGCCTTACATAAAGTCCATCTTTTTTGTTTTATGTTCAATGTTTTTAAGAGTCAAGGCAAACAAAATATATTTTTTCTTTATTTTTCTAAAGACTTATTTTTTGAGAGAGCCAGAGCATGAGCCAGGGCAGGGACAGAGGGAGAGAGAGAATCCCAACCAGACTCCCCACTGAATGCAGAGCCCCATGGGGCTCCATCTCATGACCCTGAGATCATGACCTGAGCCAAAAGTAAGAGTCTGACACTTAACCAACAGCCACCCAGGCACCCCAAAATATATTTTTTTAATTAAGAGTGGAAATCCAAGAAGAAAAAGCCATTTGTGAAAAAAAGTTAGATAACCGAAAGACCAAAATTCTCCACAGAAATGATCAGTGCTGAAAGACAGTGGACATAATCTCTACAAGGGTCTCAGTGAAGACTGTAACCCAAGAAATATATTCAAGGTCAAGTTATCTTTCAAGTGTAAGAGTACCAGGCAGATATTCAGAGGTATACCATAAGTCAGAAAACATGTCATAACTATTCTTTATTTTAAAGATGTATTTATTTATTTGAGAGAGACTGCAGGGGGAGGGAGAGACGGAGAGGGAGAGAATCTCAAGCAGATTCCCTACTAGCGGGGAGCCCATCACCAGGCTCCACCTCACGACCCTAAGATCATGACCTGAGCCGAAATCAAGAGTTTGGTGCTTAGCCCACTGAGCCACCCAGGCACCCCATGTTGTGATTATTCTTAATATCTTCCTGAAAACAACTGTTTAATAATGAACGCTAGCTAATCCAGATATGTATCAAAGTAAAGCACTCAAGAAGAGAGTGGCTATGGTGGTGAATATCACACATATTTAAATGCAGAACTAAGGTTTCAAAAGGTGTAAGAACTGTAAGTATAAGACAAAATGTAAATATTAAAAACCCAAAGAAGTTAAAGTACTATGCAAAAATTAGGAAGAAGACGGGGAGAATTATAAGTGTGTTAACTTCATCAATTTTCAGAGCGGAGAAAAAAAATATGATCTTAAATAGTATCTCTATGTATCTAAAGAAAAGCACATATAAAAACAGTTAAGAGTAGATATACCTCAGGGGGATAAAACTGAAGAAGAGAGGAAAATACTCATTTAAAAATTTATCTATATAGCTTTCCTTGTATGCAAATGACATATGTTCTTTGAAAATAAAAAAATGATAGATGGAAATATTGTAGGAGAAAAATAAGCAAATAAAAAATTATTTTTAATGATTTTTTAAAAGACTTTATTTATTTATTTGAGAGAGAGAGAGTGAGAGAATGAGAGAAAGAGAGATCATGAGCAGGAGGAAGGGTGGAGGGAGAAGCGACTCCCTGCTGAGCAGGGAGCCTGACATGGGACTCAAACCCATGCTGGAGGGATCATGACCTGAGCTGATACAGGCAGACGCTTAACCAACTGAGCCACCCAGGCGCCCTGCAAATAAAATATTTTAAATACATTCATTAAAGTGCAAAGATAATGCTCTTCTGCAACCTGAACTTCTGACCATTCATCATTAATCCAGATACAAGCCCCACAGTGAAAGATCCACATCTTCAAGGAATCCTTTCTCACTCCATGTCCACAATCTATTAGAAACACTCTTCTATGCCCCCAAGCACGGAACATATCTCTATTATTATTATTATTATTATGAGCTCTACAAGATCCCACAAAAATTATTAGTTTACTAGACCATCTACACCAGTTCAGTTCAATGTGATCTCCTTAATAGAAGGGTCTGTGTCTTGTCTATCTCTGAGATAGTGCAGATAAATAAATATTTGATGAATGATTGCATGTACTTAAAAATCACTGTCTACCAAGGAGAGAGACAAGCTGAGGCCAGTGACTGGCTGATGCAGGATGGTAATTTGCGATAGCTCTCTGGAGCAATCCCAGTATCACAGCCCACTGGGATCCGCTTCTCCCTCTACCAATCTTACTTTCTTCACCGCTTTCCACGTGTATCTCCCAAGAGCATCCCAGGGAAACCTTCCACACTACTTGAGAGGTATATGCGATTTCCCTTCATTTTACCTGAGCCTCACCACTGTCGCAAGGGGAAGAATTCTGTTTTTCCCACGAGGAGTTCAAAGTGCAGTGTTTTGATAGTTTGCCAAAGATCACACAGGCAGTACTTGGCAGAAACATTAATGAAGAAGAATGCTGGGAGAGCCAGAAGTCAGCAAGTATTTGTGGAATGAATGAAAACTGGAAAACCTGTATCAAACACAGCTTTACCTGGCTATGAACTTGGTTTCTCCTCTTTCCAAAAAGACTCTCAGATCCTTCAAAATTTCCACACCAAGTGGATATAACCTCACACGCTTATGCTCAGAAAAGAAGTTCAAAAGTTAGTACAAAACACTTAAAAGGCACAATGAAAAGTGAGACTGACTATCCCCAGTGGAAAAACCATGTGCAAACAGAAAATGTGGCTAGATTGGAGGCTCTAAAACTAGTGCACACAGTATTCTGCTGCCATCGGTCATGCTTTGGCAAAACTTCACAGTATATAGGAAACCTGAGGTGAGAAAGTACATAGGAATATATGTGACAAAATCCGAAATGTGAAATTCCTGCAGTTCTTTCCATCTCTGTGTTCTTTCTAGTTATTTTAATGTCACACAAGCAACTATATATTTAACTAGTTCCTGAAAAGAAACACTCCACATTTCTTTCCAAACTTGCTATATCCAGGTCTTTAAAAAGGAAAGAATATCTGGTTTTCTTCTCTCCCATGTATACAGAGTATACAGACGAGCAAATCTTCAAAAACTGTGAGCACACTTCGCGTTGCTCAGTCCTACTCACAGAGTACGAACCCATAATGGGAACTCTTCCCAGTAAATGTGACTCACTGCATTACATTTGCAAGTACAGCGTGAGACTTACACGTATATGAGATTTATCTCTTTCTGGGGTAATTTTTTGGCTGCTATTTTGGTTAAAATATATTTTTATTACGTTATAATTAAGTTACAAAATTTGATGCATTTAAAAAAAAAGTTGCTCACTTAAAAGACATCCCTAACTTTCCCTGACATTTCTATTACAGTGTGCTGATGTTCTTGCAAAATATCTGAGTGAAAGCTCAGATGTCAAACTTATTATGCTCTTGCCATTCAATCACACAATAAAATATTTAAAAATACCTTACTGAATCTCAAAAAAAATCAAGGAGGCAAATTGAAACCTGCTTTCTAAGAGTATTTTACTACCTGTCCGTCAAGCAGAAGCTGTATTCAATTAGCATTAGTAAAACTAGTGCTAGCAAATCTCCTAGTAACTCTGGATGCATTCTATTTCAATTTAAAAAATAATTCAAATTTTATTAACATATTGACAAGCTAGATCCAAACCCATTGGGGTGCACAGCATCAAGCTCTTTAAATAAAACTCAGTGAGGACAGAAAATATGCTTTTACTTAGTATCACAGTTTCACAAGCTGGCACATCTATGACTTTGCAATAATCAGAACCATTAAAACAAGCAAATCACTGTGTTTTGAGGTCAAGCAGACATGTCCACAGCCTTAAAGCCTTGATTTAATAGCACTTCTTTGGCCAGAAAACATAATGCCCCCTCACTTTATCTTTAATTATGAAATCCTAAAGAACTACTCTTTAGCTTAATTAATTCATTTTATACCTTGCAAGCACAACACAAATAAGTGTTTCTTAATGAAATATTTTAAAAATCGTATTAATTTGTTTCAAATAAAATCTTAATTTCTTCCATTAGTGACTTTTCTTTGTCTTTCTTTTCTTTTCTTGGAGTAGAAAGTCCAAACTTGTAAACTTTGAACATTAATACGTAGGCATTAACATCAAGAAATGCATGACTGTTGCCAGTACTCGGTAGTTAATTAATTAAATCAGCTAAACTGTGAATAAGATTAATTTTACACATAGAAACCTTGTTGAAATCAGAAATATTCATATCTGTGCCTTCTTTTTCCTCAAAATCGTATTATGTGTGAACAATCAGCTTAAACTAGCTTTCCCTTTTCATTGAGATTATCTATAGGTTTGGTATCTTTCAATCCATTTTAGAAGAATTATAATGATAAACTTGGTTAGTTTAATAATTTTTAGAGAAAGTGTTCACTAATTATAAACTGTATTATGGAATACGTCAGTGTTTAATTGTAATATATTTTCAAGTTCTCTTTTTTTGTTTCCTTTTCTTCAGTTGTTATCATAAATGGCTTGGGCTTTAAAGAAACCTAATGTTTAAACATAGGCTGCTATTTTTAATATAAGTAGTGAAACAAAAAAGATTAAGAGAGAATTATTCTATGCTATATAAGATACTGACATAACAGAAAGCTGGATGAAGGGTATACAGAATTCTCTGCATTATTTTTGTGACTTTTATATAAGTCTTTTATGTAAAGTTATCTCAAATTTTAAATTTACTAAATATAGAACTTTGACCCAACATTACACTTCTAAGACATTATCTAAGGGTAAGGGGACTCAAACAGTAGGAGATTCATTAAACAAATTATATAATATCTATAAATCATGCCCATTGAAAATGGTGGGTGCCTATATTTTACTGTAAGAAAGTAAAAATTACCCTGGAGTGTAAATATCAATTCTGCCATTTACTGGGCTGTAATAAAATTCTGTTCTATATTTTATAATCTATATTCCCTTCTATATGTAAGTGGTGGTTTCTATATTTTATATAACCTAATCATTAATACAATACAAAGCAGACTAAGCTAATGGCCATGAAGAGTTATGAACAAAGTGAAAACAGGTTTAAAAGTAGGGTAAATACATTAGACTAGAAGGGATTAAGAATAACTAGATTTAGAAATGAGCATTAAATAGTCTAAATGTGAAATATATTGTAATTTACAAGGTGAATACATTGGTATAGATGTCTATTAAAATTATAATCTTTGACATTTTTAACAATTCATTGTTCTCACTGCTTATTTAATTTTCATAGATTTTCCTGTGTTTTCCATTTTATTATTTTTAATAGTATTATTATGAC
The DNA here is from genome assembly GCF_037043125.1 of Eumetopias jubatus. Lineage (NCBI taxonomy): Eukaryota > Metazoa > Chordata > Mammalia > Carnivora > Otariidae > Eumetopias > Eumetopias jubatus. Next base: position 8,389,427 of record NW_028274822.1, read on the forward strand.
CTACAGTGCTTAGTAACATGGTCCAAATTTTAGTCATTTAATCTGTCCAAGAAATTTAGACTTAAAATGGTTTTTATGGGTGATCTGAATTCACTCCTTTGGGTTTCCGTTTCCATATCTGTAACAAGAAGTCGAGCCATCTAATGTCTGAAACTCATTTATAATTGTGTTTCTAATTTAAAATCTCAATGAAATTTGAATTAAAATTTCAGCAAAGTTTTTGATGCAACTTAATAACAAATCCTAAAATGCAAATAACAAAATAAAGGATTAAAAGATCACAGACAATTCTGGAGAGGAAAGAAAGTGGTTGAGGGTAGGAGCAGATATCAAGACTCATTATATGTAAAGGAACAATTGGACAGATTAGAGAAATATTTTAAATATTTGATTTAAAAATATTTTTCAGGGCACCTGAGTGGTTCAGTCGGTTAAGCAGCTGCCTTAGGCTCAGGTCCTGATCCTGGGGTCCTGGTATTGACCCCCAAATTGGTCCCCCTGTTCAGCGGGGAGCCTGCTTCTCCCTCTGCCCCTCCCCCTGCTCATGCTCTCTCTCTCTCTCTCTCTCTCTCTCTCTAGCTGGCTTCTCTCTCTCAAATAAATAAATAAATATTTAAAAAAATTTTTTAAATAATAAAAATAAAAATATTCTTCTTTGGGCACCTGTGTGGCTTAGTTGGTTAAACATCTGATTCTTGGTTTCAGCTCGGGCCATGATCTCAGGCTCATGAGACTGAGCCCCACTTCAGCCAGCTCCTTGCTCAGCACACACAATCTGCTTGAGATTCTCTCTCTCCCTCTCTCTCTGCCCCCTCCCCATTCTTGCTCTCTCTCTCTCAAATAAATAAATAATAATAAATTTAAAAAATAAAATAAATTAACTTAAAATTTGAATTTATTTTAAAACAACTATTCATTGCATCATTATTAATGCAATTATTTATTTTTAAAGACTTTAAAGATTTATTTATTTGAGAGAGAGAGAGAATGCGCGTGAGCTGGTGCTCGAGCTGGGGGAGGGGCAGAGGGAGAGAATCTTCAAGCAGACTCCCTGCTGAGTGCGGTGCCTGAAGTGGGGCTTGATCCTATGACCCATGAGACCATGACCTGAGCAAAAATCAGTCAGACACTTAACTGACTAAGCCACTCAGGCGCCCCTTAAGTTAATATTAGATCTTATATAATAAGTATGATTGTGGGATACTTGAAAAATTAATTTCATGAATCAATAAATAACATGAAATGCAGGAATAAAGGTAAACAGAGTACAAGCCAAGCACTATAAATAACTGCAAGGGGGAGGAAGAGAGCCACGTACGTTTTAGAAATTCTAGAAAAAGCTTTGAAAGTGAGGTGACTTTTTTAATGGTCTTAAATGACATGCAGCCCTGTAACAAGTCATGATAGTGGGAGCAGAAGAAAAAATATTATATAAAGTAAGTATATAGGGCGCCTGGGTGGCTCAGTTGGTTAAGCGACTGCCTTCAGCTCAGGTCATGATCCTGGAGTCCAGGGATCGAGTCCCGCATCAGGCTCCCTGCTCAGCGGGGAGTCTGCTTCTCCCTCTGTCCCAACCCCCTCTCATGCTCTCTCTCTCTCTCTCATTCTCTCTCTCAAATAAATAAATAAAATCTTTAAAAAAAAGTTTAAAAAAATAAAGTAAGTATGTATATTCAAAACACCAGAAGAGGGACAATTATTCATCCATTTTTATATAATGGTACAATACACAAAAGACACTCCTCTGAATGTGGCAGTAAAGCTCTTCTCTCCTGCTGTCCATGCTGACTCTTTCTTGCACTTTTGGGATTAACTTCCATATAGCATCCCTGTCTCCAACCCCCCGGTGCCAATCCCAACTTCACATGCACCATTGTGACTGTATTACTCCCTTGTTTAAAACTCCTCTTCTAAAAACCCTGTGACTACGCATTAAGGTTCCAACTTCCTGTAACTTTAAATGTCTTCTAAACTCTGACCCTACCCTGGCGGGCATAATGGCATACTTCTTGTGTACAGCCACAGATACTCCATGACCCTCTGCCCCGCCCAGGTCGCTCCATTTACCCGCCCAGCCCTCCTGTACGCCCACCTAATGAACCTCTGCTCCTATTTCAGAACTAATTCAAACACCTCCACCTTTCTGGACACTTCTTGGTTCCCAGTGTCACAATTCCCTCATATTTTCTCATCATCTTCCCTTGCCAAAGGCACGTATGCCTCTACATTTTGACCCCTTATTAGACGTGCTCCTTGAAGGCAGGTTTCATGCTCTTAGTTTGCTGTAACCTGGGCACTGAAGAAGCCCTCCATATATTCAATATTCAATGAGTAAATCAATGTCGGATACAAGATATACAAAAACAACAGCTTTCGTATAAACAAATGGCAACCAGTGAGAAAATCTAATTTAAAACAAAAAAAGTCATTCAAAACCAATAGCAAAAATGTTAAAATATGTAAGAGTAAATATAACAAAATATTGGAAATACATACATGAAACCTGAAAAGCTGATGATAAATACAGCTGATGAAAAGCTAAAAATTTCATGGATAAGAATATTTAATAAATGGAGTTGAAATTTGGCTATCCATATGGAAACAAAGATTCCAAACTTAAATCCTAAAATAAGGATTAATTACAGGTTGATTAAAGATCTAAGCATATATAGAAATAAATGAAAACAATAGAACAAAATAGAAAATAACAGTTTTATGTTACAGTATGGAGTGACTTCTTAAGTAAGAAACAAAAGGTACAAGCCATAAAAGAAATAGATAAGTTTGATTTCATTAAAATTTAAATATCAGTAAGACATTGGAGACCATAAAGAAATTTAAAGGTGAACCATAACATGAGAGAAGATAGTTGTATAATTTATTATTACGAAGGAGTAGTATTTGAAATATAGATGGAACTCCTATAAATCATTAAGAAAATATATCACACAAAAAAATGATCAGTGGAGCTGAAGAGATAATTCACAAACCAGGAAAATCAACTGGTCAATAAACATATGAAAACATGTTCAAATTGCAGAGAAATATAACTTAAACACCCATTTACCCAAAGGAGAGAAAAGTCTCACCTGAAAATATCAGGTGTTGGAGAGGAAGCAGAGCAAAGGGTACTCAAATTCAGTGGAGGGTACATTTGGATACACCATCTGGAAACAATTTGGCAATATCTAGTAAGTATGTGCCAACCTATGCACACCAAATCCTCTAAGCATGTAACCTAAACAAACACACCAACCAAGAAACCTCTTGCACATACACAATACAAACTGTGGAGTATTTCTACAAAATAATCGTATACAGAAGTAAAATCAATAAACTGGAACTCCACCAAAATGCTTAAATCTCAAAAACAATCTTGAGCAAAAACAAGTATGTTTCAGGAAGTCACAAAGTATATGATTTTATTATTTATTTGACAGAGAGAGAGAGAAAGAGCACAAGGAGGGGGAGCAGCAAGCAGAGGGAGAAGCAGGCTGCCCGCTGAGCAGAGAGCTCGACATAGGGCTTGATCCCAGGATCATGACCTGAGCCAAGGGCAGATGCTTAACCAACCAAGCCACCCAGGCTCCCAACAAAGTATATGATACTAATTATATAAAGTTGAAACTAAGCAAAGCAACAGTAAATATTATTTAAATGTAAACATATAATAAATGCAGGAAAAATGCATAGAATCATAGAGATAAGTTTACGTCTGAAGTTGGTGTGTTAGGATACACAAAAGCTTCAACTTCATCCATTTTATTTCTTTTCTAAAACTCTGGACAAAATATAGCAAAATGTTTTTAAAGAAAACATACATGTTCTTGGTATGCTTGAAATATTTCATAATTTAAAGAAATAGGGCAATATCAACTGCTGCTGAGAATGTGATAAAAGTTCTCTTATTTCCTTGGTTCCGGGCTTATATAGGGAAACAATTTATTGTGAGCCAGCTGAAAACATCTAGTAAAGGGAAGATGTACGTGTCAAAAAGCAGCAACTCTACTTCTACCCACAAACTCTAGAGAAACCTGGATACATGTGATGAAGGAGAATTATATAAATGTATTTGCTGAAGCATGGTTTATAATAGCAAAACCAAAAAAACCTCATAAATGCCTATTAACCGAGGAAGATTAGCTTATTTATGCAATAGAAAACAATACAAGCATTGAAATGAACAAACCAGATCTATGTAGTAACATAGTAAATACTGAATAGGACTGCTGAGTGTGTTAATGTCAAGTTGTTCAAATGGGTCTTCAACTCTCAACATTTTCCTATCTTAGGAAATCAAAAGCAGAAAGAAAAAGTACTCTGATAACATTGGTAAAATATGGGTAGTTCATATATGGTTTGTAATATGATTCTATGTAATTTCCAGTACACTTGAAATATTACACAATAAAAAAATACCTAAATGAAACAAAGGTAAGTATTGTGGATAGCTTTGGATTACAAGTTTAACTTTAATTATTACTCTATGTAATGAGAAACCCTGGGAAAATTTAAAAAGGGGAGTTATAGGTTTCAAACTGAAATTCAGAAAATCAATCTGGCAGGAGTGCAAGGTGAGCAGGCAGTAAAAAGAACCATTGGGAAGTCTCACCAACACTTCAGAATAAAGTTATAGAAGCAGAATTTCAATTAGAAAGAGATCATAGATGACAGACATTTCTAGGCAGCACCAATAAGACATGACATTTGGTTGTTTGTAGTGAATCAGAGGCAGGGAGGAGCCAATATTGTCTCTCAGATCTGATACTGAATTATTTTCAAATAAGCAGCAGTGCTAATAGAAATATACTTAAATATGTTATATGTGGCAAAGTGGCTGGTTTGGGAAGAAAAAATAGTACGTTCTACATAGATTCATTGGTTGGGGGTGCACTATAGATATCAAGCAGGAAATATTTTGTAAAAATTTGGGCATGCAGGGGCACCTGGGTGGCTCAGTTGGTTAAGCATCTGACTCTTGATTTCTGCTCAGGTCATGATCTCAGGGTCCTGAGATCCAGCCCCGCACTGAGCTCCAGGCTCAGCAGGAAGTCTGCCTCTCTCCTTCTTCCTCTGCCCCTCTCCCAGCTCATATGCACGCTCGCTCGTGTGCTTGCTCTCTCTCTCAAAATAAATAAATAAATAATTTTTTTAAAAAAATTAGGGCATGCAAATCTGGAGATTGGAAGTGAGATTAAAGTTTAAAATATCTACTTTAGAGAAGTTCTGTGAAAAATGGAGATAAAACTGTAGGGCTCAGCACTAACTAAGGATTCTAAGGGAAAGAAGATGGATTTTAAAAACAGACCACTGAGAGAATTCTTGCAATGGTGGTCACTGGGAGGGTATGAGGTGGAGGGGAAACCAGGGAATAACTTCGTGCCAGAAACGTGGAGGGAGACACCAGCACAGAGATCCCTTGCCTTCCACACAGATGTGACAGCAGGTATTAGAAGCAGAGCATGTGCAATAGGGCTGGAAACTGCTAAAATATATATAATGAAAGGTCTAGAAGACAGTAGGGCTGCCCATCTGTACTTCTGGTAGCTGACACAAATTGAAGTAACATCTAAAAATTTTTTTGAATGATGGGGTGCCCCAGTGGTTCACTTGATTGAGCGATGGACTTGGTTTTGGCTCAAGTCATGGTCTCCTTTGGCATTAGGCTCCATGCTCAGCAGGGAGTCTGCTGGAGATTCTCTCCTTCTTCCTCTGCCCCTCCCCCTCTCTAAAAATAAATAAATAAATCTTTAAAAAATATTAATAACAGAGGAGAGCTAACCAGGCAAAAGACCAGAAGGCCCAACACCAGAGGTGAGGAAGCATGGCAGCCCCAATGCAGGTGTGGCCAAGATACGATCGCCCTAGAAAACTCCACACTTGTTCCCATGCCTTCATTGGCATGAATCCACGCATGTCATTTAGCAAGAGAATACGTCTAAAACACCTGTAATCAAGTAATTGCTCTGGACTAAAGTCCTACCATGCCTCCTCACTTTGTATCAGATATAAAACCCAGAGAAGTGTTTTGCCCAAGGTAGAAAGAAGTGTCCCAAGGATGTGATATTAAATATAAAATACCCAAAAATGATGATAGTCCTTAATTTGGGAAGGCAAATCAGTGCTTGTTGTTTAGAAATATCAGTGCCAATAGGTGAAAGAGTGTGGGGTCTACCATATGCCAGGCATGTGACATATTTCATCTTATTTACAGGTTACGATAATCCTACTGGATAGCCTTTTGGCACTTAGCAGTCCATTTATAGATGAGGTACAGAGCCAGAAAGTCAACGGACTCAACCAAAGGTTGTTCTCTCCACTATAGTGTGTTGAGGCTCAGAGCTTGGAACCTTTGAGCTGAGGCTTAAATCACGTTAATCATCTGAAATACTGGGTTTTCCTGAGGCAGAGGTCTGTGCAGAGTTGTTTCAGAGACAAAAACAACGTAATCGTAGGTGGAGGTTGGGGACCCATCAACTCCCTGTAGGTCATAATATCACATGTCATAAAAATCAACATCAATGAGATCGAAGAAAGCCTATTACAGAGTGTGTATACTTTTGCATAGAGGAAGACTTCTATAATGTTTCTTTATGTTAAAAGAATAAAGGCAGGTGAGAAAATTTCTTAATTCTCAAAAGCATTGCAAGTCATCCATGTATCTTAGGGTTTCAAGGCTGGCAGATTGCACACATCACAGGGAAAGTGATAAAGAGATCTAAGGAACCATTCATGCATTACCTCTGAGATTCGAACTGCAACACTCAGCAGAAACTAAGCACTGGAACAGAGATATTAAATTGGGGAAATAGAAGCTTCATAATTATTATAGGTTATTAAGAAAAAGTATACCATGTCCTAATCAAGGATGCCATATCAGAGGAATACATTGTCATCAAAATGTGTGCAGTGGTTAGAACAGGTATTCTGAGAAGGTACTAGACATCTGTGTAGAAGAACTGTGCCTTCAGACTTAGACTGTGTTATCCCTTATCCCTTAAAATCACAGCCTTCCTATATAAAGTGAAGATGATATCTGACCTGCACGCTGAGGAGTGTGCTCTTTCAATGGAGAATTACATGTAAAAGCAGGTTTTAAGCTGTAAAATACTATAAAAACACAAGTTGTTGGTATGATTCTTCATGGAAAGTGGAAAACAGTTAACACGTGGTCCTAATTCTGTACTATTCGAAGGTTCACAACCAATATTAAAAATAAATATATACATAAAAATAGTCAAAAGAGCAACTGAAATAGAACATCGCAATATGAGAAATATATTTAAAGATAATTTTGCAGGGCTTTATTTTTTAATTTAGGTAACTTTTAAACCAAAACTTATTTCCTCCAAAAAACTAATGCACTTTGAGTTTTTTTGCTGTTATGTGGATTCTTCCTTAAGAGGAAACTAAATCTTAGTGCTTTACCAAAGAATTTTCAGAAAATATTTTTAGGGGAAGTTAAGAAATATATTTTGTAAAAACGAAGCACCAAATAGCATATTTTAGGAAGGATAGAAAACATCTTTGGGGTGATATATTTCCAATTACAGCCTTTGTATTGCAATTCGATTGGTTGCTAAGGCTATAATTACAAAGTGTCTAGGAAGCCACTGCCCATAGTCCTGTACGTGCCAATCAAAACCGTGGTAGCACAGTTCTGAATGTGAACTTATTTAACAATTTAGCAAAGATTTATTGACTGCCCTCTTTCTTGCCAGGCTGCACCAGGGTTTATTTATCATTGTAGCCCCTATGTATGGCACATACCAATTTTTCTTTTGGCTCTTTTTAACATTTCATCCTTGACAAATTTCATATTAATCTATCCTTAGTTAATACATAGTATATATAAATAATCCTTGGTATTTTTATTGAAAAAATGTACTAAATATGTTACAGATTCAAAGTGCAGAGCAAAGGAATTATTTCTTTCACCATTGATTTTGAATCCTAGATGACTCATGGATGTCCAAATACTTCAGTTGTTGTTATGTTTACCTTTTTTAAAGTCATTTTATTGCTCCTCCCTTCATGTTCTATTCAAGTATTGAAATTAACCTATCGGCAGAGAGCGTAATATTTGAAACTTCTTCGTAGATGCTTCATTTGGAACTTTATTTTATATTCTGGACAGTTTTATTGTCATTTCAAATGGAGCTGCAACTAGGTATCACCTTGAGCATCAAAATGGCTAGTGACATTTTTTGGATGGGAATGTAGCCAAGTGATCTTTTTCTGAAGACACAAGATGAAATTTCACTGAAATACTGCTGAATGTTAGCTTCTTCTAAGTAATGATGTTTTTTAAAATTTGGACAAGGTGGCTCATTTAGAGCTCAAAATCAAAGGCAGAGGTTTTGCACTGTTGTTTGTTTCTGGAGTCAATGGCGTGTTCAAGCCACTTGGCTCCTGGTAATTAAGGTGTCCTGTGGGCAAATGTAGCTTATATAAACCTCATTTCACAGAGAACACTAAATTGCAACTGCAAAATGATCAACATTTATATTCTTCACGATTCAAAGAGAGAGGAAGACTATATCAAACTAAAGCTTCTGCACAGCAAAAGAAACCAACAAAATTAAAAGGTAACCTGTACAGTTGGAGAAAATATTGTGAAACATATATCTAATAAGGGGTTAATATCCAAAATACACAAAGAACTCCTACAATTCAATAGCAAAAAATCCAACAACACGGTTAAAAAATGAGTGGAGAACTTAAATAGACAGTTTTCCAAAAAAGACATACAAATGGCAAAAGGTATACAAAAAGTTCCTCTAATCATCAGGGAAATGCAAATCAAAACTACAATGAGGTATCACCTCACACTTCATACCTGTTAAATGGCTCTCATCAAAAAGACAAGATAACCAGTGTTGGCGTAGATGCGGAGAAAAAGAAACCCCTGGGCATTGTCAGCTAGAATACAAATTGATGCAGCCACTATGGAAAACAATATGGAGGCTCCTCAAGAAATTAAAAATAGACATACCATCTGATCCAGCAATCCCTCCTTCTGTATATAGATCCAAAGAAATTAAAATCAGGATCTCATAGAGATACCTGTGCTCACATGTTCATTGCAGCATTACTCACAATAAGCTTTCTTTGCTCAGGGAACCCCAGTTCAGAAGAGCTGCAAGGATGTGTGTTCTCTTTCAAAGGGCTGTCCCAGGAAGCTTGTGGTATCTGTTTAAAAGTCCTTCCAAGGGTTTTGTACCTCCTAGACCAAGCACTGTTTCATATCTTGTAAAATATCATCTACTGAATGTTAACAAAACACAATGAGGTCTTATAACCCATCTCACAAATAAGAAAAGTGAGGCTCAAAGGTATTTGAAGGTTCCCACAGGTTACACAGCTCTAACTGGCAGAGTTAGTAATTAAATCCAGGCTGATTGATGCTAAAGATTGTGCTCTTTCAATTTTTCTAAACTACTCCCATAATAACTGGGCCCCAAAAGATCATTTATCCTGCTTGCAAAATAGGGCTACATTTTGATGCCTCTCTTACATTTTTTAATTACACCTTTTTATTTTGAGATAATTGTAGTTCCACATGCAGTTATAAGAAGTAATATAGAGTGATCCTACATAGCCTTTACTCAGTTTTCCCCTATGGGAACATCTGATAAAACTCTAATCCAATATTACAGCCGGGATCTCCACAGGAACACAGTAGAGATACAGGACGTTTCCTTCACCACAGGGATGCCTTTCGCTGCCCTTTTATCAGCACAGCCACACACAAACCCCACTCCTGCTTCCCTGTCCATAACCTCTGGCTACTAGGAACCTGTTCTTCACTTCCACAATTTTGCATCTCAAAAATACTACAGAAACGAAATCACACGGTTTATAACCTTTCAGGACTTTTTTTCCCCCACACTCAACATAATCTGGAGATTCATTGCCTTGCGTGTTTATAGTGTAGTCCTTTTAATTCCTCAGCATCCCATGATATGCATACGCTATAGTTTACTTAACCATTCACCCAGTGATGGACATCTGGTTTGTTTTCAGTTTGGGGGTGTTTCCAATAAAGCTGCTATGAACATTCATGTATAGGTCTGTGCATGAAGAGCAAGTTTTCACATCTCTGGGAAAAATGTCCAAGAACTGCAGTTGATGGGTTGTCTGGCAGTTATTTAAGAAACTGCCAAATTGTTTTCAAGAGTATTGGAACCCTCATTTCATACTCCCACAGCAATGTTCAAGGGATCCTGTTTTTCTGCCTTCTTGCCAGCATTTGGGGTTGTCACTGTTTTTTATTTCAGCCTTTCCAGTAGGTGTGTATTGATAGCTCACGGTGGTTTTAATTTGCATCTCCCTAATGGCTAATAATACTGAACATCTGTTCATCTGCTTATTTGCCGTCTGCATAGCAACTTCTGTGAAGTGTCAGTTCATGTCTTTTGCCCATTTTCTAATTGAATTGTTGTTGTTTTTTAAATTTACCATAGAGTTTTAAGAGGTTTTCTTAATACTAGTTCTTTGTTAGGGATACATAGTTTGTAAATATTTTCTCCCAGTCTATAGCAATTTTTTTTCATCTTCTTAATGGGCTCTTTCACAAAGCAAACATTTTTAATTTTGATGAGGTTAATTGATCAATTTTTCCTTTTACAGCTTATGCTTTTGATGTCAAGTCCAAGAAATCTTTGTCCAGACCCAGTTTCCAAAGATTTTCTTATATATTTTGTCAAAAATTCTGTAGTTTTACTTTTTTATGCTTACGTCCCTGATCTGTTTGGAGTTACAAGGTGTGAGGTTTGTGTTGGGGTTCACTTACTTTGCCCAGGGATGTCCAACTGCTCCAGCAACATTTGTTGAAAATGTATCACTGATTTGCTTTTGCACTTCTGTCAAAAATTCACTGGGTATGTTTGTGTGTGTCCCTCTTTTAAAAGCAAACATTCTCTTAATTATATGGTCTGAATGTATGCTCTCATCAAAGCTTCTACATTTCTCCATGGGTGAACAGAATAACTCACTAATGGTGTGCTAAATGTCCAAACAAGCAATGACTACAATAGAAAAGGAATTCTACGGTTTACATAGTGGTAAGGAAAGACATTTCATATCCCTTACTTTAATTATTTTAAGTGTATTCTAAGATTTAATTGGGTCACTTCCAATAACGCCATTTTATCTGTCAGAGGTATTAGTTGCTATCAGTTGTAATAGAAGTTGACACTGGCTGATTTAGATAGAAGGACATATATTAAAAATTTCATTACTTCAAATTAGGAATAGAGGGCTGGAGAACCAGGTTCAAGCCTAAACAACAACAATAAGTGATCTCTTAAATCATTAAGTTTCTTGATGAGGCTATTGCTTTTGGACAGTAGGTACAACAGTTTACATTGCTTATAATTTTGTATCAATAAATCAATCCAGTGGAAACAATTACTCTGTTGTCCCCTGTGAAGATCCCTGTCCTGGGTTGCCTTTTTTTTTTTATCACTAACCCAATGTCTGGTCATGTAATTGATAATACCTAGCTCATTTCTCATGCCCTAGCAGCAAAAGATACGAGGAAAGAATATTTTGGAATTTCATCTTCTATAATGTGAGGTATTATTTCTTATCTTCAACATCCATAATATTGATGTTGGGGGGATGCTCTCTAAATATTGGGAAAAAGATCGAAATGCTGGATGAAAAACTAAATGATGAATATCTGATTCATATTGTTAATTCATTTAACACTTACAGAGGCATACTATACCAATTTATTCTAGTTCAGTAGGGTTCTGTGGTAATATATAGTGATAAACAACTTGTCCTGAATTCTTTTCTGGTGAAAAGTATGTCATTTATTGTAGAATCCTTTGGGTAGATTAATACCAAATGAAACAAACACAAATGAACAAGGAATTCTATTGCCCAGAGATCAACTATTTAAATAAGAATCTCTGGAAGCAGAACTTGTCGTTAAAAAAACAAAAAACCCAACAACACTAAAAACCATCTCCTGTGATTGTAATATGCGCCCAGTGTTAAAAACCACTGCTGAAAGGGACAGGAATATTTGGCCTTGTTCATTAAGTCAAATGCTAGAGGAGGCTTCTAACTGCTTCATTCCCGCCTCCCATTTTTATGCAGAGGCAGGTTACACACACACATACACACACACACACACACACAGACACACACACACACACTACCTGGGGCAGTCATGTTTAGTCCTATCACTCAAATACCTTCATTCTTTTTCAATTTCACTAGAACTCTAGTTCTCCTCCAGAGATAGATAACCTGTCTGAAAATACCCAAAGACAAAATTACCACAGAAAGAGGGGCTCGCCACTAAGGAAGAGCTACAGCCAACTAACTCTCTTGGCTCTCAGTGGAGTTCTGGAGGACCACAAGGCCTCGGTTTCCCCACACAGAAATCACTACAAAATTCAACCAGCTGAGAATGTTCCATTCCTGTTAGTGGTGTACTAGGTAACGCAGGGAAGCCTGCATGTTGACAATTAGAAAAGCTGGACAAATACAAAAATCATCTACTTGAAGGTATTGAAGCCTACCAAAGACAAAACTGAAAATTTATTTCTATAGGACATACTAAAAAACAGGATCAACTGAAAACTGTAGACCTGAAAAAATAACTTAAACTGAATACAATGAATAAATTTAACAGATTATTCTCAGTTGAGTAGAAAATTAGTGAAATGAGAAGAAATATCCTGAAGAAAATATCCTGAAGCTTTGAGTGAAAAAGAATGAAAAAGAAAAAAGCACAGAAGACCAGAAAATATGGTATAAATGATCTAGTATATGAATAAGGAAGGAGAGAAAAAAATGGACAAAATTGATTTGACAGAAGGGGAAATAGCAAATAATTTTTCAGAACTGAAGAAACATATCAAGCCATAAAATCCAGAAGCACTACAAACCCAAGAATAATAAATAGCATTAAAACTACATTTACACATAGCATAGCAAAATCCCTGAAAACCAGAAAATGAGGGCATTCAATGTAGACAGAGGGGAAAAGTCTAATGATTTTCAAAAGGTGACAATAAGACAGCTAACTTCTCAATGCAAGCAATGATTGTTAGAAGACTTCTGTGCAGTGCTAGAAAAAAAATACTTCTATGTCAGTGATTCTCAATTATGGCTAGCCACTACAAGTAGAAGAGGCCTTTCTTGGATACTAAAACTCACCGCTCATTGGTCTTCTTGCCTAAATACTACTTTACTACAATGAATTCTATGCACTCAAGATTCAGGGATGTTGCTAAGTTGAGAATGAACCCTTTTTTATGAAATATATCAGTGACTTTGTGGGATCTTAGAACATTATAAGCCCTTTATTCTGGGCCTTTACCTCAATGCTGCTCACCCATCCAGACACATATTATTATTTAGGTATGCCATTTCTTAGGCATGGAACTCACAACAAAGCCTTCTTTATTCGTGATTTCTCAGCTTGGTGTTACTTTCTCTGCAAGCCATAAAGTACATACTATGTGTACTCTAGATTTTTGCCATATATTGCCCCAATTCTCTCTCCCACCCATCCACTCATGCTCTGTCTCCTCAAGTAGGAGACAACGAACAAAAGACAGAACAAAAGAAACCTCTGAGACACCAAAAATGAGGTGCTACATAGCAGTGACTGCCTCGCATAGCCATAAACCCAGATCTATGAAGAATATAAAATAGACTCTAAGGTTGAGGTTTCTTTCCTTTAATAGTCTGAAGCACTGAATCTCCAATAAGAAAAACAGCATCATTCAGAACTTACTGAGTTTTAAATGAAGTAGAGTTTAAACTGCCATGGTATTGCAATTACTTAGATTAGAATACACAAGTAAAGAAGGAAGTCTTTTGTGAGTAGCCATATTAATAGCAGAAGCCTCAGCTGAGCATCAATATGACTGACAGAAAGAATGATCCAGAGTCTTTAGAAAATTTTGAGTTATGTCCACCACATTGTTTTAGAAGTGAATTTCTGTCCCTCAAAGAAATTTCTACTTTATCATTTTTGTATTCACATTATAAAGGCTTATAGACTGTCAGTAATTAGCATTATGTGACTGATTTACTGGATAACTAACTTTATATTTCGGGAATGCCAATTCATAAGTCTCAGCACTAATAACAGTGTTTTTAGTAGTTTACAGTGGCCTAACAGATCTCCTATTTTCCTTATTTCTCCCCAAATCCTCAGTATGATAATGATTATCAACCATAGCACCACAGTAAAAACCCCTGGGGGGAACTTCGAAAGCATATCCATGCTCAAAACCCAGCCAGGCCAAATCAATGTGGAAAAGCGCAAGCTCTGTAAGTAACTCCAACATGCAGTCATAACTGAGGATCACTTTAAATAGAGGTCTAAGTAATTTAGATAATCATGTAAAGTATCAGAAAGCAACAGTATGTGTGTTAAGCAGCCGTCAGAGTTTTAAATAGCTGTTATTTTAAATGTACAGAAAAACACATTTCATACTTATACATAATTTGGTAGCTTCCAGTTAAACTCAGCATCATGATTTGGCACTAGATGCGCTTTTGTTTAGAAGACTTACAGAACAAATACTTAAAGATTCCAAAGTGTAATGAAGTCTATAAAAGCATCAGGAAAATGATGACATGGATGCTTTCTACAGCACAGCCCCAGGGCCCTTAAAACATTCAGGGAGACGTATTCCTTTTTCCTAGTAAGTTAAATGAGAAGGCATACTTTTCAAAGCAAGTTCAAATATGTAAAAAGTATGCTTTCATTCCTTTTCTTGAATACGATGTTAGAAATTTCACTAGGGTTATGTAAACAGAGATAAAGAATTTTCTCTTACTGGTTGCGAACCTTTAAAAGCCATAGTTTTTAAAAGACATGCTGAATTTCAATTTTAGAATAATAATAATTTTTTTTCAAAGAATGTGAACATGTAATAATTTATATAATAAAAATTTAACTTGTATGCTATTAAGACATTTTATGTACAATTTCTTCTCCTGTTAACCTTACTATTATATTCGTATATAATTCAGCGTGTGTGAGGACTTACATGTCATTTGGGAATATATACCATTATATTTAATATATAACACATGTGTATGTATGCACGTATCTATGTATGCACACACATACATATACATACTGAATGGTCAGAGAAAACTAATTTCATGTTTACAAGGAAAAAATCATGAAGAGAAAAACAATTGTACATGCTTACCCATGTTATATATCTTATATAAATACCTACATGTAAGTAACAGAATGGCATACAGACATTTTTAAAATAAGAGAACTAAAAAAAAGGGAACATCATTTAAGTGTATCTATTTCAATTCTTTCCCCTTAAAAGTAGCAAGCAACACAACAAATAAACAACCAAGTCTCGCAGACAAAGGTCATGGTCTGGTTCAGCACTGCCCAGTGTGTCTGGATTTGGGTAACAATGTCTTTCTCTCAAATAAATGAATAAAATCTTTAAAATAAATAAATAAATAAATAAATAAATAAATAAATAAATAAATAAAAAACATTTTAAAGTTTACACAGGCGATATCAGCTGCATTTTGGAGCCTGTTCTCCATTCTTAAAAGGAGAAATTAACCAGTTTTTAGATGGTACCTAAAAATGAAATCACATCCATTCAAAGTGGCCTGGAAAAATATCTGCATAGTATCTCCTTATTGTGGCATAAATTCTCTCACTAAATAACACTTTTTTCCAGTTTTATTGAGATGTAATTGATATATTACATCGTATAAGTTTAAGGTGTACAACATAATGATTTGATATATGTGTACATTATGAAATGATCACCACACTAAGGTTAGTTAACATCCAACACCTCACCTAGGTACAACTTTTTTTCTTGTGAGGAGAACTTTTAAGATCTACTCTCCTAGGAACTTTAAAAAATACAAAAATACAATACTGTATTGTTAGCTATAGTCACCATGCTCCACATTCCCCCTCCAGAACTTATTTAGCTTACAACCGGAAGTCTGTTTGTCTTTTGATCACCTTCAGCCATTTCTACCACCTCCCACCTGCCAGTAGCACTTTCATCTGCAATGTAAATAACTTAAAGTTGAGTCAAGATAATGATAATATTGGCTTTACACTAAGTAACCAGCCGAAGAAAACACATTTACTTTGAACAGTACACATAGCTGTGTTGCTACCTGTCTACATATATTAGGAAATGGAAACTGTTGCACTGTGTATATAATGCTGCACCTGAAGTTAGGATCTCTGGATTTGTGTATACACAACCACCTGCAAAACCAATCTGTCTCTCTGTAACTCTGGCTGATTCCTTTTACTTCTTTTGGATTTGAGTTTATGTATAAAAGGTAAAATTAAATGAGGGTAAAATTAAATATACTTTCAAAAGCTGGGAAAATTATGTAAGACAATATGTGTGGAAATTCTTTATAAGCTGTAAAAGGCATGGTACACCAAAATGCAAAATGATTATGTTACTCTTATGAAGACTCAAATCAAACTTCAAAGTGTTTGTCCTCTCAGTCATTTTACTATTAAGCCAAAATATTAGACAATTTTACAATGAATTTAGTACAATAACAGGAGACATATTTTGCACATGTTCAAATATTACAACCACCATTTATTTCAAACAACATGAGAACATTTCTTTATTAAATGAGATTCTGTTCTCTACTAATAACAAAATATCATTTCTTATTCCATTCAATTTGACTGACAGGTGCAACACTCTCATTGAGGAGTAGTGTTATAATATAAAAAGGAAGTACTCAAAGGATAATCCTGCTCTGTATCCTAAAATAAAACCAGTGGAGATTTATGCAGAAAGTTAATGAAAATGTTTTCTACCTACATTCTTGAGCTCTTTGGGCAAAGTTACTAGAGCTTGAAGAAGAAAAGAAAACACTATGAGTCACGTGAGACAAAAGCAATAAAACTGAAGTAAAGAAATTATAGTATTTTCTCTTTTAACTAGTTTGTCCCATTTGATAGAACTATTTTTTCCTTAAAGCTAAAACTTCAAAATTTAAGAAATCTAGAAAAGATCATTAGATGGTGGGAAAACAGGTAATTTTTATTTTGTTAGTATTGCTTGCTTTTTATCTTTGTATAGTTTCTAAAATGAAGTGGATGTAATTAGAAACAGACCAAAGACGTAAATACTTAATAGTCCTACTCAGTATAACTCACATGGGTTATTATGATCCAAACAGAACAACATATTATAGTGAAAATACTTCAACAAAAATGGATCATACCTATTTCAAAGACATAGGCTTCAAATTAAACTATTTTTGCATGTTATTTTAGACTGATCCTAAATATCAACCATTATTGAGCACCTCTGAAAGACATTTAAGGAAATTGGCAATGTAAATCTTACAAAGATATTTGACCACTGTATGATTACCCTACTCACAATTTATTTCAGTCATTTGAAAGATTTCCCTGAGTACTGAGTATAATCTTTGTTATCTGAAGAAATGCCATCTTTTAAGATTCACCTTGCTAGCAGTCATGTGTAAATATATTGAGATAAAAACTGAGATGTGAATTTTTATATCTCATTCCTGATTTAATGGCTTGCCCCAGGTAGTGCATAGACATAATCATTTAATATCAAAATCTAGCAAAGTACTTTTACTGTTAGGCTTACTTTAATTATCCTTGTTTTTGGCTTTAAGTCTCGAAAGTTCAAAGAACATCAGGCATGCCCATGTGCACGCATAAGGATTTTTTAAAAAGACCAAAAATCTCATTAATTTCTGAAAATACCTGATATGTCACACACACACACACACACACAATTGCAAACAAATTAATATATAGGGATTCTACAGAACGTATATAAGACTTTTTTCAACTCTAAAATTCTAAGATCCAGTAATTCTTGTAGAAATATATAGATAGGTAAATAGATACAGACATAGGTAAAGAAATTAAGTGGAATGTACACAGTGTTAAACACATACATAATAGTCACCATAAACAAAAGTCAAAAATAAAAATAGCTAAAATATTACTTTTCATACATTCTAAATTCTATATTTAATAAGAAAGAGATAAATGATAAATAACCATGGATATAATGGCTCCTTTTCAGAAAGCAATGTCCAGGATACAGAATATTCTAGAAAGAGAAAAGATTAAGTACACCCAATACAACTTCCATGTTTTAAATACATAGATTTAGGAATTCATAGCTGAAGTAATGTTCCTGAGAGTTCTTCTGAACTTTTGAATGGTCAAAATCATTAAGTTATTTATACATTTTATCTTAAATATATTTAATGCGTCTAATTCCTGGTAAATTGGTAATGCATGTCATACAAGATAAAATCACTCTTTGTAAAATACTTTCTAGATATTTGGGAAACCAGAGAATTTTGGGAATTGGGAAACCATGAAAATTCCCATTTATATTAATGAATGAGCTTCTGTAAAGGGGTAAATTTTCCTAAATATCTCTAATGAAAACTACTCTCTTCCATCATCAGAAGAAAGCTGTTTGTGGAAGGACAGGAAAACCCAAAGAATTTATAGGAAGATCAAGAGTCAACCCAGAGATGGAAGTGTCTCAATCAAGGAGGGAGAAAAAACTAAAACAAAAAAAGAAGGAGGGAGAGAGGGCAAGATGTAGATGAATCCACAGTAAGTTGGTTGAAACAAATGGAGATTATGCAAATGAGAAAATCCTGAATGGATGTTCAGCTCATAAAGTGGGGCTCATCACACACTCCAAATGTGATCCTCTACATCTCCCTGCTTCCCTTACAGCCAGGTTGGGGTAAAGTGACTATTACTGGCCTAATATACTATGAGTAGTAGTGATGTAGGAGGTATTTATTGTTATTAACCCTGACAATACAACATGACTCTGGAACATTCACAGTCTCTCTCTCTCTCTCTCTCTCTCTCTCTCTCTCTCTCTCTCTCACACACACACATACACACACACACACACACACATACACACACCCCACCTGATAAACAGTAGATGCTCCATAATTATTTGATCATTTGTTGAATGTGCAAATGTCAACTGTATCTTGAGACATTCCTTTTTAAAAAATTTTTTTATTGTTATGTTAATCACCATATATTACATCATTAGTTTTTGATGTAGTGTTCCATGATTCATTGTTTGTGCATAACACCCAGTGCTCCATGCAGAATGTGCCCTCTTTAATACCCACCACCAGGCCAAACCATCCCCCACCCTCCTCCCCTCTAGAAGCCTCAGTTTGTTTTTCAGAGTCCATCGTCTCTCATGGTTCGTCTCCCCGAGACATTCCTTTGATACCCACACAAACCAATACAAATCCTTCACCTGACTTTGAGAAAGAAATAAAAAACAATCTGTGTAAAATACTATTTGTCTGTGTACAATGTGCCCGTGAATATTCACACTGCTATATTTGAACAGAATTTCTTAAAAACGATGTGAGGGCCGAGTCTAGAATTAGTCAAACTATGGCAGTCTGGAATTTATACAGTGAGGTTAATGCTGGTGATGATGATGATACACTGCATTTACCTTTGCTGCATTATAGAGTCAATAAGCCATGTATAAAGTTCTAGCAATGGTTTCAGTGGTTGAGTTCTTAGTTTATCTGCAAACCAAGAATACGTTGGATATTTTACAACATATGCCTTGCTGACTAAATTTAACCTATCAGTGTTCAGAAGGAAACAGATAATAAAGGCTAAGAGAGAAACAATTTTGACCAACATGCATTTGCTTTTTTTTTAATTAGTGTTTTAAGTAACCTTTTCTTAAAAACAAAATACTGACTACCATGGTACCTCGTGAATTATAATACCAATCATGCAACATATAAGAGGGCAAAAGGAACTGAACTATTGTAAGGGCTTTTAAATCAAGCAAAAGGAAAACAGTATATCTATAGAAACAATGACATGTTATAATGAAAAATTAACACAGACTATGAAGAAATGACTGTAACAGTCATGTCACATATTTTTAAAGGGCAAGGGTAAAATCCAGGATAATACTATTTCTTTTTCAAAATTATTTTCCTGAATAAAAGATAGGCTGATTAACGTGTAAAGACAAATTTCAAAGCAAACATTCCAAACATTGTGTAATACTTACTACTTTGCCCAAATAACTGGCTAGAGAAGTGTCCTCAACAGGTAGCCCTGGATTCTCTAAGAAGACTGGCAAGGGCTGTTTCAACCACTTCAGTCTGGAAGCACCTTCATCAGGGTTGTCCCCCAGCCTAAAGGGCAAGTGGAACTTTTCTGCTCTCCTTCAGGACAATAAGGAACACTAACTTTTAAGGAGTAAAGGGTATGGTAGAACATTTCATCTCAAAATGTATTTTCATGTCATAATAATCTCTGATACCACTGACCTCGTGCCCAGGGTTCTTTTTCCCCCTTAGAATATTATAAAATTTGGTTTTTGAAAGCATGAGTTCTGTACATCATAAATCAAATATCTGTGCATATTTCATTAGAATTTTTATTTTGATATTTAGCTCTAAACATAAACCACAGAAGAATCATGTATCTTCTGAATTAAAATATTTTATTTGGAAAAAATCCATATTTTATTTGGAAAAATCCATAGTTCCGAGTCCACAAAATTAGTATTATGTACTATTAACTATGAAAATGAAATTTTCATATTTAGATAGGTCATGTTTCTATGATTTGGGATATGACTTTTCATGTGTATGGCACCCCTTATTTGCTTAGAGTTTTACTATCTAATAAGACCCACTTACTTATTAAGCTTCACAGAAACATGTAGATGAAGTTGTGTCACGTGAAGTCACCCTTCTGAATACTAGAATATTCTGAAGAGAAAGTCTCTAGAGTTCTTTTTGATAAATAAAATTCTTCAAAATAATCAAGGTTAATTTAGCTTAATATTTCAATTTAATACTAAAACAAAACAAAACTGTCTCAACACCAAACTCTGAAGTTCACAATTCTCAAGTAGAAATGGAAGACAAAATTAATCTACACATAAAATTAATCTATATGTAAACATGCTTTTATTTTCTCTGAAGGCAGTGAGTATGGAAAGAGACAGACGCCTTGGGATTGCAAATACATTTGCACACATCTTTAGGAGCAATGGTGTTTTAAAAGGACATTTCAAAGGCTCTTAGCACCATGATTACCCAAGAAGCAGTCAATGCTCTTTCCTTGGATCCTATATTTTAACTAGGTGGCATATTCAGTTTTTGTTGTATGAAATCCTGGAAAGCTGGGGATGGGAGAGGAATCCTACAGACCCCAGGACCAACAGCGCAAGGAGCGGGGGTTCTCAGGGTTCTATTCCTTAGTCTCATTCTCACGTACACAATGACTCTGTGGAAGCAGATACACATCTCCCCGGGGGCCTTGAATCATCCATTAGCTTGTAACGTCTGAGGTGTCAGACACAACTGAGATTCCAAGAAGACGGAAAGAGCGAGAAGGATGAGCCAGCACCCTGTGGGAGAGCAAAGGGCTTCAAAGGTCAAGTTCCTAAAACGGTTCTCCCCTCCAGCTCTTACTTGTTTGGGCAGTGCGGGTGACAGATTTGAGCAGTGCGTCCCGGCTGGGAGATGCCGTCAGCCTCCTGGACAACTGCAGTTTTACACGTGGGTTCTTCCTTATCTCGCTGGGAAAAAAACATGAGGCTCAATTTTCTGCCCAAGAGCCCTTGAACCGGGCCCGAGGGGCTGCACCGCGCGCGTGCTCTCTGGCCCTGCACGCGCGCAGCGGCGCACGGAGGCGCCGGGCTGCGAGGTGGGCGGCTTTGTGGTCACCCAGTTTTGTACTC
Organism: Eumetopias jubatus; assembly: GCF_037043125.1. Lineage (NCBI taxonomy): Eukaryota > Metazoa > Chordata > Mammalia > Carnivora > Otariidae > Eumetopias > Eumetopias jubatus. The sequence continues at coordinate 8,411,212 of NW_028274822.1, forward strand.
CCCGCTGCTACAGAGCTGCTGAAGTTCGAGAGAGTGGGTCTCTCCTCTCCTCAGGGTACAGTCTTCATCTTCAAAGTGAAACCCAGCCGAGGCAGCACAAAAAAGACAAGTCTGCCTTTTCCCTTCCTCCTGCCCCCCACACCAGCGTCCACCAACTCCTGACACGGCGACTTCTGGGTGCGTAGTGACCCTTCCTCTTTTAGGGGTTTCAGGGGTTCTGTCCTACCTTCGTTCAATTTGCTAATGCTATATTTAGCGTTATTTTTCTTTCTTTCTTTTTGAGTGAGAAAGTAAACGAACTTCTCCCTCCTTTTTTTCCAAGTTGGAGGATTCATCCAGTCAGCAGGGAACACGGGGAATGTTCTTGTTCAAGGCCGCTTTGCCCCAGGATTCCGGAGCTTCGCAGAACTGGAACTTTGAGAACGGTGAGGTAGAGAAACGTCTAGGGAATTCGGTAAGGGGCACTTTCGTCCCCACACCGAGCTTCCCTTCCTGCTCTGGATCGGCCGGCCAAGGTCGTTCTCGGTTGCCCAGGTTGCCCACCTCCCGTCGCGCGCGCGGGCCCCCCTGCCTCCACCGCGACCCCCTGCGCGTCGCCCGCACGCTCCCGCGGGTCCGCCAAGCCTGGGCAGCTGTGTTTCCAAGTGGCCGCCCCTCCCCTCCTGGCCTCACCGCTCCACACCCAGGTCCTCCGAGACCGTCATCGCGTCCCTCTTACCTCCTCGTCTGGTCACTAGAGAACTTCTGAACCCCCAGGGGTCTACACTGTTTCTCTCCCAAGTCAGGCAGACCATTTTTCACGAAAAAACTACGACAAGGTCTCCATAAACTTTGCTGTCGCGAACGCTGCCGTGTCGGCGGCGGTGAGCACACACCCGCCTGCACACGGGCGCAGGTACACCTGTCCGGGCGCGCACACGGCCAGGGAGCCTGCCACTGGGCAACTCCTCAGGGCGCATTAAAGTCGCTGGCAGTCGCCGGCGGGGACGCGCGGCGCTGGTAGGGCATCAAAAGCGAATTTCGAAATGGGCTTGGGAAGCGGGGTTAGAAAATGGTGATTCTAAACACACACACCGGAGCGTCTGTCCACCTCCTGCACACCGAGCAATTCTCCCCGAAAGGCGCACACTTTGAGAGCAGACCACTGTGGGTTGCACTATATATAAAACCCCCTCCTAGGCACATTCATCTTTTAAAGCTGACAATCCCCTTCGTCTACATGACTTCTCAGTCTGGTCCAAACCAGCACCGCGCGCATGAGGATGGGGACCCAGGCGCTCCCGGAACCCTCAACTCGGTGTGCAGACCCCCTCCCCCAGGCAAGTGCGGGCCCCCACACCGGCCGAGCAACAAGCGGGCTGTCTGCGAAAGGGCCATGTCCCTCTTTGCCCGCGCGGGTCACCTCTCCCCGCCCCCCCGGGCCCCCCACAACAGCCAGCCGCGCCAAACGCGAGCAGGGGAAGGAGAGAGCCCAGCGAGCAACTCACCCCCAGCTTCCTGCTGCGGATTTTCACGTAGCCCTGCTTGACTATGTCGTTAAAGTTGGAGGCCATGGCCAGCGCGTTCGGGCTCGTCCCCTCCGCGATCGGCTTCGCAGAGTCGAGAGCCGCCGTCCGCCGCCAGGTCCGCGCAGGTCTCGCATCCAGCCAGTCGCCGCCACAGCCGCGCCGCCGCCCGGTCCCCCGAGCTCCCGCCGGCGGGGACGCGGGCTGGTGGCAGGGCGGCCGCGGACAGGGAACGCGGCCCGGCGCCGCGAGCAGCGCCCGCCCTCCTCGTTCCGGTCCTCACCTCCGCCCCCCGCCGCGAGCCGAGCGCCGGGCCCGCGCTGCCGCCAGCTGCGGGCGCCCCCTCCGCGCCGCCGCCCCCGGCAGCACCCACGGGCTGTCGCCTCACTCGGCGGCGCACAGCTGGCCAGAGCGCACCCGCGCGGCTCCCCGGCGCGGGGGGAGGGGCGGGCGGAGGCGGGGGCGCGGGCCGAGGTGCCCGCCCGGCTCCCTCCCTCTGGCCCGCGGGGTGGCTGCGCTCGGAGATGCTCGCAAGACGCGCTCCATCCCTCGCGACTCGGGCGGGGAGCTCCTCCCGCGCCCCGGATCCAGGGTCGCGCTACCCCCCCGCCGGCTCCCTCTGCCCGCATCGCTCTCCCGGGTGTGGGATTCCAGAGGACACGGCTCCTCATTCCGGGGCTCTCAGTGTCCACTCCCCAACTGGACACCGGGGAAAGGGCCGTGGGGAAGCTCCCAAAGAGGAAAAGGCAAACGAGAGCGAGACAATTGTTTATTTCAGTGGCCTTGTGTGCGTGCATTTTTGTCCCTGAGCACACGCTCGCGTTCCAGGTCTTTGCCCCATTAGGAAGTGTAAATCGACGCCGAGCCCTTCCTGGTGCACACAAAGAGACCAACCGTGCGCATGTGTCTAATCCCTCTGCTGCTGAGGAGACTGGAGCAATCAGGCGAGGCAGCCCCTCGCCGACGTCCTCTCGCGAAGAAGCAGCGAGAAGGACCGGAGTGGACTGATTTATGCACGCGTTTTAGTTAACTATGACTGAAAGTGGCTCCTGGCTTTTCATCTTCTAGGCGAAATGGAGACCATAGCTATTACTGGTGGATGCAAATGATTTATTGAAATGTTCAACTTGTAAAATCAAAACAATGGAGAACTTCCCCCCCCCCCCCCCGCTTTACGTAGGAACTCATGACATTCCAAAGTAGGCTATTCCCGAATGTAAAGAAATTTTAATTTAAAAATTATATCATTTTTATAAGATGCAAGTAGAAATAGGGAGTATTGAATTTTAGCTGGAGGCAATGTATGGGTTTTTGCTATAAGCAGGACTATTTAGTGCCTAGCAGCTCAGGATGTTTTTTAAAAAAATGTATAAAGATTGAAAATTTTATAAATAACTCGTTCATTTGTAAAGAGTCTAAATTTGATAAAAGTTCAAAAGATTATGTTTATATCTCTTCTTGCTTACCATAGCGAGCAGTATCTTCCCATGTTTTCACTTAAAATTTCTTAGCCCTTTTGGGAACATAATCATTTTAAGAGAGAAAGGAAACTCCTTGATTGTAGGGAAGAAAAATATGAAAGCTTAAGGGACAAGGTAGCATGCCACTTACCCCAACCAAATAAGCACCCCAAAGGTGATTTTTGTACCATCATTAGCGGGAGTCTTCATCTAGAGCCCATACAACTCAGCGGACACTCTAACTTGCCTTAACAGCATATTCTCCCTCTTCGTTCATTTATGTAACAAACATTGGTTTGGACTATCCACTGCACATAGTACCAGATGCTGAGGCCGATATTTAGAATAACCTGGCAAGATCCCTTAAACTGTCACTCTGGACTAAATAAACTCAAGCTCTGACCTTCCCAGAAAATTTGCATAAACTCCCTATTGACATGGTGTGATTTTTCCCCCCTTGAAATACCTGGGGCATGATGTCTGTTCCATTCACTTGTTGCTATTATGTATCCTACATGGTTATGATTTCTTTATGTGAAGACTGATTTAGATTTGCAGATACTTTAAATACATTATTCCATCCAGTCCTCTTGCAATGCCATGTGTTACGCAAAAAAAAAAAAAAAAAAAAAAATACTTGCCATTTAATAGATTAGGAAACAGAGGCTCTGAGGCAGACATTCAGTTGTAGAGACACCATTTCTAGACTGGTTTGGGTCTATAGTAATTTCCATGACCACTAACTTTCTCCATCATTTATATAATAGTTTCTATAAATGAGATATTTGAAGTCAGAGATTAATTTTCTCAATGATAATCTCAGTATTAAGGGTTTCATAAATCTGGGTTTTAATAATTATATAATGATTATGCCTTTGCTTATATACTTATGTAGGTCTTTATAACACCCTGATATGATTTAAATATTCTCCTACAGTTACTTTAGATTCTTAAATTTCTGATAAAGCAGTGTGTGTGTGTGTGTGTGTGTGTGTGTGTATTGTGTGTGTATATACAGTTGATTGTATCTTCATGGCATCATTTACTGTAGTCACCTAAGCCTTAAACTTCCTGTTAACTAGTAACGTGACTTAGATATTTGAGGACATTCTTCTTTTTTTTTTCCCAGAGTAATCCATAAGAAGTGCTGTATATATTCAACTAAATCACATCAAAAAGAACAAAATGTCTGCTCCATTGATTAGAGGGTTCAAGTGTTGTCAGCCCAATACATCCATTATAAAAAAACCCCACCAAACGTCTACCTAAGGGTTTTTCAACCTTGGGTGATCAGTGCATTGATGCATTATTTCATTAGGGATTGTAAAATTGTCATTTTCTAATTTAATTTTATTCCTGAATTTATAAACTATTATTTTTCAAAACTATAGGATTGTCTTGAAATAGATTCCTTATAGGAAAGGCAGGGAATATGCTTGATTCTTAACCCTTATCAACCATTTTTCAGAAATATTGAATGTGTTCTAGCAAACACAAAAGGACACCCTCTTACCTTAGAAAGAGCATAAAAAATGGAGTTTTGTATATGTGATACATTTCAATCCATCAGAGTCATTATTCCTTTTGGAATTTTAATTGCCCAATCTTTTGACCAGAAGGAGCTGCTTCAATTGACATTTTTGTGTTCTTATCAGGTACCCATGGACCTTAATAGCTTTGTTGTGATCAATCACAAGATATCCAGATTCATCTTGTACATTTCCAGCTCTAGACCTGGAATCCATTATTTCCCCTAGGAACCTTTGTTTGTTTTAATGGGAAATGAAATTCAGTTCCCATAATCTGGTTACTAGGGTATTAGTTTTGCTACCAATTCTAAGCTTTTCAGTTACAAGGACATGAAATACTTTTATTTTAGAAATATATTTCAAAGGAGAAAAATTCTCAGTTTTTATGGATATCTCCAATTCAATTACTGTTGATACTACTGTTGAAGTATATAAACAAAGATCTCATATTTAAGGATTGTTTCTTTTCTTTTGAGATTCTCATTATGTAAAATAGTTACATGTTTCCAACAATCAGACCTACTAAACAAGGCACGTGGAGAGATATAGTTCTGACTTTTGTCCCTTCCTCTCTATTTTCTACCTCTCTTTTTAGGAAACCATTTTTATTAGTTTTCGTTTTATCCTTACATCGTTTCATTTTGATGTTGTAAGGAAAGATATATATGTGTTTCTATTTCTGCTTTTCTTACACACACAAAAATAGCATACCATTCATAATCTTATCACTATAGTAGACAGCCTCTGGGCCCCCAAAGATCCCCGGATTTTGGTATAACGTCCCATAGAATTTCTCCTTCTGAGTGTGGGCTGAACTTTTTGACTAACTTCTAGTGAATAGAATGGCAGAAGTGATGGAGTGCCTTTTCTAAATTAGGTTATAAAAAGACTATAACTTCAATTCGGGTGGTCTTTATTGGATTGCTTGCCCTGGAGGAATCTAGCTGCCACAATATGAAGCAATCCTGTGGAGAAACCTATGTGAGTGAGAAGGATCATCCAAGGCTTTCCAGCAGCCCTGTGTGGAAGCTCAGAAAGGGATCTTCCCCAGTGAAGCCTTTCATCCTGCCCTACACTGAGAGACCCTGAGCAAGAACCAGCCATCTAAGCTGCTGTTGGTTGCTCCTAAATAATGAATGCTGTAAGATAACAAAAGTTTGTTTTCATCTTTCCATATGCCAACTTTTGGGGTATTTTTTATGCATAAATGTGTAATTGAAATCCATTTTGCTATGTGGAAATAAGGTGCTGCCATACCAAAAACTATAAAATTCCAAAGCATGGTTTTGGAATCCATCAGTGGCCATGAGAAGGGTGTTAGTGAGGGCTTCAAGGCTTGCAACCTTGAGACAGATTGCAAAACTTTGGACATGGAGGACACTGTGAGTGAGATCTTACAATAAGGTGAGGAAAATATTATTAGAAGTTGGAAGAAGGAGCACTTTGATTATGTGAAGGCAGGAAACTTAGCTGAACTGTTCCTGCAGCTCTGTGGAAATTAAAATATGTACCCACTAAACTGTGTCATCTAGATAAGATTTCCAAGCAAAGTGTTGGTGATGCAGCCTTCTTCTTGTTGCTTAGTAAAATGAGAGTGGAGAGGAATAAATTGAGGGGAGGATCATTAAACAAAAAGGAGCCAAAAACTGATGTCTTTTGTTTTTAAGATTTTATTTATTTATTTATTTCAGGGGTGGAGGGGTGCATGCGCAGTGGGAGGGACAGAGGAAGAGAGAGAATCTCAATCAGACTTCACACTGAGCGATGAACCCACCCCAGGGTTCAATCTCCTGACCCTGAGATCATGACCTGAGCCGAAATGAAGAGTCAGATGCTTAAACTACTGAGCCACACAGAGGACCCAAGAATTGATGGTTTTAAATATCTTCGGCCTCTCCAAAGTGTAACAATGCCAGGATGACGAAATGACTTCTGAACAAAGATAAATCCTGGGCACCACTATGAACATATGGTCTAAAGATAAAAGCCAAAGGTGGGACTATAAGATACGTTTCTTTTTTTTTTTTTTTAAGATTTCAGGAAATCAATCATTTTATGGTCACCTCTTTGGCTGTATCTTTAGACCAAATTTTCATGGCAGCGTTCTCGATTTGCTCTAATAAAAAGATTCACAGGAAACCCGCAAAGTTCTCAAAAGATGCAAAGGTGAGAAGCATTATCAAGCGAAGACTGAGAAGGAGATGCACTGGGACTCCCAGTCTTCTGCTGGCAGGAAGCAGGCTGAGGGAAGAGCCCAGCTGCAAGAAAATGTGGGACCTTTAAAAGTAGAGATGATTCTTCGTTCCTCAGGGAGGAACCAAGAGCCTAGAGAGAAGAACCAAGAATCATAGAGAAGCACTCCTTGACCTTGAGAACTAATCCAAGAATGCCCCAAATTTCCCATTTGGGTTTCAGAATTGTTAAAGACCCCTGATTTTGTGTGTCTTTTTGAGTTCATTTTTGAGCCGGAATGTGTGTATTACTTGTACTGTGCTTGTTGCACCATTGCATGTTGGAATCGTGGGGGGAGATTGTCTCTTTAGATTCAAAGGTGTACAGTTTGAGAACAGGATTCCCAGTTGAAAAGCTGTACCTAAAGCATTACATTTGGGGACACTCCATGACACCAACACCCCTAGTATTGAGATATTTTTCTGTTCCTGGTCTCCTGTTCCTGTTTTTGAATAGAGGCTCTTCTTAAATATTTTCCTGAAGTAGGTGTGTGGATGATACATTCTGCACTGATTATAGTATGGTTTCTTGGGTTTCAGTCCCGTATCTCTGTGGTCTGTGTATGTCATTCCATTCATTCCATTGTCCTTAATTTACATTGTGCAGTTAAGAAATGTAAGGCCAATTTGACTTTTCCTTAGTGTGTAACTTTTTCTTTCTACCTGAAGCTTATAAAAATTTCCCTTCATCCTTAAATTTCAGGAATAACTAGGATCATGCCTTAGGTACTTTCTCGTTAAGATGACCTGGAATTTGTTAATACTCTTATTTTATTATTAATGTAATAGAAATATTTTCTATTATTATATCCATTATTTGTTTAATTTTTGCTACTTAATATTATTTCTCCTTCTGGAATTTCTGTTATATCCTGGACCTAGGCTCTGGTTCTTTTTTTTTTTTTCCCTTATTTTTTCCCATTTCTTCATTCTTTGGCTCTCTCCTCTGAGACATTCTTTGAACTTGATCTTTTGGACTATAAACTCATATATAATCAGTATTTTGCTCTCTTTAAGCCATCTTCTAAATATTAAATTGGGAAATCAAGTTTATATCTCTTGAAAGTCTTTTGTCTGAGTTCAAAAGGTTGTCATTTGGATATTCTCAAGTGTTCTTTGTGTTATTTTATTCATATCCATGTGTCTCCTCTAATAGTTGTGCTTTATCTTTTTGTTCTCATTGCTTCCCCTGATCTCATTGACTTCTGGACACTTCCATGTTTTTTGAATGACTTCTCTCTAGATGCTGGAGATTGATAAATGGGACGACTCTTGTTCTAACAGAAAGCAAAGTGTTCTCTTCCCTGTAGGCTAGATATGCAGAAACAGGTTATTATTTCAAATACTTCAAAAGCATGTTGGTATATATTTTAATAATAAAGGAGATAAACTAAAACACTACCTTATGATTTTCTCCCACTTAACATAGAGTTTGACTTTTTACTAATTTCTGCCCTCTCCTGAATAGGGCTTCAAATATCCATTGAGATGAATTGGTTATTTCTAACACATTTTTTCTATTTCAAATATATATTTGACATTTTGTTCAAATTTATTATCTGAGATATTATTTAAGCATAAATAAAATAATTCATTCTTCTTAAATGATAGAAGAAAACATTTGGAAATCTCATTTCTAGTTCCCATTAAAACAAGGAAGTATGTTCCAGATATTAAATGGTGATATTTAATTATTAAATTTAATTTGGAAGTTTAAAATCTCAATTAGTTGGCATACTCATTAATACCCAATACTGACTGGCATACCTACAAGACAGAATTCAAGAGATAAAATTATTTAGTCAGTTGTAGTTGCAGAAACTGCTCCTTAGATTTTAGTGAGACCTGCTCAGTTTCATAAGACCAGTCATTTATTTTTAATTCTCTAGGAACTTTTATTTTAATCCAGAGATTTTTCTATAATGGAATGATAGTTTCTTTTTTTTTCCTAAGATTTTATTTATTTATTTGAGAGAGAGAGAGAAAAAAAACCTGAGCAGGGGTAGGGGCAGCAGCAGAGGAAGAAGCAGACTCTCCTTTGGGCAAGGAGCCCGATGCCCTGAGGTCATGACCTGAGCTGAGGGCAGACACTTGTCCACTTGTCCACTCTAAACATTTTAGCCCTTTTGTCTGTCTCTAGTAGCTTCTTTTAAAAATTTCTGGTGCCAGCTCTTACATATGATGTTCAGCTTCTTTTCTGTTTCTCAAAATCATCATTAATTTCTGCCACTCTTGTTTTATCTCTGAAATCTTATCTGTTGTAGAAATAGCATGAGCACCAGGCAAGACAAATGTAACTTCCATGAGCCTCAGTTTTTCCCAGTCTACAAAGGTGAATATCAAGAACTTAGAGATATCTGTTAATATTAGGGGATAGGACATCTTTGACATAGTGCCCATCACATAGTTTTTATAAAGTGAGTATCAATTGTCTTCTTCTGTCTTAAAGAATCATTTGGCATAAGGGTTTATCCTCTCCATATTTCTAGGAATATTATATCTTGAATCACAATCAATGCCATCTACATGTATTCCTGCTATAGTAATTATTTAACTCAGAGAAATAGACTGTTTAATTTAAGCAGCTTATTTACTTCCATCTAATGACTAGTCTAACTATATTTGGATAGGCAAAGTGTATAACTTATTAATTGCAGTCAAAGGGTGTTTTAGCTGATTCACAGATATGTTATACTCAGGTCTTTTAATATCATATATACAGTATTTAGCAACAGTAGTATAATAAATAAAACTTTTAATATCATAGTTTACTACAGAGCTACCTTATGCTTAAAATGACAATGTATTGAAACTGAATAAAGACTATAGGATTTGAAGTCACATGCTCTCTTTAGGGTCTTATTTCTGCGCAGAATTTTAAAATAAAAAGAATATTGATTCTAAATAAAGAGAAGATCTATCGTACTTAAATAGAACTGGATAAATTAAGGAAAAATGTAGGCACAAGATCAGAACTTAAAACCTTCTTCTGAAAGAATATTCAGTATCATCAAAAAAGACTCAGATCAGTGATTAATTTATACCTGTGGAGCATTCGAAGAATGGATAGGAAAAAGACAATGGTAGGAGTTTTTTTTTTTTCCTCTGAGGATATCCCAACATTCCCTAAGACTGAATGACAAGCTATCTGGCTTTATGAGTCATAGATTTTATAGACCACACACGGGGACTAGACAAGCCTCTGGGTCAGTCATGACTCAGAGAGGCAATTTCTCACCACAGTTTCACAAACCCCAGTGATTCATCAGTGTCTTCCTTCTTCAGTCCCTTCTCATTATGCGGCAATTCAAACCACTAAAAGAGAGTCAGAAAAGGTGTCAGAGCTTATCTTGCTCCTATTCCCTGAATTTTAAATATCAGTTCAAGCAGGTTTCTGTCAGAAAACAGGTAAACATCAGGTGCATTATGTGATATTTAATTTAGGCAACATAAAGGAAAACAGTGTAAATGGAAATGTCTAAGGAACTATCTGACCATTCAAAAATATTCTTCATTTATGCCATAATATCAGATTCATGACAGATACCTAGGGAAAGAACAAACTCAAAATTTTCTGCTTTCTGGAATTCACTTCAGTACAATTTAAATATTAGATTTCCTTAAAATTAATTTTAGGTCTTCATCATATCAGTTCTCTGAATGTGTTAAGAGGTTAAAACTAGTCTATACAGGGGGTGCCTGGGTGCCTCAGTAAGTTGAGCGTCAGACTCTTGGTTTCACTCAGGTCATGATCTCAAGGTCCTGAGATTGAGCCCCGCATCCAGCCCTGCACCCAGCCCCTCATCCAGCCCCACGCATCAGGCTCCTAGGTCAGTAAGGAGTCTGCTTGGGACTCTCTCTCCCTCTCACTCTGTCCTTCGCCCTGCTCACATGCGTGCTCATGCTCTTTCTCTCAAAATAAATAAAATCTTTTAAAAAAACACTAGTCTATACAGCAAAAACAGAAGATAAAAATAAATGACAAGGAGTCACAAAAAGAATCATTTTTAAAGGATAGAAAGTATTGATGACAAAAATGATGACTTTAAAAGTGAAAATGTAGACTGTTTCACTAAATAAAATATACTTATTTATAATTAGAGAAAAACTCATAGTGAGTCATATTTTATATCTTGCAAACCCACAATAGAACCATGAGACATTTGTAATTCAAATGTTATTATATTCTATTATATTATATTCTAGGTAATGTTAATAAATTTTTTAAATGCAAAAAAGTATAATAACATATGATGTGAAACTATCAAATTTCAATAAACCTGCAAAGAGCAAAGAAAAATAAATAACATTTTACAATAACAATACTAAAATAAAACTTTACATTAATAGTCAAATACTAAACAAAACCCAATAATTCATTCTCTCTCTCTTTTTTTATTTTTTTAACCACTACAATAATCAAAGACTGCTTCGGTCAAATAAATGATCAAATTTCAACAGACTGTTTAAAATAGATAATGAAACGACACTGTATAAAAATATTATGAGTCATATACTTAAAGCTTTGTTGAGATATAAATCCATGGCTGTAAATGACATCATTGTTAAAAAATAAAAGATAATAAAGGGTATATAACATATTAAGCCTTCTTTATGTAACAAGTTGAGCGTACTTTATGTGTTAGGAACTCTTTTAAGCACTGTGTCTATACTAATTTAATCCTTACAGAAGCCCTGCAAGGCATTATCACCATTCTATCCATGAAGAAACTAAAACACAGAGAGGTTAAGCAATCTACTCTAAATACAAAGTTGCTGTATATGTTAACTCGCAATTTTTACTATTGTAAGTTTCTAATGTATGGTGATTAACATAACATAATAAGAAATGGAAAAAAAAGAATAGAAACAAAGAAACTATCCAACCAAAATACCAATTTAATTTAAGGAAAATAGAAGGATTATTATACCAGATTTAAGGAAAGTACTTGTAACTAAAAATAATTAAATAGTAAAATTGGTTAAGTGCAGGAGTTCATTTTCTGAAGCACTGATATACTCATCAAAAGGAGATAAATTATAAATAAAATTGGAAATGAGAAAAAGCAAAATACTTAATTTTTTAATGAAAAAAATAGTGTGGTATAGAAAGTAATGCGGAACAATTTAATGAATGGAAATGTTTCCTTAAAAATAGGTGATTAAAACTGCCTCAAGGTTATTCATTCACTCAAATTGTTAGTGAGCACAACAGTTATACCCTGGCCACTCTTCTAAGCAGGACTATAGCTATAAAAAAGACAGACATGGTTCCAGCCCTCATTTTTTTAACATACAATCTGAGGGACTAAATCAACCATCATGGATTAAACTAAGAAAGTTCCCCTGGGAAGAAATCAGAGAGGGAGACAAACCATGACAGACTCTTGACTCTGGGAAACAAACTGAGGGCTGCAGAAGGGGAGGGGGGCGGGGGATGGGGTAACTGGGGGATGGACATTCAGGAGGGCACGTGATATGATGAGCGCTGGGTGTTATATGCAACTAATGAATCATTGAACACTGCATCAAAAGCTAATGACGTACTATATGTTGGCTAATTGAATTTAAATAAAAAGAAAAGAAAAAAAAAGCTAAAAAAGAAAGTTACCCTGGAATTACTTCCCAATAATTTGTTGATGAGACCAACAGAGTTCTAAGACCAGATAATTTGTTGATGAATTCTTTCATGTTAAAGACAGATTATTTATATATTATATAATACATTAGATAAAAAAATAGAAGTGTTCAAATTAATTTTATATAGCTAACATAACTTGTATGCCAATCTGGGAAAAAATAGTAAGAAAGATAATTCAACAGAAACCCATAGTGAGAATGGATATTCTGTCGCCGGCTGTGTCCCTTTAGGAAAATTCCTCCTTGTAAATAGTTTTAATAAACTTAATATTCCCAGGGGATGCCTCTCAATGAAAAGTCAAGGTTCCCAGACCGACCTACCAGTCTACTAGACTTTGTCATCAAAGGGACAGCCATAGGTTAAATCTGGGCTAGTAAGATATTCTTTACAGGGACTTTGCATCTTGAGGGAGTATCTTGAAGAAGAGAGTTCTTTGGCTGAAAGACAAGATTGCTGCTTTGTGTGCTGTTTTGCTATGACTTTCTATTGCACCTTTAGAATTCCTTTGGTTTCTGGTTATGGTCTGATTTCAGTCTTCTGAACAGAATGTATGTCTCCAATGTTCTCCTGACAGGTTCCCCATAACTTATCTAGAGTTGGGTTTTGTTACTTCCAAATAAGAATACCAACTAATGAAATAAAAATAAAATTCCTAAATAAACTGTTAAATCAAAATTGAATTACAAAAATAAGATATTGAACATACTTATTTTTATCCAAGAAATTTAGCATAAGTTATTAGGATATTCTTCTCAATCAGTCAAAATAGAATATGTACATAGACATTTCAATAGATCATGAAATCTATTTGGTAAAATTCAGTATCTATACGTTTAATAAACAATCCTTTATAAAAGGAGGGTTTTTTTTTTACACAACAAAATCTCTTCTTGTGAATTGTTTTTAGTTTTCACCTATTTTTATAATAAACGCAATCCATACTTATTGTAGAAAAGCCAGAAAACAATCAGAAAATTATCAGAAGATAATTTACCTAAATCTTTATATATGGTTGGAAAATATTTACAGTAATGTCTGCTTGAAGAATAATCCCTTAAATGTATGAAGGTCATGAAAGCATCACAGTGCAAGTCCCAAGGACCCTAAGTCAATCTGAGCTCAGGACTGCTGACTGTAGGGAGGGCGACTACTTATTGCACTTCCCAGATGCACTTTTAATTTTTGCTGCATCCAAAATACTATAGGAGAGTAATTTTATTGATATAATGAACTGTTTAATTGATATCTCATTCCCCATAGTGTTCGTTCTAACCTTTTTTATATACTCCCTTAGTCTTACTGGTCCACCCATCTCCCTTGTTCATTATTTCCTTCAGTCACACATTTATTCATTCAACAAATAGTTATGGAGCACTATTAATGGGGGCAAGCTATTCTAGACACTTAGGGAAATGCTAGTGACCAAGAGAGATGAAAATTTCTATTCTCATGGAACTGATATTTTAGTGAGAAAACAAAACAAACAAGAACATTCAAATATGTAGTGTTTTAAACTGTGAAAATCCTAAATGTAACTGTAGACAGGAGGCAAAGCATTCAAAACATTTCTTCCAGTATCTTTATAGGGTGTGCTAGGTGGTTCTTGCTAGAGACATGAAGTAGGTGCTGTTACTATATAGCAGATGAGAAATTAGACTCAGAGGTTAAATAGCTCCTGGAGGACACCCTGCTTGTCAGAAGTAAGTGGTGATGCAGGATTCGACACTCAGTATCTGAGAGCAAAGCCTAAAGTATACCATATTTGCATTATACCAAATTCAGTATTTCCTCATATAGGATGAATTTGACCTTTCTCAGGCAACAGGTTCATATAGGGCAAGGAGGAACAGCAGGACTTAGGAATTATGAAGACATTGTGCTCCTGTCTATAGGATCATGAAATACTATATATTGTGATGGTTGGAGAATCATTATTGAAGATATGGAAAGTCGTTGTGTATCAACATGACCTAACCAATTCAAATAGATGCTTTCTTTCCAGATGGCCTATCTATAATATTATAAAACAATCTAGCTACTGCTTCTTCCTGGGATCTCAACTAAAATATATCTTCTTGAGACTGTTTCTAATTTCTCTATGCCTTCAGACAAAAATCAGTAATTTCTTTATCCTTTAGAATAAAAGTAAATAATATTCTTTAAAACTGTCACGGATTGAATATTTTCTAATGTAATCATTGGCTTACATATCCAGTGTAATAAACTGAGCTCTCCACTAGAAAGACAATGTCTTATTTGCCTTTTCATATATATAATTTAGCATAGTAACTTGAAGATGATAAATGCTCAGTAAAACTGTATAGAATGAATCAATATAGTAACAAATTTTATAGTCAAGAGATTTAGCAATAAAAAAGAAATACCAAATATGGCTATGAAATCCTTATAAGAACCAGAAAGTTCTGGGGATAAATGTTGGGCTTTAATTTCTTGTTTTCATGTGAAGTTGACGTTTGACAAATTTTTTTTTTAAGATTATATTTATTTATTTTGACAGAGAGAGAGAGAGAGAGAGAGAGAGCGAGACAGCAAGAGAGGGAACACAATCAGGGGGAGTGGGAGAGGGAGAAGCAGGCTTCCCGCTGAGCGGGAAGCCTGATGTGGGGCTCGATCCCAGGACCCTGGGATCATGACCCGAGCCGAAGGCAGACGCTTAACGACTGAACCACCCAGGCGCTTCGACAAAGTTCTAAAAGTAAAGTGAACAATAGGACTTGGCTTTCTAGTACATAGTTTAGTGTAGAACACATGAATTCTGCTGCAGGGACAGATGAGTCATGTGAAGATTATAAAAAAAAAATTATTTTCCTTGAGTTTCATTGATTTCACGACAAGGAATTGAAGCTTAAAAGGAGAGGAGGAAAAAGGGTATGATATGTCTGTGATATTGGTAGAATGCAGGAAATCTTGTCTGTCAAGGGATAAAGAAAATCAATAGAAGGAAGTCTCAGCAGTTCCTGGGAGGAATTATTATAAAGTGGATCAGAAATCATGTTCATGACTTTGGATGGCACAACATATGGATCAGAGATAACATGAACTTGAGATTCAAATCCAGATAGAAAAACATAATTGCAAAGATATCGCTAAGTCCTGAGACCTAAAATATAGGCATGTTAAAAAATGGACATTGTTCAACATGTTCCTGTTGTGCCAGTTATCAACTGCCATGCCTAGGAAGGCAACTAATAAGGTACACATTCATGTACTTGAGAATGTAAGCATAATAGAGTCCATGTGAATGGAGAAGAGAGAAATGAAGAGACATCAAGAAATAAGGAGTTGGAAAGAGAGGGAGAGAGAGAGATTCCAGATCTGAGAGAGAAAAGGAAGGAGAGAGGAGCAGGGAGGAGAGGGAGGAGAGGGAGAGAGAAGAAAGGGAAAGGAGGAAGGCAGGGAGGGAGGGGGGGGGGTTAAAGCTATTTCAGCCAGATGGAAAAATGGAAAAGAATAAATGATATGAACAGATGATGTGTCTCTGATAACAGATTGTGATAGGGAAGGCTATATTTTTAACGATATGTGTGGATGGGTTCCTCTACTAAATTAAGAATTATAATTATCCTCAAGTAAGTATTTGAAGTGAGTGTTTGAAAAGAGATTGAAATTTTTGTGGTCTTAGAGGATAATACTGGCATAGATAGATGAAAGGTATAAGAAAGGGCTTTTCTTCTCAATTTACTACAGTCATTTATAGTTTGAGCTATTCAGGAACAGCCTATAATATCTCATGCGATAGTATTTTCCTACCACAAGAAGTTTCAAGAAGAAATTGTCTGACTGTTTCTCCTGAATTTTGAAGAAGAAATGCATACATTTACCAGGAGGTTGTTTTAGATGCTTCTAAGAACACTGACAGCCTGTGAATTTATGAAACATCTCCCTAAAACCAGAGACATTTCACACAGGTTTCTCAAATCTCTTTGATTATCTTGAATCTTCACTCATCTTCCCCTGACCCCGCTGAACAAAGGTGCTTTCTTATCAGAGCTTTTTTCTCCCCATCTGTACTCCTCATTTACCCTCTCCATCCCTCCCCCTACTTGCTGTTCCTCAACTTAATCCTATCAACTCCTGCTAATTCACCTAAACATATATTGGCTTCCATTACCTTTGAAAGCCTTCTCTGAGATTGGTCACTACCTCAGGCTAGCATTTCACTCTTCCTTCACTGACCCCCTTCACTTGCTGCCAAGTCCACATCACTCACTCACCCCAACTCTTTGCAATTTGATTTGTCTCAGAAGTTCAATGAAATCTATTCTATTGAGTCACAAATGACCTGTTAATTTCAGTTATATAATCTCTCACTGGTTAAGATTCGACAAGGCAGAAGATTCAGTGTAATATCGGGAAGAGACTTTTAAGAATTAGATAAACCCAGACATAGAATTGGCTGCTTTATAAGGCGGTGATTTTCCAAACACTGGTGTTTCCGGTAATGTATGTAAGCTCCCTTCTCTAATTTATCTGCTTCTGGTAAGGGTTCTCCCCACTGTGTGTTCTGGATGATGCATCAGATAAGGTGTACTGAAGGCAAGCAACATGAACTCTGTCTTGCTAACTCAAGCATAATATGATTTATTGGAAAGATCCTGAGGGCTCATGGAATTCTGGGTATCCTGGTAATGGTTAGCAACCAAGGTGACTGGGGAAGATGAAGCATAGGACTGCTCTAGTAAGAACAGGCTCCTCAGACCCTCCTCCTCACATTAGTACCTTTCCTTTGGTTTTAGCAACATCATGTCAAGATCCAGTGTTTTGCCAGACATGAAGATAGCACTCAGCTTGACTCCTTCCCTTTCCATATTTTAAGGAAGACCATTCATTTTCTATAGAGGAAGAGAAGCACTTGAATTTGCATATAATGGGGGGGGAGTTTTTAAGAATCCCTCCAAACTACTGGCATGTTCTTACAAAAGGGGAGTGAATTGTGAGCAGGAGAAACTGACAAATACCTAGTTTAGAAACAAAAACGTACCTCATAATCCTTCCCAATTAAAATCTCACTCGAATAAAGGCAACGTGCCACAAAAATGGTTTTTAAGTGATTTCTAATGACCTCGAATCTCTTTGTTAGCGTCATCAGACATGTTAGAGATTGAAAACTCTTCTGCCAAGTCCAGAGGTTTTGGGAACCCCCCCATGCCATCAGATCTGGTCTTTTGGAGAAACTGCACCATAGATAACATTTATTACTGCTGTAGGATGATGTGTTACTGCCCATGTCTGTGTGTTTCAGTTCTGTTCTCCTTGCACTGATACTCATTTTATGTCTTTATTAATGTGAGGTTGCTACGTCGCTGACACTGCCTCAGGGTATCACTAACACTGCTAATTCTCAGCGGATGGCCACATTTCTAATCTATGGTACGTTGCTCCATGGTGGATGCGCTACCTGCTTCCCAGCATCTTGGCTCACATACCACTAAATGGAGGCTCAGATATCTAGCCAGCAGACTTTCCTATTGCCTCAAGCTGTTCCTTGCTCAGTGTTTCTCTTCCTCTTTTTCCTTTCATTGTTTTTGCTGGCAACTCAGTCCATTCCCATAGAGCGAGAGATGGAATTAACATTACTTCCCCAAGGAAGTGAGGAAGGGAAAGAAACCATCAGTCATTGACTGCCTAATTTTTCCAGATACTGCGCATATGCCTTCTTATTCAACTATCCTTGAAATCTTATAAGAAAAGTGGTATGGTTCCAAACAAATTGATAGGAAAGCTGAATTTGGGTAAAGTAACTTGGCTAAGGTCTCAACTTGTCTACCTTACTACATACTGAGATGGTTTCCTTCATATCACAATGCCTTTCTAAGCAACATATTAGAATTTGTTGCTGTACTTATTATATCCTTTATATTTTGTGAGAAATCATGAAGTTCATTGCCCTTTTCATAATTCTTATTGACTATGACCTCCCAGAACACTTAATTGTTTCAAACAAGTTTAATTTTTAATTATAAAAGCAATGTCAGTGTATCATGGTAATTTGAAACCAGACAAAAGAAAATGCATTAACATTTGCACCTTTGGGAAAACTTCCCAGAAATGGATGTGACATTGACTGTGGCACAGGGACCAATTCACAGGTCAAGGTTGTGTGGTCAAAGCAGAGACTGGAAAATGGTATTTCTAGATTCTCAGATATGAAGATTAAGAATCCAAGATGTTGATGAAGAGTAGTAATGAGCTAGGGCAAGAAGAAGTGGAGAGTTTGGGGATGGTGGTGCTGGAGGGGAGTTGACCTACCTTCCTCCCCCTAGTTTTCATTCTTTTAAAAATTTTGGCATTTACAAATGAATTCAGTGCATTTTAATTATCACCTAGAATATTCTGTCCCCTATTAGGGATTCCATAAACATTTATTTAATTGAACATTTTTTCAATGACTAATATAAAGGTATTCAACATTTATGCATTTGTGTGTGGATAATTCTTACACTAGAGGCATTAAATTATAGTGGAAAAAACAGAGTGCTTAATGTTGCTAAATATTTAAGTGTGCTCTGAAGGTTGTTTCTGAAAGCCTACTACTGCCTTCTTTAAGAGAGCAGTAAATTGTGAATGCATTTAGCCTTGTTGTTCTTCCAAATGAAAATATGATAAAAAAGGAGTAAGGCATTTCATCTTTTGGTTTATGATGAAGATCAGGATTTGTCCTTTGGTTAGAGTCAATGTGGGAAATAAATTCTAAATGCCACCTTGCTTTTTTAAACTAAAGTCGTTTCCACAATATGCTTTCTCATCCAACTCTTACTCTACAATAAATGGAAGAATAATGTTAAGATAAAGAACACTTGAATATGGGTGAGGGAATGGGTTATTGAACTAAGAGTTCAGTAGAGGTCCTGAAAGAAAGGTAGAGTCTTTCAGATCAGGGTAAATCGTGAAGTAGGTGTTTATATTCACAACAATATTAAAATTATGTGCCATTTCAAATCATATTTTCAACTGTCCCTGAATCCATGCTCTCCTTATATAAATCCTCTTATGTCAGGGAACCACCGGAACAAAAGCCCCAACTTTTTTCCCAAAGGCAATGTAACAAAATAAAGATATTTATTATGGGATGAATATTTGGGTGCAGGAAATTTCTCATAATCACCTTTATTTATTTATTTTTTAGATTTTTTTTTTTTTTTTATTTGACAGAGAGAGAGAGCACAAGCAAGGGGAACAGCAGGCAGAGGGAGAGGGACAAGCAGGCTCCCTACCGAGCAGGGAGCCAGATGTGGGACTCAATCTCAGGACCCCGGGATCATGACCTGAGACGAAGGCAAAAGCTTAACCATCTGAGCCACCCAGGCGCCCCTCATAATCGCCTTTAAATTGTATGTCTGATTATACTGGATTACTTTCCATAAACATTAATTTTACTCATCTTTGTGTACTATAAATGCATTAAAATATTTTTATGCAGTAGGTATCTGTGTTGAATAAAAGTCCTGAGACCAAGATTTAAGAGGAAATTGAACTCACTTTATGTTTCATATCACCTTGAGTCCATGAGAAGCACTTTGTGGGGAAGGCAACAGAAAAGACATGTATTATCAATCAAATAATGTATTTTTTTAGGATAAGCTATTTTTAGTGTTCTCTAAAGAATAAAGGAAGAATTCATGTACCAGAATGAAGAAAATATGGAGACATTTTGATTGGAAAGTACATGCAAAAAAATAAATCAACCCCATAATTTAAATTGATTGGACAAATAATTAATGAAAAGAGAAAGAAAGGTTATTATAATGTCATTCTAGTAGAAAACATCAATAGTTTTATAAAGACCAAGATATTAGGAGTAAGAAATGGAAAGCAATGGGTATAAAGAAGGGGTAAAGTATTAGAAATCGCAAGATTGAGGGGTGCCTGGGTGGCTCAGTCGTTAAGTGTTTGCCTTCAGCTCAGGTCATGATCCCAGGGTCTTGGGATCGAACCCCGCATTGGGCTCCCTGCTCGGCTGGGGGCCTGCTTCTCCCTTTCCCACTTTCCCTGCTTATGTTCCTGTTCTTGCTGTGTCTCTCTCTGTCAAATAAATAAATAAAATATTAAAAGAAAACTCAAGATTGAGAAAGAATCCATAGTCATGGTAGTTATCAAACACTGCTTCCTTGGTAGTCCTTCTGGCTTCCTATCTTTCTGGTGTGAATAATTTGCTTGTGCATCGTCTTTCTTAAACTCTGGGAGATTCTTCCTTAGCTGTGATTTTCGGTGGTCTAATATGAAGTCAGTGATGGAGAGATACCTCATGGGGGCTGGTACAGGCATGGGCAGAGGGTAACTTTAAGAATTAAACAATTATCGTCTTTGTACGGGTTTGTAATTTCTGTGGCAATACAACTTCCTTAAGCTTTGGCAGGCTTCATGTCTATCTGCTTTCAATAAGCTCCACATGAATTTAATCATATATGTGGTTCTCAAATATAATGATCTCTGCTTTTGTTTACTGCTTGTGTTTGCACATCTCTCTCCTCCTTGATTTAATGGCAATTACCTTGAGGCCATGTGAAATAATAGATATGGGGAAGAAGGAGACACCCTTGATTTGATTGGTACAATTGGGCTAACTCTTAGAAAATCATCTCTCTTGTTTTTTGGGTTACACACATATTTGGCTTTTCCAATCCTGTAAAGCTGCAAATTGCCGGACTCAAAGTCAATTTAAATGGCAGTCCATAGCAGAGACAGCTTCTTTTAGTAAAATTCCATTCCCTTTCATTTTTCTCAGTATCTGAAAGTATTGAAAAGCAGCCAAGTCATATCAATATCATGAACTTTTCCAAACTGTTAACTACAGATTTATTAGTCAAAGTTTCTACTCCCAAATTTTCTATTGAACTTTATCAGAAATTTATTTGAACCCTTTGCTCACTTTCATATTCTATTGTGTACTACGTCCAACATATTTTAATTTCTAATTACTTCTCAAATGCTATAATAATTTCCTATCTCTCTATTACCATTTGGGCAAGCTGTTTAGAAGAATGCTGACAGGAGGCAGAAGTCATTTAGAAAATAAATTATTTTTTGATAGACAAACTATATTCAAATAATAATCAAGGAATGACTCTATATTATAAATATGTTGTCAGTTTAAAATACATCTGCATTCATGAGAACTTGGGAAGATGGTGGAGTAGAGAGACCCTGTGCTCTCCCCCATCTTGTGTTTACAACTAGATATCATCCACATCAAGTCAGTAAACTGGAGAGCGATCTGGAGACTAGCAGGACAAACTACAGGACTAAATATAGAGAAGAAGCTGTCTCTGAAAGCTTAGGAAGGTCAGGAAGGCAGAAGGAAGCTGTGCATGCAGTGAAGGCAGAGAAACAGGACCTCACACCAGGGAGCTCACACCAGGAAGACTAATCCCCATAACGTTTGGTTTTAAAAACCAAAGGGGCTGAATTCTGTGAGTTTTCAAAACCGTAGGACTTGAAAACTGGAGTTTTAAAAGTCAGCTAACTCAGTACCGGGTGAGCTGGAGGACAAGTGATAGCTGGGTCGCTGCCCTTAAAGAGATAGCAGCCTGTGTGGTGAGGCAACATTAAAAAAAAAAAAAAAGCAGTTTACACAACACTGGGGGCAAACAAGAGACAGATCCATTCATACTGATTTTGGAGTGTGTTGGGGGACTTTGAAAACGAGGGAGATGGCAGGTGCCATTTTCCTCCCCCACCCTAAGCACAGGGACATCTGCAGGAGGTGGTACTACACAGACACTTGCTCCCTAACCTGCCAGCAGTGTGCTATGGTCAAGAGTTCTCTGGAGGACTTGCCCACTACAAGCCCCTTGGCCCTGGGCTCAGGGCAAATTTTGTTACAGCATCATGTGCACTGTACCCAGCCACTGGATGCACAGCTGCCACTGTGCACTGCACCCATTTGATGCACTGCATCTAGCCATGCACCTCCAGTGACCTGGACCCCAGCCCCCAGTACCTGCAGCACTTCATGGTTTCTGACATAGGACTAATCCCCTGCACAAATGTTGCTAATAATCCCCCCACCCCCACTCCCAAGGTCTCTGTTCGGCAAGCTCCCTTACAACTGGCCTGCCTGGGTCCCACTAACACCACAGAGGGCAAACATAGCCCACAACAGGCAAAGAATGACTGCACTGAAAGGAAAAGTGACTCAGACATAACAGCAGGGCATAACAACATACATCAGATACTCTCTTGAAGTGCCAGGTTCTGGTGACCAGGGGACACAGCATTGTAGGCAACTCCAGGACCTCTTCTTCATAAAGTCACTACTTTCAAGAGCAGAAGACAAAGGTGACTTTCTTAACACACAGAAACAGATACAGAGGAGCAGACAAAAAGAGGACACAGAGAAATTTATGTCAAATGAAAGACCAGGAAAAGGCCATGCCCAGTGGTCTAAGTGAAACAGATATAAGTAACATGCCTGATAGAGAATTTAAAGCAATGATCATAAGTATACTCACTGGACTTGAGAAAAGAGTGGAAGACATGAATGAGTCCCTTAACACAGATAAGAAATAACATAGCAGAGATAAAGCGCTCAATAAACAAAATGAGAAATATGCTTGATAGAATAAACAGCAGCATGGAAGAAGCGGAGAAATGAATTAGTGACCTAGAAGACAGAGTAATGGAATCTAATCAAGCTGAACAAAAGATAAAAAAGAATTATGTAAAACAAGAATAGACTTAGGGAACACAGTGACTCCATCAAATGTAATAACATTTGTATTATAGGAGTCCCAGAAGAAAAAGAGAAAAGAGGGCAGAAATTATGTTTGAAGAAATAATAGCTGAAAACTTCTCTAATCTGGGGAAGGACACAAATATCTGGATCCAGGAAACACAGAGAACACCCATCAAAATCAACAAAAGCAGGTCCACACCAAGACATTTTGTAATTAAATTGGCAAAATATAGTGATAAAGAAGAAATTTTAAAAGTGCCAAGACAAAAGAAGTAACTGACTTAGAAGGAAACTCATAAAGTTAGCAGGAGATTTTTCCACAGAAATTCTACAAGTGAGAAGACAGTGGCATGATATATTCAAAGTGCTGAATGGGAAAAATCTGTGGCCAATGAACACTCTATCTAGCAAGGCTATCTTTAAGAATAGAAGGAGAGGGGCACCTGGGTGGCTCAGTCATTAAGTGTCTGCCTTTGGCTCAGGTCATGATCCCAGGGTCCT
This sequence comes from Eumetopias jubatus, assembly GCF_037043125.1. NCBI lineage: Eukaryota > Metazoa > Chordata > Mammalia > Carnivora > Otariidae > Eumetopias > Eumetopias jubatus. Next base: position 8,434,775 of record NW_028274822.1, read on the forward strand.
GGGATCGAGCCCCACATTGGGCTCCCTGCTCCGCGGGAAGCCTGCTTCTCCCTCTCCCACTCCCCCTGCTTGTGTTCCTTCTCTCGCTGTGTCTCTCTGTCAAATAAATAAATAAAATCTTAAAAAAAAAAAAAAAGAATAGAAGGAGAGATAAAGACAAACAAAAACTAAAGGAGTTCATGACCACTAAACCACCCCTGCAAAAAATAGTAAAAGGGATACCTTGAGTGAAAAGGAGAGACCAAAAGTGATAGTATAAAGGCAAGAAACACAAAAGCCATCAAAATGAATATTTCTGTTAAAAATCAGTCAAGAACTCACTAAAAAAAGGATATAAAATATAACATATACCTAAAATGTGGGGAAGAAAGGAGAAAAAAAATGTGTTCAAAATTAAATGGCCACAGCTTAATATAGATTGCTATATGCAGAAGAGGTTATATACAAACCTAATGGTAACCATATATCAGAAACCACTAATAAATATGCAAGAATAAGAGAAAGAAATCCAAATATATCACTAAAAAAATCAGAAAACTATGAAAGAGAGAAAGACAAGAAAGGATCAGAGAATATTTTCAGAAACAACCACAAAACAAGTAATGAAATGGCAATAAATACATATTGTTCACTAACTACTTTGAATACAAATGGACTAAGGGCTCCAAACATAAGACACAGAGTGACAGAATGGATAAGGAAACAAGGCCCATCTATATGCTGCCCCCAGGAGACTCATTTTAGACTTAAAGACATCTACAGATTGAAAGTGAGGGTATGGAGAAACATCTATGATGCAAATGGACATCAAAAGAAAGCCAAAGTAGCAATACTTATAGTAGACAAGATAGACTTTAAAGCAAAGACTGTAACGAGAGACAAAGAAAGACACTATATAATAGTAAAGGGGAAAATCCAACAAGAAGATATAACAATTGTAAGTATTTATGAACCCAACATAGGAGGATCCAAATACATAAAACCGTTAATAACAAACATAAAGGAACTAATCGATAATAATAATGTAATAGTAGGGAACTTTAACACCTGCTTACATCAATGGACAGATCATCAAACAGAAAACCAACAAGGAAACAATGGCTTTAAATGACACACTGGGCCAGATGGATTTAACAGATATATTCAGAATGTTTGCATCCTAAAACAACAGAATACACATTCTTTTCAAGTACACACGGAACATTCTCCAAAATAGATCACATATTAGCCCATAAAACAACGCTCAACAGATTCAAGAAGATTGACGTCATAACATGCATTTTTTTTACTACAAAGCTATGAAACTAGAAGTCAACCACAACAAAAATCTGGAAAAACCACAAATACATGGAGGTTAAATGACATGCTACTAAACAATTAATGGGTCAACTAGGGAATAAAAGAAGAAATAAAAAATGTACATGGAAACAAATGAAAATCAAAACACAATGGTCCAAAACCTTTGGGATACCACAAAAGTAGTTCTAAGAAAGAAGTTTGTAGCAATACAGGCCTACCTCAAGAAGCAAGAAAAATCTCAAACAACCTAACATTATGCCTAAAAAGAGCTAGAGAAAGAACAACAAACAAAGCCTAAAACCAGTAGAAGGAAGGAAATAATAAAATTAGAGGAGAAATAAATGATAGAAACTAAACAAATAAAGCAACCAAACCAAACCAAACCAAACAGAACCCCCCCAAAACCCAAAAGAACAGATCAATGAAACCAGGAGCTGGTTCTTTGAAAAAAATCAATAAAATTGATAAACCCCTAGCCATACTTCTCAAGAAAAAAAGAGAAAGGACTCAAATAAATAAAATCACAAATGAGACAGGAGAAATAATAACCAACATCACAGATACACAACCAATTATAAGAGAATATTATGAAAAACTATATACCAACAAAGTAGACAACCTAGAAGAAATGGGTAAATTCCTAGAAACATATAAACTACCAAAACTGAAACAGGAAGAAATAAAAAATTTGAACAGAATGATAACAAGCAAAGAAATTGAATCAGTAATTAAAACAAAACAAAACAAAACAAAAACCTCCAAGCAAACAAAAGGTCAGGACCAGATGACCTCACAAACAAATTCTATCAAACATTTAAAGAAGAGTTAATACCTATTCTTCTTAAATGATTCCGAAAAATAGGAAAGGAAGGAAAACTTCCAAATTGATTCTGTGAGGCCACATTATCCTGATACCAAAGCCAGTTAAAGACACCACTAAAAAAGAGAACTACAGGCTAAGATCCCTTGATGAACGTAGATGCAAAAATCCTCAATAAAATACTAGCAAACCAAATTCAGCAATACATTTATAAAATCATTCACCAAGATCAAGTGGGATTTATTCCTGGATTGCAAGGGTGGTTCAGCATTTGCAAATCAACCAACGTGATACCTCACATCAATGAGAGAAAGGATAAGAATAATATGATCATTTAAATGGATGCATAAAAAGCATTTGACAAAGTACAACATCCATTCGTGATAAAAGCCCTCAGCAAAGTAGATTTAGAGGGAACATACCTCAACGTAATAAAGGCTATATATGAAAAACACAAAGCTAACTTCATCCTCAATGGGGAAAATCTGAGAGCTTTTCCCCTAAGGTCAGGAACAAGACAAGGCTGTCCACTCTCACTACTTTTATTCAACATAGTGCTGGAAGTCCTAGCCAAAGCAATCAGACAACAAAAATAAAAGGCATCCAAATCAGCAAGGAAGAAGTCACACTTCCACTATTTGCTAATGAAATATATGCAGAAATATATACAGAAAACCTGAAAGACCACAAAAAAACTGCTAGAACTGATAAACAAATTCAGTAAAGTTGCAGGATACAAAATCAGTGTACAGAAATCTGTTGCATTTCTATACACCAATAATGATACAGCAGAAGGAGAAATTAAGGAATCAATCCCATTTACAATTGCACCAAACACAGTAAGATACCTAGGGATAAACCTAACCAAAGAGATGAAAGACCTGTACTCTGAAAATTGTAAAACACTGATGAAAGAAATTAAAGATGATACAAAGAAATGGAAAGACATTCGATGATAATGGATTGGAGGAACAAATATTTTTAAAATGTGTGTATTATCCAAAGCAATCTACACATTTAATGCAAACTCTATCAAAATACCAACAGCATTTTTCACAGAACTAGAACAGTCTTAAAATTTGTATAGAACCAGAAAAGAGCCCAAATAGCTAAAACATTTTTGAAAAAGTAAAGCAAAACTGGAGGCATCATAATTCTGGACTTCAAATTATATTACAAAGCTGTAGTAATCACAACAGTGTGGTACTTGCACAAATACAGATACATACATCAGTAGAACAGAATAGAAAACCAGAAATGGACCCACAACTATATGGACAATTGGTCTTTGACAAAGCAGGAAAGAATGTCTAATGGGGAAAGGACAGTCTCTTCAACAAATGGTGTTGGGAAAACTGGACAGCAACATGCAAAAGAAAGAAACTGGACCCCTTTCTTACACCATACACAAAAATAAGTTCAAAATGGATGAAAGACCTAAATGTGAGACCTGAAACCATAAAAATCTTAGAACACAGGCAGTAGCTTCTTTGACATTCACCATAGCAACTTTTTTCTAGGTATGGCTCCAGAAGCAAGAGAAATAAAAGCAAAAATAAAATTTGGGGTCAACATCCAAATAAAAGCTTCTGCACAGTGAAGGAAATGATCAAGAAAACTAAAAGAATGGGAGATTCTATGGAATGGGAGAAGATATTTGCAAATGACCTGTCTGATAAAACGTTAGTAGCCAAAATACATAAAGAACTTAATCAAACTCAACGCCCAAAGAACAAATAATCCAATTAAAAAATGGGTAGAAGACATGAAGAGACATTTCTCTGAAAAAGAGATACAGATGGCCAACAGATACATGAAGAGATGTTCATCATCACTGATCATTAGGGAAATGCAAATCAAAACTACAATGAGATATCACCTCATACCTGTCAGAATGGCTAAAATCAACAACAAAGAAACAACAGGTGTTGACGAGGATGTGGAGAAAAAGGAAACCTAGTGCACTGTTGGTGGGAATGTGAACTGGTACAGCCACTCTGGAAAAGAGTATGGAGTTTCTTTAAAGTTAAAAATGGAACTACTTTACAATTGAGCAATCACATTACTGGGTATTTACATAAAGAATACAAAACACTAATTAAAAAAGATATGGACCCCTATATTTATAGCAGCATTATTTACAATAGCCAAGATATGGAAGTAGCCCAAGTGTCCATCAATTGATGAATGGATAAAGAAGTGGTGATATATATTATTCAGCCAAAAAAAGAATGAAATCTTGCCATTTGCAATGATATGGATAGAGCTAAGGAGTATAATGCTAAGCGAAATAAAACAAAGAAAGACAAATACCATATGATTTCACTGGTATGTGGAATTTAAGAAACAAAACAAAAAACCAAAGGGAAAAACAAAGAGAGGGAAAGAGTGAAAAACCCGGAAATAGACTCTTAACTCTAGAGAACAAATTGATGATTACTAACCAGAGGTGAAAGGGATAGGGGTTTGGGTGAAAGAGCTGATGGGGATTAAGATGTGCACTTGTCATGATGAGCACTGGGTGATGTATGAAATTGTTGAGTCACTGTATTATACAACTGAAACTAATATATAACACTGTATATTAACTCCCTAGAATTAAAATAAAAACTTGAAATAAAATACATATGTATTTGTAATTACCCAAGGCTGGTATTGAACCATGTGAAATAGAGGAATGATACATTAGTTTGCATAAAATATATTCCTAAATGGATAGATTTTGTAATTTTTAAATTTAGGTCCCCCAAATGTCTACTAATGTCTTCCTGTATGAGCTATGGAAATGAAGGTAAATAGGTATTGCTCCTTGGTCTCTAATATATAAATATTGATTTGTTAATTTAACAAACGTTTGTTTTCATGTATTGTTTGTCCTGCACCTGAACTGTGCTTCATCCTGTGAATACATCAGGAAAGACAGACATGGAGGTGGGTCTGAGAGAAAGATAGATTTTGCACTGATAAAAACACAAATGAATATGTAATTATAAAATCAGTGAAGTAGTATAATAATAATAAAAACTGGGATACTTGAAAGAAAATAAGAGAAAGGAATAATTATTTCAGACTGGATTACCAGAGCAGTCTTCTCCAAGGAAGTGTTGTTTAATGCATTTTTTTTCATTGTCCATTTATTTTAACTTAACATTCTTATATTTCATGGACATGTATTTTGGAATCCATTATTAGAAACATGTATATGGGCTATGTTCTACACAGATTAAACAGAACTGTTAGTGTAACTGCTTCAAATAGAAATTTTAGAGGACTCCTATAATATTATGAACTCATTTCAAAATATTTATGCAATCCAAATAATTGAGAAAAATCTTACATTATTTTTCACTGTACTTTTCTCTCTGCTTCCACCCTTGCTTTCCCCAAACCATTCTACATGAGTCAAATCACAGCTTTTTTTGTAATGTTTTTAAAAACATGTCACTCCTCTGCTTGAAGCCCTTAAACACTTTATTGTGAACTTAGAATAAGCCCAGATTCCTTCTTGTGGACTACAGAAAATCTTTTATGATTTGGTCCCTCTCCCTCCAACCATACCGTCCCATTTCCTCTCATAGTGGAAAGGTGATTAACATTTGGAGAAAGCAATTTGGTTGCATATCTTAAAATTAAAATTACAGAATCATTTTGACCCACCATTTCACTTATGGAACTGTAGAAATGATGCAACTGACAATAAATGCCATGTACATGGATGTTTATTGCAAAAATTCTTTGTTGTAGTAAAAATCAGTTAACAAACCAAAAGATATCCGGAAAACAATCTTAATGTTCATCAGTTTGTGAGAGACCCTGGAACGTTGTTTTAAGGAAACCATTGCTGCCAACTGTTAAAACGCATTCAATATTGATTTTAGAATGCATTTTTACAGGTATCTGAGAATGAGCTCATCAGGGCAAAGATCTGATTCTGGATGGTAGACTGGAATTGACACACTGGAAATGAGAAAATTTCTTTCTGGCTGATCCACATCAACTAGAACCATGGTTTTCCTCCACTGTTTCCTAAGAGTTTCCCTGCTGAATGGGAGCTAGTGAGGAGGGTGAAATTCAAGCTTGAGTACAGTCTAGATTCATTATGAATAATTAGTGCTAGCTGCTACTGAGGTCTTGAGACAAGAAGGAATAAAGAACACCAGAAATCAAAAGGCATGGAAAGGAAAAAGAGAACAGGAAGAGAGAAATCATAAAAAAATAACCTGAGTCAAAAAAGGGACATTAGTTGTGTGAGAGAGACATGTGTTAGAGTAGGTTAAAGATATATTTCTTATTAAGAAACTCAAAAGGAAAAAGAAAGTAAAATATGGCTTAAAATTCTTTATGTGGTAACTCATGGATAAATAAATGAAGCCAGGATTATAATTTAGATAAAATATGAGTGGGGAAGATTACACACAAGTGTATATTTCGCTCAGATAGTAACTGTCTTACCAGTAAACTTGCTCTTTTCTTCATAAATTTGAATATGTGTTATGAAGTTTCATTTGGGCATTCAGCCAATGATTCTGGCTGAGGGCTATACAGCTTCAAATTTGATAATTTGTATAATGATAGACTATCCTAAGATTAAAATTAGAGTTTAGAAGATTACCAGAGCAATTCCAAAGATAAAGGGCAGGGGTATGAAAGGCCTTATTTTAGTGAGTTCAACATAATGTCTAGAAAGTCCTGTCAGAATTGTGGCTCAGATAGACTGATATCTGTCAGCTTGTTTGGAGGCTACCGGAGGCCTCTGACAGTATTTGTTGTGACAATTTTTTAAGGCTTCTGCTGATTTTTATGCTGGAAAAATTCAACTCTCTTTAGACTTTCCAAAAGTTAGTTTCATCCATGCTTGCAGATCTCTGTCTGTATTCCACAACTGAGGTTTCAGTGCAGTTAAGAAAAAAACAAAACACAAAAAAACTCTACTCATGGCTGTTTTTCTGAATTTCAAGAGGAAGGATGACAAGTTTCCTTTTAATTAGAAATATTGTTGAATGCATTAGTAGGATTTTACCACTGAATTCTATGTACATAATAAAAAAATCCAAAATAATTGTGTAACTACTTATGATAAACTTCCATTCTGGAGCTAAAGTTTTTTTACTCCTAAGTTTCATTTAGGACTTATGCTTTAAAAATTATGTAGAAGACAACTGCATTAATTGGGTGACACAAATTATCTCTGGTTGCAGATGACATAATCTTATATGTAGAAAAGCATAAAGATTCCACAAAACAAAAACAAACACAAAAATGAGACTATTAAAACCAATAAATGAATTCAGTAATGTTGCAGGATACAAAGTCAACATTCAAAAATCAGTTACATTTCTATATATAGACTATCTGAAAAAGAAATTAAGAAAGCAATTTTTTTTACAATAACATTAGAAAAAAAATGAAATTAACCAAGGAGATAAAAGACTTGTACACTGAAAACTGTAAAACACTGATAAAAGAAACTTTTAAAAGACATAAATAAATAGAAAGATATCTCATGTCTGTGCATTAGAATAATTAATACTGTTGAAATGTCCATACTACCCAAAGCGATGTGCAGATTCAATGAATCCCCTATCAAAATCTCAATGACACTTATTACAGAAATAGATAAAAAAATCCTAAAATTCACATGTAACCACAAAAAGACCCCAAATCGAGCAATTATGAGAAAGAAAAACAAAGCTGGAGGCATCACACTTCCGGATTTCAAAATACATTACCAGGCTACAGTAATTAAAATGGTGTTGTACTGGAATAAAGACCAACATACAAACCAATGAAACAGAAGAGAGAGTCCAGAGATAAACCCACACATATATATATGGTTAACCGATTCTTGACAATGGTGCCAGAAGTACACATGGGGAAGGGACAGTATCTTCAATAGTTGGTGTTGGGAAAACTGGATAACTATATGCAAAAGAATGAAATTGAACCTCTGTATTACACCTTAAACAAAAATCAACTCAAAAGGATGAAAGACCTAAACATAAGACTTGAAACTATAAAACTACTAGAAGAAAACCAAGGCGGGGCGGGGGGGGGACACTTGATAACATTGGTATTGGTAATGATTTCTTGGATATGACACCAAAAGCTTAGGCAACAAAAGCAAAGATAAATAAGTGGGACTTTGTTAAACTAAAAAATTTCTTATAGTGAAGGAAACAATTGAGTGAAAAGGCAACTACACAATCAGAAAATATCTGTAAATCATTTATCTAAGGGGTTAATATCCAAAATATATAAGAAGATCATACAACTCAGTAGCAGATAGAACAGAACAAACCCAAAACCTTACTAAAACATGGGCAAAGGACTCAAATAGACATTTCTTCAAAGAACACATACAAAAGGCCAGTAAAGTATCTGAACAGGTACTCAGTTTCACTAATTGTCAGGGAAATGCAAATCAAAACTCTAATAAGGTATCACCTCACAGCTGTTAGGATGGCTATTATCAAAAAACAAAGGACAACTGCTGGCCAAAGATGTGGAGAAAAGGGAATTCTTGTACATTGTGGGAATGCCAACTGGTGCGGTCACTGTGGAAAACAGATGGAGCTTCCTCAAAAAATTTAAAATAGATAAAATCAACAATGCAAGAAACAAGAGTTGCTGGTGAAGATGTGGAGAAAAAAGAACTGTTGTGCATTGCTGGTGGGAATGCAAACTGGTGCAGCCACTGGGGAAAACAGTATGGAGGGTCCTTAAAAAGTTAAAAATAGAGCTACCCTAGGATCCAGCAATCACAGTACTGGGTTTTTACCCAAAGAATACAAAAACACCAATTCAAAGGAATACGTGCACCCCTACATTTATAGCAGCATTATTTACAATAGCCAAATTATGGAAACAGCCCAAGTGTTCAGTGATTGATGAATGAATAAAGAAGATGTGGTATATATATACCTGGGATATTACTCAGCGATAAGAAAGAATGAAATCTTGCCATTTGCAATGACATAGATGGAGCTAGAGAGTATTATGCTAAGAGAAGAAAGTCAGAGAAAGACAAATACCATATGATTTTATGTGGAATTTAAGAATCAAACCAAATGAGAAAAGGAAAAAAAGAGAGAGAGACAAACCAATTCTCTTAATTATAGAGAACAAACTGATGGTTACCATAGGGGAGGTGAGTGGGCGGATGGGTGAAATAGGGGATGGGGATTAAGGAGTGCACTTACTGTGATGAGCACCAGGTGATGTATACAACTATTGAATCACTATGCTGTAAGCCTGAAACTAATATAACACTGTATGTTAACTAACTAGAATTAAAATAAAAACTTTAAAATTAAAATAGAACTACCATGTGCCCTAGCTATTATTCTACTTCTGGGATAGATGATGGATAAAGAAAATGCAGCCTTAAAAAAAGGCCAGCATCTGTGAGGACATGAATGAACCTGGAGGACTTATACCAAATCAAATAAGCCAGTCTCAAAAGGGCAAATGCTGTATGTCTCTACTTACATGGGGTATATAAAATAGTCAAACATATAGAAGCAGATAATAGAATGATGGTTTTCATGGGCTGTAGGAAGGGGGATACAGGGAATTGTTGTTCAATCATTGTAAAGTTTCAGCAAGATGAATAAATTCTACAGATCTTTTGTACAACATGGTGCCAGTAATTAACAATACAATATTGTGCACTTAAAATTTTTTCAGAGGATAGATCTCATGATAGGTGTTTTTTATCATAAAAAAGAGCCACACAGTGAGACTTTTGAAGCAAATGCTTATTACCTGATCGTAGTGATAATATGGGTGTTTGCTTATGTCCAAATGCATCAAACCCTAAAATTGTGTGTCGATTACACCTCAATAGAGCTGTTTTTTAAAAAAGTCAAGGTATTAGTAGGTAATTTGAAGGTGGTATGGTCATTGAAGTCAGACATATAGTTTTGTCTTCAGAAAGCTAGCCAATAAACTTATGGAATTAATACTCTAAAATACACACCAGATGAGACATCTTAAAGGGAAAAAGGCAGGTAATGTCAAATTGAGTCCAGGCATGAATAGTAGATGATGTGAAGAGATTATCTCGCTCAGGGCAACAAAAGAAGACCCAATTTGTTTGGACAGAGGTTCACCAAGCAAAAACTTTTGGAAGATCCACAACCATTTCACTGTGAGGGCAAAATATGAAGAATTATGTTAAGAAAACAAATTTCTGGGGCATAAAATAAAGAAAACATCAACGGATTGAAAGTACTCAATTCTAGCAATACAAACAAATATAAAAATATCCTATATGCATTAGGGAAGGGGTAAAAACACAAGTTAAAAAAAGAAAAGGTTGAATTCTTGGGAATCCAGCTGAAAATTCTTGAAAGGGATAAGACAATGGCAGAGGGAATTAAGCATGAGAGGCACATTCCATAACTGCAGGAAAAAAAGCCACGTAGAGTAATTATTGCTTCAATGCTTGGAATATTCAAAAAGTAGATAAAAGGAACACATATTCAGGGAACATGCAGAAATATCAATTCTTATTAGGTTTCTTTTTGCAGAAGTTTCAAAAGCATCAAATGGCACTTCTAGATCATGAATCTGAAGGTGATTTTCCAACTAAAACAGATAGAGGAATGATGTAATGTAAACTATTCCATAATAAGAAGCAATAGAATTGGGCGCCTGGGTGGCTCAGATGGTTAAGCGTCTGCCTTCGGCTCAGGTCATGATCCCAGGGTCCTGGGATCGAGTCCCGCATCGGGCTCCCTGCTCCTTGGGAGCCTGCTTCTCCCTCTGCTTCTCTCTCTCTCTCTCTCCCCCTCTCTTTCTCTCCTCCTCGGTCTCTCATGAATAAATAAATAAAATCTTTAAAATAAAAAAAAAAGAAGCAATAGAATTAGCCACTATGCTCCAGGAATGCGAAAGTTTGCTCAGAAAATTAATAGATCCTGACTCACATGGACACTAAACTCGGCACAACAATTGGGTGAGAGAGATGGGAGTCGTGTTGGGGTAAGTAGCAGTGACTACTTTTGGTTTTAAAAGGAAGACATTCCTTATTGATTCTATGTTGGTCTTTTTTCACTGGAATTTTCTAGACATCCAAGATGCTAGCAGAATTTCAGTGCCAGTGTATGTGATAGAATATAGATACATAAGTGAAGCCTTCCTCCAGATTTAACAATTGTTTAGTAGCAAAAAATACTTTGCAGAATTATTGCTTCCCCACAAACTGAAAGTTTTTAGGGCATGGATTCTGAATAACAGAAATGGACTGATTGTCATTCTGGTCAGGGTAACTCCATTAAGATTATCTGTACGCACCCTCCCTGATTTGGTTTTTGCTATGGATTTTGGTAAAACTGTATACTGAGTTCTGGGAATATACTTTTACCTGGGATCACTGTTATAAGGGCTAATGGTTGGTCCATGTTTTTTTTTTTTTATGGGAAAGGAGACAGCAAATTGATAATATTTGGTGCTTTGTGAATGCTTTTAAGCCAATAAAAGTGAAGCTCTTGAGAGATTTGTTACACATGTAATTTCTCAGGCTCTGAAGTCACCACACCCTTTAGAGAGACAACATAAGCTGTCCCAGGCTGCTGTCAGGAATTTCTAGGGAGTCATCAAGAATGTCTCTGAATGAAATGAAATTAAATAAGAAATTTAGGAGGATTTTTTTTCTTAAATTTAACCTAAGAATTTTGGATTTAGCATTTTTAACTTATAAGAGTAAAATAATTGATTCTAATTGCTTTGGATTTTAACTTGAAAGGGTTTATGTATTTGAACTTTAATTTCTTACTGGGAATTTTTAATTCCATAGGATTAAAATCAGGAGCCCATTTCAGCTGACACATTTAATTGGAGTTTATGTATTGTGTTTTATGCATTTCATATTACTGTTGGCGTCTAATCTCACAGTATGTCGTGGCTGGACATGATCTTGGATAAGAAAAGGAATAGAATAGAAATGCAATGACTGAGCAGTTATTTTTCTCACCATAGAGGGACTGAATCCAATCTGTGTGGCAGGAGACCCAGAAAGATAGTCAGGGGACCTCCATTTGGCATAAGAGGAACCCAACCTCTTGAAGATGGAGGCCGAACTGTCTTGATAAACAGTTGACCCCTAACTTTAGGGAGACACACATCCCTCTTTACAGCAGGAATAATAAGGCACAAAGAATTCTCAGAACCAAAACTGTCTTAGATGGATGCCAACCTCAGTGCGACAGGGGAGACACCTTTTCCATGAAAAGAGATGTTTAGTAGGCAAATTAGAGCCACAGCACCTTTGTTCTCTTCCCCCATAGACAGGGTGGCAAACTTAGTCATTCCATAACCTTGGGAAAAATAACTAGGTGCGCATAGCGCAGCTCTGTCCTCACTTTTCCTTTTGGGAATCAGCTGCCCAAAATAAGGACATATTTGTTTTGCTACCAAGTAGGTGGTGAGTGTTCATAATTCTGAAGTTTAGTTGACACCTGTCTTTTATCAAGCTGCACACTTCAATTTTCCTTCAGTAATAAATTGATGTTTTGACATACACAGTGGTGATTTATTCTCAAACTGTTTAGAATCTGGTGATTTGATGATATGATCTTCCTGGGGAGACTCTGGACAGTAAGTACAGTTATCCATATTTTAAAGAAGCAGAAGCACCGGGTAGTTGAAATTGTGATGTATAGATCACACAGATAAAGTAGATAAAGTAGATAAAGTAGATAAAGAGTGACCCAAATCCATGGAATCTTAACTCTAGAGACTGCACTTTTAACAACTATGTTATATTGCCTAGTGAAAAGTTCAGTTTCTGAAACTGTCACCAAAAACAACAACAACAAAATGATAATGGAATAAGAGCCCAGGGTCTTCAGGAGCCTCTGTTGGGCTCCCTGCTCAGGAGGGAGTCTGCTTCCCCTCTGCCCCTCCCCCTGCTCCCTCTCCCTCTCTCTCTCAAATGAATAAATCTTAAAAAAAAAACCTTGATAACCTTTATTTTTTTCAATCAGAGCCTATTTATAACACTCATTATGCTAAAAAAAAAAACCACAGTAATTTGTCCAATGAAAATACATTTATAACATTTACCTTGTTCAGCCATGGTCTTGGCAAGAATTTTATTTTAATTTTTGCCTGATGTGGAGAATCCAGCTTTTTGAATATCACTGTGTTTCCTTCAGGTAAGCCATTCACAAAATGTTCTGTTCACTTTTTTCAATTAAAGCCCATAAATATTTTCCGAGCACCCACTATGTTCCGGGTTAGCAGGATAATAGGAAATACTCATAATCATAATCAACGTCTTATGAAGTGTAAGAGTCTGTTAGGGAACACCAATATTAAATAACACAAATAAATTTATACAAATTTTTACAAATGTGACAAGAATATTAGTTTTAAACTGTAGTGACTGGGGTGATATTTAGGTCCCAGTTGTCTTATGCAGCATTATGTCGTTTGGGCAAGGGCACCCGGACTCACTGGCAACTGCCCACCCTGTTAGCCGCTAAGACACACATGATATATTATCCATGTTGGGGTTTTACTTTTCAAAATCACTCTGTGCTGAAATCGCCTAAGAAATCTGGATGAAATACGAGTTGGTGTGAATGTGTATATATATTAGAATGAAAGTATAGCTTGAGATATAGTAGTTGCACATTAACTCAAATTCACAAACTCAGTATTTTCTTAATATTCAGTACATATGCTTCTTGTTCTTATTGTAAAACAGAATACTGAGGAAAATATTGTTGTTCTGAAAGCAAAGAATGTCGAATTTAACATTCTGTGACTAAATAAGCATCTGATGGTGAGGGAAATTACTTACTCAAATAGACAAGATAAAGAAATTTATCATCATGTAGTATTTCTGGAAAAAGGTGACAGAGGACTTATTTCATTAACACGCAAAATAAGTCCAAGAAAGAGGAAGCTTTGGGATATACAAAAGATTGGAAAACATATCATTAAATCTAAATTACTGTTGAAAAACAGCTTTTTAACTTAATGCAAATAAAAAATAGAAATGTTAAACAAGAAACAAAAGCAACTGTCTCACAATTAAAATAGGAATCAGAAATGTGCAAACTTTTTCTGGTCAGAAGACAAAATATCTTACCACCTTTGTTTAAAAATGCAAAACAGTAAAAATAACAGCTATATATTGTTTAAAGTGACATGGGTATCTATCTATCTATTCACCAAGATATCAATATCCAATCTTTCAAGAAGTTACTGCTAAACAGAGAATACACATTTTTCTAATATCCATAAACATTTAAAACAACTGACGATTTAGTAGACATGGGAAAAAGAAAACAGGATAAAGTCTAAAGAGATGAAATACAGATCCATTCTCTGAATCTGAGATAAAATTTATTAAAAAAATTGAATAGAGGGCGCCTAGGTGGTTCAGATGGTTGGGCGTCTGCCTCCGGCTGGGGTCGTGATCCTGGAGCCTGGGATCGAGCCCCGCATCTGATTCCCTGCTCAGCGGGAGGCCTGCTTCTCCCTCTCCCACTCCCCCTGCTTGTGTTCCCTCACTCACTGTGTCTCTCTCTGTCAAATAAATAAATAAAATTTTTAAAAAAATGGAATAGAACAACTTGCCCTCTGGTTGTTAAACTTGTGAGTTAAAATAAAATCTAAGTATTTTGAGTTATCAGTTCTATTATAAATAAAGGTAAATGAAAGCATTAAATATAAAAAATATGGACCCTAAAGTTATAGAGGCTAATTAAAAACTTAGGTATGATAATTAAAAACAGCAAAAAAGACTGATGGTAAGTAAAAACACCTTTAAATGAAAGATTTAGGAGAATCATAATAATTTTATAATAGTTAATAGGAAGGAATCAATATAAAATAGAAATTAAAAAATAAAAATAAGTATACTTAAGCATACAACCACAAAAATGCTCTTTGAAAGGACCAATTTTAGGGGAGGGGCATGAGGAGTGCGGGAATTGATAAAGAGAATTAAGAGGTACACACTTACAGTTATGAAATAAATAAGTAGAAGAGTGTAGGGAATATAGTCAATAGGAATATAATCAATTGTAATAATGTTGTTTGGTGACAGGTGATGACTATTCTTACTGTGGTGAGCACTGAGTAATTTATAATTGAATTGTTGAATCATTATATTGTACACCCGAAACTAATACAATGCTGTATGTGAATTAAACTTCAATTTTAAATAAGTGAAGTCATTGATAATTAAAAAAAAGGAAAGAATGAATTTTAGCAAGTTTGACAGGGAGGGACTAAGAGACAAAAACATAGGTAAATAAAAGGAATAAAAAGGAAGACAAACTATAGATAAAAATAATTCTAAGCAATCACTTTGAACTGATTCATACCAATTCAGTTGAAATTATAGATGAAAGGGATGACTAACTAGGACAAATAAAGATTGGCAAAGAGTTTAAAAAATAGGCAGAAAACTTATTGGAACAAAAGAAATAAAAAGTAAAGAAAAATTTGAAAAGATAAGGCAAATTCTGTCCTCCAAAAGGACATCAGATCTATCATTTTAACAGGTTGAATTCTGACTCATTGTCAAGAACCTTGTAGCTTAGTTAAAGAGATGCAGAGCATGGAGAAAATAGAAAGCTTCCTAACTCATTTTATGAGGCTCCTCACCTTGATAAGAACTGGATAGGGTTATTTCTATCCATATGTTTCCCGGATCCCTTCTCTTTGCTCCTTACCTGTCTTAGAGTTCATGGTTCATGATTATTAGCACACCATTCTAGAAAACCTCAACTCTCTTGCCTTCTGTATACTTAGCTGATAAATTTTCAACACTGTTAACCTAAATATTTGCTTTCTCTCCTTTTTTTTAAGAGATATAATTAACATATAACACATGTAAGTTTAAGGGGTACAGGGTGTGACTTGACACCTTTATATTGCAATATGTTTGCCATTATAGTGTTAGCTAACACTTCTCGACAGAAAAAAAAAAAAGAGTTAAAGAAGTTGGCTTGGGACCCTTTTCTTCCCTGATTACTAGTGGTTGATTACTCAGGGAAAGAGTGAAGGCAGGTAAATCTATCTAATTTCCTTGTGAATCCACTGACAAGACCTCCTTAGAATAGTCTAAGGCTATCCACTGGGAGGAAATCTGCTACCTCTGTAATGATGCTATCAAGATGTCCCGGGTTTAAGATTGCTTGTGGTAAACAAAACTAGAATGTATGGATTTATGAGGCATAGTACCCTGGAAAATGCCACATAAGCTAAGCATGTTTCTAGGGTTTCTGGGTATAAAATAAAGATGTTTGATAATCTAAATGTATCCTGGTTTAAGAGTTACAATCTCTCTTAAAGTTCTCATCTCTTACTCTGGCCTAAAAGAGTAAGTGCCCTTGACCTCTCGGACCCCTCCCTGTTTCCCCTCTGTCTTTCGATTATATCTTGAATTATTAGAAAAGCTTGATACTGAATAAGATCTCTAATATTTTGACTTTTTTGTGTGTGCTAGTATGGCTAGCAAATGATGTAATTAGATTCTTTGCTCTCATAGACAGCAGCACAGGTGGTTCTCTGGCTCTTAGGATTATTTTTTTGGTTTTAGTCTCAGTGATCATTTCACTATAGCACAGTAAGACTATCAAAGACAACTGTTCTACAAAGATTCTGAAGACAATTCATACTCTTTGTTTTTCTATCTTCATCAAGATACAATATTCATTACCACAGAAATTCTCATTTCCAGTGAAGATATTCTAGAAATTGTGTTTAAATATAATACAAAATTTTACCACTAACAAACATTTAAAATATATTCACCTTTAATAAAATACAGATTTTTTTTTAGAAAATTTACAAAGTTCTCTTTTCTAGTATCCTTAAAACAAAGTAATAACACTTGTATAGTAGTTTATAATTTACAAACAGCACATAAAAACTGTCCCAGTGATAACAGGAAATACTGAGTGAAATTTCTGCAATCATTGAATATGGTTCATTATGGATTTTATCAGCTGACTTAATGTGATTTAAAAATTTTTATCTATACTCGGTTTTACCTATAGTATTATTAAATATTGTTTCCAAATTCAAGACTATGCATATGAGAAGTTTAAAAATATTTTTTCGTATTCTGAATGCCCGCATATTTAAAGGCCACTTTGTCCAATACTCATGAAGAAACTAGAAAGATGCCAACAAAGAAGTCCAGAATTTGTCTTTAATAATAATTCACATAAAGAAACAATAAAAGCATTTTGAAAGGTATAGGGGGGAAAAGACTATAACCAAAATTTTCTGCTTCGGTTGAATTTATGAACTCTTTACCTAGAGGACTTAAGAGAACTAATTGGAAACTGTAAATAATGAATTACTTAATTCCCATGGTAAGAAGGAGACACCAGGGCTGGTGGACGAAGAAAAATGGAGAAAACATTTTCGTTGCTGAGATTCTCAACTTTTACCTTAATCTGTTGCAAAAAGCATGCCAAATATGTCTAAAATGAGGATGGGTATAATTGTATGATGCATTAAAATTCATTATCGTTTTAGTTTTACATAATAAAATATAAATGAAATAAAAATTTGAGAAACAGGAAGCTTTGTTACATATGTCTTGTGAAAAGGCAGTGAACACTTCAATGATGGTCAAATCGAGGTTGGAATGTGTGTAGAGCCCTTCCTTTTTATTGCAGCTGTAAGCCACAATTCCAGCATAGTCTTTCTGGGCCACTGGTTCTATGTCTGTTCTGAGACTTTTGAATTCTCCCCTGTATATCTACAAATTCTGGAGACAATATTGGCAATCTTAGAGTGGAATATTGTCAACACATTTATAACCTGGGAAATAACAGAACAATAGCATCAAGGAAGGTAGTTGGTGTAGAATAAAATATAGTTTCTTAGAGTATTAATTATTTAGTGGGGCATCTGGGTGGCTCAGTAGGTTAAGCGTCTGCTTTCGGCTCAGGTCATGATCCTGGGGCCCTAGAGTCTTCCCCTCCTTATCCCTCCCTCTCTCTCTCTGCCCCTCCTTCTGCTGTTTCTCTCTCTCTCTTTCTCAAATAAATAAAATCTTTTAAATAAAAATTAAAAACATGTTTAATAATTATGTAAAAAGTAAGTCGTTTGTGCCAAGTTCATGGAGAAACTATGAGTCATTGCCAAAGTGATGGAAAAGCCGATTAGAAAAGAGCAACCTGAAGAAGGAATGCCTTGGAAGCCATCAATATAGGTGTGGGGGTTGGGAGGTTTAGGGATAGAGATTTCTGCTTGTAGGTGGACCATAAAAAGCAGTTAGGATTAACATCAGGCCACTTTTCTGCTCAAAACTCACCTATTGTTCCTGATTTCACTTGAGTAAAGGCCAAGTTCCTTATGTGATCCAAAAGGTCCTGCAAGATCTGGACTCCTGGTACCCCACTGACCTCATTCCTGGTCTTTTCCCTATCCTCACCCTGGTCCAGTCACATGTTAGCGCCCATTTCACTAAGTGGGCATAGAAGAGTGGGCTTGAAGCTTAGAAATACTGACTAAATGGGCAGTGTACATTCTTATAGCTATTTAGCATCACATACCCATCTACACGTATCTGAACTTTCATAAAACAATAAAAACATCTCTATGCCTGCGTCTAACTATATGATACCATCTTTTTAAACGAATTTATTTATTTATTGAGAGAGAGAGAGCATGCATACTAGCAGGGGGAGGAGCAGAGGGAGAAAAAGAGAATCTCGAGCAGACTCCTTGCAGAGCCCTGGAGCCTGTCATGGGGCTCAATCTCAGGACCCTGAGATCATGACCTGAGCTGAAATCAAGAGTCGGATGCTTAACCGACTGAGCCCCCCAGGCCCCCCAGTATGATACCATCTATTGTACAAATCAAGGTGTTCTCTCCTTGAACTGAGGACATGCAAGGTACCAATTAGCCATTCCATCCACCTTTGGGACAGAGTTGCATTGTCTTTCCAGGAGGAAGAAAAGAGAAGAAAATAGTGTATGGTCACATGCATAGCATTTGAGGAGAAAAATATGCTGTTATATTCTGTATTTCTGTAACTTGTGATGAGATAGTAGTGGATATTTTAACTTTTTTATTTCCCCACTACACTTTCACATATCCTTCGCCTTCGTTCAGGAGATTCGTGGTAGAGTAAACCAAACTTATATTCCAATTCAGATTTTTCAAATCTGGGTTAAAATAGATAATTAAACAATACAGTCTGGACTACAAAGCTAGGAATTCAGATGACAACAATATCCCCCAACTAATATTTTCTCCATCTCATTTGTAAAAATATCACAAAAATGCATCTAAAGAAAGACTTCTGGGTAGCTGAGGACAATAGTGTCAGCATAACTACACATCTCCAAAAATATCTTTCCCAAACCATAAATAAAACCAAGAGGAAAGTAAATTCTATACAAAACTACACCCTCAGCATAGCATGAAGACAAAGAATGCTGAAACTACAAAATAACTGAATAAAACAAACAAACAAAAAAATCACCACATCCCATCATGCTTGTTCTCCCATTGCAAAGCTACCTCCATCCATTCCTCAGGCTTTGTGGTAAACAAGGGCAGACTGAGAAGAACTGGGGGTGACGGAAGAAGGAGGCTAATGAGGGGATCTCACTGTGATTTGGAAAATAAAATACCAAAAAGATGAAATCTATCTGGAAAAAAACACCAAAAACACAAAAATTGAGAAAGTGTTCAGGAAGACCTAGGCATAGAACAGACAAATAATTCTAACTGTGCTCAATTTAAAAGTCTACTCATTTAAAGGACCAGGCCCAACTTTTAAAACATACATGATTTTAAAGGACAAGAATAATGAAATGAGGAATATTTGAAATGTATAACTTCTAGGGAAGAAAAAGGGCAGAAAGGAAAAGAAGATACACCCTTTGGTAATTGGGTGGTGATGGAAAAAAAAATTGAAGGAAAACTTAGAGTCCTGTAAATCAAATAGCAAAGTAAAACTGAAGGGCTCTTAGGCAGGACTCTTACATATAATACCAAAAGCATAAATAACAAAAGAAAACATAGGTAAAATTGGATTTCCTCAAAATTAAAAACATTTTTACATGAATGGACATTGTCAAGAAATTAAAAAGACCATCTACAGAATGGGGAAAATATTTGCAAATCTTGTATTTGATATGAGTCTAGTATCTGGAATATAGAAAGAACTCTTACAACTCAGCAAAAAAAAAAAAAAAGACAACTTAATTAAATGATGGGTAAAGTGTTTGAATAGACATTTCTGGAAGATACACAAATTACCAACACATACATGGAAGATACTCATCATCAGTAATCATTAGGGTAAGCAAGTGTAAATCAAAACCTCAAAGAGTTATCATCCCCTATGGTACTACTACAATAATAATAATACCAAGAAAATATCAAGTGTTGGAAATGATGTGGAGAAATTAGAACACTCCTACATTGCTGGTCGGAGTGCAAAATTGTTCAGCCTCTGTGGAGAACAGTTTGGCAGTTCCTCAAAAAAGTAAATGTAGAATTGCCCTGTGGCCCTTTATCCCACTTTTAGATATATGCCCAAAAGAACTTAAAACAAGTACTCAAAGTAATACATGTGCATGGGAACAATCCAAATGTCCATCAGTGGATGAATGGACAAAGCGATTTTGTTATAAACATACAATGCAATGCAGCATTGCAATCCAGTCTTGATGGGACTGGGACAAGCAACATATTTGTGTTTTACATATTCTTTCCTCTCTGAAATAGTAAATTAAGGATAAGTAGGAATATGTAGAATACATTATTACCCAACTATAGTCTCTGAGGATTCATGGTCCAGCCAAAAAATCAGGCATAGACTTTCTCTTACATGAAAACCATATCCAAATTATAGGCATATACTTAAAGGAAGTACCAGGCTGGCATTACAAATAAAGACCTATAGGGCACATCTGTTTTTCTAGCAATGTTAGAAAACCCTGCCATTCAAATGAAAGAAATTTCATACTAGTCCAGCACAGATGTATTTTACTTTACATGAAATTTGAAAGGCTAGATCTAAAGAATGATTTGTAAAAACTTGAAAATAAGAGGGGGGTGTCTTATATTTATTTAGTGTTAAGGAAAAAGCTACAATAGCTTTAAATATAGTCTGTGAGGGGCAATCAGGGAAAACTGTAGATACAAAAACATATAATCTATAATAAAAGCAGGACAAAAGAAAGTAATTGTAATAGACCTAAATTATAGAATGTTTTAAAATATTGGCATTCTTTATAAAATGCACATTAAATAAAGCAACCCATTGTTCATGGAAACTTGAGCAGATAGGCTAAGAGATATATAGTCTATAAAGGCTGCAGGGGAAGTCAAAAGGTATCAGATTAATTAAAATACAGGCCAAAAAATAACTTAAAAAATTCAAATGTAAAAGGACTAAACAATCTAACAGAAGGCAGAAATTGGCAGAACTGATAAAAAAAAACAAACAATGTGATCCAGCTACATACTATCCACAAGAGACACACTTTAGATTCAAAGATACAGAGTGGTTGAGAATGGAAGGATAAGAAATAATATTTCACACAAACAGTACCCAAGTGAGAACTAGAGTGGCTATACTAACATAAGCAGAAGAGATTGTAAGACCAAAATTGTTACTACAGAAAATTGTTACTGGAGAGGAATATTTTATAATGATTAAAATGTCAGTCTATCTGGAAGACATAAAATTTATAAACATATATGCACCTGAGAACATGTCATCAAAATACACTAAGCAAAACTGACAGTATTGAACAGATCAATAGATGATTGAACAATAATAAAGATTTCAATATCCACCTTTCAATAACTGATAGAACAACTAGGCAGAAAAGGAACAAGGAAATGTCAGTACTGAAAATGAACATGAGTCAACTAAGACTAACAGAATTCTGTGAAACATTCCAACCAAATATTGCCCCTCTCAAAGGCAAATGGAATATTATCCAGGATATACCATAGGCTATAAAACAAGCCTCAGTAAATTTAAAATAATTGGAATACAAAGTATGTTTTATGATCACAACTGAATGAAATCAATAATTGAAAGAAAATCACAAATATTTGGAAATTAAAGAACATGTACTCTTAAATAACCAATGGATCAAAGAAAAAATACCAGAGGAAATATATTCATAAATAAGAAGGGATTCTGGGTGGATTAGAAATTTTTACAAATTTCTGAAAAGCAGAGAAGTTTACTTTAGATTAGGAAACAACAGTTTTATATTTGTTTTATGTTTCTGTGTAACCAATTACCAAAACCTTACCAGCTTAAAATGACATGATTTCATTATCCTAGGCTTTCCCTGAGTAGTGAGTCCAGACCCAGGTTAGCTGGATGCTGCACCCAGGGTCTCAAGAAGATGAAATAAACGAGTCTGCTGGGACTATGACCCCATTTGATCCTCATCTTGGTGCTCCTCCAAGCTCACTCAGTTGGCAGAGTTCAGTTCCTGGCAGTTGTAGTTCTGAGGTCCTCAGCAACTAGAGATGGCTTAACATTTCCTGACATGTGTCTCCCTCCCATGGCAATTTGCTTCTTCAGGGCCCCCAAGAAGGCTTTTCTCCTGCTTTGAATCTCTTCTTTCAGGAAGGGGCTGATTAGTTCAGATTCATCCAAGACAATTTCCCTTTTGATTAACTCAAAGTCAACAGATCCCAGCAGTCCAATCCTAATTTATTCTTGATTGTCTCTCAGACTCAAAAGGAGGAGATTATACAGAACGTATATACCAGGGTGCAGAAATCCTGGGGGGCATCTTAGAATTCTGTTATCACAAGTTCCAACTGCAAAAGGAAGAAGGAACACCAGAATTGGGGGTCTAGGGATAGCCAACAGAATCACAAACTGAAGGACTAAAACAAAGCATGTCTGGGTATTTGTTTAATATGTGTGCGTTTTCATGTTTTATTCTTTAATTCACTTGTAATATGAGGTCAACTGGATTTATTTCCTAAGTATCAATCTAATTGTTTGTATAGCAATAACCAAGCAACTCTCAATCCAATTGATTTGAAATGACTTATATGTAATATATCAAATTTTCCCATGCAACAAATGATATTTTTGGCTTTTACATATCTATTATTGATGTGTAAAATGGCTATTTGTGCTTTATAATATTTTATAATATCTGTTAGATCTAACCATTTCACATATCACTAATTATATATCTTTCCTAATTTGGGGTTTTTTTTGCCCTCTTATTCTTTCAGAAAAACCTTATGATAAAAAGAATATGTTGTAAAATTTCCTCTGAAGGTGACATTGGTTTTGTTTGTAATTAATGTAATAAATGATGAACTTGAGAAGCTTTGATACATTTATAATGGAAATATTTACCTTCTTATGTCTATTTTAAAAACCTTCCTTTAGAATTTTTTTTCATATACTTTCCATGGATATCTTATTACTGATTCCTTTTTTTTTAAGATTTTATTTGTTTATTTGACAGAGACAGTCACAGCAAGAGAGGGAACACAAGTAGGGGGAGTGGGAGAGGGAGAAGCAGGCTTCCCACAGAGCAGAGAGCCCTATGCAGAGAGCCCTATGCGGGGCTCCATCCCAGGACCTTGAGATCATGATCTGAGCTGAAGGCAGATGCTTAATCGACTGAGCCACCCAGGTGCCCCCTGATTCTTGCTATTAAGACAACTTGCAACAATCCTATTTTCAGTGATCTCAGAGAAGGGGGAATATTTTCACAGTCAAGCATTTTGATTCAGATACACTAAGAAGTAAAGACGGCTTTTCTAAAACCCAATTTTTACACTTAATTTTCTGCAGGCTAAAGACTACTACCTTTGTAATTTATTGAGGCATCAGACATTTTAAAATTATTTTGGTAAATGCATAATTACTAGCTTATCTCTTGTTAATGGTACCAAATTTAGAAGCTGGACTTAAAAACTAAGTAATAGGCATTGAAATGAAGCATTAATTTGGAATTATTTATCATCAAATCTTGGGCATATTAATAATTATACAACATATTTTTTCATAGTCTGTTGAGCCTAATAAAAGCTTGAAAAATAATTCATGTTGTTTGAAAATCATGAAACAATAGAACTCTTAATGTGATATTTTATCACAACTGAAAGGTATCCTATACTATTAATAAAAGAGCCCTATCACTGACCTGCTTAATTGACACTATCCAACAAATTTATTTTGATTGAGATTAATAGTTACTAATGTTAAAACTTATAAATAGGTTAAATTTCAATGCTAATGCTAATGAATTTTTAATTCCTAATTAAAAATGCTTTCATCAGTGATATGTAAATTCATACTGTCACATTTGGATTCTAATAAAATGGTACTAAATGTGATAGCTGAATACTTCTACATTTTTTGAAATAATTATTAATTACTTCTTTAATGATAAGTCATTTTAGCTTAATCTGTAAATTGAACATTAAAAAGTAATTTCAAGGTGATTTTGAATTGATATACATATTCAACAGTTTCACATTACATTGTTGTATGTTTTACAATTTATTAAGTTTTATATCCAATTTCAAGACTTTTGATTCTATATTAGATTAAGGAGAGAGTGTATTATAACTATATATTATGGATGACTGAGCCAATTTTTTAGTAAAGCTTCTTGAATTTCTTAAAGTTTTAAAGAAGTATAATAACATTTTTAGGGGCACCTGGATGGCTTAGTCAGTTAAGCAACTGCTTCCAGCTCAGGTCATGATCTCAGGGCCCTATGATTGGGCCCTTGTGTCAGCCTCCCTGCTCAAGGGGGAGTCTGCTCCTTCCTCTCCCTCAACCCCTCACCCTGCTTTTGTGCTCTCTCTCTCTCAAATAAATAATAAATAATAATAAATAATAAAAATCTTTTTAAAAAAGGAAGTATGTAACATTTTTATTATTCTTTCTTTTTGGAAAACCCATTAAATTTATAAAATATGAAAAATCTTTTAAAATCATGATCCTCAGTTAGTAGGTCTACAACTAACATCAAGAAAAGATAGGAAATTCTTACCATTATACTTCTTCTTAAGGTAAATTTTACATATGGTAAAATGAACAGATTATAAACATGCAATTCAATTACTTTACAAATATATACATTTGCATAACAGATACCCCATCAAGGTACGCAATATTTCCATCTCCTCAGAAAGTTCCCTTGACTTCCTTAGAAGTCAATTTTCACCTTTCTAGTTATTCACTGTTCTGACTTCTATCCCAATAAATTTATTTTAGCTGTTCTAAAACTAAAAAAAAAAAAAAAGGAAGAAAAAAAAGGAATCATATGTTAAGTCTTCAACATCTTTGTTCCTTCATTCAATATAGTGTTTTGAAACTTATCAATACCATGCATATCAGTAGTCACTGTTTTGATTTACATAATTTTATAAATATACCAGTGTTTGTTTGTTTATTCCCATGTAAATGGACATTTTGGTCACTTACAGATTTGGGGTATCATGTACAAGTGCTTTCAGTGTGGTCATGGGGGGTAGATGTTTAAATTTATAAGTGGTTAATCTTTTTATACTCCTCTAAGAAAGGAATAAAACTTCCAGTTGCTTTAACATAGCAGCCAATACTTGGTGTTCAGGCTTTTAAATGTTAATCAGTCAAGTGGTTTTGAAGTAGTATCTTATCTTGCTTTTAATTTGCATTTCTCTAAGTTTTAATGACTGAGAAATATTTTTTGTGCTTGCTGTCCATTCATATCTCATTTTTTTGAATTATCTACTCACATATTTCCTTCTTTGTTGTTTTGTCTTCTTCACTTTTTGAAAACAAACCTTTACATATTCTAGATACATGTCTATGTCATATATACGTATTTTCAGTATTTTCTCCCAGTCTCTGGATTGTGTTTTCATTTCCTCGTCTTTTGATGAGCAGAAATGTTAAATTCTAAAGAAGTCTAAATTGTTATTTTATATTTTTTGTGGTCATCAGTTATGTATTGCCTTCCCCAGTTTGATGAAGATATTAGTTCTGTGTTGTCTTCTAGAAGCTTTATAGATTTACTTTTATTTTTTTATTGTTATGTTAATCACCATACATTACATCATTAGTTTTTGATGTAGTGTTCCATGATTCTTTGTTTGTGCATAACACCCAGTGCTCCATGCAGAATGTGCCCTCTTTAATACCCATCACCAGGCTAACCCATCCCCCCACCCCCCTCCCCTCTGGAACCCTCAGTTTGTTTTTCAGACTCCATCGTCTCTAATGGTTCGTCTCCCCCTCCGACTTACTCCCCTTCATTCTTCCCCTCCTGCTATCTTCTTCTTTTTTTTTTCCTTAACATATATTGCATTATTTGTTTCAGAAGTACAGATCCGTGATTCATCAGTCTTGCACAATTCACAGCGCTCACCATAGCACATACCCTCCCCAATGTCTATCACCCAGCCACCCAATCCCTCCCACCCCCTATAGATTTACCTTTAATATTTAAGTTTACATTTTCTAATTACTTTGTTATATGTTATGAGGAATGGGTCCAAATTTATTTTCTCCCATGTGTTTATCCAGTTGTTCCAGCCCCATTTGTGGAAAGGTGGTTCTTTTCCACATTAAATTGTCTTGCTTTCATGATCATAAATCAAATGGCTATATATGGGAGTCTATTTCTCAAGTTTCTACTAGTGATAGATTGAACAATATATCTATATGCAAATACAACAAACCTTTTTCAGTGTTGCTCTATGTCAGGTATCAAAATCACACAGTGTGAGTCCTTCAACTTTGTCCTAATTTTTAGAGATTACTCTAATTATTTAGGGTTTTTGCTACAAACAGCTTATGGAGTTCTACCAAAAAAAAAAAAAAAACAAAAAACGCCTGTTCAGTTATAGATTGGAATTTAGAAAATTTATACATCATTTGGGAGAAAATTAACATCTTAAAAATAATGTCTTCCAATTTATCAACATGGTATATATCTCCACCTATTTAGATTTTTTTTTTTTAAGATTTTATTTATTTATTCATGAGAGACAGAGAGAGAGAGAAGCAGAGGGAGAAGCAGGCTCCCCGCAGGGAGCCCGATGTGGGACTCGATCCCAGGACCCTGGGACCATGACCTGAGCCGAAGGCAGACGCTTAACCATCTGAGCCACCCAGGCGCCCTAGATTTTCTTTAATTTCACTCACTGGTAACTTAATTTTAAATGCAGTGTAGTTTTCTGTATAGATTTTTAGATCTCACACATCTTTTGTTAAATTTATTTATCATTGTTGTATGTGCTTTGATATTGTTGTAAATAGCATGAATTTTTAAATTATTTTTTCACTTGTTTGCTAGTAGTTTATAAAAATATAAATGATTTTTGTATACTTGCTACTGACCTCGTATTTCCAGAATGCAGCAAAGAGCAAGATGGTCAAAGACCAGAGGAGGATGTTTCTGATCACTCACAGTATACTGACTTGCAGTACTCCCTGGGATTCTTAATTTTAAGGATAAGCTGTTTTGTATAATTTTTTTTAGGTTATCACAGTTAACCTCCCAACAGTGTGTCAGTTTTACTTCTACTTCCCACTTCTTGTCCTTTATGATATTTTTTCATGCATTCTCTTTATATGTTATAAACCCCATAATACTTGATACTATTTTTGAACAATTAATCAATTGTCTTTAAGGTGATTTAAAAAATGAAAAAGCCCCATCGTATATATTTACCCACATATTGTCCTTTTGCTCTTCACTTTTATTCTAGATGCAAGTTTGCATGTGATATCATTTTCTGTGGGCCTGAAGAAATTCCTTTATCATTGCTCCAAGCTTAAATTAAAGTCTAAATATGCTGGTGGTAAATTCTCTCAGCTATTGTTTTTTTTCTGAAAAAGAATCATTTTGCCATTAACTTTTGAAAGATATTTTCAGAAAGTAGAATTCTGGGTTACAGCTGCGCATGTGTGTTTCCTTACACTTCTTAAAGCATATTTCTCCGTGTTTTCAGATTTGCAAAGACTTTGTATATCTGAAAAAGTTATTTCACCCATGTCTTTGAAAGATATTGCCTCCCGGTAAGGAATCTGAGTTAACAATTCCAGCTTTCTTTTAGTAGCTGAAAAATGTTGCCTGTATGCATGAATTTCAGTTACTACAGTTTAGTTAGATAACATGTCTCCCAGCAGCACACTTACTGTTTCAGTTACCACAGTATACTAACTGAGTAATTTCATAAGGTGCAAATATTGCTTCTAGCTCTTCGTGCACGTATAACTATGTAAATAACAGTTATGCATCATGATTGGTGTTCAGTCGCGTCCCGGATTTCAAATTCTGTGGGTGACTGACACTGCATTTGTCATTCAGTTCAAACACAGCCAGAAAAAAAAAAAAAGTGTGCATTTGTGTTCCCAGTGTCTCCCAGCAATACACCTATCTAATATTTTAAAATAATGGATAATCAAAAGAGGAAATTGGCCAACAAAGATGGAAGTGCAGCAAAGAATGAAAAGTGATATAATGTTGGGAGTGAAATTCAAATGAAACATACAATGAATCATGGAAGAAATAGCTGATTTGGGGATGTTGACACTCATGTTATTTCAAAAACTCTAGATATGCAGCTAGAGTAATTTAAAAAAGCCAATTTACTGATGTAATGAAGAAACTGTTTTTGACAAAAAAGATGATGTCCCACAGGAAGTGATGTCAGTACTGCCTTCTGTTTGTTTCATTCTTCTTTTTAGTGGATTCTAACTAAATATAATCTTATGGTTGTAATAAAAATTTTATTACTTTGTCACTATGTAGAGGCATGCAATTTCTTTTATTTATCTCTAGAATATGATCATTTAGAAGAAATTTTAAATACATCAAACCAGATATACAATTTTTGGTGTGGGCTAAGATGCTTTTTATGTGCATGAAATAATCTTTGTAGGGTGAAAACAAATATTCTATGACCCTCCAAGCAGAAACAGCTATCTTTTCTCCTTTATGGTTATTTTGGTAAGTGCTATCCCTCATTCATAAATCTTTTGTAATGATCATGGCTTATCAAATCACTTGTTCACTCACCTCTGCATGTTAAATATGTCTTTGTTAGTTAGGGGCTCTGATTTTAAATCATCAAATTATCTTTGATTTACATCTTTTTTTCTGAAAGCCTGCTGTGTGAAATGCATTTTTTTCTGTATTTTACTGTACATTTTGGTTTGTTAATTTTACTTAGAATTAAGCATTACTGAAAGAGTGTGCATGTTTCATTAGTACTAGAAGCATAAAAGAAAAAAAATAAATGTGTTATTCCTTCTTTTAGAGAATCTTCTGGAGGAAAATTTTTGATAACATTTTTAAGGAAATTCTTATTCATATAATATAGTGGTAAAGATATTTATTTATTTATTTATTTATTTATTTATTTATTTATTTATTTTAGAGAAAGAGCATGAGAGAGCGAGAGCAGAGGGGAGGGGAGGAAGGAGAGGGAGAGAGAGAATCCTAAGCAGGCTGGGCACTTGATCTCACAACCCGGAGATCATGGCCTGAGTCAAAATCAAGAATCCAACACTTGACCCACTGAGCCAGCCAGGTACCCCAGTAAAGACGTCTTTTAATTTGAAGGTACCCAATTATAAGGGCGCCTGGGTGGCTCAGTCGTTGGGCATCTGCCTTCGGCTCAGGTCACGATCCCAGGGTCCTGGGATCAAGCCCCACATCAGGCTCCCTGCTCCGCGGGAAGCCTGCTTCTCCCTCTCTCACTCCCCCTGCTTGTGTTCCCTCTCTCGCTATGTCTCTCCCTGTCAAATAAATAAATAAAATCTTAAAAAAAAAAAGATACCCAATTATAAATTGGGAGTCATAATCAGAAGACAGATTTTCATGAGTAAGATTTGTTGGTGAGCTAAACATTCTGTAAGAATTGTGGCTTTGTCATTTATATTTTTAGAGAGGGGGTCCATTTTTCTTATTCATATGAAATTTGCATTTTTTTCACTACATCCTCTTATTGCACATGTCTGGTGTCTGGAAATATTCATCTTTAAATATTCCAGAGGGAATGCGGAACCAACGAGCGAGTATTGAAAGTTCCTTTCAGGGGCTTTCAGTGCAAACTTCCTAAGTGGTCCCTAGTCGAATATCTTGATTGTTCTCAGCAAAAACATTTCAGATGACTTAGTTTAAACAAACCTAGGAAAATCCAAATCATATAATAACAGTAGGGAGTGCTGTACCTACCTACAGGGTCTGAAATAAAAAATAACAGTTTTCTGTGTGCTTGACGACTGAGGTAACAGCCAGATTTCCCAACATTTCTTTTTTTAGCTTATTCTGTTTGCAGTGCTGGCTGATGGAGAATATATAAAGTAAAACAGATGCGGATTCTGTTCCCATTAAGGGTTTTGATTATATTATGGTGTAAGGTGTAAAGTGTAATAAGGGTTATGAGAGGTGTATTAATATGGTAGTATGGAAAATTGGAAAAAAAATAAGTGAAGTCTGATGATGAGTGAATAAAAAAGGCTTTATAGAGGGCGCCTGGGTGGCTCATTCGGTTAAGCCTCTGCCTTCAGCTCAGGTCATGACCTCAGGGTCCTGGGATGGAGGCCCACCTCGCGCTCCCTGCTCAGCGGGAAGTTGGCTTCTCCCTCTCCCTCTCAGCCCCTGCTTGTGCTTTGTCTCTGTCTCTCTCTCTCAAATAAATAAATAAAATCTTAAAAAAAAAAAAGGCTTTGTAGAGATGTTTGAACTTCTTCAAAACAGTAAGGAGGAGGTAGGCTAAGATACAGAAACCTGATCCAAGACCAACGTGAAAACAGGGAAAATAATAAACCGAGGTTTTATAGGTACCAGATAATAGATAACTTTGACATACCACTCCTGCCCCAGAGAAAACATGTATTAAAGGGAATAAAGAACATAACTGAAAATTTGGGGAGGAATCAGATTGTGGAAGAACTCAATCTTCTATATGCCCTAGGGACTCAGGGTTGATTCAAGAGGGGCTGGATCAGGGTGCCTGACTGCCTTTCTCAGCAGAGCATGCGACTCTTGATCTCAGGACTGTGAGGTCAAACCCCATGCTGGATCGTAGAGATTACTTAAAAGAAAGTGAAAAAAAAAAAAAAAAGGATAGATCAGCTGACTTTTGAGCGGGGAAGTGCTATCATCAGAACTGCGCTTTAGAAAACTGAGCTGAAACCTTTGTAGAGGACACTCTAAAAGGCGACAATTGGATAGACTGAAGTCGCATTCATCTATGTGGCCTCTAGGTTATCATTCATTTTCTAACATTTTTTATCTTAATTGGTTCAAACTCCATTAGAATACAAGCTGGCAGTTTATAATTAAACTGCTGGGTTTTTTTCCTAATTACTTATTTGATTAAAGAAAAGAAAGGCAAACCTATAGAGCTGCTTTATTGCTCTGATAGGAGAATAAATCATTTGCAAGACATCAGAGAAGATCCCAAAGATTTCCCCTCAGCCATGCCATCCCGGCCTTCGAACACAGTTGAACTGTGCATGGACAGTGGCAACCAGTTCCTTAGAACATTACAGTAGGAGAGGGAAGAAATGAGAATATGAACCCTGGAATCATAGCGCACACATCTCAAGCCCATTCCAGTAACCCGGAGTACTTTTGTCCAGTTCTTACAAGCCAGAAGACTATTCTTGCTGTCAAGATGATAAATAAACCTTGATGTTCCACATATTTATCATATCTAGACTCAGCCATTACAATATGCTTTATCTGAACGTTAACACAGCAGGCAAATGAAACTGCAGTAAGCATAAAATAGATCAGCTCACCATTGGTAGGAGCAAATTTCTCATCAACACAAAGGCACGCACTCACCACCACCACAACCACCACATATGAGTCTTGTATATTCAAGGGGCCTGGATGAGTCTTTCTCCCCAAGTTCATCATCTTTCTTCTCACAATGAATCAGATTTTGTCAAGTGCAGGATCATTTACTCCAACATTATTT
Source organism: Eumetopias jubatus (assembly GCF_037043125.1). Lineage (NCBI taxonomy): Eukaryota > Metazoa > Chordata > Mammalia > Carnivora > Otariidae > Eumetopias > Eumetopias jubatus. The sequence continues at coordinate 8,466,829 of NW_028274822.1, forward strand.
TAACTGAACTGTTACACGAAGAAGTGACAATCTCCAAAAATACGTCATTTTAACCTTAAATTGAGTCGTGGCAAATTAAATAAAGTTGAACAAACACATGATAGTAATTTCCCCATCTTTTCACAGGATACTAATTCTAAGTTATTCCTGCTTTGTTATTTGCACCATTTAAAAAAGATCTTTTAAAACCAAGCAGTATTTCTTCCTCATTGTAAATCATACACATTGGACTTAGAAGTCAAATTTCTCCATGAATCATGCCAATTGCCAACCTGTAAATCAAGAGTTTTTTCCTGGAGAAAGTTACACCAAACTGCATAGATTAGAAATCAAGTTTCATCAGAGTCTTCGATGGGTATGCGCCTAATTATTTTAAACTATTCTTTAACTTTGAATCTCATTCTCTGGCTCACAAGAGAGCAAGTTATCACACATACCATCTTTTTGTGGTAACATAAGGATATATTTGAAGGCTGGGTGAGAGCAACATCTGGTATATGGGAGGCTCTGGTGATAGAAAAGCTGTATCTAATCATCTGGGAAATACACATTCTCACACCACAAATTACCTGAGAAACATGAGGAAATCTAAAAATTTTATACTGTCTATTGTGCCATTCTGAGAAGTAAGAATATGAACTAATATCTAGTGAAATTTGAGTATGGACTTAGTCCTAAGTAGAAGCAGAGTGGGATTTTTCCTAATAGCAAGGGAAATAAGGCAGTGCTTCATTAGGTATTATATTAACAAATATGTAACTAAACATATATACCTACTATATAGTAAATAGTTTTTAACTATGAGTTAGTACTTTGTGGAGTATCTCTATATAAAAATACCCTACCAGCTATTGATGTGTATAGAGTATTTATGTCATTCTTTTTTATGCCATTTTTAAGCCAAAAAAGGACTATTTATATCATTCTTAACAATTTCATAGCACAAATATTTTCCATGAGAATATTTATATTATTCATATTTTAATGATATTGTAAAACAGAAATAAAGAGCTTTCATAATGTCTCACTGAATATTAATCACAGAGTCAGATCTAGAATGTATTTTTTTGCAAAAGTAACATATTCTTTATATTTTTCTTAAATAAGAAATACACTTATAAATAGCCTATTCAATTTTGGTAATATTTGATTATAGATTTTTAAAGTTTGCTAAGCTTATCCCTCAGTATCATCCAATGTACTTTTTTACAAAAATTAATTTTACTTCCACTTCTGGCCATGATAGGATCAGAGACGTGATGAACTCTCCCATCACAAGCAACTAAACACTGGACAAAATAGATTAAACAGCCTTCTCACTCCACCCTCCAGATATTAGATAACAAATTCTTTAGGATTGTAATCACTGAGAAATGAGAAATAGAATAAGATCACTTTATTGTTTTTGCCTTGGAGGCAGTGACTTTAACACACACCCATACTTACATTTATTTGTTTATTTATTTACTTATTTACTTTACGATGGGATTATTTTACAAATTTATGTTGTTTCATTTACAGCAAAACACTGTCAAATGCCATTTTACATGAAACCTTGAAAGAAATTAAACAATAGTGTTGCTTTTACTGGAAAGGGAAGGGAAGCTGTTTCTGTTTTTACCCTCAGCACATTCTGTATGATAGCTGGTAACAGAACTCTAGAAAATACAGGTGGAAACTGTAAGAGAGTAAATTTGTTGCAGTGTAATTAGTCAGGTTGCAAAATCTTGGTTGCAAGCATCGTTTATAGATTCTTTCTACAGAATATTCCAAATTAAGTTGTGAAATTTAATTATGCATTATCAAATTGAAACAGATACATACATGTTATTGTGATCTAGGCTCTGTCCATGTCATAAATGAGATTTGAATGAGTCTTTATATTTAATCGACATTAGTCAATCTGTTTTAACAAAGCTGGTCCAACTGTTGGAGCAATATGACTTCTTGGAATATATGTGCTTTGCATTGAATATGGTTATGTCTGATAAGCTAGGTTTACCATTTTGGGGTGAAGGGTAGTTTCTATACCTAATTAATGTTGTCCTACAAATGCAGCCCACATTGCTGATGTTTATTTTTGGTCTGAATTATCATAATCAATTATGATTACTTGAGCATTCAGATTTAAGTAGATGATTAATGTAGAATCTATTTAAAATGATGAATTAGGGTGCTCTGTAATGATAGTCTTTTATCATCATGATTTATCACATCATTCCACTAATATAGTCAACCTTTTAAAAATTTATAACTTTTAGATAAAAAGTACACATTTTTATCATTTTCAAATGAGAAAAGCATCTTTTTAAAATTAAGTACACATTTTAAGCTATCAAAAAACTACAGTAGCTTGCTTTGAATAGAGTTGTCATTCATTGAATCATGTCATTGTTTTCCTTTTAATATTCTTATCTTGAGATTTCAGGAAGAAATGTAAGGGTTTATAATTAATTTTAAGTACATGAAGGAATTTTTATTTAAAATTATTGTTGTGTTCCTTACTATTTTGTCTAAAATATCTTTTAAAACCAAAATAGACATTCTATATTTATTCTAATAGTAAATTATGCAACAATGTAACATTTTAAAGAGAATTTTTAACTTCCGTGAACTATATCCAGTATTCTGTCTGGATGCTTTTGGTAGGAAAATAGGAAAAACTTAAATAGCTTGAGTTGCATTCATTCAGAACCCACATCTCTTCTGATTTTATTTCTATTTATTGGGAAGTATTTCACATCTTCTTGGGATACTGGTGCCTATTAATGTGGATCTCAAAGTGCTTAATTTCCTTAAAAAAACAACAACATTCTAAAACAGTAATGGAACATTAGCCTAACCCCTGGACATATTAAATGTTTCTCCTTAAAAAAACTAAATTATTTATGGAGCTGGACCTGAAGAGGAGGAGAAAACAACATACTCAAAAATGTCTTGGTTACTTTACCTTCTCCTAGATAATATTTAATAATAATGTTAATCAGGCCATGCCTATTTATTTCCAGATAGATCTTTTATTTCCTTTTTTTTATTCTTCTATTTTTTCTTTACATGTTTTTTCTATCACTTAAGGCATTTTTTCACTCAGCATTCTGAGCTAACTTGGGGTTTCACAGTTACCCTCCTGTACTCCAAAAAACCTAATGGATGAAATTATGTGATATTTTTAAATTCTGAATGGCAAATTATCTTGTCCCTCCTTCATCTGTCTTAACAAGTAGCCTGATTTAAGAGCTCATCTTGTATTCTCTTGTGATGGGCCCATAGATGGGTCATTTTCCTTGGTTTGCTCCTTGGAACTGAGGTCTACCTGCAGGACCCATAATGGAGAGTCAGGCTGATGAGTGGGGCTAGGATGTGGTTTCCCTGTGTGCTGGTAGTTTCACAGATGGTCAGTTGGAACAAGACAAGGATACCTCTTTGCTGATCAGGAATACTTGGGAGTCAGGGTCTGACTCCCCTGCAGTAGACAGAGGCCAGAAAAATCAAGCAATGCCACATTCCTCCTAGGAGTTGTGGTGGTCAGGGAATCTATTATGGGTCTCTGGGGGCCAATCACCAATTGTCTCATTCCATTCCTTCCCCTCAAATGCTGCTTCCTAGATGCTTACCCAAGCTAAACATCTGCAGTTGTCCTTACAGAGGTAGCCAGAGTTTGTTTTTTTAAGAGAGAGAGAGCACATAAAGGGCAGGGCAAGGGGCAGAGGGAGCGAGAGAGAATCTCAAGCAGGCTCCACGCTCAGCGTCAAGTCTGATGCGGGGCTCAATCTCAGGACTCTGATATCATGACCTGAACTAAAATCAAGAGTCAGAAGCTTAACCATCTGAGCCACCCAGCTACCCCTCAGAGGTAGCCAGAGTTTTATTCATCTAACCCTGTTTGCCTCGTAGCTCCACTAAGATCCTGATCTGAGAATGGTAGATGGATTCCAGATTCTCTTAAAGGTAGTCTTTTCTCTCTTATTATTTTAAAATATATGAGATTGCATAAAACTTTTGAGAGTGTATACAATTAAAAATAAGATATTTAGCTTTAAGTTTACTTACAATTACATTGTTTGACAGAAAGGTAAAATGTAGTATTCTAAATGCCCTTATTTCCATCTTAGATGCATAATTTTTGTTTAAGTTCAATAGTGATTTAATAAATGTTAAAAGCAGTACTTATAGTACTTGATATTAAGAAAACCAGCTAAATTATCATTTTTATATATGAACAACTAATTTATAGTTTAATTTTTAAAGATGAAAAAACTATATTTATATTCCTAAAGTATTGAATTATCAGAATACTGGGGGGAAAAAAACTTCAAAAATCAACCAGTACCCAATAAGTTTTAAGATGTAGCTATAACCAAGCTACCAGATGGCATGATTACAAGAAGTAATCAAAATTTTATGAGCATGTAGTTGGAACTTTAGGAGCTGTTCTATTGCTATAATGGTCCTGGAGATTTTAGTGAACTGTTAATTATGATTTTGAAAATAAATTAATTTTAGAGAATCATGGACTTTATCCCTGAGGGCTGAGGCTTAATCTCGTAGTAGAATACAACTTTAAAATACCATTCTATATGATATCAATAATGTCTTTATTTGAGAAAAAGGAGCAAATTTAATGCCTCAATATGAATTAAGAGATCATCTCTCTTTAAAATGGTGCTCTAGTCCCTAGTTGCTTGTTGTATCATGATATATGATGGTCTCACTATTAATTACTAAGGCATTTAAAGGATATGGGAGTAGAGAAATGAGTCATGTCTTATGTGGGGACTCATCGTCCCCGGGCTGTCCTTTCCTGCTTAGGAGCCCTATTATTTTATCCAGTTCCATGCGTGACCTCAGGCAGTTTGGCAGATGCTGAGCTTACAGTCAAGGTTAAACATTTTCACTTGTGCCCTGCAACTGCCATCAGCTGACATGAGTAACCCAATTAGTTAATTTTATACTTATTTAGTGCCTCATTTTAGAATAAAGTCCTTATATATGAGTTAATGATAGCAAAATCTTTTCTGTCTTTAACAAATCAGTAAATCAGACTAAAGTTCACATCAACCTGGTGACTCTTCAGACTACTATGCTTTTTGTATTAGTATATTCACGGGGAGTTTTCTATTTCATAACTTCCACAACTGTTTCTATCACAAAATACCTCCATCAAAGGTTAACTGAGGAAATCTCTGGGAGCCAAATGCAAAGGATCACTTTTCAGGTATGATAGATATTAACAACTCTGTTTTGAAAATACTTCAAACTTTGTGTTCAATATTTTTTTCTCTCTAGAAACTATAAAAACAATGGCAAGGAAAGAGAGAGAGAGAGAAGGGAGAGAGGGAGGGAAAATGCATTTGCACTTATTTGTACAAAAACACAGAAACATACAAAACGGCAACAGAAACCTAGCTTTTTGGTTTGTTTACTTCCCAACTTCTGACCATATTTTCTCTACCCAACTTTATCACCTACTCCTAAGCTCCTACCTTAGCCTTTACTTTTAATAGTAACTAAGCCACTCCCCCCCTTTTTTTTTTGGTTTCAATTATCACATTGTCTGACTCTTTCTTTACGTTCCCGATCACTTATCTTGGAACTGATCCATGGCAATGAATATTATGTGTCGGTCTGAATGGGCATTGGGGAACCCAGGTGTGTCTGAGTGAGAAACATCCAGAATGGGTGCATGTTGAATAGGTGAACTCATAAGGCGGATTGCTCTCCTCAGTGTGGGTGGGCATCATTCAATCGGCTGAAGGACTGACTAGGACAAAGGGCAGAGGAAGGAGGAATTCAGCCCTTTTATCGTATCTCACTATTTTAGCGGGGACATCTCGTTTCATCTTCTCCTGCCCTTGGACTGGGGTTTAAACCATCATTTCCCCTGGTTCTCAGAGGATTTGCTCTTAAGATTTCCCCTATTTTCTCCTATGTTATCAACTCTACCTATCATCTATCTATATCTATCTGTCTGTCTGCCTGTCTGTCTATCATCATCATCATCTATCTATAGAAGCTACAGGTCCAGGTCCAGGTATGGATAGACACACCTATGTACATCTGTACACACCTAAGCACATGCAGAGAGAAAGATGTAAGTACAAATATATCAAGTTATATATATCAGGTTATAATATAACTGTATATTTTTATAAAAAACAAAGAGAATCAAAATCAAAACTGTGTATATCCCGGGGCGCCTGGGTGGCTCAGTCATTAAGCAGCTATCTTCGGCTCAGGTCATGGTCCCAGGGTTCTGGGATCGAGCCTCGCATCGGGCTCCCTGCTCGGTGGGAAGCCTGCTTCTCCCTCTCCCACTCCCCCTGCTTGTGTTCCCTCTCTCGCTGTGTCTCTCTCTCTCTCTGTCAAATAAATAACTAAATCTTTAAAAAAAACCCCACAAAACTGTGTATATCCCATGCCCCTCCACTCACTACTGACTCTTCTCTCTTCTTTATAACAAAACTAAAGTATCTGTGGATACTTGGTACATTAATCCCACAACTCACACTTCTCAAACTACCCTCTTTCTTGTTTTTTTTTTTTTTCACTGAAATGGTACTTGTATGAGTCATCAAAACCTCCATGTAGTCAAAACCACAGCCTCTTTGAATACCCTTTGAAAAATTATTTATTTGAAAGAGAATGCAAGCCCAAGCAGGCAGAGGGGCATGCAGAGGAAGAGAGAGAAACAGACTCACAGCTGAGCAGGGAGCCGGACGCGGGGCTCGATCCCAGGACCCTGAAACCATGACCTGAGCTGAAGGCAGATGCTTAATGACTGAGCCACCCAGGTGCCCCTTTTCTTAATACTCTTATTTGAGCATTTCCTATATTGCAATCTTCTCTCTGCAGCAGCTCCTGTCTCACAAAAAGCTCCTTCTGTTTTCCTTGCTTCTTCTTCCTGACTTGAAGAAACGGCCTGAAGCAAGTACTGATTCTTGTAACTTTTCTCTTCTCCATTTACACATACTTTCTAAATTATTTCATCCAGCAGTGCCATGGCTTTGAATATAACTTTGGTGCTGCTGACCCTCAAGTAGGTATTCCAAGGCTCCATCTTTCCCCTCTGAAGATGTTATGTAATATTTGACCCTGACAGAGGCATTGAGGTATATTCAGATCAGTGTATGACCATCCAGTTTTAGATGAAAAGAGAAAGAATGAGAAATCAAAGTTATAGACATGTGCCAAAGAGCTAATAAATGAAGGAAACAGGTCTGAAGCCCAGGTAATGTGCTGCCGGTTGGTTATATTACACGATTTTGTTCACATTTGGTGCTGTTCAAATATATATTTTTAAAATTTTATAAGTGCTACTGAATACTGTACTCTGAATTAGTTCATGCAAAATTCATAAATGTCTATCACTCTTACTTAACTTCTATATTTAGTGAAACTCAGATAATGAAGATGCCGCTTATAAAAGTAAACAAGATTTTAAATGTGGTGAAAGAAATTAAGGCCATCCATTTCCAAGAAATCATCCGCATTCTTGTGTTGCAATCACTTACAATCACAACTATGGCACTAGAATCAGTCACTGATGTTGCTGGGTAGACTGTTAAGATAACCTTCGGTGAAGTGTCGCAGGTAAGGGGATTACTGTTTACTTCTCCTGACTCCTCTCCATTTATTCAGGTTACCTTACTAAAGTGCATTTGCTATCTTCCATTTTTTATATATATCCTGACTCAGTGTTGGTCTCACAACTTTGCTGGAAAACATGAGGCAATTACTCAAGCGGTGTCAGTTTGTCAGGAAGGAAGCCAATGAGCGATGCGCTTTCCATGACAAGAGCAGATGTGATTCAGAGAATACACCTATTGATGAAAACAGTAGGAAAATGAAGAAATAATAGCTAAGGTTACTCTCGCCCACTCTTCAAAAATTATGAAATCCGAGCGATTTCAGACAAGTTGAAAAAATAGTAGTAAAGGAGATATTTCAGAGCCTATTTCCCTCATAAATGTCAAGGAATACAACATCCCTTAGTAACACATTTATCTCTAGAGAAAATATTGCTGCTTCTATCTAAAGGGCTAAGTGATTTTAAAAATAACTAAACCTTTAATTTCAGAATAGCTTTGGATTTCCAGAAAAGTTGCAAAGATATTAAAATATCCCTCATCAACTATCCTTACTGTTAATGCATTCTATTACAATGACACATTTTTTGGGACTAAGAAACCAACTTTGTTGCATTACTATTAACTATATTCAGATTTCCTCAGTTTGTCCCAAAAGCCCTTTTGCTGTTCCGGCACACCATATTTCCATTAGCTGTCGTGTCTTCTTAAGTTTTTTTCTGGTCTATGAAAGTTTCTTGGACTTTCTGTATTTTTGATGACCCTGGCAATCTTGAGGAGTACTCCCAGATATTTTGTAGAACGCTGCTCCATTTGGGTTTGTCTGACGTCTTCCTCATGATCAGACAGGATTTATGTGTTTGAGGGCAGAAGGCTACCACATTATATCAAGAGCTCACTCTCACCATGGTTTATCTTCGTTGATGATTAGAGATAAACTGGCAGTATTTGCCAAGTATTGCTGCTATAAATTTCCTTTTATTTCTACTTCTCTACTGTTTGGAAGTAGAGAGACTATCTCTTTTTATTATTTGTAATAGGTAAACTAAAGCCACAGAAGGATCACAGGATACGACCCTGTGATCCCGAGATATAACTCAGCAGATTCAGATTCCTGTGTATTGACATGGCTTCTCTGAGAGTTCCTGCTATAATAAATCTCTAGGGTGGTGAATGCCACTCATTTCTCCTGGGAGGTAGATGCTACTAATACCTATGGTTAAAACTGTCTTTATTGTGAAAAGATAGCTTTTCCACTGGAAGAACTGGGAAATTGCCTCATTTCCCCCCTATAATTAGCACAAAATAGTCTATTTTCTATATTTGCTTGTCTTTTTTAGGCTCTTTAGAACAGCCCTGTCCCAAACTGTGGCTCATGGAACACTGAACTGCAAGAAGCAGGTGTTTCGTGAGAATAGTTTCATGTTTAAGTAAATTTGGTAAAGGCGTGGTTAGAAGGGTAAAAGATTATGTACAGCAAACCTTTCACAGTTTTTAAAATGGTGATATACATTGTTCATAACAATGGTGTTACATTATGTTGATTCCCCAATCTTGCAGTTCGGGCTTTAAAACTTCTATAAAGTACTGCCTTCAGGAAGCACAGTTTTTGTGAAAAATTTTTATGAAGATAAATTGGATAACTCAAAGAACAGAAAACATTTTGAGACAGCAATGCAGTTCAAGCTTGAAGACGCGTAACATATGCACAACTAAGAATCTGAATGATCTTTATATAATTTGTTTCCAGCTATAAATGAAATGTATAAATTATTTTTTAATACATCTGGCCAAATGTCACTGCATTTTTTAAAAGTAGACATTTTTAAACAGGGTTTTAGTTTTCAGAGTGGTTTTTGGTTCACAGCAAAATTAGCAGAAAGTCCAGAGTTCCCATATAACCTCTTGCCACCACTCCCCCTACTTGGCACACAAGCTTCCCCAATATTAACATCTCATTCCAGAGTAGTGTATTTCTTAAATTTGATGAACCTACATTGTTAGGTCATTATAACCCCAAATCCACAGTTTATAGTACAGTTTGCTCTTGGTGGTGTACATTCTGGTTGTTTTTGACAAATGTATAATGTTATGTATCCACCTAATTATGGCATCATACAGAATGGTTTCATTGTCCTAAAAATCTTCTGAGCTCTACCTATTTCCTCCCTCTCTCCCTCCAATCCATGACAACCAATAGTTTTTTTTTTTTCTGTCTCCATAGAGTTGTCTTTTTTTAAAAATGTCATAAACTTGGAATCATAAGTGTGGATCTCTTTAAGAATGGGTTCTTTCACTTAGTAATATACATTTAAGTTTCCTCAATGTCTTTTTATGACATGATAGTTCATTTCCTTTTAGCTCTGAATAATATACCATTGTACAGATATACTATAGTTAATCTATTCACACATTTAAGAAAACCTTGATTGTTTGCAAGTTTTGACAATTATGAATGAAACTGCTATAAACATTCATTTTCAGGTGTGTGTGTGTGTGTGTGTGTGTGTGTGTGTGTTTGTGGGCCTAAGTTTTCACCTTATTTAAGTAAATACCAAGGAGTCTAATTGCAGAATCATATGGTAAATGTATATTTAGTCTTATTAGAAACCTCCAACTGTTTTTTAAAGTAGTTGTAGAATTTTACATTCCTACCAGCAATGGTGTTGTCAGTGTTTTGGATTTTGGACCTTTTAATAGGTGTGTAGTGCTTTAATTTGCATTTCCCTGATGACATATGATATGGAGCATCTTCTCATGCTTATTTGCCATCTGTCTATCTTGTGTGGAGCAGCGTTTGTTCAGATCTTTTGTCTATTTTTAAATCAGGTGGTCCATTTTCATATTGTTGAGTTTTAAGTGTTCTTTGTATATTTTGGATAACAGTCCTTTATCATACATGTCTTTGGTAAATTATTCTCCCAGTCTATGGCTTGTCTTCTAATTGTTTTGATATTGTCTTTGCAGAGCAGAATTTTTAATTTAGTTTAATTTTTTAAAAGATTTATTTATTTATTTATTTCAGAGAGGAGAGAAAGAGAATATGAGCAGGGGGAGAGGGAGAGAGAGAATCCTTGAGCAGACTCCCTGCTGAGTGCGTAGCTCCATGTGGGGCTTGATCCCAGGACCCCAAGTTCATGACCTGAGCTGAAATCAAAAGCTGTCTGCCCAACCAACTGAGCCACCCAGGTACCCCAGAGTTTTTAATTTTAATCAAGCCCAGCTGAAACTAAAGTTATTTAGTTATCTATTCTTGCAAAGATCTAAGTAGCTTCTTTATTTGTTTTATAATTCTAACAACTTTAACTTACAAATACTATTTGTAAAAAAATGTACATATTTTCATAGTAATTTATCTGGAATAACCTGTCAAAATATGCTTACCTGCCTTATTAAGTAGCAGTGGTGTATGATTTGCAAGAGTATGGTAGATGGATGGAGTTGTATTTCTGATTTCATGATTTTGACTGAAAGAGAACGAGAGTTTTTCTAATTAAGAAGGAACACACGCATGTGCGCACACACACATGTGCGGGCATGCGCACGCACCCATACACGAGCAATAGTGCCACCGGTTCTTTTTTTTTTTAAGATTTTATTTATTTATTTATGAGAGGCAGAGGGAGAGAGAGAGGGAGGGAGGGAGAGAGAGAAGCAGAGGGAGAAGCAGGCTCCCAAGGAGCAGGGAGCCCGATGTGGGACTCGATCCCAGGACCCTGGGATCATGACCTGAACCGAAGGCAGACGCTTAACCATCTGAGCCACCCAGGTGCCCCAGTGTCACTGGTTCTTGATCCGGATGAATTCCTTTTGAATTTATAAATGCAACAAAATCGTATTTTTCTTTTCTCTTTGGCTTCTATATACCAAAGTAAATGTTCACAATACTCATGGCCTTGTGTGTTGTAAAAGTCCTGTTCATGTTTGTTTCCCACTGATTTTGACTTCAGTTCAGCTTTCAAACTTTCTCTCATAAATTATGGAACAAATATTTATTAATACATTTCATTTCCTCAGTGTTTCAGCTTAGAGATTTCAGCCGATTACATTTCACATTTGAAAAGGTTAACATAATTGATCATAAAAATTGATATTAAGTTTTCTTTTCATTCTCTTTCCTCCCAAGAAATAAATCCTATGATTTTAAGTGTATATTTGTTATGTTTAAATATCCTCACTTTAGCTGTTGCTGAAAACTTGGTTCCAAAAACGTAACAAAGATTTGTTGTAGTTGTCAGATTAATTTGCAAAGATGTTTAGGAAAGTAAAAGTATTATTTCAGAGTATAGGACTTCTCTTCTTGAGCCTCAGGGATATTTCAGTGGTTTCTCATTTTAGGGATAGCTGGCAGAGAAGTAATTCAATTCACTTCTCAGGATTAAAGCCAAATTAATAATTTAATGAGGGAAATGAGGACATGACATAATTGCTGAAATGTGCATTTTTGAGTAGGTATCTCTACTCTATCATTTAGAGGGATCATCCTGAAACACAAATCTCATAGACAGCAAGTCCCCTCAGATGCTGCTTAAATATCCTTAACAAGTATCCTGTACTCTGAAAATATTGAACTTCTAATGACACCATTCGAATAGCTGCCAACACCATGAACATGTACAGACACTGTGACAAGTACGATAAATGCTTTGGGAACCTATTATGTGCTAGACACTGTGCTTTCTCTATGTTTTTATCCGTTATCATTTCAATGGTCAATTATCAATGATTACAATTCATATCTCCATTTTACAAATGATAGAAACAGAGTTTCAAAGATTCTAAATACCAAGCCCCGAATGACACTCATTGTCTTTGCAAAACCATCTGATGCTCCCTTTTTTATGCCACCAGATCATGACAAGCTGCATGCCTCTATGTGATTTTTACCCCAGATGACATTTTTTCTTTTCCCTCATCTACCTGCTGAATTTATATAGTTTCTTTAAGATTCATTCCAGACATCTCACTCAGCTCATGTACTTCCTCCTTCCTGAAGTTCTACTGAGCTAAATGCTTAATCCTCTCCTTTTATTTATTCAGACACACTATATTTCATAGTAGCTTTGACATATCTGAACCTCATGAAAAAATCCAAGATGATAAAATCCTTCAGAGCCAGTGCTGTGTATTGTTTGTCTTGATTTCCATAACCTAGCATGGCCTTGATACATATGAACTAGCTGCACAATAGAACTTTTAAATTGAAATGATTATCTATGATGTCTGGCCTTCATAAGGTAAAAATCTGAAGGAAAAATTCTACATGTACATTTAAGAAATATTTTCAGTGTTATGTGAGATGGTACATCCAAGCAAAAGTTGAGATATAATAAATGAAAGAGATGTGGGGAAAGATTCAATACAACTTCAGTGGAACCAGTTTTATACGAGTGACCCTGTGATAGTAGCCCATAAAAATCCCCTTAGATCCTGTGACATCTTCAGGGTCAAATGTCCATAATAAAGGAAAAAAAAGACACAGTAGTACTATGGCAACTAAAGCATAAGCTATATGGAGTCTATGTCAAGTGCTTAAAAATCAAAAGGAGAATTTTGGTGTTGGTTGTGATATCCCCAACACACCATGTCTGATGTATCCATGACCTGTTCATTTGAGAGCCCAGATAAAGAATACCATAATACACTCCAGCTCTTCAATTGTCCTGTCTGACTCAAAACAAGAGTTTTATTAACTTAAAATTATTTTTTTTCTAGTTGAGTTTTAGAAGCTGAATTTCATTACTCTGAAGTAATCTCTGATAAGTATGAAAACTCATGCACATAAAAGCCCCTTGAAGTAAGGCAAATATTTTATTTCACATCTCTTCAAAATGATGAGGATTTCATGAGACCAAATGATTTGCATTCCCTTTAATACTGCTGCTACATTTTGAATCAAGGTATTATATAAGATCTTCAGCTTTTTTTTTCATTTCTATTGGTTTCTAAACAAAATGCTCCTTGTAATGGATTCCTTAAAAATGTTTTAAGTGACAGGAAATGTCAAATGCTTAGGTGGCAATGTGAATTTCATTGTATATAAATGATTAATACTTTATGCTATGCTGGAGGAGCACTTACTGAACCTGTTTGTCACACTTTGTGCTATGTGCAGACATGTGTGTTATAATCATTTCTTCCTTGTAGTGCTCAAAATCTATCAATTTATATCTATAAACAAAGGCATTGCCATTTGTCCTCCAAAGCAATATGAATAAAGAACTCATAATGTTTTAAACACCATTGAAAATATTTTAATGAGGAAAAATGAAAATTTTGTTTATTGGAAATGGTCTACCCCACCATTGAAAATTGACAAATTATTGACTGAGAGATTTTCTTAGTTACATAATTCTGGTAATTATTAAGTTTCTTTGCCTATATTTATTAAGAATATAAAATCAATATTGTCACAGATTCTTCATGATTTTTAAGAACTTTATTGTTTTCGGGCGCCTGGGTGGCTCAGATGGTTAAGCGTCTGCCTTCGGCTCAGGTCATGATCCCGGGGTCCTGGGATTGAGTCCCAGATCGGGAGCCTGCTTCTCCCTCTGCTTCTCTCTCTCTCTCTCCTCTCTCTCTCCCCTCCTCTGTCTCTCATTAATAAATACAATCTTAAAAAAACAAACAAACAAAAAAGAACTTTATTGTTTTCAATGGGAAAAATAATTCTCAATGAGTCAAGAGGAAAAGCTAAGTTTAATTTGATTAACTGAGAGAAGAAAGATGCAAGGAAGCTTGAAAAATAGAAGAGGTTTCTAGTCAAAACACTGGTGCAGTTTTATTCTTTATGAGGTCAAAGCACAAAGAAACAAAAATTAAGTTCTAAGATGAGAATGTAGGGAAAATATTATAATAATTGTGACATACGAATAGGGTAAGGGCAAAAGAAAACAAAATAATAGAATCCATGTAGAAATTTTCTTGCAGTAGATTTTATTTGAAATTGCCAACCCTCATATACTTCCACATAGTTGACCCACATTCATCATGTAGTTGTGGTTTGGAGTTGAGAAAAAAATAATACATATTACAAGTTTCAAATTGTTTTATCATTCACATAACACATCCCTGAGCAATTTCACATGCCAGGTAATATGTTAACTTTTGGAACATAACTTTCCATCAGAGAAATTGTGATCCACAAACACAGAAAAACAGGTAGATGGATATTCCATAACAATTTGATAAATGCTGTAATAGTAGTAATGACAAAATGGATATTGTGGCAAGGAAAATTACATGTGGTTTTAGGAGAAAGTCAGGAAACACTTGCAGAGAAAAAGTGACCATTTAAATTTAGAATGACATATAAGGGTCAGACGAGGGCCAGAGGAAACTGCGAGAACGGGTAGGGACAGAGGCCAAGTTGTAGAAAAGCTTGTCAGTTTGGAAATAGCAAATTGTTCAGTGTATCTAGAACAGTATAAGGGGTGAGTGCTATTGCTAGAAAGGCCTTCATGTCGTGGTAAGTTTGAATGTTATCATGAACAAATGGTTAGTCATTAAAGCAGCAAATAGCCTGGAAGAGTTTTATAGAAACATCATGACACAAAGTACAAGGAGACTAGAAACAGACATGTAGACACCTATGTAATAATTTTGTTGATAAAGAATGGAAGGCTTCATTAAATGCTGTTGGAAATGGAGAAAAGGAAGACACTGTTTGGATGTACATTTGCATTTATATGCACATAGGCAAATGCATATACGTACACAATCTCTGCCTAGTAGAACCCTGGTAGGTAAAATTAAAGCAAGATAACTGCTCTTCCTCAATTAAAACTCACATCCGCTTGAAAATAATACTTAAAAGAGTATAAAGGAACTGGACATTTCTCACAAAATCATATACCCTCATCACTATTATCTGGCTACAGAATTAAGTTCATACATCCGATTTTTTTCGAATACTGTTCCAATTCTCATTTCTAAAGAGACCAGAAACATATTGATCTCTTATTTGTTTCTGAGTAAGTCTTTCTAAAGGACAGAAACATGTTGATCTCATTTCTTTTATGAAATTTACCATAAAATCATGCATATATTTATATTGCTTGCCATATGTATAAAACTATGGGGTTACAGAATCCCCAGTAAAATTACAGAAGCTGGAGTCACTTTGGGACCATACTAGGGCACCTGAGGTAATGCTGTAGCATCAGTGAGCAGGATCCAAGTATTAGCGACAGATGTTGGCACCTCTTCCTGGCAGGTCCCTGGCAGCCACCTGTGAGAGGCTGTCATGAGAGATGACATTCTCTTTGGACCAGTTATAGAAATAGATGAAAATAACTGTGAGACTGGGTTCACTGACAGCACCCCCAGCAGTGAATGGATTTGTGACCAACCATAAGGGTTCCCATGAATATATAATGACTGAGTGCATGTGTCATTGGGTGGGTAGGATAAGCAGGGACAGGGGTGGTGTACAAATTTGCAGGGGCTGCAATTCTAAGTCAGTGAGGCCTTATGCACCAGAAACTGATTAGCTTGGAAAAGTTTCTTTTTTCTTTCTTTCTTTTTCTTTCTTTCTTTCTTTTCTTTCTTTCTTTCTTTCTTTCTTTCTTTCTTTCTTTCTTTCTTTCTTTCTTTCTTTCTTTCTTTCTTTCTTTCTTTTTCTTTCTTTCTTTTTCTTTCTTTCTTTCTTTCTTTCTTTCTTTCTTTCTTTCTTTCTTTCCTTTCTTTCCTTTCTTTCTTTCTTTCTTTCTTTCTTTCTTTCTTTCTTTCTTTCTTTCTTTCTTTCAAGTTTCTATCTTTATAATCTTTTTCAAAGATCATATTGTGTCTACTCTTCAGTTTGGAAGTCATACATTGACCTTTGCTCAAAACCAATAAAATTCTTACTTGCCTAAGAATTGTTAAACACTGGAATAGGTCACTAAGAAATCCTGAGCAATGTCTTTGAAGGGGAGATTTTCATTTTCTTTGGTCCTTTGACAAAATTAAATGGGGTCCTGGGCATTCTTATTTGAAAGTAAGGGAATGGACTAAATGTCCTCTTCACCTTATCTAATCTAAAATTGTATAATACCGAATCCATCTTGAATTTCATGGAAATAAATAATTCCTTTTAAGCACTCTTCTCAACTACTGGGTCTTGGCCTTGACTCAGGCCATTAAGAGAGTCAAAATTTTGGCAGTGAGATGCATACTGTCATATTGTCTGTCACTTTTTCATTCAGCTTCATTGCCATTACTTTGGCTGGTCATTTGCAAAGGAAGAAAGAGCAAGTACAGATTTCATCAAGCTAGTGCTAGATATTTACAAAGTGAGTTTTGTCAACCTCAATTTGCATGTATGCTTCATAAAACATTCTTAAAAATTCCATTTTACTTGAACAACTATATAACTCAGGAAAAGCAATTTAACATTGTACTTTTTAAATGCTAGGCTTGCAACTGTGAAAAAAGTTGAGGAGTCCAGAAATCAAGCCCATTTCATATGCTCGAAGGTCACATAAGGCCAGTGTGCTGGTTCCATGAATTTGAGGGTGAACATTAAGTCTGTTGAATTGTCAGCACAAAATATCCATCATGAAATGGGCTTACTCGTGGAATTTCTCTGTAGTGTAAAGTTGGAGAAAAGGTTTGAAATCAACTTAACAGATGGAAACTGGCTAAAGTGATTAAACCCTGAAAGTTCAATCCCTCTTTATAGAGCTGTGCTGAATGTTGAATCAGATATTTGACCAATGAGATCAAGCAAAAAGAGAAATGCATTTCCGCTCACAATAATCCATATATATGATATAGTCAAAGTAATCATGAACTGGGATGTGAACCCTGGATATCTCCTTGGTAAGAGTAATTTTATTTTATACCATTTGAATCCTGCAAAATATGCCTGCACAGAATTTTGAGTTCTGAAAGCAATTATTCTGTTATTATTTGTTCTCAGCATCTTGTATTTTAGTTCAAATATGAAGAACACTTCTCTAGTTAAATCCACTTAGTCAATTCAACTATCAAATAATAAAGGACATGGAAAGAAATAGGGGGCTTATTATTATTCAAATAGGTGGCCCTGAATAAAATATTCTGTTTATGCTATTATTTGGGAAATGCATTTATTTCTCTGTGATTTTAAAACAGTAAATTTATAATCATAAGTAGTATAATTACGGATCAGGAAAAATTTGCACACCCAGAGTGCCTAATCCAATTTATCAACTTAAAAAACAATTTTATATAACATTTGATTGGAACAGATGTAGCTTTTGTATTCTTGATATTTACAAAACTGAAAGTAGAATTATCTTCTAATAAAAATTTATTGGAAGAGTTGGAGGAACAAAATAAATGAAGTAGTATTGGATTATAACACAAAGTTTAAAAATACACATCGATAAATGAATTCTGATATCAATAAATGATTGCATACATAAATAAATTGGGGGGGGGAAGGTCCAAATCTCCCATACAGAAGAATTATAAATAATTTATGTAGCTAACCGGCCCTTGAAGAGGGTAAGCTTAATTCTCTATTTCTTAAATATGGGTTATCCACAGCAAATTCCTTTCAAAGAGGACAGTGGCTAGACAGAGGGAGGTGTAACTTCACAGTGGAGAACTTTCAAATCCTTCCTCAGCCAGGTAATCAAGGTCAACCGCCATAGTGATGTCATGTTGATAGTACGTATCCTTGAAAGAGTGGGATGAAAATGGTGCTTTCCCTCTGTGGTCACCCTCCCAAACATTTGATGAAAGACATCAAATTCCAATAAAAGGACATATTACAAAATACCTGACCTGTACTCTTCATAACTGTCAAGATCATCAAAAACAAGAGAAGTCTGACAAACTGCAAGCCCACAGAAGCCCAGGAAGACATGGTGACTAAATGTAATGTGGTATCCTGGATAAAGTCCTGGAATAGAAAAAGAACATTTAAGTAAAAATTAAGGAAATCTGCATAACATATGGACCCTGGATAGTAGTAATGTATTAGTATTGGTTCATTAGTTGTGATAAACAAACCTCAGTAATGCAAGATGTTAATAATAGGGAAACGTGGGTGCAGGGTGTATGTGTTATCTATTCAATTTTTCCATAAATCTAACTGTTCTAAAAATAAAGTCTATTTAAAGTAATATTTTAACACTATGTATATAATAAATATATATGTGTATAAATTTCAAAATTTATTTGAACGTGTGACCTAGTATGACCAATAAGATTTCTACAGAAAAATAATTACTAATAATCTAACCCAAAATTCCAGTGTCATATGTTTTCCTCCTTTTCCAATTGATAACAGTTGTGAATCTCTTGATTTGAGGAGATAAAACACTAATTGAAATGCACAAATTACAAAATGAATGTTTAAGCTTTATCTGCTGACAAGTTGTTAAGAAACATCGCGCTGATTTTCAAATTTGCATGTCAGGTGCTTCTTGCTCAATTTTAAATGTTTGTTAAAGGCAAAAGAATTTATCTTCAAATTATTTTCTAGCTTTTTCATTCTTGAGTCTTGAACATTTCCTGCTTTGCCTACCCTTTGAGAGTTGAAGGAACGTGTATAGATTTACCTTCAGGGAGGACTTGTCGGCTGCAATATACTTACGGTTCCATCATATCAACAACACAAGTCTTTCACACTCCAGAACTCCCACAGCACTTTGGTCCAAATCATATTTCAGGAGTAATCACTGTTGACCTTTTCATAAGGAATTCTATCTTCTCCACTTCCTTCTTTGCACCTGTGGTAGGCAGAGAAATGGCCCTCCAAAGATATTCATGTCCTAATCCCCACTAGAAATATGTTAGGTTACGTGAAAAAAGACAACTGAGGTTGCAAATGGAATTGACTTGCTAACTCCAAATTTAAGAGAGGGATACAATCCTATATTATCCAAGTGGGCCTAACATAATCACAAAGGTCCTTGAAAGTAGAAGAGGGAGGCAAAAGAGGGGATTCAGGGTGAGATGTGGCTAAGGAGGCAAGGTCAGGGGCGCCTGGGTGGCTCAGTTGGTTAAGTGTCCAACTCTTGATTTTGGCTGAGGTCATGATCTCAGGGTGGGAGACTGAGTCCTACATAGGCTCCACACCGGGCGTGGAACCTCCTTAAGATTCTCTCTCTCCCTCTGCCCCTCTTCCCTGCTCATGCACATGCTTTCTCTTTCCCTCTCTCAAAAAAATAAAGGTACTTAAAAAAAAAAAAAAGGAAGCAAGTTCAGAGAGATTCAACACTACTGGCTTTGAAGATGAAGGAAGGGGATCATGAGCCAAGTAAGGCGGATAACCTCCAGAAGTGGGAAAAGGATGGGAAATGGATTCTCACCTTGAGCCTACAGAAAAGAATGCACCCTGCTGACATCTTGATTTTAGCCCAGTGAGCTCTATTTTGGACTTCTGAACTATAGAAGTGATAGATAAATTTGTGTTGTTTGGGGCACCTGGGTGGCTCAGATGGTTAAACATCTGACTACGGCTCAGGTCATGATCTGAGGGTCCTGGGATCCAGCCCCTTCTGGCTCCAAGCTCAGTGGGGAGTCTGCTTGTGTCTCTTCTTCTGCCCCTCCCCCCACCCCCACTAATACTCTCTCTGTCTCTCAAATAAATAAATAAATTCTTCAAAATTGATTAATTAATTAATCAATTAATGTTGTTTGAAGACACTAAGTTTGTAGTAATTTGCTATGGCAGCCATAGAAAACTAATACAGTGCCCCAAATATATGTGAAGCTGTGTATACATTTACTATAGCATTCCTTCATATTATAGTGCTCTGATTTGTTCATTCATATTTTCCCCAAGGATCGTGACTCCTATCAGGCCAGGAAGTATTATTATTTGCAATTCTAAGTTAGCAATATTGTAATTTTGGCCACATTTTAGCACTCAGTAAATAATTACTGATCAAGTGAAGACTGTGCTTATAGCACATAAGACAAATGCCCTGGGTTTTGAGACAGAAGAAATTCTTAGCTTCTCTGATTTTCAGTTTCCTCATTTATAAAAATTGTGTTCTTTATGGTTATGAATTTGAATATTACAGTGCAGTTAGATATGAAACTGAAAACACGGTACAGATATAAAATGTTATAGTTATCTAGCTTAAATAGCTGTTAGCTGTCTGTCACAGCTTACTAGTTTGGTAAATACTTGAAAATACAGACCAGTTCTAACTCATTCATCTGCATCTCTTCTGCAGCATGCATTATGTAGATTTCTTATTTATTGTTAAAAAATAGCTACATATTTAAAACAGCTTACTAAATGTAGTAAGAATGGGTTAGGGCAGAGAAAGTACAGTGACTTAAAGTGAGAATAGAAGTTTCATTGTTGATGGTAGGTATTCATCCTTTCTGATGGCTGAGTAATATTCCATTGTATATATGAGCCACGTCTTCTTTATCCATTCATCTGTTGCAGGACATCTCGGCTCCTTCCACAGTTTGGCTATTGTGGACATTGCTGCTATGAACATTGGGGTGCAGGTGCTAAATTGAATTTAAATAAAAAAAAAGAAGTTTCATTGTTATTCGAAATGACTTCTTTCATTCCCATCTCTGAGATTATTCTAAAAACATGGTTCCTTTCTCATCTTCAGTATCTGTAATATCATTCTTAGTACTTTCTAAAAGATGGGTAAGTGGTAGATGTTGACAATGATATAATGATAGAATTACATGATTTATTTATTCAACTTTTATAAGTAAGAAAATAAGTTTGTGCTTGAATTATCATATCCATGATCTTCGCTGAAAAGCTATGTGCTCCGGTGGTCCATTTCTACATTGTGCTTTAGCTAAGTTCTTATTAAGCATCCTTCAGTCAGGGTTATAGCAACAGAAGGCAAAGTTCTGATGCAGATATGCAAAATGTTTAAGATGTGGACCTCCTATGAGCACCCCAGGGTGTCTTTCTGAATTCTTTTCCTTTTCTGGGAAAATTCCATCTTCCATCAAGGTGTCTAGAATTCTCTGTCCTCACTGATTTCCTCCAGTGCTGAAATGCAGACCAGAGAAAATATCACTCCTTTAAGCCTACTAGGTTACTTGCAGTTTTAGATTTTCAATTAACTCTGGGATGAAAGGATTTGGCCATGTTAGAAAGAATTTCAGCCATCATTGAGCAAGTTACAAAAACACATTTTGGAACCAGGGATCTAAATTTCTAAAATCTCATCACCTAGGTAGCAGCATATTTTGCGCCCTTCTGAAACCAGCTCTGTGATTCCTATTACTCAGCACATCAGTTTCAAGACTTGAAATGTCTTTGACTGTAAGAAAAGAAGGCAAGTTCCAACATACCATACCTTTGCAAAATGAATTTTATAATGAAATTCCTTCTTATGGTGCTTTAATATCAGTGTTATTGTGAGATTTAATCAGTATATTTTGAAAACAGGTTGAGATCTTTTAAGGATGACAGTTAACCACTAAAAACTATTTTCTGTTACCTGTCATTTTCTATCATAATTTACTCCAAAGAAACATACCTTTTGACATATTTGAAAGGAAGAAGTATGTGTGTGTGGGTGTGGGAGGGGGCTTGCTAAAGGCTTTATGATAGAATAATGCAGATATATGAAATTAATTCAAAAGCACAAGCAATTTTACAATGCAGGTCATAAAAACTATGCTTGATGAACAGTTCTTGTTCAGAATTAATGTTCACATTTTCTCAAATTTGTGTCTGTCACTTAAATTGAAGTGATTTCACTGTAGATTTGCCAGTTCACTTAACCTCTTGATTCTCTCCTATAATGTTTTGTCATTTTTCAAATTTTTAATCTCTATACTGCTCTTTGGCAGCAGTGATTCACTGCCTAGGAAAAGTGCTGGAATATGTTATAGCATAAACAAAATCTTCATATTACCTAAGATTTTCCTTGGTAATTTTATATTGCATAGAAACCCTAACAGAAACCTCATATTTTGGATCATTTCTAAATTTAACTGTTAAATTAGATGTTATGCTTATTTACTATTAATTACATCTTCCAATATGTGAAAAATAATCTATAGGCTTTTTAAAGTAAAGATGTTAAAATTGATTCTGAAAGCCAAATTAGTAATTTATAGTCTTGAGACTCAAAAGGGAGAGGAAACGGAGCTGTTTAAAAGCTACTTACATGGGCGCCTGGGTGGCTCAGTCGTTAAGCGTCTGCCTTTGGCTCAGGTCATGATCCCAGGGTCCTGGGATTGAGCCCAGCATCGGGCTTCCTGCTCTATGGGAAGCCTGCTTCTCCCTCTCCCACTCCTCCTGCTTGTGTTCCCTTTCTCACTGTGTCTCTCTGTCAAATAAATAAAATCTTTAAAAATAAATAAATAAAAGCTACTTACATCCAAGTGATTCACTAATTATAGGTGGCTAGTGTGAGTCATAATGGTCAAATACTTCATCATCATTTTAGGACATTTAGACATAGAAAATCTTGTAACACTTGACTTTATCAGCTACCATACTTCCTTTCCTTTTTTCTTTTAAGATTTTTTTTTTAAAGTAATCTCTACACCCAATGCTGGGCTTGAACTCACAATCTTGAAATCAAGAGTTGAGTGCTCCATGGACTGAGCCAACCCGGCACCGCCAGCTACCATATTTTCTTACTGAGTTTTGTTGGTAGGGTCAGTATTTGCCTGACTTATTACTTTTATAAATTCCACTAATCAGTACATAGTCCCTTTCTTTCAATTCCTTAGGTTTGGACTACACAAATGATCAACAAACACATAGCCAGAAGAAACTCCTTAATATGTATCTTAAATAAAGACATTTGTTATCAAATGCATTTTACAATGAAGCTACTTTAGTCTTCAGTTACTTGAAACCTGGAAATATAGATTATACATTTCAAAGGAGGATCCAAGACCTCTTTGTAACTCTTGCAAAGGTGGTTTCTGCAAATATCATCAGTCAACCAAAAGAGAATAGGAAGGTGAAGAAGAGAGTTGGAGGCTGGGAAAAAATTGAGAAAGTTGTTCCTATGCTGCGAGTTCCTTTCCCCAGCCCAAAGCCCAGAAGAAGGGGCTTCAAAGGGATAACCTGGATTGTTTAATATTTGTTTCCTCAAGTTTCAAAGACATAGTGAACCAGTGTTCCATTCATGTCTTAAAAACAAACACATAAGAAGTTGGCTGTCTAGCTTGCGATGGCAGGAAAAAGCAGGATGTTGGAGGTGTGCCCTTTCTGACTGTGAGGTCAAAATTCATGAGAGTGCTTCCCAAGGGTCCCAAGCCAAAGAAAATCAGCATAGAGTTGTCTTGGATCCTGTCCGAGGTGGCATCTTGGAGATCAGTGGGAACTATGATAAGGAAAAGAAAGAGAAAGAATAGGAAGAAGAAACAGAAGCTAAAAACAGTACTACTGTATGCTCAGACTCTCCCGATAGATGGGTGACAGAGGGAAGAAGTGTGCTAATCACCAAGTAACTTGATTGAATTGGCTCAGTGGAGAAAATGGCAGGTGTAGAGAACTGCCAAGCACAAGACCAAAATATGCCAGTGTGCCTCTCTTATTCTCCTTATAAACTGAAATCCAAAGGTTCCAGAAATAAGAGTCTGCAAAGCAGAGTGGAAACACCAGGTGAGGGAAGGAGAACAACCTTGGCCCCTTCACAGGTGGCTGCAGCAGGCCAGAGCTGGGTGGAGTTCTCTCTGAATGCAGTTTGAAGATTTATTTATACCTGGAAACAGAAATATTATTCGTCTGAGACTATTTTTGTTACTAGAAATAACTGAAGGCCTTTTTAAAATCTGAAAAGAGCTAGAGGAACCATGGGCAACTATTTTATTTATTGTCCAACAGCAGGAAAGACCTAGCCTTTGAGTTACTATGGACCATGGCAGGAGGGGGAGACAAAATGCAGTGATGTTAAAATTCTACCCTTTGCAGCCCGCATTTTAAACCTAACCGAACACATTCAGGTTTAGAAATGAATGGATAAGTGAGTGAACAAATGAATGAATGAATGAATAAGTAAATAAAATAAACAAAAGCAAATAATAAGCACTTTTTCTGAATCCAGTTTCCTTTACTGCTAGACTCTTTTAGCTCTTTATGTTAACCTCTCAATTATAGCCTGTTTATCTGAAACTTTTACGTCTTTCTACTGGACATTTCTTCAGACTAAAAGACAGAGGTCTGTTTTTATTAATTTTTTAAGAAATAATTTGAGTCTATATAGTTTCAAGTTATATAATTAGAGGAAACTTGTAAAAATCAAAATTTCCATAATGGTTTTTCATGTTTGTCTTGTTATATTTACATGAGACATATAAATGATTTAAAGTTATAGGTGAAACTTAAGTGACACTAAATTCTATGATTAATTCATTTTCAATTGGAGAGCAGCATCTTGTACTTATGCCTAACTTGAACATCAGTGATGGTTACCCATCCTCACCCTATGTTCACATTGTCAAAGGCAGTGCTGGGGCTCAATCAATTCATTATCCTGTTGTCATATCTTCTAGCCATTTCAACACAAAAACCTAGGAGATACATGCATGTGTGCTAATACCTGCATATACATGTCTGACAGTTTATATATGAACATCTATCTATCTATCTATCAACTCATTCTGATATCTCTGATTTCAATGCAATACCAGAGGTCCTTTGGTCTTCCTTCTTTGCTTACTTGTAACTTCTTTCTCCCACAGAGAAAGTATTTTCTCATATACACAAAAAATAGATTTACTAACTAGATCACAGCATTTAGGTACAGCTGTTGTTTTTAGCCTTACGGTATCCAATCGAGGGACTGTTTAAAAAAATTACATAGCTCAGTACTTTTCTTGCCCAGCATTCTTTCAGGATGTTTATGTTATCAGTTTGTAATAGAATTAGGTTTACTGGTTAGTGGTTATATTTCTTTCTTGGGTTCCTGCCAAACCCTGCTTGCTTTCCATAAGTATATTTTAAATTAAATGCTCTTTCTCTCTCAGACTCACTTTCCCTTTCACATATAGAGCCTATGTGGCGTTATCAAAGGACTGTAGAAATTTTTAAACAAGATTTTATTTATTTATTTGAGAGAGAGAAAGACAGAGAGAGAGAGAGCGCACACCAGTGGGGGGGGGAGCAGAGGAAGAAGCAGATTCCCAGCTGAGCAGGGAGCCCGATGCGGGACTCAATCCCAGGACCCCAAGATCATGACCTGAGCCGAAGGCAGCCGCTAAACCAACCAGGCACCCCAGATTTTTTTAAATTCAAGTTGGTCACTTAAGCAAAATTGATCTGGGCTGCGAATGACCAAAATGATGTGTTTAGGTGTCTGGTTAACCTGCCACATAGATACCAAATAAGCACCATGATTGAAAATGTATGTTTAAAATAAAGATGAATGGGGCACCTGGGTGGGGTAGTTGATTAAGCATCCAAATCTTGGTTTCAGCTCAGATTGTGATCTCAGGTTCATGGGATCGAGTCCCATGTCAGGCTCTGCACTCAGATTCTCTCTCCTCTCCCTCTGCCCATCCCGCTCAGGTTCTATCTCTCTGTGTCAAAAATAAAAAGTATATCTTAGAAAAAAAAAGATGACTGATAGTAGTGCTCCCCATTTATTAAAAGGTAACTAAGAGAAACTTAATAATTGAGTGAATCATTATTTTACCTTGGCTTATAAATCTTTCTCATATCATGAGTACTTGGCTCCTATACAGTGTTCTTTATTTTCAGATGATGTTTCTTTCTGTTATGGACTGCATATCTGGGTGCCCCCCCACTCTTATATTGAAACCATAAATTCTAATTGATTGGTATTTGGAGGTAAGGGCTGTTAGAGGTAATTAGGTTATGAGAGTGGAGCTTTTATGATGTGATTAGTGCCCTTAGAAGAAGAGACACAGGAGAGCTTGCTTCCTCTCTCTGCTGTCCATCAAGTAAAGTTGCAAGGAGAAAATAGTCATCTGTAAACCATGGAGAGGGCACTACTCACTAAGAACCCAAGCATGTTGGCACGCTGATCTCAGACTTCCAACCTCCAGAACTGTGAGAAAGAAAACTTGGTTTGTGTAAGCCACTGAGTCTGTGGTATTTTTGTTATAGAAACCCAAACTGATGTGGATACTTCATCTAATGTCATTGCAGATCATCGTTGGGAAATCCAGTCATGCAGTCATGTGCTGATGACATGCTGGAGATGAGAACCACAAAATCAGGGACTTAAATTCTAGCCAAACTGCTTTGGAAGACCTAAGAGATAGTCGAGAATTACTATATTGTTAGAAAATTATAAAGTGCAAAAGACATTGGGCATGCTGTAGAGAGATTGGGTCTGTTGGTCAGCAATGAAATAGTAAAGAAGAGAGTGAGAAAACAACTTACAGGACATTTTGATGAGGACCAATCCCAGAAACTCCAGGCTGCCTAGGGTCAAGCTTAACTGGCCTGAGGGAAGCTTTTGGAGATATGTTATGATCAATAAAGGAAGTTGAAGTGATGGAGCTGTATTTTGATTTTTCTAGAATGAATTCAACTATGTTCCACATCAGAAAGTTTAATTGCTAAGGTTTTGAAATACCACTGGATAGGTATGGACATGAAATACGTAGAAAAATATGTTTCTGACCTAGTGACAAGAAATTTGAAAATGGTATAATGTGTTCTTTACTCCCAAAAATGATTTGAAGGTTTTTACTGGGAAAGAATAGCTCTAGATTTTTGTGTGTGTTATTTTTACATAAGTCTTCTTGGGAAAGGTTGGCCAAGTGTGATAAGGCTAATGAATAGCAATGTGCTTTGGGGAATTCTTGAGAATGAGGATCAGAAATTGATTAACTGAGGGGTTACATATAAGATTTTGAAATGTTACCTGAGATTAAGAATTTCTCATATCAGTGAGGTCATATGATACATGTCTTTCTCTGATTGACTTATTTCACTCAGCATAACACCCTCCAGTTCCATCCACGTCGTTGCAAATGGCAAGATCTCATTCCTTTTGATGGCTGCATAATATTGCATTGTATATATATACATCTTCTTTATCCATTCATCTGTCGATGGACATCTTGGCTCTTTCCACAGTTTGGCTATTGTGGACACTGCTGCTATAAACATCGGGGTACACGTACCCCTTCGGATCCCTACATTTGTGTCTTTGGGGTAAATACCCAGCAGTGCAATTGCTGGATCATATGGTAGCTCTATTATCAACTTTTTGAGGAACCTTCATACTGTTTTCCAGAGTGGCTGCACCAGCTTGCATTCCCAAAAACAGTGTAGGAGGGTTCCCCTTTCTCCACATCCCTGCCAACCTCTGTTGCTTCCTGACTTGTTAATTTTAGCCATTCTGACTGGTGTGAGGTGGTATCTCATTGAGGCCTTGATTTGGATTTCCCTGATGCCGAGTGATGTTAAGCACTTTTTCATGTGTCTGTTGGCCATTTGGATGTCTTCTTTGGAAAAATGTCTCTTCATGTCTTCTGCCCATTTCTGGATTGGATTATTTGTTCTTTGGGTGTTGAGTTTGATAAGATCTTTATAGATTTTGGATACTAGGTCTTTATCTGATATGTCATTTGCAAATATCTTCTCCCATTCTGTCGGTTGTCTTTTGGTTTTGTGGACTGTTTCTTTTGCTGTGCGAAAGCTTTTTATCTTGATGAAGTCCCAATAGTTCATTTTTGCCCTTGCTTCCCTTGCCTTTGGGGATGTTTCTAGGAAGAAGTGGCTGCAGCCGGGGTCGAAGAGGTTGCTGCCTGTGTTCTCCTTTAGGATTTTGATGGACTCCTGTCTCATGTTTAGGTCTTTCAACCATTTGGAGTCTATTTTTGTGTGTGGTGTAAGGAAATGGTCCAGTTTCATTCTTCTGCATGTGGCTTCCAGTTTTCCCAACACCATTTGTTGAAGAGACTGTCTTTTTTCCATGGGACATTCTTTCCTGCTTTGTCAAAGATGAGTTGACCGTAGAGTTGAGGGTCCATTTCTGGGCTCTCTAACCTGTTCCATTGATCTATGTGTCTGTTTTTGTGCCAGTACCATACTGTCTTGATGATGACAGCTTTGTAATCTCAGGAAACAAACTGAGGGTTGCTGGAGTGGTGGGGGGGTGGGAGGGATGGGGTGGCTGGGTGATAGACATTGGGGAGGGTATGTACTATGGTGATTGCTGTGAATTGTGCAAGACTGTTGAATCACAGATCTGTACCTCTGAAACAAAAAATGTAATATATGTTAAGAAAAAAAAAAGAAGATAGCAGGAGGGGAAGAATGAAGGGGAGTAAATCAGAGGGGGAGACGAACCATGAGAGACGATGGACTCTGAAAAACAAACTGAGGGTTCTAGAGTGGAGGGGGTGGGGGGATGGGTTAGCCTGGTGTTGGGTATTAAAGAGGGCACATTCTGCGTGGAGCACTGGGTGTTATGCATAAACAATGAATCATGGAACACTACATCAAAAACTAATGATGTAATGTATGGTGATTAACATAACAATAAAAAACTTAAAGAAAAAAATTTAAAGATTAAAAAAAGATTTTGAAATGTTATCCTTTGGGAATTGAATGCTGAGTTAATTGTCCTTTTAAAATGATGATTTTTGTCTGTATATACCAGATTTTCTTTATCCATTCATGCATTCATGGACATCGGGTTGCTTCTATAGCTTTGCTATTGTGAGTAATGCTGCAGTGATCATAGGAGTACAGATATTTTTTTGAGGTTCTTTTTTTTTTTGAGTTACTGGTTTTGGTTATTGACATATGTTTCTTTTTTATTATTTTTTAGATTTAAATTCAATCATTAGTTTTGATATAATGTTCAAGGTTTCCTCAGTTGCATATAACACCCAGTGCTCATTACATCATGTGCCCTCCTTAATGCCCATCACCCAGTTACCCCATCCCTCCATCCCCCCACCAACCTCCCCTTCCACAACCCTCAGTTTGTTTCCTGGAGTCAAGCATCTCATATGGTTTGTCTCCCTCTCTGACTTCTTCCTTTTCAGTTTTCCCTGCCTTCCCCTATTGTGTTCTGATTTTTATTTCAAAACTTATTACTTTAATTTAATACACATGGAATTTATTTTAGTCTATCAAGTGAAGTTAGACTAACTTGAATATACTTTTCCCGAGGAAAGCAATCACATCTGTTCCATTTTTGACCAGTATCTTTTCAATTAATCAGTGCTTCATTTTACACATATTATCCATATTAACTTGAGGAAAGGAAATATCCCAGTGATTATATGGAGGGACAAATACTTCTCTAATCATCTCTCAGTTCCACTACCAACTATCACCATAAATTCCATCTCAACAGAATAGTGACAGTCATTCTAATAGATCCATTTGGTGGGGATGGTTGTGGTGTTGGTGATTATTTTCTTTTTACTTAAATAGCTTTGAAAACTCACCTTTTATAGATCTCTCTGGCTCTATGTTTCCTAAGGGAGGAAAGATTCAGACTAGCTGAATTTAATTCACTTAATTCTTCCTGAGAAATCTTTCAATGTCTTTCTTAAATTCACCTCAATAAACAACACATTTAAAGACATGCAACATGCAAATATGGTGAGTTCTCTCAATTCCTCATTCAGTTTCCCAGATTGGTCTTTGAGAAAGTAAACATATAACCCAAAAGCTAGCCAAGAGCAGCTCCACTTACAGCTACTCTGAATGTTACCTTATTATTGAAACATAACCTCCCTGGTATTAGTACAGGACTATTGATATAGTGAAGCCATTTCTTTTCTGTGATTTTTCACTTGGATGACCAAGTATTTTATTTTTATCTGAAATAACAGCAACACACTTTCAGAATTCTGCCTCAAGGTCATGTAAAATTCCTAGTCCTGTACTCCAAAGTTGTCCACCAGCAACTTGATGGATTTACTCTCTTCTAGGACATTGTCCTTGTCTGTTAAATTTATAACATCAAGTATGAAGTGACAAGTCCTTTATGCAGGAAAAAGGAAGAGAGCTAAACCTGATGAAGATCCATTACATTTTAAAAGTTTCTGTGCATCCAGTGACTTAGGGCACAGAGGGATAGCCTTGGGAAAGTGAAGGGTAAGGAGCTCTGTCTTGAACATCATATCACTAAGAGGATGGTAGAAAGATCAGTGTAACATTTTAGATTTTAAACACATATAACCCCCAAATAGGTGACCTTCTCCAACTTGCTCATCATATGACCAGAAAAACAGTTACTCCAGTAAAGGGAAATCTTTAAAAGTTCAATAATGCTGGAAGTGTCTAAAACAGAGGGAATGCAAGTTGAGACCTGTGCCAAGATTAATAGAAGATCTTCAAGACAAACCTCAGGGATTTGGAGGAAAGCCATATTTTCTTCATATGTATGAATATGTATAAATAATTCTCACTTAGGAAAAGAGAATTAGGCTTGCTGTAGGATTCTACTAGAGTCTAAATAGTTGACCATGGGTTACTATGTAATTTTTCAAACCAAATTACACTTTAAACTGGCAGATAAATTACAGCAAAGTTGATTTACCCCACTAGAGTGATATACGCCCTGAAAATATCTCCTTACTAAATGGAAGCTGTATAAAAACATGTGGTGCCCACGGTCACTGAAAACACATTTCTTAAATTAGAAAATTCCTCAAATACCCCATGTAATAAACCTGTTGTTCTAAAAATCTGAGTTCATCAAATAGACACATTCAGGAGTTTCAAAAGAGGTCTCTTATGATTATAAGACCTGACATAAAATAACAATACTTTCCTCTTGTCCGTAGGCGTCTTTACAAAGAAATATTTTAGTATACAGGTCATTCACAGGCATGACCTCAGAAAAGCAGAATGTTGATTGTCCAATTTGTCTGGAAGGTGAGTAAGTATGCAGTCATGAACTATACCTACCCACTGGGAAGGTCTATAAATATGATTGAGGAGAGGTGGGAAGAATGGAAAGAGGCACAAGTGCTTGACACGCAGTAGATGCCTGCCTCCAATGCAGTGTTGATTACTGTATCTTGGGTTCTTGATGAACTATTTTATAACACAGTCCTGGATGATTTATAAACAATGAGTTGATTATGAAAGGCATTTTTCCACTCAAATGCTCAAGGTAAAGATGACTTCCCAATGACAGTGCGTGATTGTTCCACTCAGCTCTTTTTTGGTTGGCCTTTGAATTTTACGGGTCATGAGATGTTGTCTTATGATTTCATGCTTCTTAAAGTATCCTTATTATAAATAAATAATCCTATTGCAGCTAAGGTAATATGTCTTTCCCTTTCAACACAAAATAATCTAACTTGCAAAGTTGAAGTAGAAACATGTCACTTTCTTCAACCCTGCTAACATAGGTGTTACATCTGCAAAAGGAGGGGCTATTATTAGCCCTGGGGGAGTTGTCAGGCATATCAGCATTTACTGTAACACATTTCTAGCAACTAAATGTATAATAATTTTAAGAAAGATGTCAGGTTTCCTTTTTCCCCATTTTTTGGCTAAATCTTGGGAAATAGAGGGAGAAGTATTTTATCTTGACACACAGAAGACGTTTGTGTGAAGTTTTACCCCATACCTAACCACCTGAGTTGAGTCTTGAAATGAAGAGACATAGTAATATAAATCCTGAAGTGTTGAGGAATCGGAGAGGAACAGAAATAGTTCTATGTGTCCCACGGTATATATAAACAATGGTAGATGGGTTTCAGAGAGAAATCTCTATCAGGACGAAGCAGTATAGAATGGGAATGTCAATGTGGTGTTTTCAATGCATTATTCCAGATGAAGAGAAGTCTCAAATGGATGTACAATACATAGATATGTTAGAGACTAGAAGATGTCAATGGTTTTGGCCCTCCACAGCTCTCCACGAGGAGAGTCCAGAGCATTCAGGTCAATGGCAAAGTAGACATGCAGTGCATTATTCAGTAATGCCTGCCATGGCGTAAGAATTAGAAGCAGATTCTGGGAGGATCAAGTTTATCATCAGGCCTGGAATCGATGTCATCACTACTTAAACCTCTTACTAAAAGTGTTCCCACTTTAAACTTAGAATCCATGGCAATAAACTATGGAAAGAGCCAAGATGTCCATCAACAGATGAACAGATAAAGAAGATGTGGTGTATATGTACACACAATGGAATATTATGCAGCCATCAAAAAAAGAAATCTTGCCATTTGCAACCATGTGGGTGGAACTAGAGGGTATTATGCTAAGCGAAATAAGTCAATCAGAGAAAGACATGTATCATATGATCTCACTGATATGAGGAATTCTTAATCTCAGGAAACAAACTGAAGGTTCCTGGAGTGGTGGGGCATGGAAGGGATAGGGTGGCTTGGTGATAGACATTGGGGAGGGTATGTGCTATGGTGAGTGCTGTGAATTGTGTAAGACTGATGAATCACAGACCTGTACCTCTGAAACAAATAATACATCATATGTTAAAAAAAAAAGATAGTAGGAAGGGAATAATGGAGGGGGGGAAATCGGAGGGGGAGATGAACCATGAGAGACTGTGGACTCTGAGAAACAAACTGAGGGTTCTAGAGGGGAGGGGGTTGGAGGGGATGGGTTAGCCTGGTGATGGGTATTAAAGAGGGCATGTATTGAAGCATGTGTGGAGCAACTGGTCACACATTAGTGTTGGTGGACCAGACAGAGGACGTACTGGCAAAATCTAAAAAGGGGATTGAGGAAAGCCTTAGGAAAGTGGCCAAGAAGAAGTTTGCAGAAAACCCCAAGGGGGGTGATGAATTTTTGGAGAAGACCCTGAGCAGCATATCAACCAGCACGGTCACAGCGTCTGTAGTCCACACTACGGACCTGGTGGTGGAGGCCATCGTGGAGAATCTGAAGGTGAAGAACGAGCTCTTCAAGAGGCTGGACAAGTTTGCCTCTGAACACACGATCTTTGCCAGCAACACTTCCTCTCTGCAGATCACAAACACAGCCAATGCCACCATGAGGCAGGACCAATTCGCCGGGCTCCACCTCTTCAACCTGGTGCCCTTGATGAAGCTGGTGGAGGTCATTAAAACACCAAAGACCAGCCAGAAGACTTACGCATCTCTGATAGACTTCACCAAAGCCCTGGGAAAGCATCCTGTTTCTTGTAAGGACACTCCGGGGTTTTTTGTGAACCGACTCCTGGTGCCGTACCTCATGGAAGCAGTCAGGCTGTATGAATGAGGTGATGCATCCAAGGAGGACATCGACACTGCCATGAAGCTGGGAGCTGGGTACCCCATGGGTCCATTTGAGCTTCTAGATGACATGGGGCTGGATACTACGAAGTTCATCATGGACGGGTGGTAGGAAATGGATGCAAAGAACCCCTTGTTTCAGCCCATCCCGTCCTTGAATGAGCTGGTAGCAGAGAACAAGCTGGGCAAGAAGACTGGAACAGGATATTACAAGTACAAGTGAAGCACAGCTTCTCTGGCTCCAGGAGGAACCCCATCAGCACGTACCAGCAGCTCCCCCAAGTGCCACGGGAACGTTCTGTGGTCAGATGTTCCTTCTCACAACACAGTCTGTTCGCTATGCGTTTTGTGACCTGTCTGAAGTAATTATTTACACTAGTTATGGTAATGTCAGATTCCTCCATTGAGAACTAATTTCCCTTTTTCAGTCTGTTCATTTCTGTGTATTTTCTAAAAAGCTTTACACCCTTGGTGCCTTGGAGCAGACAGTTCTTCTGAACCTTACCTTTTTATAAAGAATCGCCTGGACTCGTTCCCTTGTGAAGGGGCACTTGCTCCACGCACCGCTGTGCTCACTGTTGGCACACGGAAGCGTGGTGAGCCGGCGGACATGTCGGTGGCGCGTCTGGGAGGTGCTGCATGAGCAGCCCCCGTGTCCTGCCTTGCCAAGAACAGCTGCTCCCTGCAGCTTCAAGCCACACCCTGCATGTGGGGCGCGACCCGAGACGTCATGTCTTCACTCAGCTCTGGCTGCTGGTGGGCCTATCTCCGCGTGCTTGGTTTGCGGGAAGAGGTTCCATTCACATCCAGAATCTCAGTGATGTTCGTCTGTCTGTCTCTCTTTTTTTTCCCATGAGAAATCATTGCTGCAGACTGCCTGTAAATTGATTCTAATAAAATGCAATCTTTTAATCTGTGAAAAAAAGAACACTGGGTGTTATATACAAACAATGAATCATGGAACACTATATCAAAAATTAATTAATTAAAAAATAAATAAATAAACAAATAAAATAATTTAAAAAAGGAATCTATGGCAATAACTATTCGACTAAATGAAAGGAAAGCAAAAGAGAAATAATTTCTTATTAGTCAACTGAACCAGGTCTTGTATTTTATTTATTTTTATTTTTTACTGAAGTATAATTAACGTGCAGTGTTAAATAGTTTCAGGTGTACAAGATATTGATTTGACAATTTCAGATATTACTCAATGCTTACCATAAGTGCAGTCACCTTCTATCACCATACAATATTCTTACAATATTATTGACTATTTATATATATAGTGTTATTAAGGTAGGTTTTTTTTTTTAAGGTAGGATTTTAAGAGGGGAAGAAAACAATATTGGGAAGACTATATCTGAGTAAAAACTTGGATTACAATTTTTGTAGGAAAATTACTTTGAGATCATTATTTTTCTTTTTGGTAATGAAATGAAATGTCTTAAAGTGTTTAGATTATGGCTGGATAAAAGGTAAAGATTTTAAATTTACAAATATGCATTTTGACAATGGTTAATGAAATATACACATTCTGTCATATACTTATATGTAAGTATAAAACATTTTCACATATTTTATATGAAATGTGTTCTAATAGGACATAAAATAAATACTCATAAAATAACTAAAGGCAAATAAAATCTAAAAGGGGCTATTTGTTGAATTATATTTATCTTTTTTCCAATGGGTATCCATTCATCTTTCTGATGAATAACAACTTTTTAATCAGTTGAGGTGATATTATTATATGGAGCCATAGAAATGGGACAGTTATGCTTGTTCTACTCATCCTAAGTCTGACTGAAAAACAATATTAAAAACCTCACAGAATTCTTATAGTACCTTTTTCCTCTTGCATAGTAATTTAAAGTATTGTTGTTTTTCATTTCCATAGAATGTGTGTATTTTATAAATCTTTATTCTTTACATTTTTCCCGTTGAAAATAGGTTGCATGATAAATCAATCTGACATTGAATTTTTCTGTTTACCCATTTCTGGTTCCAGTCCACAGTTATTTGAAAAGAATAGGTGAAATGACAATGAAGGAAAAGTAATTACTAAATTTATATTTGAAACATTTCATATTTAAGCTCAGAGGAAATGCTTTGATATTTAATTAAAATTATAGGTCACTAATGATCAAACATTAGAACACTCCAGATAGTCTTTAGTATGTTTGTAGATACTATATGAAAAAGTATAAAAAAATCATCACTCCTCATAGAGCTGTTTGATGGGTCTTCTGAAGTGTCTGCCCATTTTTCTAATTTCATGCTGCTTTATTATATTCCTCTTTCAGGGTCTAGAATGTCTCAACTTATTCAATCATTAATGGTGAACATAACATTACATTTGATTATTAAATATCTTCATTCTTCACATATTGACATTAATTTAGCATGTAATATGTTGAAGATTAAAGAGCTAGGGTACTAGGGACTAGGTGTAGGTGGCATCAAGATATTTAAAAAATAGTAAGGTAGCCAACTATAATCAATAGGCTATATTAAATTAAAAAAAACAGCAGAGGTATCCAAAGTCCTAAGGAAGTTAAGAAAAAAAAAGAAATTAATTTTGATACAGAGATATGGAATATAGAAATTATAGAAGGTAGAATTTTATTTGAGTGCTCTAAGCTTTGGATAATTGAAGATAGATAAAATGTATGCCAAGCATTTAAGAATGAAGAAATAGTTTAAGCCAAGTTATAGAAAACAGAAAATATATGGTGCATTCAGAATGAAATGTAATTGAGTAAGACTGGAATATAAAATATAATGATAGGCTGAAGACCTGGATGGAAGTTTGGCAGACACTGTTTGGGAACTTTGTAAAGAGTTAGGATTTTATTGTGTTTGCAGTGGTGAATTTTTTTTTTTTAACAATGGACCAACATTGTCCAAGTTGGTATCATACTCAGTGAAAAGTCACAGTGCCACACATTTGTAGAATGTGGTCCAAATGCCATTTTCTGAATTATGCTATCATCTTAGCACTTTTTTGGGCCTTCACAGAACACAGAGGTCTTAATCAACAGCAGGCATGAGGTTAAATGACTCTTTGCATCATAATGGGTGAACTTCATGGCATATAAGTTACATCTTAAAAAAGTTGTGTAAAAAGGCAAACCAAACAAATAAAAACCTTAAAGATTACCCACACTTTCAGCTTGGTAAAGACCAACATACAAAACCAGTTTTACACACACACAGTTGCTGTTCAAATATTGACCTCCAAATAATTAAAGCTCTTTCAATGGCAGAATAGGTTCTATTATTCTGTTAATAAAAATGACTAAATGAGTAAAAAGCACTAATCACTGAGTCTGAATGTATTTGCAATTACTGCCTTCACCAGTGCAAAAAGCATCCTTTTAGTTTTTTTATGTAGGGGGACAATTAAATGAGAGAAATTACAAATTATTCTTTGTCAGTGCCATCACTGGCCAAAATCTAAGTGAGGCAGAAGCTTCAGAAAGTAGTAATGCCATCAAAGAGTGGGAGAATGACAGACTTTGTATGTTTTCATCATTAAAAAAAAATTTCCAACTGGAGAGAAAAATTTAATGTTATATTTCTTCTCATATCATAGTTAACTCCATAGTAATTAAAATGTTTGCCATGCTTTAAAAGTTTGTGAATCAGTAGGGTAAAAAGTTGATAAGTGATATTCATAAAGTTTTACCTTAAAGAGATCTCAGTCTATATATAAACACATTGAATTGGCCCACAAGATTTGTGTTATTAACTGTTAAGAATGGGAATTTTTGTATGGAACTACTTGGCTTACTATTTAAAAATTAAGGGACAGACAATAAGGCCTGTTTCCTGACAGGTTTTTAAAGTTATCACAATATATGCAGAAACATCATTTAAAAAATTGTGTTAACAACCCAAAATGGTACTGTTAGATCCTTGGCTGCTTAATGTTAAATGAATGATTTAAATATTTAGTTAATCTTGCCTTTTATACCAAGAAGGAAGCAAAAAGGGTCTTGAGGATAAGGCAGTGTAGTATAATGTTAAGTCCTTATTTTTTCTGAACACTGTTTCTCTTTCAAAAGTAGTACTAACAAGTTACATTTCTTCCAAAAAGAAACACCCAGATTACATATACTTTCCTTCCCCCTGGCACTTAAAATCCCTTGTTTTTATTTTTTTTGGCTTGTTCTGCTTCCTTTCTCTCCAAAGCATCTATAATGCAAAGCTTGTCATAATGGCATGGGATGCATTTCTTAGAACATAAACCATTTTAGAAATATCTTTGTAGCCAAAGATAAAATGAAGCGTAAAAAGCATGTAAATTGATTTAACATTTCTCCCCAAATAATAGCACTTTAAAATCCTGAATCTACTATTGTGCATACTTTAGGCTTAGAGGATTCAAGAGGTAAAAGAGAAAATGCCATTGCTCCAATTTATTCTTCACCTTTTGAATTCATTTTTGGAAAATGTGATTTTTTCCCATTGTGCATAAAGAAGCTCAAACAGGAAGATCTTTTTAGAATTGAATATATTTGGACAAATGTCATCTTCATCTTAAGAAGAAGAAAACAGAAAAGAGAAACATTTTTCTAGAATTATGTATGTAGGTACATAATCATGCTAAAATTAAATAAAAACACTGATAAGCATGTGAGATACCTTGTTCTGAGAACATAATAATCTGAAATTCATAGGTAGTCCAGGATCAAGGTAGAGTTGAGAAATACTTGTAATTTTCAAACAAATTTTACTATGAGGAGATCGATGATGTGAGGACTTTTGCTGTAATAATGTATTATCAAAATTCACATGTGAACTAAATTTTGCTCAAAGGTTAGGCCAGTCAAGATGGAGCTTGGAATATAATTTTTGGATAGCAAATGTGCTAAAATAGCTCTAATTTATTTTTGCCTTTATGCTACAACTGCATTCACTTGCTCACTGAGGTTGCTATCTGCATTGGACTCAGTTGGCAATGGGATGAACTAAGTGTTTTTTTGAAAACCAAAGCTCTGGACACTGAAAAACGTCAATTGCAAGGTATTTACTGGCGGAAAGAACAGGCTGAGGCAATTGCTGTTAATAAATTCCTAAACAAAATAAAATCAAAATCCAGGTCTGTTCAGGTAGATAATGAAGACTGCAATTAGTGCAAGTCAAAAAAGCAATAGAAAAGCCCCGATGCAAATATAAGCAAAGCTTTAGCTTGTTTAGTGGACATTTCTTTCGTCCCTACTAGTATTTTGCTAGGCAACTGGAAGAGCAGAATTGGTCAAGAGAAATAAGGTCTACTTTATCTTAAAGTTTGCTTATCCAGGTGAAAAAAATCCATCATGTGGAACGCGAGCTCCAGAAGAGAAGTGCTGTTTATCTCTAGAAAGCATGGGGAATCAAATCAGCAGCATTTCAGATGAGCAATGGGGGGATAAGCCAAATGTTGACTATTGGTAGATGGTTGGAAAAAGTGACTCTATAAATATCAAAGCAAAATATGGTCATTAAATGAGAAAATTATTGATCTAGGATTCTGTTTATGCATCCAGTAATATAATAATAACAAAAGCGATTGATGTTTAATGTAGAATGGGATTGAATGAATCTACAGGTATGCATTAAGTGGATTAGAGGCAAAACATGAAGTAAGTATAATAGTCCAGATAACAAAAACAAAGCTTGTATTGGCAGGCACACAAACAATAGCATGAATGAGTGAATGAAAGAAACTAACAAGCAGGCTCCACGCCCAGCATGAAGCCCAACGTGGGGCTCGGTCTCAGGACCCTGAGATCATGACCTGGGCCAAAACCAAGAGTTGGATGCTTAACTAACTGAGCCACCCAGGGGCCCTGAGAATTGTATTCCTTTAAAGACATGAGTTCATACTAGTAATTTCAATTCAGTTTCAATATGATAGTGTTCCTTTTAAAATGTTTTGATTCCATAAGTGAGCTTCATTTTTTAATTACAAATATTCCTGAAAAGTTTCAAAATGATAATTTGAGAAAATAATCTATTTAAGGGAGTTTATAATTTTCTCTGAGGTTCTTTTTGTCCAGAGGAATGAGCATTTAAATTACCTTTTTCTATTGACTGTCAACAGTATCTTATGATGGCTAGTTTTGTTCCGTTTGTCTGTTTTTTTTTTTTTTTCAGTTTTAGTTGATATTCCAAAAGAGTCCAGCTCTAAACTCTTATATGATGACACTCTTCATATGCTTATTCTTTTGTATTATTTTTTTTCTTTGCTTTAGGTTTTTGTAAGTTTATTAAACTATTAGAAGAGGGAGGTGAATCTCTCTGTGAATAATCTTTGAGACAACTGGAAGAAAACAAAGTTCTTAACAAGATTTTAATTTTGTCGCTTAAGTTCATCGACAATTTTTTTAATACAGTTGTTTTACAGTGTTCATGTATGAGAGTTCTGACTGAATTGGCCTCAAAGTCTTTAATTCCTAGTAATATTACATTTTACAAGTTTTTGCATATTCAGTTAAAATTTTTCTTTGCTAAATTCTGTCTATATTAAAGCTTCTAAATTGATTCTCTATGTCAAAACCACAAGCTTTTCCTTATGATATAAAACATCCCTTTACTATCACATTTAATGTATTATGCTATTTATTATTATGATATATATATTGTCCCAATGCTTGCTACATATCACCCCAAATGAATCGCTCAGGTGATATTATTTATATCCAATAACAAAGTCTTTAAATTTCCTCTGGAGAAATTAGGGAGATGACTCTTCTCTTAGAATTCTCCATGACTAGCAGATAAGAGTACATGTAAATCTATGCTGTGGAGGTTTGGTCAAAAATCTCCTTTTGAATAACATGACAAAATCCAACATTATTTCATGCCTTTCTTTTTTTAAAACATTCTTATGTTAACTTCAAGAATCCTTACTGTAAAATCTAAAATCTCAGAGGACATTGGACAAATATACGTATCCATTTCTGTGATAAATTCTTACTTCCACAAATTTATTAATAATGTTAGGAAAAATCAACAAAGTATATACATAAACATCATATAAATTAATTTTTATTTTCTGGATTCTATAGATTCTGTTTAGTAGATTCACATTTTTAAACTATTATCAATCTGTAAAATTCTAAGT
This sequence comes from Eumetopias jubatus, assembly GCF_037043125.1. Lineage (NCBI taxonomy): Eukaryota > Metazoa > Chordata > Mammalia > Carnivora > Otariidae > Eumetopias > Eumetopias jubatus. Next base: position 8,507,617 of record NW_028274822.1, read on the forward strand.
CAGTTAAACTTTAAAACATTCTAAGCACAACCCTAAATTCCTATTACATTTACATAAGAATTTATGTATTTTGTTTTAGTCAAGAAATGAAAATTCTTGAAAGACAGTAATGTATGTTTTGTCCCAAATTTCCAATTTTTGTATTACTTGCATTTCCACAAAGAAACACAAAATATTCTAAAACAAGTAAGATAAAACATTAAACTTTTTGGTTCTGTTATACATTTTCAAATTTAAGCAAAATTTAATATTTACCTTCAAAATGAGAAAACGTGTTATTGAAAAACAGATTCATAAATAATTTTTTGACCAAAAGATGGAGGTTGGAGATGTTGATCCCTTTCTAAAATCTGGGCTTTTGCTATTAGAAGATTTAAAACTAGCTCTTGAAAAAATGAAGACTTTTTAGCCTTAGTTAATCCTTTTATCACTTTCTTGGCTTACAGCCTGCTATTATTACCCCATTAATTAAATTTCTTTCCAAATTTTAGACTCTGCTTTTAAAAAAGAGAGAGCATTTTTAGTTAAGTTTAATTCCTATCATTTTTAGCCTCATAAAAACAATTCACAGCCATTCTGTCTTTTTAGCTAGAAACACATATATTTAAGCAAAGAACATAAACACAAGTCTTCATATTTCTACCAACAGAATGTCTTGTTTTCCATTTGTTAAAAACTGTTTGTGGAAGCAGCTGTGTTGATATCTTTGGTTTGGCATTACATTTCTGTTCTGTCCTTCTCCACCTTGTCATGCCTCAGGACTCTGACTTCTCTGAACTCCAGCAACAGGGATCCTCTTACTTCCTATTGGGCGCATGAAAACTCCCTTGAGTTGAGGGAGATTATCTCCCCCATCCCATGAAAGTCACTTCAAGCTAGAAGCATCCTCAAGACCTTCTCTCTGTGACATTCCTCTTCTTCTGGTAACTGCTGAACAGTGCTTCACCACTGCTGGTCCAGGGTTCCCACAACATCCCTGGGCTCACTGATCATAACTTGGTAAATATCACCTTTCTTATACTAGTATGATTGCAGCACTGCTGTTAAGTCTCTGACTATTCCAGGAATCTTTATAAAGATTCCTTCTTGCTTTAAAGGAATTACTCCTTCCCTCTCAATAAGTTTTTTTTTAATGTAATAAAATTATGTTTGTATGAATCACAATTCTTCTAAGGTCTTTTTGGAGGCAATAAATCCCTAAAATGTATGATAAATGAGCACTTCAGATATTAAAACATAGCTGCTTATCTTTGTAGATCTTTCAGTTTTGTTTCTATCCAATGCTTCTTGATTGGTATACATTATTTCAAATACAAACAATTTCTTTACCTTTCATTTTAATCATCGGGGCTTTGTTTAAAGGAAAGTTTCTCCATTTTTGCTGTTTCCAAGTTCTCAGATTTAATGTTCACAATCTTTAAGGATTTAATTTAAATATAAATAGCTTTAGGAGGAGGATTGTCCAGTATTTTATTTTTTATTTTTATTTATTTGAGAGAGAGAGAGAGAGTGTGAGCGCTCATGTGCAGGGGGAGGGGCTGAGGGAGAGGGGAGAATCTTATGCAGACAGAATTCACAGCTGAACAGGAGCTCAATCCCACCACCCTGAGATCGGGACCTGAGCTGAAACCGACTGCACCACGCAGACACCCTGGCCAGCTTTTTTAAATGAGAGTACGGTGGCCTTCTTTGGATTATAGAACTTATTTTATTTGGTGAGCTTTGCAGAATTTAAGGCCCAACCCCTGAAGAGGGAGCAGAAGGCAAGCTGAAGACAAAGTGTTAAGTTGACACCTTGCAACATCCCCCCATCCCCCACTCCTCAGTGGGACATGTGTGACATTCTTCCAGGAATCTCCCAACTATCTTAATGTCAATACCTTGCTAGAGGGGAAAACAACCTTAACTTGACAATGGCAAGGTCTCTGGTATTTTGTAGGTATCTTACAGGTAGGTCCTCTTTAGCATATGAAAGCTCTTTTGAAACCTCCCCTTTCCTTTCTTCCCCCAACTCCTGAGTATATAATCACCACTCCTCAAGCTGCTGTTGCAGCAGCTTTTTCTGTCCACCGGTCCTGCGTCCCCACCATTTTAATAAAACCACCATTTTGCACCTAAGATGTCTCAAGAATTCTTTCTCGGTCATTGGCTCTGGACTCCACCCCACGGAACCTCACCTAGATTCCAAAACCACATCACCCCCACCCCCACCACCCCTGGCATATCTCCTACTGGTTTGAGAACTTTCATTATAATGCCTCCATGGCTTAATCTTACATTGAGAAAATAATGATGGAAGAATTGCTGACATCTACGAGATGAGAATTTGAAAGAGGTTATTTTAGGTGATCTTGGGGCAGAGTAGGAGTTAGAAGTCAGTGATCCAAAAGATCACTAGGTCTTGCCAATGTTGGAGGAAGAAAGTACACAGTTAGCCTTGGTGTATGTCTAGAAGCAACATAGGGTATTCCATGAGCTTGGTGTTTTTTAATTTTTAAAACCTAGCAACATTATTATTATTTATATTAGTGTCAATTTCTTGCAGTTGGCAGTAAAGGGGTGGGACCTGCCCTTCTAAGTTGGGAAGGATTGGTCTTTTGCCTTGTAAGTTAGTATTTTTATTTTTTTTATTTAGCAAATAAATTTATTTTGTGAGACTCACTTTCCACTGAGACCATGAGACAATAATAGAGGACCTGACACTATGTATTAGAGAATGTTTTCTATTTTAACAAGATTTGAATATATTCAGCTTGACTCATTATAAGTCTAAAAAAACAGGTGCTATTTTTTTTCATCTGTTTAGAGTTGAAATACAAAGTAACTTGTTCAAGGTTTGCGCGGAGGAACTCTTGGCTCCTTGGTCTATTATGCTCCGCTCTTCTACATATTTCAGGAAATTATAGTCAAAAATACATCATGGATAACTGAATTTCTAGTCGTTTCTGGCATTTGAATTCTAGATATTATAGACTATGGACCATAATGGTCTAATCAGATCTAATCTGATCTAAGTAGACTTGGATTCTTTTCTTGACCCTTGACCCTTGGACTGGACACCACCCACAGTTCGTCAGAATAGTCCAGGGAACTGCAGATATTTTTATGAGGCCAAAGAGCAAATATTTGAGATTTGGGAATAGGTAGCAGAGAAAGACACACTGGCAGACAGAGAAGCTCAATCTTTAATCTCTACCAAAATTTGAGTTTCCTGAGTATAAAGCAGCTTCGAGGATGGGGGATTACTTTGCTCCTTGAGCTCAACTTTAGTCTGCCATACTCAGCAGAGAAAGGACTATACTGTGCCTATTCAGGTGCGGGGACTCCCATGATTGTGAAGGAAAGGGTGCGGAGATTCTATGGTCATTAAAAGTTCAAAATGCTACATTAATTGATACTAAGTATATAAATTTGCAACGTGCTAAAATGTTTAAAGATCTTTAAAGAAGTTTAAAGGTACGGAGACTCCAACTTTCTAGGTTTAACCAGCAGATTATAGGATGAGTAATTTTGTCTGTGGGGAGGTGATTTCATCTGAGCACAGAGGAGCAAGCAGCTCCTGTTGAGTCAAGAGGGGCATCAGTGGAGAGCAGGTACTTGGGTGTCTCTCGTTGGATGCTGTGCTGCTGTAACCTGGGTCTGGAAAGAAACTTACACATGTGGTCGCAACTCTGTCAGAAAAAATTACAATGGATCGTGGATCACCACATCAAAAACTAATGATGTATGGTGACTAAAATAACATAATAATAATAAAAAAGAAACAATTACTGATACTGAGGTTCTCTTAGACTTTAATTCCATCTTTAAGTCTACTTCTTGGGAAGGCAAGTTTATCTTTGAGGATGATTTCCATGTGGCCTTTGTGAAAGGTGATGTTAGCAATGGAATAGACAGGTACTTTTGTTGAGTTATACTCGTCTTCAAAAAAAATTTCTTAAAAGATTTATTTATTTATTTGAGAGAGAGAGAGAGAGCCTGAGTGGGAGCTCAGGGGTGAAGAGGCAGAGGGAGAGGGAGAGAGAATCCTGAAGCAGACTCCCTGCTGAGCAGGGAGCCCTATGTGGGGCTGGATCCCATAACCCTGAGATCATGACCTGAGCTGAAATCAAGAGGTAGGTGCTTAACCAACTCAGACACCCAGGCATCCCTGTTGAGTTATAGTCTTAAGAATATTTTTTAGAGTAGACTAGATATCAGAGCAGCTTTCTTTCATTATCTCCCAACGGTATCAATAACTAAAGGCCAGAAACCAGTATTACAAAAATTTGGCAGAGTTTTGGAAAATGTGTGAATTGCCCACATCTGTAGGTTTATAGATTAGCAAGAACAACAAAACACCTACAATTGAGGTAAATTCAGAATGTAACCAACTCTGTAGCCTGGCTTGAAGAGAGGAATGAAAAAGACCATCCTAAGGGATAAAATGGGAGGGGTACCTAGTTAATAATTTACAAAGTTACTCTTTTGTCACACTAATGAACAAAGATCTCTGCTGGGAGCTCTGACCTTCTACTGGGAAGTGACAAGGTTAACCTACCTGGAAGAAAGCAACAAGCTGCAAATCCTTTTTAAAGGAAGATAAATCCTCCCAGAACTCAAGGATTGAATAATATTATTTTACTATGTTATGTAAATACATGAAAACATAAGTCTAGGAAAGAACTCTTCATGGATGTGACTTATATAAAGCAAAAATTTATAAACGTAATTGCAAATTAAGTAGAAATCAAATCATAAAGTCAATTAAAATTGAAATGCAAGGTATTATTTTAATACCTTGATGAATGATGTCTAGCTGAAATTAACTCACCGTTGTGAAGTTTATATTTTACTGCTATCAACTGATTCTCCAGGGTTCACCACACCCATTTTCCGCATATTGGACGGCTGATTTAATTCTCATTCCAATTGTTTCATTTTATTGAAATTTCTTTGAGATCTTTACTGGTACATTTATTTGCTACAAATACAATATTTTGCCTTATTTTTGTGCATTTTATTTTCTGTATAGCTTGTGGCAATTAAAGTAGTACTACTTGCAGATTTTTATTATTTTAATCAAAATCCCACTTGCAACTGCTGAAATTGTATGTCAGTGCTTGGGTATAAGGTGGTCATCAGAATGATCCCAAGTACATAATCAAAACTAAAACTATAAATTACATATGTGAAACTTCTAAAGACCCCTAATAATTGATGTTCTCAGACCTTGTTCTTGATAAATCCTTGCATAGATTATTATTGCTACCTCCTACATGGCAACATCCACTGTTGTTCCTCTGAAATTCATTCTCTGTACTGAAATCTACCCTCCTTACCTGACTGATTTCTTACCACTCACAACTTTGATTTTTATGGTTTAAGTAAATGATGATTTACCAGAAATGCTTCAATCACTGTAGATGAACTCTGTGCAGAATGCTTTTCTCACATTTATGAACCAGGTTTTAAATAACTGTAATTCATACTTATCCTTCAAGTATCAGATTAGGTATTATTTTCTCCCTGAAGTTTTCCCTGATTAGGCCATACTTGTTTCTTCTTCACATACATTTTTTCCCCATATTTTCACACTATTCTTTTAGAGCAGTTTTAGGTTTACAGCAAAATCAAGGAAAAGGATAAAGATTTCCCATAGACCCCTTGCTCTCACACACACACAGCCTACCTTATAATCATCATGTACCCACCAGAGTGGTACATTTGTTGCAGTTGAGGTACCAGTGTTAATACATTATAATCACTCCAAGTCCACAATTTACATTAGCATGCACTCTTGGTACCACATATCCCATGGGTTTGGGCAAATGTATGATGACATGTATCTATTATTATGGTACCATACACAATATTTTAACTGCCTTAAAAAAATTCTCTGTGCTCTCCCTATTCATCCCTCCCCTAACCCCTCAATACCACTGATTTATTCAGTCTCCATAGTTTTGCCTTTTCCAGAATGCCACATACTTAGGAGCATACAGTATGTAGCCTTATGTGTTTGGCTTCTTTCACTTAATAATGTGCATTTAAGGTTCCTATGTGTTTTTTCATGGGTTGATAGCTCATTTCTTCTTAATGCTGCACAATATTCCATTGTCTGGCTGTATCACAGTTTATTCATTCATTTACCTATGAAAAGATATCTGGGTTGCTCCCAAATTTTGGTAAATATAAATAAACATCTCTGCAGGTTTTTGTGTGGACATATGTTTTTGACTGGTTGGGTAAATACCAAGAAGTGCAATTGCTGGATCACATAGTAAAATTATGTTGAGTTTTGTAAGAAATTGCCAAACTGTCTTCCAAAGTGGCTACGCCACTTTGCATTTCCAACAGCAATCAATGATAGTTCTTGTTGCTTCACATCCTTGTCAGCATTAGATGGTGTCAGTGTTCTGGATTTTGGCCATTCTAATAGGTGTGTAGTGGCATCTCATTGCTGTTTTGATTTGCATTTCCCTAATGATATATCATGAGGTTGGGAGCATCTTTTCAGATGCTTATTTGCCATCTGTATATTTAATCAGATTATTTATTCTCTTATTGTTGAGTTTTAAGACTCTTTTTTTTTGTTATGTTTTGGAAACAGTCTTTTTCAGATATGTCCTTTGCAAATATTTTCTCCCAGTCTGTAGCTTGCTTTCTTATTCTATTGACATTGTCTTTCATGGAGCAGTTTTTAATTTTTTTTAAAGATTTTATTTATTTGTCAGAGTGGGAGAGAGAGCAAGAGAGAGCACAAGCAGGGGAAGTGGCAGGCAGAGGGAGAAGCAGGCTCCCCACTGAGAAGGGAGCCCAATGCGGGACTCGATCCCAGGACCCTGGGATCATGACCTGAGCTGAAGGCAGCCGCTTAACCGACTGAGCCACCCAGGCATCCCAAGAACAGTTTTTAATTTTAATGAAGTCCAGCTTATCAATTATTTCCTTCATGGATTGCGCCTTTGGTGTTCTATCTAAAAAGTCATCACGATACCTAAGGTCATCTAGGTTTTCCCCTATGCTATTTTCTAGAGTCTTAAAGTTTCCTGTTTTACATTTTAATCCATGGTCCATTTTGAGTTAATTTTTGTGATGAGTGTAAGGTTTTTGTCTAGACTCATTTTTTTTTTTAATGTGGATATTCAGTTGTCCCACCACTTTTTGTTGAAGAGACTATCTTTTGATCCATTTGATTGCCTTTGATTCTTTGTCAAAGTTCAGTTGGTTGTATTTATGTGGGTCTATTTCTGGGCTCTCTATTCTATTTCACTGACCTATTTGTCTTGTTTACTATAACTTTAGAGTGAGTGTTGAAGTCAGAGAGTGACAGTTCTCCAACTTTGTTCTTCTTCAATTTGTTTTGGCTAGTCTGGATTTTTTTTCCTTTCCCTATAAATTTTAGAATTAGTTTGTTGAAATCCATAAAATAACTTGCTGGGATTTTTATTGTAATTACACTGACTATATATCAAATCGGGAGGAACTAGCATCTTGACAACACTGAGTCTTTCCATGCATAATATGGAATATCTCCCCATTTATTTAGTTCTTCTTTGATTTCATTCATCAGAGTCTTACATTTTTCTTCAAATAGATCTTGTATATTTTAAATGTATAAGTATTTCATTTTGGCAGGTGCTAATGTAAATAGTATTGTGTTTTTAATTTCAAATTCCATTTATTCATTGCTTATATAGAAAAGTAATTGCCTTTTGTATATTAATACTGTATCCTGTAACCTTGCTGTAATCACTTATTAGTTCTAGGCTTTTTTTTTTTTTGCCAATTCTTTCAGATTTTCTACATGTCATTTGTGAACAAAGACAGTTTTACATCTTCCTTCCCAAACTGTATACTTTATTTCCTTTTCTTACCTTATTGCATTAGCTAGAACTTCTAGTATGATGTTGAAAAGGAGCAGTGAAAGTGGACAACCTTATCTTTACCTGGTGTTACTGGGAAAGCTTTGAGTTTCTCACCATTAAGTTATCTGCTATTGTTGAATGAAATAGTCTATAGGTGTCAGTTGTATCCACTTTCATTGATTGTTGGTGTTTGAGTTAATCTACCTGCATACTGATTTTCTGCCTGCTGGAATTGTTCATGTCTAAGAGAGGGGTGTTGAAGTCTCCAACTGTGATGATGGATATATTTATTTTCCTTGTATTTCTTGTTTTACCTCATGTAGTTTGGTGCTGTTGTTAGGTGCATACACTAAGGATTCTTATGTCTTCTTAGAGAATTAAGCCTTTTATCATTATATAATGCACTTCTTGTCCCTGATAAATTTTGTTGCTTTGAAATCTGTTCTATTGGAAATTAACAAAGCTAATTGTGCTTTCTTTTGATTAGTGTTAGTGAAATATATCTTCTTACATCCATTTATTTTTAATCTATATGGGTCTTTATATTTAAAGTGGGTTTCTTATAGACAACATATAGTAGGGCTGTGTTTTTGATTCACTCTGACAATGTCTGTCTTTAATTAGTGCATTTAGACCATTGGCATTCAAAGTGAATATTGTTATAGTTGGACCAATATCTACCATATTTATTATTGTGTTCTATTTGCTGCCTTTGTTTTGTTCCTGGTTTTGTCTTCCACTCTTTTACTGCTTTTTGTGGTTTAATAGAACACTTTTTATCATTTAAATTCTCTCCTTTCTTAACAAAACAGTTATACTTCTTTTTTGACCATTCTTAGTGGTTATCAGAGAGTTTGCAATATATATTTAAAACTAATCTAAGTCCATTTTCAAATAACACTGCCTCATGGAAACTGTAAGTACCTTTTAATAACAAAATAATTCTCATTCTTCCTTATCACCCCTTATATCATTGATGTCATTCATTGTATTTACATATAAACATTCATAAGCATCTATATATACACACATAAAATATAGACATAGACATGAGCATACATAATCAAATATGTTGTTGGTATTTTATTTTGAACAATATTATCTGTTAGATCAATTAATAAGAAAACTAAAAGTTTTAAGTTTACTTTCACTTATTCCCTCTTTGATATTCTTGCTTTCCAAAGGTAGATCTGAGTTTTTGATCTATATCATTTTCCTTCTCTCTGAAGAACTTCTTTTAGCATTTCTTGCAAGGCTGGTCTGCTAGCAACATATTTCCTCAATTTTTTGTTTGCCTGACAAAGTCTTTATTTCTCCTTCACTTTTGGAGGAAAATCTCACAGGGTACAGAATTTCAACCGAGTGTTTTTCTTCCTATCAATTTTAAATATTTCACTCCACTCACTTCTTGTTTTCATGGCTGTTAAAAAGAAATTAGATCTAATTTCTTATCTTTATAGGTAAAGATTATTCCTCCTCTGGCTCTTATCAGGATTTTTTCTTTATCCTTGATTTTCTGTAGTTTAAGATGATATGCCTATTATTTTTTGTTTGTTTGTTTTGTTTTGTTTTGTTTTTCTTTTCATTTACCCTGATTCATGTTTTCTAAGTTTCCTGGATCTATGACTTGGAGTCTGACATTAAATTGGAGAAATTCTTAGTCATTATCGTTTCTAACATTTCTTCTGTTAGTTTCTCTCTTTCTTCTCTTTCTGGATTCCCATTACTTTATGCTACACCTTTTGTAGTGTTCCACAGTCCTTGGATATTCTGTTCTATTTTTGGTTTGTTGTTTTTTGGCTTTGTTCCCTCGGATTTTCAGTTTTTAAGGAGTTTGTTGCTATATCCTTGAGCTCAGAAATTTTTTTCCTCAGCTCATAGTCCTTCAAAGACTTTCTTCCTTCTGTTACAGTGTGTTTTATCTCTAGAATTTCTTTTCAGTTCATTTCTTAGTGTTCCCATCTGCTGACATTGCCCACCCGCTCATGTATGCTGTTTACTTCATCCATTAGAGCCCTTAGCATATTAATTTTAGTTGTTTTAATTTCCCAGTCTGATAATTCCAATATCCTTGCCATGTCTAGTTTTGATGCTTCCTCTGTCTCTTCAAATTATGCTTTTTGCCCTTTGGTATGCCTTATAATTTTTTTCTTTATAGCCAGCCTTGATGTACCGGGTAAAAGGAACTGAGATAATTAAGCCTGTAGTAATATGGTGGTGAGATGTGTGTGGTGGGGAGGTGTTCTATACCCTCAGGGTTAGTTCTTAGTCTTTCTGTGAGTCTGTGCCTCTGAACTGTGAAGTTCACAGTGTTTTTATTTATTTTTTTTTCTCCTCCTTGAGTGGGAGAGGTAGAATGGGCTGGAGTTGAGTATTTCCCTTCTCCAATTTTAAAAGGCTAGAGCAAGCTGGAGTCGGGCATTTCCACTCCCCCAGGCCATTTAGGCTTTAATATCTCAGCAGGCTAGGCTCTGGTTAACTAGTTTTCCCTGTGGGCAGCCCTTGTTAAGAAAAACAGTGCTCTGCAGTATTTCAAATTGTTCTTTTGCTCCTCTCCCTACAGTTAGAAGGGGGTTTTTCTCAGATATTTACTGTGTGTACCTGCTCTAGTTCCTGGAAGTAAATGTTACAAAATTGTGGGAGTCTTCTATGAGTGGGTCCCCCTGGAGTTTTTGACTATTAGAGTTGTCCACACTGAGCCTCGAGCAATTCATTGATTACAGTTCTGGTTGTCCTACCCTGGTGCCGGTTCCTGTGGTGGTTTCAGCTTGTTAGGCTCAGCTTGGGTAAGTTGTATTTTGTACTTGTCTGTTGGTCTCCCCAATCTTGGAAGCAACAGTTTGCTTGGTATCCTTACCCATCTTGTGGATCCTAGTAGAGTTGTTGATTTTCAGTCTGTTTAGAGTTTTCCTTGTTATTAGGATGGTGTGGTGGCTTCTGAGCTGCTTACATGCAGATCTGGAAACTGGAAGTTCCCCCTTTATTAAATTTTAAAGTATCTTTGTTGCTTTCAATAGGTAGCCAATTTGTTTCTCAACAACCCATGATCCTATCTTAAACAAGTCTTCAAATATCTTTACATCTTTTGGTATTTTCTCTGTCCCAAAATGTAATCCCTCAGGGGATATCTTTTCCAACTAAAACTATCCTGAAGGGTCCCTGGAAAATCACAGAGGATTTGTTATTTCAACTTGTAAAAAGAGAATTGTTATAAATAATGAGGTTAATTTGATATGGTACTGTTCATGATTGGCATGGAAAAATGAAATGTCAAAAGATATGGTAACATTCTTTAGGTTAAATTGGTATAGGTAAAATGTTATTAATATAAATAGTTCAGAAATTGTAGGCTGTATGGAAAGCCTGAAGATTTGTCAATGCCCTTGTTGTCTATAATATATCTCTCTTTGTCAGAATCCTGGTGTTGCTTTGCTTAAAATTGGATAATGGTACAGTGCCATCAATTATAAATTGTTATTTTAAAAATGTTAAATTGGTTACAACTTTTCTTCTTTAGTTTAAATCTAAGGACTTCTAGGCCAGTCCTTTTTGGTTGGTGATACACATCATCCACCTATAAAGCTTTATTAATGTACAGATATTTCTTAACCTTTGATAACAGAACCTAAATTTTGTTCATGTATTTGGGGTGGAAATATACAATTCCAGATCATTAATTATGATTGAGAAAACCAGTTGTGGTAACATAATTACCTTTTGATGGTAAATGATTTAAGATGAGCACAGACTCAGCTCTGGCTGGTAAAATATAGTAAGAAGTCTGCTGTTTGGTTGCCGGTAAAGATTTTCCCTGTGATAAAAGTAGGCCCATGAGGAAAATTTGCCTTCCTGCCTGCCTTTGTATGAACTTCAAGAGACTATGATAGCTGAATTGTTTTTATTCCTGCGGGAAGAAATTTCAGGACAAAAGTCAGATCCTAGAATTTGAAGAAAAATGGGAAGCACCTAGGTAAAGGATGAACTTTTAGAGTCTCCTGAAACCGCTTTGTAAGTGAATTTTTTAATTGATACTTTTAAATAGTTTTAACCAGTTTCAATCAATTACCGTGATATTGTGGCCAAAAGCCCCCATGCGTACAGAACTTGACATACGGTGAAGCCACAGAGATATCCTTTAGATTCACTATTGGAACATGCTATTAATGGCCCACCCAAACTTGAGATTTTATCCTTTAGATTCACTATCAGAACATACTGTTAATGGCTCACCCAAACTTGAGACATTTATATAGTGTAATCCTCTCATATGTTTATTCTGGAGCATCATGTTTTGACTAATAGAAATCTTGGAGACCTGCTTCTGCCTTACATTCATAATTTGGAAGAAAAGACTTTATCTACACCAACTTCAGAAAAGACTGAATGTGAAGCAGTGACATATTGACTAATAAACAAAATCATTGTTTGACTTCTTTTACTAACTGATTATCAACTAGAGTGGGGAAAACCTGGTTTCCGGAGCCATTTTAATTCTCCAGAACTTCAAGCTTAGCTCAGGAGGGGTGAGTAGATATGGTCACTTTGTCACTTGAGGGGCCACCTATCATTACCTGAAATTTCACCTTTGGTAATTCATCACTTGGTATCTTGAAGGCTTTTCTGTTTTCAGGCTCATCTTACCAGTGCTTAGCTCTGAAGGAAGGAGTAATTTAAAACAGTTAGAGAAAGATTACTGGGAAACCAAGATAGGGTCCATGAAAGTAGAGAGGAAACTTTGACAGAGAAAAAGTTATCTTCCTTACCATCCTGGCATTTTAATTCTGGAAGGGACCTTAAATATCAGCTAGTCCAACTCCATTTTAAAAATGAGAATGAAGTTCCATAAAATTCAAATATATTGCAATCCAGTTTATAGGAAAGAATCTTTCTGTGTTTATTGCTGCTCAAGCATAGCCAAAAATGCTCCTTAGAAAGTAAATTTGTGAATCTAAGTAGTGATCCAAATTGCTTTTTACAGAATAGCAACTGGGGACCAGGGTAAAACTGAAAATCTATCTTTCAGTAAAATGGTATTTCACTTGTTAGGATAGCAGTTTTTGACAGTACAGAGAGACTGGATTTGGTTAGTTCATAGGACAGAATATTAGTTGTATGATATGCATGCTTTAGGATTTAATTATTCAATCAACTTTCTTAAAAAGGAATAATGCATCATTTTCACTTCGGGAATTGAACTTGAGATGAAAGAGAGAAAGAAAAGAACCTTAGCTCTTGTAATTTCACAGTATTTTATCCTACTTATTTATTTTATGCTTAAACTTCTGGTGTTCTGTATACCAAGAGAAGTAAGGCAGCATTATCAGAACTACAAAGGGCCATCAAAGGGTATACTCTCAGCTGTGGGTAGTCAGTATGATAACAAAGAAGTAAAGCATTAGACTCAGCTACGATTCCCTGACTGACATAAAATTTTACAAAATAAGCTCGGAGCTCACATCCAGCAAGTAGAACCTGCTAATCTATTAGAAAGTGTTATACCTGCAACTAGGCGCTTCATGATAGCATTTAGCAATCAGCAAAGAGTGCCCTAACCATGGTAGACAGTCATATACCATCTACACAGATCTAGCAAAGCTGCAGAACCTTAGAAGAGGTTTAGTTAAAAAATATATAATGATAAAAATTAACCTGGTGTTAATTTTGTTAACACTAAACCCCTTGCATAAATACAACACCCTTGCAAATTTTAATAGGGTTAAACTAACAAACATGCAAATGAGAAAGTACAAGCCACTGGATTTATTTTAAGGTAACTTTCCTTGTCTGACATGTCCATTCACACGTGGCCCCTTCCATGTATGCCACCATGATGCATCCAACATGGAACACTCCTGAATCAAAGGCAATAACTAGTGACTTCTGACCTCTGTACAATGGATAGGTTGGCCCAATATAATATTCTTTGCGGAGTCAGAATTTGGGAAAACTGAGAAGTTGACTATTTGTTGGTGGTTAATTGAACTCATAAAAATGTGCAAACTTACGTGATGAGGAAGTGATTGGTATGAAAAAGTAACGGGGTCAATATGCAGAAAGAAGCAGTACCATCATAAAGGAGAGAGGGTTTTCAGCCTTCGAAAATGTAGAGTTCCTACCAGATTTCCAAGTACAGATTTAGGGAGCTGAAGTATGGCATTCCTGGGATCCGTGTTCTTGAATTTCCTTCTTCTGACTTACCTCTTCCCTTGAACCCTTGCCCAGACTCCCCTTCCCCTCCTATGCCAAGGTGATTGAGTGAATATGCTTTAAAACTGAAGCCCTGGGAAGTTCAAATACAAAAGGAAACAAGATAATACAAGGAGGAAGATTAATCACCTTAGCACATGATTTCATTAAATATAACGGATGCCTTTCAGTTTTATTGGGTAGTTTCATATACTAGCTCCATCATGAGGGACAGGATGGCATCGTCTGGACACACATCACCTGGGTGTGAATCCAACCATTAACACGCATTAGATAGATAATGTTATTGTGAAATATTTAGACTCCATTCCTTGGTCACCTTAGCTGTAAAATAAGCAGAGTAGTAACATCTACCTCATAGGAATAATATGAGATTTCAGGAGATAATATTTATAAAGCAGTATTAAATATTTGGGTACTCACGTTTAAATGTTGACTTGGATTTATGTTATTCTCTAAGTAACTAGAATATTATTGTGCATTTTTATTAATGAACAGTCTTAAAAATTATAACAATTGGCTAATAGTAAATGATACATACAGAGATACTCTGCATACTGAAATAATTTAGTTTATTGGCTAGCACACCATTTACATCATTAAGCATTCATTGCTAAAGGCTATGCTTATCTATTTATTAATTTTCCCTCTTACTCCCTGTTATAAATAAGCCACTCAATTGCTTATCTCAAGTGACACAAGGTTTCCATTCCCGAAGAACACAGGATTTTCATACCAGGCGTCCTCTCTTTTCAAAAAGCCTTCCTTGATATCTTTTAAGCTTGGCAAAGTATTCTATTCTCCTCCCATATTTTCCTAGACAAATTTTGTCATGCCACTTTTAACATCATACTGAAATGATCTGCTTGGCAGGTTGTGAGTAGACTGAGAGAATCTCCAGGGAAATGTGATCTCATTTGTAGCCTCAACAGCTTTTACAGTGTCTAACATACAAGGGACTCTTGAATTAATGCTTGCCAAATTGAAGTTGACCTTTGTTATGATGGCAAAAATTGCCAAGAGCATTAAGAGAAGTTGCAAGATCAAGGTCTGCACACACTAAGGCATATTTGTTACCACAGAGAATCTTTCTAAAGAAATTAATGAAGAGGTCCAGCAAAAGAATGGAGCCAGGCACATAATAACTTTGTTTTTATTTTAGTATAAAATTACATTTCTTCTATAAGGAAGGGTGGGACAAATTTCCTCTAAAATTGCTTATGGAATATTTAGCCCTCCATTAAAAATTATTCTACCAAGAATTTATATCTTTTCAGGAATGCTGGTTTCTGTACTTGAAATTATGTGTCTTTTCCTCAGTGTTAATTATGATGTAAAATAACTCCCTTGCACAACCACATCATAAAATGCCCGGTCTTCTTGTTCAAGTAATCACTTATGGTAATCAGAGTCATTATGATTGACACCGATGAGAAAAAGTATACACAAAAGATAACATCTGAATATTTTAATAGCATGTGTTAAACACTAGATAAAATTAATAAGAACATTACAAGATATGTTTAATAATGTGATTAGATGGCAAGCACATTCTAATCATCTTTAAGAAAGTGCAGTTCTTTTCTTATAACAGCTTGGAGTATATGACAAAAGGCAGAAAAAGAGAAGCAGTTTAGTAAGGGTATACTTCAAATAATCCGTTAAAAGACCATCGCCAAGCTTCAAGTGACCACAATGGTTTGGATTAGATATGAAAGCAGGGATGAAATTTGCTGTATAAATACTTTCAAAGAAGCAAAATAACACAGGGGCAAAAAATCATGCATGGTCACTCAAAACTCACTTGTCTAGATTATAAATTACAAATCTGACATAAAATCTTCTGTTAATTTTTATGATTTCTCTAAGATCTTACTTTTCCAGATCATTTAGTTTTACTCCACATGTCATAAGGATTCCCTAAAATCTATATAGTTGTTAAATTTTATAATCATACTTGATACTTTAAAAAATATGGTTATAATTACATTTAGTTTTTTAAAAATTTGGCTAGCTTTAGTTTATTAAGATTGATACATTTTATGCTCAATTTTCATAAAAGCTTTCAATAATTGGAATGTCCCAGTGTTCACAAAGAGAAAATCACCAAAGGGGAACTACAAATTAAGAAAATTTTACATTTTTATTACTTCCTATTATACATCTTCTTTTGAGGTCAGACTAAAGTGCTTTCCATAAAACTTTGGGGTTCTAGCTAACCGGGTTACATGGGAATTGGATTTATTAGATTTGAAATTTGCCTAGTTTTAATTTTATTTAGCGTTAGTTTATTAAATTGCCTCAAGGTAATTACATCAGACCAAGCTGATAAATCATACACCCTCAATGGCGTTTGGTTGTCTGACCCTTCAGAGGGACTGAGGCATTCGTGCGAGTTGTTAACCAGAGGTCCAAGGACATCTAGACAAACACTTGAGCCCATATTCTAGAGACGTGTTCGCTTCTGCTGACTTTTGTTTCAGTAGCTTCTGGGGATTCTGATCTCTCCAAAAAGTTCCAGAGGTATTTTGAAAAATAAACCATCAAAATAGCAATCTCCTGGGTGTCCCTCCTAGGAACACAGCTGACTTGGGTCCCACACCATTCCCTGGGTGAGAAGGACTTTATTAGGCACCGCTGCGGCACTTTGTTATGAACCCCAGTGGCTCAGGGAGAAATGCGCTAGGATTCCAAAGCTGCAAGGTGATCATAATTTAGTGCACCTCGTTTAGCTCCACTGTCATTGCTGTGTGTCCTGATTTACCCTCCCTGGCTGAAAGCGAGCGTCCGGATGATGCATTGGGGTGGGGGGTAGGTGTACTGGGAGGCTTTGTTCTCTTTCCTGCTACCTAGATTCTCATCTGTCATGTGACCACTTGGGAGGCTGTGGACTAATAGAACACTTATTATAGTCAGCAAAACAGGAGTGGGAATACGGTTCCTGTACTGGTGGCCAAAGAGCCGCTCTTTGAGAGCAACATGTCCTTTTCTTTCCTCTTTGGTCATACTGAAGGCCAGATGTCACAATAAGTATTTTATAACTTGCTGACTCTGTGAGCCTCTGAAACTTTAGAAAAAAGCCTTTTCACATGTAAGGGTCTATTTTATTTTTTATTTTTTTTGTGTGGTTATGCGGAGGGTTCAACCATAGAGTCACTGATAGGAAAGCATTTGGAATTACCCTCTGGCGCTGAGACATGGCCACACAGGAAGTTTTGTGAAGGGACATTAAAGACACCGTAGAAATTACTGTTCCCTATACAGCTGTCTGCAAGCTGTACACTCATCGGGCCGTGGTTACTGGGAATAAACTAACCTCCAAGGATCAAAGGACACGTAACCCCAGTCTGCAACTAGTTGCTGAAGCCTCCCAACGCTGACGTGCGACATAAAGTACAGACATCCTTCTGAAGTGGGCTGAATCTGGGCAGTGCAGGGAGGTGGGTAAGGTAAGAAATAGCTCCTGTCTGCTTTTTCTCCTGGAGACCAGCCTGGTGCCCCCATGGGGCCAAATCCCTATTGAATCATTCCTGATCAAACCACAGCCTCTCCCAAACAAACTGATGAGCTGTGTGGCCTAATCCCAGATTAAAAGCCTGGATGTAGCTGCATTTAAGTATCAGCAGAGAATTTTAAGTATATTCTTAGGTAAGAGAGGGCTAATAAATCAGTACTGCGAATTCCTGGAAAGGAGGATCGCAATGAAATGTCAGTAGGCACAGATCCTGAGAGAGGAATATTAAAAGCAGGAAAAAAAAAAGTAATAAAAGAGAGAGAAAGAAGAATAAAAAGAGGGTCTAGAGAGAAGCTGCAAGATGAAGAAAGTGAGGGGGAAGACATGCAGGTAGACGCCCCTGGGAGGAGAAGGACTCGAGACAGAAGGGGCGAGAGAACCTGCCAAAGAAACAGACGAAACCAAAATGCTGCCCATTTATATCATAGGCCAGAAGGAGCAGTTTTATTATTAAAGCAAGAAAATTAAATTCTGTCAGTCCAATGAGGATTAGAAATAGTTCAAGGCAGAGGCAGACGGTGGAATTATGGTGGATAGCTTAGAAGGAGCACAGCCAGATACTCTCTGGACTCCTGGGAGAGAAGGAAGTTGAGTCCCATAAAATACCGCCTCTGGTGGCACGAGGCGGAGCAGGAGTGCAGTGACTCCCTTGGAAATCTCTGAGCCACTGCGCGTGTGGGGACAGGGGAGGTGTTAACTCTGTGATAGAGGAAGTGTCCAACTGGCCACGTTTCTGTGTAATAAGGAAATCTGTTTTTAGGTTGTACTGTAAATAAGAAGCCACCCTTCCCCCAGCCTACTTCTACCCCAGCCTGCCAAAGAAGCAGAATTTAAATCTCCCTACATCTGCAGCCAAGAAGAGGCCCGCTAAGTATGTATAAATAGAAAGCTACAGGTCCAGCAGGAAGAGAGTGGAGTCATTCCTCAGCAATCAGTGTCGAAGGAAGCCAGCAGTTAGGACGGCGTACATATGGGAAAGCGTCCTTAGTTCTGTGTGATCAGATCAGTACTGCGGTGCGAGTGTCAAGGCAGAACTCAAGAATAAGGGCACCAAGAGAATGGGGGTGTCAACCTGTCCCAGGGGAGAAACCTGAAGATCCGCCAAACCTAGGAGAAAGGAAATCTTGACTCTTTCAGAAAAGAGCCCAGCTGAGGGATTCAGCATGGTGAGGGAGAACTTGACATTCCTGAGATCTCTACCATGTAGCCCAGATGCTTGAGGGACAGCTGATATCCACCAGGAGAGCTGGACTGGTTTTCAAGACTGTTACTGATTGGTATCTAGCTGCTGAGCCTCTTTGTGCTATTTGCTTCGCTTGCCACTCTAACCAACTCTTTCCCTCTGCCCCAACTAGGACCAACTCCCAGCTTGCTGCTGTTCTGTTTGGTCATGGCCTATAGTCAGTCAGACCCAGGAAAATCCCCCCTTCTCAGGCACCGCTGCCACTGGGTCTCCCTGAGGATGTTGTAGGGACACCTACCTGTTCCCCCACCTACTGCCCCTCCCCAGCCCTGGAAGCCCTTAGAAGGCACTGCCATGGTCCACCATAAAACGCACCAAGATACTACCAGAGATTTTTTCTTTTGGAGCCAGAGCCCATGACTGCCCACCCCCAGGCTCCCTGTAGTCCTGGAGGGACTTCCTGGAGGGAGACAAGGCTTTGGCAGGATTGGTGAGGTTTTACTGAACAAAAGGTCATCATTACCTGTTGTTGAATATTTTCCATACAATAGCTGCTATGTCCGCTGTAACAGCAAGGTGTCTTTCTCAATTGAGATTGTAGAGAAGTATGTGATAGTTATGACTAAGAGTATGAGCTTGGGGGTCAGATTTCCTGCTTTTAAGTTGGCTGTCTCAATTGTAGTTGTATATCCTCAGCCTGGTTACTTAGCTCCTTGAATGCTCACTTTCTTTCACTCATTGTATGGGAATCACGTAACCTGGGTCACTGGGAGGAGTGATTGTGATAGCACACAAGACAAGGGACAGAATCTGGAGGGTTTAGCACAGATTAAGTCATTGCCATTGTTGTGATTGGCAGCGTCCCGACTGCTTCTGTGCTATAGATGTATGTGCCACATGATGGGGCTCGTGCGTGATCCTGCCCGCGCCCGGGATTGTGACAAGGATGGGATGCGGAGGCAAGGGGGAGCCAGGAAGTCTACGAGATTCAATACCAGTAGGAATCCTTTCCACGTGCCCACATGTTTTATTTCTGGGGTTCCTCAAAGATAAGTTCTTGGTCTCTGTCTTTAGCGTCTCTGTTACCCAGGTGGTTGCTGCTTTTCAAGCCACAAAACCGCAAGGAATTGGTAGAATTTCTTGGGAACTAACCTTTCCATTTTGTCAGGGATCAGTTCTTCCACTAAAGTATTTTAGGAAAATTCCCTCTCAGGAAAAGCTTGTTGTTCCAGAGATCTTTGGGTTCTCTCCTGACTTGTTGATGTACTATAGATTATTCCTGATTTTGTTTACCATATTCAGGGCTGGACACTTTGTGCCTTCATAAAGATTAAACATGTCCTCTCTCCTCCCATTTCCGCCCTGTCTTTGACCATCATCACCCACAGAGCCAGGACACCACATGACTGACCACAAATCTTGTGTCATGCCAGACTCCATTGTTTTACTGATACGGCACAGAGGCCATGTCTCTGTGGAACTGTTACCCAGGTAACAGAAGAGTATTCTTAGAATTGTACCTGTTAAGGGACCTGCTTTCTACTCTTCATCCATTCAAACCAGCATAGAATTACAGAATATTTTTGAGATGGAAGAGTACATTAGAGGTATATAATCTAGCTATTTTATGCCCATTAAAGTGATGAAATAATCTCTTCCTCTGGGACAAGTGATCACTAAGCATTTAAATATATCAAAAAATATTCCACTTCATTAAAATGAATATATATGTGCATGTATATATGTATTATATACATAAAATGTTTAATTATATATTTTATAATATATGTAATAAAATATATATAATATATATAATACATATCCTTAATATCAGTATTTTTTCTTACACGAATTGAAGCCTGTCTTTTAGTAATTTAAAATCCTACAATAGGGATCTTAGTCTAGCCTCTATCATAAATCATGTAAATCATCTTTACAACATAGATAACTTGGTTTCATCTTTTCTTTTAAGAAAAGTTTATGTGAACTCTACCAGATGCTGAAAACAGGCTCATCCTGGAGAATCACAAACACCCACGGCAGAGTTTCTGCCCCCAAGAAGTACACTAGGAAAGGCAGATAAACACATAAGCAAATAACTTGGTTCCAGTGTGGGGCAAGTCAGGGGTGAGTGAAGGGGCACAGCATGACTCCATAGAAGGGGAGCACCTCCCAGCCTGAGTCATTGTGGGGACGTCATGGAGAAGTGATTTAAGGAAGCAAGGCCTCTCAGAAGTCACAAAGGAATCCGAATGAACTAGATGGGAATGAGCTCTAGGGAATGAGAAATATAGAGGGGCCAATATGAACAAAGGCACAGCCAGATGACATCAAGATCAAGCACTTCAGTGCTGCTGGACTTGAAGTCAGAGAGAACCTGAAGTCTTATAGTCCACTGTCTCCTGCACGTGGCCACGCCCTCATCCTGTAGCACTGCAAATCCTGTACTCCGCTCCACAGAAGGCATCTCCATCTGTGAGGTTGCTCTGTATTTTCACCTTAATTCATGGCACCACCATCATGATTAAAACAGGCTGGAGAGTCAGACCGATGGGTCAGATACTTCTATTTGACTGATTATAGATGGGTTATTTGTCACAGCCTGTTTAAATCTTGTCCATGGCTCCCCATTGCCTATTAGATGGAGTGCAAGTTCCCGGGCACGGTGTAAATGTATTTTGTGACTTCTCAACCAGGACCCTCCTGCATTTCCAACCTCATCTCCTGACACTCTTCGCTTGTCACTTTTGTGTTCCTAAACTGCTAATTGTACTCGACACACTCTGTTCTCCCCCACCTCCAAGCCCGCTTCCCCTGCAGGGGTGGGATGGCCTTCACTCAGCCATTCCATGCCCAACCTATCTGACAAGACTGAACTGAGGACATTATGTGAAATTTGTTTCTCTCCAATCATGTTAAGTCTGCTTTCTTTCCATTTCATGGCACATCTGCTACTATGTCCATCTCTCCTACTATGTTATAAAGAGAACTACTGCAATGATGTTGTCATATTGTTCCTACAGTTTCCATTTCAGTTATTTGTCTAATTTAGTAATTGGCTCTTTTGTTGAATAAATTTTAACACTTTTGTCTCTGTCAATATTCCTACTATGTCTAAGAAGTGTCTCTACAATAGGCCCAGAAAATAGACACCGCATGCCTTTCCTAGTATCCTTCTTAGAGAGAATTAGCTTTTTCATTTTCTTGGCAATTCTATCATCTTGTGGATATTTCATGCATATTATTGGTTTAAAATGATATATTTTCATGTCCGTGATTCCTTCTGGAATGTAAGGCTATTCAAGGGCAGAGGCCCCTTTGTTTATCTTTACCCTTCCATCTCCTAGTACAAGGCCTCTCTGAATGAATGTTAGTTAAAATTTAAAATACAGTATCACCATCATCATCGTCATAATTATACAAGGGTAACACTTTGCATGTATAGCCACATATTTCTTGAGCACTCCACTCAGGAAGAAGAAGTTAACACAACCTCTTCAAGTCAAGGTAATGATTCCACACATGACCAATACCCATTTGAATCAAAAGAACTATGAATGCTCACATTTTCCCCTGAAAACTGCCTTCCATTTATATCTAGCTTAAAATCTATGTGCACAAAGCTAAGCTTCTCAAAATGCCACTGCCATGAGATAAGTATCCTGTTATCTTTAAACTGTGCTTAAAAATCTGGATGAAAGAATGCTGACTATTGACTAAAAAATACATAATTAAAGTTCTGCTCAGCAAATAGAAAATCTAATTTAAGAAAACCACGGTCATTTCTCCCTAGAAATCATTCCCTTGGTTTAACAAGCAATTCTTTTCAGTTCTCACTAAAGTAAATATATTATTGCACTATCTTACATGATTTAACACTAAGTAAACAATCACTGCATGCAGAATAAAGAGCAGGATGTAATTCTTCTAGAAGGTAATTTCCCCTCGGATGCTATGGGTTAGAAAAAATGATGGAGTTCTATGCATTTAAGAAGTTCTGGCCTTTGTGCTCTTCAACGGTGATCTTACGGTTCAACTCCTTACTCTTGCTCAGCACTTCCTCTGCTTCCCTCTGCCCACCCCATGTCTGCTGGGTTAGGGAAGTCCAGTGGCAGTGGAATATAGCTTCCCATTGCCATATACAAGTGATATTTGTAAAATAATGTGGGTAAGTTCAGGGCAGGGGATTGCAGAATGGATTCAAGGTTTCCTCATTTTAAGCATATAGGAAATCATCTTCCTTCTTCCAAGTAGAGGCTGTGGTAGACACAGTGGTATTCACTCACCTCTTTTTTAAAAAGGGGCAAAACTCTGAGTTACCATTCAATGATTGACACCCAGCCCCTCTCCGTAAAATTAATCCGTCTCTCATCAATACTTCCAATCTCACTTTCTCACCTAACCTTTCCTCTGGTTAGTAATTAGAACATTTACCTTCTCCGATAAAGTTCAGTATTCTTGGAAACTTCCTATCTTATTCTATCACCTAAACTATCTTGTTATTTATCTTATTTCTCCAAGGATCTTCTGCAGATTGTAGCAATAAATAATTGGGGAAACTGACCTCCTCTAATTTGAGAGAAAATTCATTATCCTTTTAAATATAAATAATGTCTTAAGCTAGCTCAGGAGTACATAAGGACACCGAAAGGGCCAATGATGTTGGAATTTGTAAAAGCGAAGCAGGATTTTGATAGTTAGTTTTGGTTGAGAGGACCTTTTGACTCCCTTCACCTTATACCATGTTGATGGTGGCTATTTGTTCTTCTTCCACACATAAGTGTAATCATACACCACTTGTCTTTGATTTATTTCACTTAGATATCCTCTAGGTCCACCCATGTTGTTGCATATGACAAGATTTTGTTCTTTTTTATGGCTGAATAATTATCTGGGGGGTGTGTGTGTGTGTGACATTTTCTTTTTCTATTCATCTATCAATGGACACTTAGGTTGCTTCCATATCTTGGCTATTGTAAATAATGCTGTGCCTTTTTGAGTTAGTGTTTTTGTTTTCTTTAGATGAATATGTAGAAGTGTAATTGCTAAATTGTATGATAGTTCTATTTTTAATTTTGTGAGAACTCCATACTGTTTTCCATAGTGGCTGCACCAATTTACATTCCCATTAACAGTGCATGAGTGTTCACTTTTCTCTACATGCTTGTCGACACTTCTTGTCTTTTTGATGCTAGCCGTTCTGACAGGTGTGAGGTGATATCTCACTGTGGTTTGATTTGCATGTCCCTGATAGCTGGTGATGTTGAACATCTTTTTGTGTGCCTGTTGGCTATCTGTATGTCTTCTTTGGAAAAACGTCAGGCCGTCTGCCCACTTTTTCTGATCCTGATTTTTAGGAGAGCATTGATTGGCCCAGGAAGGCCTTCATTTATCTGCAGACTGTCAGCATAGTAGATAGTTTTGCCATCTGCTTAGCTGAGGAAGGTTTTTGGTTGCACCTATTGGAAGGGCACCTATCACTTTGATGATGGTAGCTGCTAATCCAAAAGGAAGGGGAACCCTGCACACCTGTCTGATTTCCACATCCCTGATAGGGTGGAACCAAACCTAGGACCGCCATGCAAACCTGTAACATGATAAGATGTAGCAGCTAGGAGTCCATTCCCTTACTGAGGCACGTTTTGCAGAATTATAAAGGGAGGGAAAAAATTAGATTTAAAATGACTGCATCTTCATGTTTTTCATTTATATAGATAAAATCTTAGCAATAAAAATAAAAAGATCAGGCAGAAAATACTACTTCACTCCAAGTGATAGTGTCCTCCTCTAAATCCTCCTTGACCTCCTTTGCTGTACCTATAACTTCCTAATTTGCTACATGATTTTTAAGCAACTGCTTTTTCAACCCTCCAGGCTGAGTCATCCATCTTCCCCTCCTCCAACCTCTCACTGAATGTTTTACAACCTAATTAATAGGTGTTTGATAAACATCAATGTCTGATGAATAGATACAAAATAGTAAAGTGGTTGACTATGTTAACAGAACAGGAAAAGGAGAGCACACGGTATGCACACATTCAGATAAGAGGAGAGGTGGCTTGAAGAAGCAAATTGAATATGTCCTGCCGGGTAGGGCCCGCTTCCCTCCGTGAAGAGAAATTTGTATATAGAAAATTTGCTTTCAGAATGGCTTTAATTGGGGCACCTGGATGGCTCAGTTGGTTAAGCATCGGCCTTTGGCTCAGGTCATGATCCCAGGGTCCTGGGATCGAGCCCCACATCAGGCTCCCTGCTCCGCGGGAAGCCTGCTTCTCCCTCTGCCACTCCCCTTGTTTGTGTTCCCTCTCTCGCTGTGTCTCTCTCTGTCAAATAAATAAAATCTTTAAAAAAAAAAGAATGACTTTAATTACTTTATGCATACAAATAAAGTACATTTACATACATGCATAAACTATGAGTTTATTTCTCAAAAATAATTATTACTTATCAAGGGCCAAAACCACTTGGACGAGTACTGATGTCACATAAGTTGTAAAAGGAGTTAATATGGATTTATCATTTTTTCTTCCATCATGTTGGGGAAATAAAAGCAAAAACAGTATTTTATGTCATTGCAATAAATTAAATTCTTTTTTATCCTAAGTCCCAATTACCCTGGATGAGATGCTAGAAGAGAAATTTATCTGTTTTCAGATTGCCCTCTTATTTTTAGATTGTCTTTTGCATTGTCATTTAAATTTCTTTTCTGCAGCATCTGGTGGAGAGGACTCACATCCTGCTAGTGCTGGTTTATAACTGCACGGAATGTTTCTACTTCTTGTCCAATTGACAATATGTGGTCCTTAGGCATCAATTCCTTTACCAGGTCCTCCATCCAAGCCCTACCCTTAGTGCTATGTGCCTCTTCCCTTCTTTGGGTCCTCATGATATGTTGTCCAGACTTTTAAGATGATATTCGTAAATTGCGCTATTTTCTTTTCCCTTTCTTCCCCCAAAGACAGATATGCCCAAAGGCATGAGTTCAGTGGTTTTCATGCCTACGTTCCCGTTGCCTACCAGAGTGCCTGACATATAACGAACATAAGCATTTGGAAGCTGAATGAAATCATAAAATCAGTCATTATTCTATAATTCCTGAACAGACTATTTTGGTTTATCATTTCTACATAAAGTTTCAATATGCAAATCAGCATCAAGTGCACTTAATTTAGAAGGATGTAATTTGCAGACTATAAAGTTTGAAATACCACAATGTTAAAGACCTCCAGAGATCAAACTGACATGTTGATGAATTAGATTTCATCATTGGATATTGGATAAGAGGAAAAATTATATGGTATATAATATTTGGCATGGTAAAACATAGAGGTGTAAATTAATATATTTATTCTCAAAAGATAATGTGAACACTATTAATAGTTCCCACTTATTAAATGTCTCTTATAAAATACAACCCTGCCACGTGTTTTTATAACTTATCTTCTGTCTCACAACCATGCCAGCTGATTTTACTTAAAATTTCTAGATGAAGAGATAGAGATTTAGGTGGTTTATTAAAATTAAGTACAGCATTAGAATTTGAAACTATCACTCATTTTCTCTGATCCTAAGAATATCTCCCTAAACCTCTCAGTCATAACTAAATCATGTGAGGATAACGTGATTAATAAGAGGATAATAGATACTATGAATATTTTGAGTACCCTTTAGTTACAGAACACATTGTTCCTACCTTGGGTAATACTGGTATTGTCATTGTATCCAACTTAAACCTTAGACAAAAGATAAGTAGAAAATAATAGTAACCAGTATTTTATAGTGCTTTATAGTTTAAAATGGTATTACATGTTTTATTCTAGCTAAGTTTATTTGGGTTTTTGTTTTGTTTTAAGATATTTCAAGGAGCAATGCTCTTAAATTAAGATTCAGAAAAGAATGAAATATTTTCCCACTGGTTTGAAATCTCGCCAAACTAGTATGATTTTCCTATCCAAGTCCATTTGCCACCTAAAGTGTTTATTTACACACATAACACTCTCTCTCTCTCTCTCTCTCTCTTCCTATATATAGGGATCTGTGATATATATGTATATATATGTATTATATATAGATATCTATGTCTATATGTCTAGTTACAGATATTTTTGTATTATATGTGTTAGTAATATATTATGTCTCAAGTTAACAGATAATCATTTTATAGAATTAATCCTCTCTTTTTGAAATTGGTTATGGAGAATAAGACCAAAGTTTCCTTGGACAGTTCACTGGGATATAACATGGATGCCCAGTTTTCCAAGGACAATCTCAGGAACATTGCATTTGCAGGTAACATGGAAAAGGTAACCAACTCTCTCTATATGTAATGACTCCAACATCTAGGTAGGGAAATATACACTTAAGTATAATTGGAACAATAAAACTATTCACAGAAATTTAGATCCAGCAATTAAGTAACAACGTTTTACCTGGTAAGCATTATATCAAGAGTGGCAGATAGAAGACTGCAGTAGATACAGTCAGGTAAGTAATAGCCACTTCCAACAATAACAAACAAAGGAATTCCCAAATGAGCGGTAGATACAACAAGAGCTGGATTCAAAGAAGAGAGAGATTACTGAAGGGAAAATAGCATGGGAAACATTTTATCAAAGAGAAATGGCTTGAAATAGGTTGAAATGGATGCATAGTCTTTTGGGGAAAAAGGAGAGCCTTCCATGTCTGAAAGAAAAGTGTAGATGGAGAAGCACAGAAATATAAAAATGGTGAGTAGCCTAGTTTGGGCCATAACTGAAGGTTGGGCAAATTGAATAATAAAGAGATGGTATAAGAGCCAGTTTTTATTCCATGAACCTATTTTAATTGGCTGACCATAAAATAGTACTTTTAGTAACAGAGCAGTGTTCAGGTTTCAGGTCTCCAGGCAATTGAAGTAGAGTGAGGACTTTAGAAAAGTGTTCTAGAAAGGCAGAGTGGCATTTTTCTCTAAATTCAGAAATTGTAATATCTTCCCCATAAATTAAAACATGCAATTTTAGATTTAAAAAAATATAGATTGTACATCCAAAGGGAGTTCCCTACTCCTGTCTCCATAATTGATTCATTTAAAGTAAGGAATCCTAAAATCATGAAAATATAACATTATAACTTTGTTTTTTATAAAGTAAACATTTTCATATGCTCATTAAAACATTTTCTATTTATTTTGTAAATGTTGTTCATGATCATTTTCTCTAGCATAAATGAATTATGCGTGACTTTAGTGTGTGAAAGCATTTTTCTTCCCATGGTGTGAAGCTATTAAGGATCCAGAGTTCTTTTAACATATAATTTTGTGAAAAAATGAAAATGTTTTCAAATATTTAAGAGAATAAAACAAAGAAAATCATTCATTTTGCAATTAATAATACATTTGTCTTCTGTGGCCAAAAGTTATTTTTTTATTTATTTCTATTTATTTATTTTATAAAGGTTTTATTTATTTGTTTTAGAGAAAGAGCACGAGCGGAGGAAGGGGCAGAGGGAGAGGGAGAGAGAATCATAAGCAGACTCCATGCTGAGCGCAGAGCCTGACGTGGGGCTCGATCTCACAACCCTGAGATCATGACCTGAGCCTAAATCAAGTGTTGGTCACTTAACCCACTGAGCCACCCAGATGCTCCCAAAGGTTATTTTTAAAACAACTCATGGAATCTGAGCACGTGGGCAGAAAAATGTTGATTTGTAAAAATTTTAAAAAGTGTGGCATAATCTTTTACTGAGAAAAAGGAAAATAAAAAGAAAAGATCAGACAACAGAGGTGCATCTATCAAACATGAGCGTCTCCCTTCATCCAAAATTCAGCCATACTTTATAAGTACTGAGAAGAGAATATGCATTAAAAGGATAACAATTCTGTAGTATACATTCCATTAGTATATATCTCCCTTATTATCAAATCAGAGTTTTTGTTGTTGTTGAAAGAATATTATATTTTTAAGTTGTAATGGCTTATGTTGGGATACGGAACTGCCTCTCTTTTTTGGCTTCACATATGTATGTATAAATTGACTCTTGAACAACATAGGTTTGAACTGCATGAGTCTACTTATAAATGGATTACTTAAATAAATACAGCACAGCACCATAAATGTATTTTCTCTTCATTATGATTTTCTTAATAGTTCCTTTGTAAGAATACAGTATATAATACATATAACATAAAATATATGTGTTAATTGACTGTTATGCTATTGGTAAGGTTTCTGGTCAACAGGCTATTAGTAGTTAAGTTTTGGGGGACTCAAAATTTATACATACATTTCGACTGTGTAGGGGGTTGGCCTTCTAACTGTGTGTGCAAGGGTCAATGTATGTACATCCACATATATATAGTCTACCCTCAAAAAATCATTTTGCCTTATCATCCAAATAATGTCCACACCTATTTATTAGGCAGAATAAAATCTATTAGGTTAAGTAATATTTTATTAAAAGACTGACATTGAAAAACAAAGAAGTATAAGGGTAGGAATAATGAAACATGTAAATTCAAATAGCATGGAGCTAAAGAGGTTGAAGATATTTAAAGCAATTTTTGGCAAGCCTTGCAATATTTAGCTCAACATTTTTATATGTAATTAAATTATGAAATAAAGCCAGCTGGCTTTGTAAAGTTTTAAATGCTGTGTGAACAAACACAAAGGCGTATGGGCTTTTGCCCATGTCAGCTGATTTCAGTCTAGGTAGTATACTCACATGTTCCCAATAGTTTCAAATTTTTGAAGCTATTTTCCACTAGGTAAAAATAATTATTAAAATAATTATCTGACCCATGCCAAATCACTTAGTCACCTCTGTATATATGTCACATATAACAAAAATGGCCCTTCCTATTATACTTCTATAATTCATCTAATAAGTTAATAGATTGCATTTGGTTTGAACTTTTTGAATGAGTAAGAATAATTAAATATAAATCTGAAATTAGAACTTGCCAAGGAAGTAACTTTAATTTTGGAAGATGAATTAAAACAAACATGATCTGGCTTCAGAGTTAATAAAAAAATTGGTGCTGCTGGAACCTATCATTTCTTATTGATTTCCATTTTCAAACTGCACAAATTACTAAGCTTTCAGAAACATGCATATGCTAATAACTGTCAAAAGTTTCTCCCCTCAAAATAGGTAAAAATAGGTAAATAAATTAGAATAAAATTGAAAGTACAATATTATTTAGATTGCACATATTCTCTTAAATTGAAGAATCATACAAAATCTGTTATAGTTAATGTAAACATACTTTTAGTCTTTAGATTACTGAGAACGTTTCCAGTTTCCCAGTAACTTCACTGGACTAAGATGATTATAGTAAATCTGAATCCACTCAGACTGCACAAATTTCCTTTGCATATTAGTTTTATGTGTGAAAAAAGCACAGGTTTAAAGTTTGCTATTTATAGGGCGCCTGGGTGGCTCAGTTGGTTAAGCGACTGCCTTCGGCTCAGGTCATGATCCTGGAGTCCCGGGATCGAGTCCCACATCGGACTCCCTGTTCAGCAGGGAGTCTGCTTCTCCCTCTGACCCTCTTCCCTCTCGTGCTCTCTCTCACTCTCTCTCAAATAAATAAATAAAATCTTTAAAAAAAAATAAAAAATAAAGTTTGCTATTTATAAATAAGTGACATCAATTTTTACAATATTCTACATTCTAAGACTATGGTTGATACTGTACTTCCTTTATCTTTTCTGTTTCCTGGAATATGAAATCTGTAGCCACACTTTTTTTTTTTTTTTAAGATTTTATTAATTTGACAGAGAGTGTGCGCACGAGCAGGGGGATTGGCAGGCAGAGGGAGAAGCAGGCTCCCCACGGAGCAGGGAGCCTGAAGCGGGACTGGATCCCAGGATGCTGGTATCCTGACTTGAGCGGAAGGCAGTCACTTAACTGACTGAGCCACCCAGGCGCCCCGGAGCCACACTTTCAAAGGGAAGATATTTGGAAGCTAAGTAACTACTTATCTTTCAAACCTCCTTTTACATAACCTTTCCTGAACAGGCCTCTTCTATTCTGGTCTTTCCTCCATTTCAACCCACTTAATACTCTGGGCAACATGAATATTCTCACCTGAAAAACTCTTCAAATATCCTCGAGTGTGGGGTGTGTGTGTGTGTGTGTGTGTGTGTGTGTGTGTGTGTGTGTTTGAATAAAGTACAAACTTTTTAACCTGGTAGTGAGTTTAACATTCCATGTTTTGTCTTGGGTGCTCAATTTCTTAACTTCAGCATTATATTCTATTATTCCTCTTTATTTTATTTTATTTTTTAGAGATTTATTTATTTGACAGAGAAAGACACAGCGAGAGAGGGAACACAAGCAGGGGCAGTGAGAGAGGGAGAAGCAGGCTTCCCGCGGAGCAGGGAGCCCGATGCGGAGCTCGATCCCAGGACCCTGGGACCATGACCTGAGCTGAAGGCAGACGCTCAACAAATGAGCCACCCAGGCACCCCTATTATTCCTCTTTAAAGACCATCTGTTCAAGGTCAATTATACTGTTTGCTACAACACCCCCACTTTCTCATCCCTTGGGGTTCGTCTTGTGTGGTTGCATAGGCCCCTCCAATTGTTTCCTCATCCAAGGCTGTTTACACTTGCTTTCTTCTGTTAGCCCTTTCTGACCCTAGCTCCTACATGTCCCATCTCTAGTATCATGGTACCTCATAGCCATTGCTTAACCTATTTGTTTATAATTATATGTGTCCAATTGTATCTATAGATTGTTTTTATTGGATTAGAAGTTTCTTGAAAAGATTCCTTTTCTCATCCCTTTGGAAATATTTATCACTCAGTATTTTTTGATAAATGATTTTCCCCATGTCAAGTTTCTTATCTGCCTGTCATATCTTCTAGGTGCCAAAGCCCCAGGAAACAAAAGAAAGCATATCTGAGGTGGTTCACTTTGGTAGCATTTGAGAATGGTAACTAAATACTCCATTACTGTTTCCATCTATAAATAAGAAAGATATACATTTATTTTCTAATTCACAGAAATACTATAGTTTGATATAAAGCCAAGTATTTTCTCTCAATTTTTATCCAGGAAAGGCAATTTGGTGCTAAGCTTTCTAGACAATGCCTATAACCTTCTTAACTCTGCATTTGGGATTCTGAATCATCTTGATTTTTTTCTATTATATATTGGATATTTGCTTTTTTGCCAACATGTTTTCAAAAGAAAGTTTCAGCATTAATTCTCACTTTCATATAGCTATGTTATCTCTTAGTAGAAGGTATCTACTCTCTTATCAGCGGATATTAATATGAAGTTGAAGGTGCAAAATAAACACTGTATCTTCTCTAACATAGTATTGAATATAGGAGTCACTCAAATTGCTGTTTGTACAAAATCAATAAAATACATGAAATGGTCATAGAACAATTGCTCTAAGTTGTTCAAGCTATTTCAATGAAGTCCTCTTGTTTATTAAAATCAAAATAAAATCTTTGCAGCTTCTTGTAAAAAAGGAATGATATATGGAAATAAGATAATCTTATTTTAAGAATGGCAATTTACTCTGGAGGACTCTTTTTAACCTTTTTCACACACCCAACCTTAACATCATCAGATTTAACCACACACGGAGCTTCTGCAGAAAGGATTAAAAATAAAATGACAGGGAGCCTGGGTGGCTCAGTTGGTTAAGCGACTGCCTTCGGCTCAGGTCATGATCCTGGAGTCCCGGGATCGAGTCCCACATCGGGCTCCCTGCTCGGCAGGGAGTCTGCTTCTCCCTCTGACCCTCCCCCCTCTCATGTGCTCTCTCTCTCTCATTCTCTCTCTCTCAAATAAATAAATAAAATCTTTAAAAAAAATAAATAAAATGACAGGTGTGCTTCTTAAATTAATTTAACAGTGTCAGCCAACATTCGCAAATGTAACATTACAGAGTAAATATGAAGGAAAAGTTCAGGTTGCATGCGTAAACCAACGGAAATATCTTCATAGAGAAATACAGCCAGAAAAAAATTCAGAATAAGTATAAAACTACTTTTTAGCCAGATCATCTTTTCTGCGTGGTCTGAACTTAGTGGCTTTTATTCTAGATCTTGGAGATCTCCGTTGTTACTGAATCCTCTGACCTATTCAAAGAAAACAGTATGAAACTCTTTCTGAGATTCCTCAGGCAAATACACAAAGAAAAATTGAATACAGGAGTTTTTTTCCCTAGTGATCCATATAAGTACAAAGAAAAAAAAATAGGAAAGTCAAATGTATGTGAACAAGTAATAGAGAAAGAATGAATACATGGAGTATTTGGTTAACACTAGAGTGCAATCCCATATAAAGACTGATAGAAATATGAATTTTATATTATCTTTTTTTTGGAGTTCTTAAAAATATTTGTCAGTGATTCAGAGGAGGACTTTTGTTCTCCTTCTTTGAATTCATAGATCCAGTACTCATGTTCATAATGTCAAACATGAATTTGGAGTACACAGTCTAATTCTGTAATTGAAAATTTTGGTTTGCCCACAGTTAAGACTTTCTTGAATCTCTGTGATACGTTGCCCAAGTATCTAGATAATAGGACCCCAAAAATTCTGCTGCCAGAGGAGTGTTTCGTTACTACCAGACTGGATGTGGGATGGGGCCGGTGATTTTGCTGTTTCTTTTTCGCTGTGTCCTCATGGTACGAAATCGGGTGTGGACACTGGGTGCACATCGTCACACAGAGGTGACAAGTGTGGAACCGTGTCGCATAAAATACCTAATATCAATTTTGTGTCAGTTCAGTGAGAAAAGGACTCTTCCTGTGAAGAAAACAAATTCCATAAACTCTCCCCAACATTTTGTGCCAGAGAAAGCAATGCTAAGCAACAGAGAGAGACACAACAAAGAACACAGGCATATTTCTGTTAAAAAAACCAATAATGGACATGATGCAGAACACTTTGGAGGGAAGGGAAGCCTCCAGCAGGAAACAGAAGATACAGTATTAATGACTGTACTTTTAATCAATCAAGAAAGTATTATTACAATAAAATAATAATAAAGGATGTGCAGGAAGAATAAACATTTTAGTGCACAATATATCAGGGGTTTGCAGACCAGGAAAAAATGAATAGTTCAACTAGGAACATAAAGTAACAATTGTCTTGATCACAAAAAGCAGTAGCGACACCAGCTGTGTAGGGATGATTAATTGGTTGTGTTCATCAGAATTCTTCTGTTATATATAGTATTATTTATGTTTATTTTTAAAATTTTGTTTTTAAAGATTTCATTTACTTGTTTGAGAGAAAGAAGGAGAGAACATGAGACAGGGGGAGAGAGAGAGGGAGATGCAGACTCCCCGCTGAGCAGGGAGCCCACTTGGGGCTCAATCCCAGGACCCCTGGATCATGACCTGAGCCAAAGTCAGATGCTTACCTGACTGAACCACCCAGGAGCCCCTAATTATGTTTATATATATTTAAGCTTAATGTAGTACGAATTAGATTGCACATAGAACTCCCTCCAAAGTTTGGCTTCATTTATTGGAAATCATGTCACTGTAATCATGATAGAGTTACAGGTTAAGTAAATCCTACCTCTGTAGTTTTGAACATGGACATGAAGGCATAGTAGAGGTAGAATTTGTTTTAACATTATGGCCAGGCTTCCTGTATCAGTCATGAATAAGAATAGACAAGCAGTGCCTTTTATAGAATTCTGTCCAAATAAAAATAAATTCCAGCTGGGTGTGTTATTCATTACACTTCTATTATCCAGGCTTTAACTCATTATTCTACTGTGTTGATACACAAATTTAGTATAATGATTGGTATAACATTTCATATAATTTAAATTCAAATGTTATGACATCCTGTTAGCTATCTATACCTAATATTTTTAAAGACTCCCACAATGTAGAATATGTAAATATAAACTCATTTGCAAGGGCATTAACCTCAATATACAAACCATCCTG
Source organism: Eumetopias jubatus (assembly GCF_037043125.1). Lineage (NCBI taxonomy): Eukaryota > Metazoa > Chordata > Mammalia > Carnivora > Otariidae > Eumetopias > Eumetopias jubatus. The sequence goes on from NW_028274822.1 coordinate 8,542,282, forward strand.
ATAAAGCCTTTGGAGGCTATATTGTTACCGCTAAGTTAATACAGCTAGAATCCTAGTGCTGACAAAGCAGATGTTTTACATGCAAATATTTGTCTTCTGTTTTTTTTTATGTTTATGCCTGCCCCAAATCAAGATTTGATGAATATCTACATGAGAATGCTAATTAATTCACTAGTAGAAACACGAGGGAATTATAGGCAATGATGCCATAAAACAGCTCCGAACCAGGTATAAGTAAGCGCTGTGTATTTATTTGTTGGTTTGTTTGGAATCATTGCTGAAAATATTTTGGACTAATGAATGATATTCTTGCTTCTACAATCACCTAAGGATAAAAATTTAAATTTGTCGGTCCTGGGGATTTAAAGGCTTCTAAATAAGTCTTTTAAATATAGTTTCAAGGCACTTAAAACTTAATTAGTAATTCCTTCTGTATGACCTGAAGGTGTATCATTGTAACAGCTTTCTTAAGCCCACTGAGTTTTCTTTTTAAATCTCTAAAACCCAAAGGAAGTTGCTTGTTTTCCAATCTCTTGTTTCAACGTAACTCTTTGTCAGTGAGGATCAATTGCCCCACCTGTTATCCAAAATACTATAATTATAATGTACACCAAAAAATTATATATATGCAGTACCTGCATGAGAATGGAGAAATAGAACATTATGAAACAGAAAACAGATTCCAGAAAGAGAAGACATCCCAAATCATTATTATGAAAAGATGGACTGTTCACTCAGTGGGGGCAGTTGCATATGAAAATTGAAATGATAAATCTAGACAGTGATTTTGAAGTGCAACATTTCTTTTTTGGTCCTTTTTTAGGATTTTCTTTGCTCGCCTTACCTGGCCCATCAGTTCTTGTATGCTCTAGTTCATCCCTTAGAGCCCTCACCATATTACTCGTAGTTACTTTCAATTTTTCATCTGATGATTCCAACATCTCTGCTGTATCTCAGTCTGGTCCTGATGCTTGTTCTATTTAAACTGTGTTCTTTTACCTTTTACTGTGCCTCCTAATTTTTTCTCGATCGCTGGATATGATGTACTCTGTAAATGGAACTACTATAAATAGGCCATGTGGTTGTGAGGTTTGGGGAGGAAGGAGGCCGTTCTATAGCCGTGTGATGTGGTCTGAGCCTTTCAGGGGGCCTCTGCCTTCTGGACTGTGACCTTCACAAATGCTTCTCACTCCCTGCCCCTCCTCCACACTTTAGGTGTGATAGGATGGCTCGTGCACTACAGTTGAGTATTTCCCTTCCCCCAGGTCAGTCAGGCTCTGTTTCTCTGAGGGCAGGTCTTCTTAAGAAGGACAGAATACTCTGGCATATTTCAAAATGGTTCATTTTCCTCTCCTCTTGCCAGAAGCACAAGGAGATTCTTCTTCACTGTATATTGTGAGAACCTGGTAGAGCTGGAGGGGGTAAAACTCACAAAACCGCTAGGCTCCCCTACTGACGAGGTCCCCACAGAGTTTTTAACTCAGACTTGTCTACACTGAGTCTCATTAATTCTATCGATTCATCAATTACCATTCCGGTTTTCCCATCGAGGCACCAGTTCCCACAGGAATTTCTGCTCTGGTGTGTAGTGATTCTCTGAATCTGCCTGCCCAGTATTAGGGGCAGCGACATGGCCTGTGACCTCACTTCTCTTACGGATCTAAGGAGGTTTTTCGATTTTTCAGTTTGTTTCATCTTTTTTACTTGTTATTTAACAGAGTGGCAACCTCTGAGCTTCTTTCCTTTTTATATAGTTTAGAAAATCTTGAAGCCCCCCACCTTTCCTTTTTTCCTGAGGGAGGAATGGCTCTGTATTTTGACTGACTTTTTTGCTATGATTACAAGTTTATATAGCTTTACTACTTCTTCTGAAACAATTTTGGCTGTGGACATTGTTACCAAAAGAAACTGTAATTTTATGCATTATTACCTTTTAATTTTTAGATTTTACTCCCGATTTTTTCACATTGAGCTTTCACCCTTAATGTTGTATATGCCAGTCTCTCTCCTTTTCTTGTGATCAGACTTGCCAAAGACTATTGGTCTTTTCTAGGATCCAAGTTTCATTTTCCCATGTGTTTTGTGTTTCATTGATTTCTCCTTTCATCTGTATTGAGTTCTTGAAAGTTTTAGGATATTATTTAGTTATACTTCTTGATTCTTGGGCTGTATTTATCCTTCATTTGTTTTAAATATTTATTATGTTCCAATAAAGGCATTAATTGGAAGACCTGTTTTTTACCCTCATTTTGTTCATTTCCAAGTAGCTGCAATTTTAGTTTTCCTTTCCTTGTTTAATAAATACTCGAGAATGCTAGCATTTATATGATTTCAAACAAAGATGCCTATTTCTTGGGGATGGTGGGGCAAGATGGGAAAGACAAAGGTTTTGTGATTAGCAACTCTTTTTGATGCATTTTGGGGCAAGAGATTGACCATATGTTTTCCTTCTTTGTGTAATTATTTGTTTTTTTCTTTGTGGCCTAATGCCTGGTTCATTTTTTAAGAAGTTCCATTAGTGTTTGAAAACAATAAATATTATTTGTGAATTGATTATAGCATATGGTGTTTTGGTTGTTTAAGTCTTCCTAAATCTTAGTTATTATTAATTTTCTTTGTGTGTATCTGAGCAAGCTGTCATAAATTCTATGAGCATGATTGGATTAATTGTGTTTTTATTTATAAAAGTTTTTACTTTATGTGTTTGCACCTGTGCTTGGTATATAAAATGAGGTTCATTAATTTTGTATCTTTTCACATTAAGATTTGCCTCTTTTTAAATTACAAAAGAATTTTCCTTTAGTCTTTAAAAATATAACAGAATTTATTTTTTCATCATTATAAAGTATTCGGCTGCAGTTCTTTCATTTTTAACTATAGTATTTTTTACTTTAAATTTCATATTATCCTATATTAACATTGCCATTATTCTTTTGTTGACACTTCTTTTGATACACTCCTGTTCATCCTTTATATTCAACTTTTCTTAGAAATTATTTTTAGAAGTGATTCCTGTATAAACGATGTGGCTATATTTTATTTATTTTTTAAAGATTTTATTTATTTATTTGAGATAGAGAGAATGAGCAAGAGAGCAGAAGCAGGGGAGCAAAAGCAGAGGGAGAAGCAAGCCCCCCTCGGAGCAGGCAGCCTGACGCGGGGCTCGATCCCAGGACCCTGGGACCATGACCTGAGCCGAAGGCAGACGCTTAACGACTGAGCCACCCGGGCATCCCTATATTTTATTTTTTAAAATAGTCTTTAAATGTCTATAGTTGAATAAAATTTCAACTTGGTCATATTTAATAATTCATATATTTTATGTTATTCCAATATTATTTATTTCTGATTTTATGCTTTCTTGTGTTTTCTCTTAGCTTAAAATATTTTCCTCTATACTAGTAATTTGGGAAGTCTTCTGTCCAAGATCTTGATTGTAACCTCCTGAGAGCCCTTAAAACAGAACCATCTTACTAACCTGCCTCCCAAATCCTGACCCACAGGAAGTGTGAGATAATAAGGGTTTGTTGCTTTAATCTCTAAAATTTGGGAAAAGCTTTTTTAAGTGCAAAGAGATAACTATAACAGTGACTATAACAAATTTATTTATCCACTTTCTTGCTTGACTTTTTTCTTTTTAAGATTTTATTTATTTATTTGACAGAGAGAGAGACACAGTGAGAGAGGGAACACAAGGAGGGGGAGTGGGAGAGGGGGAAGCAGTCTCTCTGCTGAGCAGGGAGCCCGATGTGGGGCTCGAGCCCAGGACCCTGGGATCATGACCCGAGCTGAAGGCAGATGCTTAATGACTGAGCCACCCAGGCGCCCCAACTTTTTGTTATAGCTATACGTAGAGGTAGATTCAGTTCTATGCAGGATAAAGTGAAATACACACACATATATAAATAGCTAATAAGTTATAATTGTATAAATATATAATGAGAATTATCTCAAAAGCCATTTAAATGAAAATTTTAAGTTTCAAAGACATCTTGTAGAATAATAGAATTTATGTAAATTTTTAAAAACACATTAAAAACTGAGTAATACAATGAATACAGTGATTACAAGAGGGGAAAAAAAGGGGGAATTGATTGATTCAAGGGGAAATTGGCTTAATATGTAATGATTTAGTTTTTCTAAAATTTCTAGAAGCAATACGATAAAATGTAATCCCAGGTAATGGAATTTAGATGATTGTCCCAATATTTTTTTAATGTCTCATGAGTTTAAAACAGTTTTTCTTAAATTGACTTCTAAAGCAATAAATTGTTTTTAAATACATTATTCATTGAATCACTTCCCAACTAAAACCATGTTAGTAAGTATTGACCGTGATGGATTTATTCCAGGAATGGTGGAAGAGAAGTAAGTTAAAGGTAACTGAGATTTCTTACCTGAGTTTACTGGACATATAGCAGTATTATTTATGGGAATAGCAAAAATTTAGACCAGTGAAGTTATATATGGTGACAAATTGTTGAATTGATTAAACCTGAAAGTCATTTGAAATTCAGGATAAATGTCAAATTAGATTATGTCAACATTAGGGAAACAATGTTTGAAAACTACATACACATACTTCAAATCATACTTGTAGTTTAAAAGTGCATATGTGTATATATATAGCTTATATATGCAAACATATATAGTTTAAAAAGTATACATAAAGTTTACATATATATTTAAACATAAAAGTTTAGGTATGGTTTTGAGACATATTTCATTCATATACATATAGCACATAATGACTAATAATGACAGAATTGCAAGAAGGGCTGCTAGATAAGCCCTGGGATTGTTACCCATCAGGGTGGCCTTTGGGAACTTATCTTGAGATCTGCGTAGGAGGCTAGAAAATCCTACTCATGGCATCTGCAATAAGCCATATCCCTTATTGGGGGATGTCTGAATCCTATCTTGGTGGAAAGATCATCTGGGGCTGCCTCTTTTTGGTTATGATACTAAAAATCAGGACTGTATCCTTCTTTTAAAAAGCACAATTTATTATGTGCTTAGTTGGTTAAAAGGAGTAGAACAAATGGAGATTATCTGTTAATAATTAAACTCAGGAATTGTTACTCTGCTTTTTTATAAAAGATTTTATTTATTTATCTGAGAAAGAGCAAGAGAGAGAGAGAGAGCAAGAGCGAGTATGAACAGGGTGAGGGGCAGAGAGAGAAGCAGACTCCCCATTGAGCAGGGAGCCTGATGCGGGGCTCGATCCCAGGACCCTGGGATCATGATCTGAGCTGAAGGCAGATGCTTAAGAGACTGAGCCACCCAGGCACCCCTGTTAAACTTCTATGACCATTTGAAGTTTAAGATATTCATAGCAAAAAAAAAAAAATTTGTACTACAAAGAATACTCATTATGTTTAAATGGAATTATCACCATATGAAAAATTTATGCTAGAATATTATTTACATGTGTTATTATTAATATTTAAAAACATGATTCAGTACTAGATCTAATAACTACCATAATTGTGAAGTAAGAATAAAAGTAACCAGTAGAACAAGCAGAAAGAAAAAAAATCGGTAAACATGTAGAATCTAAAAAACATTATCAGCAAACTTTATTATTTATAGGAAACTCCATCCAACATGGATGCATCACTTTGTTTCAAATGCACATGGAATATTTCGTAGTTAGACCATGTTCTGGGCCATAAAGTTATCCTAAACAAATTTTAAAAGAACTAAAATTATATAAAATATATTCTCTATCCATAAAGAAATTAAACTAGAAATCAATAATAGAAAGATATCTTAAAAATCTCCAAATATTTGAAAACTAAACAACACACTACTAAATAACATATGGGTTAAAGAAGTTAGAAGGGAAATTAGAAAATCTTTTGAATGGAACTAAAGTAAAAACACAATGTAATTTGTGAGATACAGCTAAAGCAGTGCTTCAAATGAAATTTATGGAATTAAATGCTTCTTTTAGAAGAGAAAGTCCTTTTGAAATGAAGAGCAAATTAAACCCACATCAAGTGAAAAGACAGAAATAATAAAGAGCAAAAATTCTTAAAATTGAAAACAAAAGAACAGTAGAAATAGACAGGTATAAAGCTCTGATCTTTGAAATGATCAAGAAAATTGATAAACCTCTAGCTAGATTGATCGATAAAAAAAATAAGTCACATATCATCAACATCAGGAATAAAAGAACATCCCTCATACAGACATTGAAAGGTAATAAAAGACTGTTATAAATAGTTGTATGTCCTTAAATGTGACAATTAAAATGAACTACACAGATTATTTGAAAGATACAAAAAGCCAAGTCACAGTTAGGAAGAAATATGTACCATGATTAATATCACATATTGTTTGATTATATCTTATAAAGTTATACATTATCATGTGACCAGTGAACCCACTTCTGGGCATTTCCTTGGAGAACTGAAAACTTACATTTATGCAAAAATCCACACATGGCTGTATATGGAGGCTTTATTTACAATACCTCAAACTGGGATCAACACAAATGTACTTCAATTAAATGGAGAAAATGTCTACCAGATACCCAAGTCTGATTTTTTTTAGTAGTACTATCAAAGAATAATGGAGTTTCATGAGAAGAGTGGCTCATCCAGATTGCAATGTAAACAATTTCAAAACTTTGAATCTTTGAGACAAGTGCTGATATTTGGTGTGCTGCAGAAATATTTTACATGTACTTCACATTTTACCACAGAATATTAAAAAAATGTGTACACAATGGATTAGCTTTAATAAAAGTATGACTTTTTTTCTGTTTCTTCAAAGATATTCTTGGGGCGCCTGGGTGGTTCAGTGGGTTAAGTATCTGCCTTTGGCTCAGGTCATGATCTCAGGGTCCTGGGATTGAGTCTTATCCCCACATCAGCCTCCACATCAGGCTCCCTGCTCAGCGGGGAGTCTGCTTCTCCCGCTCCCTCTGCCCCCCCCACTTGTGCACCCTCTCTCTCTCTTTTAAATAAATAAAAAAAAAATCTCAAAAAAAGAGACATTCTTAAGCAAAACTGGCATTTTCTTTACCAGTGACTGCATGGCATTGAAGAGTATAATTATTACTTGAAATTGGTGCTACTGCCTTTATTGATGATGGGCACCAGCAGTTTTGCCCACCATTGCTTTTCAATCATTAGAACTGATGTCAACCTAATTGTTCCAAGATAAACACGGAGACTCAAAACGTTTATTTAACGTTATTAATATTTCATCACCATTGTGTCTGTGGCTTCGTAGTCACATAAAAGAAGACTTCCTTCATTGGAGAGTTGGTGCAGAACTCAAAAATACAAGAAAAAGGGCAAGTTAATTCATGGCTATAGATCTGACCATTTGTAAGGCAAAGGTGCAATTCTACACATGGGATATTAACCCAGCCTTCTCGTCTGTATCTAAATCTTTAATACAGTGAACTACTTCATAGTGAAAGGTGTCAGTGTCATGGTTTATTTTACTTCCTGTTTTTTTTTTTTTTAGGATTTATTTATTTATTGGGGGGGAAGTAGTAGGAGGTAGAGTGAGATGGAAAGGAAGAGAGAATCTCACGCCGACTGCACTGAGTGTGGAGCCTGACATGGATCTCTATCTCACGAACCTGACATCATGACTTGAGCTGAAACCAAGAGTCAGAGGCTTAACAGACTGCGCCACCCAGGAGCCCCTTATTTTACTTACTGTTTATCCTGCAGGCATTCACCAATGTCAACTGTATATGGCTTTATTATTTTCTGAGCTCTTGTGTGTGCTTCTGCAGCCAATATGATAACTTATCCTGTAAGTTGCTTCGATGACGTTTTCATTTCTAGTTTGAAAGCTATAACAAATAATTTTTGGATCTGAAAGAGCTTATCACATTTATGTTTGAAAAATTCAGTTCTTTTTCTTTAATGATTGATCTCAAAATGATGCCATAGCTGAACTAGGGCCGTAAATACCACTCAAAAATGCTCTGTAAGGATGGTTACACACAGCAAGTTACATTTTAACATATGTAAAGCTTGGAGAATAGATTTCATTATACTTTTGTTTCTTATTTAGAGTTTTGTTCATTTTCTTTGGAATAGATTCTTCACTTTCATGAGTCAGAGAACTCGGTTATCCCAATTTCTTTTTCAGCGTTCTTAGAAGCTAAACAGTGGCATTTTGGGTGAGAAAAGCAAGTCTTCTCCTCTCCCTTTACAAAGCATCTTTAAGTATAAAAAAATAAAATTTTTATTTTATAATGAAATATTAAGTGTTAATATATTAATTCTGTAAGTGTATGAGATAACATATATAATTATATATAGTATATATCTTTTTTAGGAAATTTTTGAAAAAAATAATATTGCAAAACAAACAACAAAGTGTATGTACATTTTGTAAGGTTCGTTAATGTAGGGTTCCATATTGGCTCAGGAACCAGTGAAGAGTTTTAGAGTAGGAGTCATGTTTTATTACATCTTAGGTTCATTTGGGAAGTAAATATTATTTCTTCCTTCATCTCTTCTATAGAGAAAAGACAGAAACTAAAGGCATGCATGACAAAATACTGGCTCTAGGCCAAATTAAGGAAGTGACAATTTTGTTTCCCATGCTACATTCACTTAAGTATATGAACGAGAGCAAGGTCACACACATACACGTGTAACCAAGAAATACACACACACACACACACACACACTCTCTCTCTCTCTCTCTCTCATAGAAATCAAGGAATCAAGGATGACTCTCATCCCTACGAGACATTGTTCTTAAGTATGTGCCAGCTTCTTTGCACGACTACATCAGTTGACATCATCAGTTCATCAGATTCCTCTCAGGAAAATCAATATGCAAGTAATGGACCCTTCCAACTTTAGCACATATTTATGATGGAAGGAATATCTTAATCTATAAAGTAGAATTTAATAGGAATTAGTAGTGAGATTTTTTAATAGGCAAATCTTTGAGCCTTTAGATGCAACTTTTATATGTCATCTTGATCAAAGAAGGGCCATCCTTTCATTTTGCTTAGAGTTTGTTTTGTTTTGTTTTGCAAAAGAACTTTTCTTCAGACATATCTTATTCATTTTCCTATATTTGGTATGGTCACATCAGTGAGAATATAAATTATATGTATATTAATTATATATATGTGATCATGTCTAATTACATATTTCTAAAGAATATACTCCTGCCCCATTTCCTCATTTATCATTTTATACATCATATAAAGAATTCCTACAAGAACATACGGGAAGTTATCTCACCTGTGCCAACTCTTCTCCACATGACTTTCCTTTATTTTCTCAACACAATGAAACTTTTGTTTTTAGTTTAGTTTATTAGTTTAAATATTTCTTATGTATTTTTTTCATTCAAGGATTTTTTTTGTAACCTGTGTAGTTATTGTCAAGATTAGTTTCACAACAATTGTTCAGACTTTTTAATATCTTAAGTGTTTTCTGTGATCAAAATTAGTTGTTGTGCACAATGATTTCCCTCTTTTGATAAATATTGCTTTTTCTCCTCACTGCTAGTAAGTGTTAATCATTCTTTTTTCCTCGAAGGTGGTATGTTGTATTTTCTACTTTTTGATTTTTGCAACTGAGAGTGTCTCTTTGTCACCAACATCTATGAAAGTTTTCCTAAATTTTATGTTCTTTATTCATAATATTATTCCCCTTCAGTACTGAATACTTTGATCTCTTGCTTTCTGGCATGTAGTTTTGCATAGAGAACTTTGAAACTAGTATACTCAAACCTCCTTCCCAATTTTGATAAATAATACATTTAACAGAATGTTTATAGGATTCTTTTAAACTCTGTGAAACTGAATAAAGGAAACCTCATCTAAAATAGAGTTGAGAGACCAGAAGAGAGAACTCTCATGTACCAATTCACTTTCAATTAGAGACCCAACAGGAACAAGCATACTTTGCATTTTCAATAGGAAGAAGCCTACTGTACTACCACAGCAAGAAAAAGAAAGATTTTCTCCTTGCCCAGAAACAGCCCAGCCAATGAGAAATTGCCAAACCTCAGCCAGGCAGAGACAGTCACCATCCTGAATTCTCACTTTCTCACTCCAATGGGCCTTCATTCAAAACAGCCCCTCCCAACTTCCTCCTTTTTCTCCATAAAGTATTATTCCTCTCCTTTTCTGGACTTGCCTATGATTTTGCCATGGCTTTTATGTCTTGAAATTACAATTCCTCTGCCATCCCTGAATAAACCCATTTTGCTGATCAAGAAACTGGCTGTTTTATTTTCAAGGCCGACAACTCATATAAAATAAAATAATTATTGACGATATCTTTGGATATATCTTTTATATCTAATTTTGATCAACAAAGGATCATTCCTTCATTTTGCTTAGAAATGACATTCTGTAGCATAGAACTTTTCTTCAGAAATGTCTGAGATGATTTATTTTGTTTATTTAATCTAGTCACTCCATCAGGACTACAAATTTCTAGAAATATAGGCATTTTGTTCCCTGATACTAATATTTATTAGTTTCCTATTAGCTGCATCTATTTCCTCTTATTCCTCTGATTGTAATAAATTTAAGCCTCCACAATACTGAATACATTTTTTAATGTGTTAATATAACTATCCGATGAACTTTAATTCTGTGTTTTGAACTTTTAGCTTCCTTGCAATGTTTTCTTATTTCACCCTGTTGCCTTTTCATTTCAGTCTGTGCTCACTTGGCTTTCTTCACTAACTCTAAAGGGAACACATCCATGTATGCTTTTTCAAAGATTCCAAATAAATTCCTGGAATTTTCATCTTGATCTTTCAGAACACTATTTTTGGAGAAACTTTCCTTTAATTGTTAAAGATAATAATTTGCTTTCACTTATATGCAGTGTTGTTTTATCCAGAGGCCAATGTTATTATAGTTCCTCATTTCTAATTCTTGAAAAATTGAGATCTTTTAAGACTGTTGTTTGTTAACAGACAATAACCTTCTTTCATTTATGCTACTGAAAGAAAGTTCTTGAACTTTAAAAACCCAATTTACAGTCTAATATCAAGTTATTTGTAAGCTTAACCAAGGACACTTCTCTTTCACAGTGATTATATCTTTTCTTGGCCTATTCCCTAAATATTTTAAATGTCATTTTTCATTGTAGTGTAACAAGTCCTTAAAAATTTTGCAGATTAGGGGTGCCTGTGTGGCTCAGTTGTTAAGCGTCTGCCTTTGGCTCAGGTCATGATCCCAGGCTCCTGGGATCAAGCCCCGCATCGGGCTCCCTGCTCGGCGGGAAGCCTGCTTCTCCCTCTCCCACTCCCTCTGCTTGTGTTCCCTCTCTAGCTGTCTCTCACTGTCTGTCAAATAAATAAATAAAATCTTTAAAAAATTTTTTTTGCAAATTATAGGTGTAAAGCTTAAAGAATTTTCAGAGTAAAGACACCCAAAACATAAGAGAATAAAATTTATTAATGCTACAATCCTTTCTTTGTGACCTTCTTGGTCACTAAACCCCCAATGGAAAATACCTGACTTGTAATGCCATAGATAACTTTTGCCAATTTTTCAACTTTATACAAATGGAATATTATAATATATTCTTATTTCTGGCTTCATTTGCTCAAAATTATAGTTGTGAGATGTTGCATGCAGGTGTGCTTCATTATTCTCATTATGGTGTATAATTCCATTGTATGAATATATTTGCTCTGGACTGAATGTTTGTATCCCTCAAAAATTGACATGCTGAAGTCCTAATATCTAACATGATGGCATTTGGAGGTGGGGCTCTTGGGAAATAATTGGGTTTGGATGAAGACATGGGGATGGAGCATGATAGGCATCATGCTACTGTGATTCTTCCCCCTGAACCTGCCCTTCATTCTCAGTCTCCCAGAGTGTGGTAGCAACTGGGGGAAACTTTCAAAGTAGTCAATGTACTACTTTTGTTCATCCTACCTTTTATTTTTAGCCTAGTTGTTTTTTTTTAATCTTTTTTCTAAGTTTTATTTATTTATTTATTTATTTATTTATTTATTTATTTATTTGACAAAGAGAGAGCGAGCACAAGCAGGGGTAGCAGGAGATGGAGAAACAGGTTCCCCACTGAGCAGGGAGCCCGATGTGGGTATTGATCCCAGGACCCCAGGATCATGACCTGAGCCTAAGGCAGATGCTCAATGACTGAGCCACCCAGGTGCCCCTAGCATAGTTGTTTTTTGAGGAGTTGCTTATTATAATTAATGCTGTGAAATTACAGGAACAATGGAAACAAGAGTGTGAGAAGAATTTGACATTATTGTCTGCTTTGCAAATAAGCTCTTGCAGGGTAGACAGATGGATATTTGTTTTTTTAGTAGTTAAAGATGCCAGGTCTCTAAGTCAAGAATTGGAAACTTACAAAGAATTTTAATATTGTGCTATGAACTGCCTGAGTCCTATGAAACAAATCCTAAATATGCTGTTATATAAGTTATTTAAATCATGTGCCTTCTTTTAAGTGTAAATTTCTTATAGATATTGGAATTGTGTGTTGGCATTACTCTTCACTGTGTTTGAACTGTATCTAGGGAACACTGTTTTTGCTTGCTTAATTTTTTTAATTTTAAGTAATCTCTACACCCAACATGGGGCTCAAACTCACAAGATCAAGGGTTGCATGCTTTACCAGGCGCCTCTGAACAAGCCAGGCGCCTTGCTTGTTTATTTTTTAAATGTCCTTAGTTACTTATTTTTTTTTAAAGATTTTATTTATTTATTTGACAGAGGAAGACACAACGAGAGAGGGGAACACAAGCAGAGGGAGTGGAAGAGGGAGAAGCAGGCTCCCTGCTGAGCGGGGAGCCCGATGCGGGGCTCGATCCCAGGACCCTGAGATCACAACCTGAGCCGAAGGCAGACGCTTAACGACTGAGCCACCCAGGCGCCCCTGTCCTTAGTTATTTTAGAGGGAAATGTCTCCCGCATTTTCCTTAATACCAACTATTTCTGTCTCTGAGGATCCCTATGTGAAATACCGCAAAGCCTGAGGCACTTTGTCTATGTGTGTAAGCACGTGAGTGTATTTGTTAGAACAGTTTCTCAAGAAATAGTCTGACAGATGATGATGTGGGCCTGAATGAAAATCAGTCTCATAACTTTAGGAAGTACTAAAGAGAAATTCAAGCATCACTTCATCAAAGGAATTTAGTAATAAAAAATTCAGGAGAAGCTAGTGACCTGGAAAGGAGTATAATTGATAAATGCAGTGAAGATACAGAATTTAATGTAGCTTTTGATTGAATAAACTGCATTAATGTCAACAAGGAAACACTCAGGTTAGAAGCCAAAGCTCACTGAAAAATCTAAAAAGGTATTTAACCCATTTCCATACATTTTCACTATGTCATTGAATTAAAACACTAAGCCAAGAAGGTTAAAATAGAAGTTTCTTATTTTTTAAAGGGTAGAGGAGGGTAAATGGAGATGAAAATGAATTATATTTCATTTATGGTCTTTCACAGGAGACTGAATTAAGACCAACCTTATGGCTGATTCATTATAAGATTGATTTTTAACATTCTAACGTATGTGATAATATTAAATGAAGCAAAAATCAGTTTGATATTTGCCAATTTTTATTTTCTAATCCTTAGTGCTCTATTCAGATTATAACTGCAATGTATCTGATAGTGTTACCTTTAAAGAATATGAGAAATACAAAATCTAACTATTGTGTATGTCTAAGGGTTTTTTTAATATTTTTCTCTAAATATATTTATTTGATTTTTAAATCAAGGCTGTGATGCATTTTATAAGGGTTTCAAATAAGCTTTAGTTTAAATATGAATTATGAAATTTTGAATATATTTGCATTTGAAAATAAGTGGAAATAAAAAAATAGCAAACATCTAAGAAAAAAATGCAACACAATCGATACTTGCTTGAAATATGCTATGGCTAAGAGTTTGCTTCTTTTAACTTGATCTTTAGAGTAAAGCATTACTATCTGAGCACCTGAGCCAATGCTGTGATAACCTCAGATCCATTATCTCTTTCTGGGAGACCAAAAGAGGCTTCATGAAATTTTAATGATTTTTAGGAGCATGAATAAGACTACTTGAAGTTTCAGGATGCCTGGGTGGCTCAGGGTCCTGGGATCAAGCCCTGCATTGGGCTCCCTCCTAAGTGGGGGGTTTGCTTCTCTGTCTCCCTCTGCCGCCCCCACCCCCTGCTCATGCTCTCTCTCTCAAATAAATAAATAAAATCTTTTTGTAAAAAAAGACAACTAGAAATTTCTATTATTCCAGAAATATGGTACATTTATTAGCATCCCTGCATCCCAACATTTTGCCTCTTTACTTATCCCTATCAAAAGTTAGCTGGCCAGGGGCACCTGGGAGGTTCAGTTGGTTAAGTGTCTCGTCTGCCTTCTGCTCAGGTTGTGATCCCAAGGTCCTGGGATGGAGCCCCATTATCAGGCTGCTTGCTCAGTGGGGAGTCTGCTTCTCCCTCTCCCTCTCCCTCTGTCTGCTGCTCCCCCTGCTTGTGCTCTTTCTCTCTCTGTCAAATAAATAAATAAAATCTTTAAAACAAAAAAAAAAGTTAGCTGGCCTGAGATTATGAAGGAAGAATGAATATGAGTAGACAACTCTCACTAAAGATTACTGGTTGTCAGGGTTTTCAGAATGTTTAAAGTATTTTACATATTAATTCTAATGATTATCTAGTGAAATTTATAACAGGGATGTTACAAAGCTGTGTTTTCCTGTAATTAAAGGTTGAAATGTTTCCAAAGTTAACATGTTTTATCTGACTTCCCTGACATACATAGTTCCAGTTAAAGGATGAGTACTCTGTGACCCACAATTTTAAAAATCATCAAAGTATTAATTCACTAGTTTAAAATTATTTTGTATGTAAACTCCTTTAATGTGACTCTTTTAACAATCATAACCAGACATATCTTTATTGACGATCTAATTCTGCAGAAATGGTCTAGACAGTTTTTGTCCACTTAATGCATGTTTTATATATTCATTTGGAAAATAATTAGATCAGTAATTAAATATTAATATTTAAAATGTAGAGAGGAGTACCACTGAGTACTAGAATATGGTTTAATTTTTCAACAAGGCTTTCATATCTACTTTTGAGACAAAGAAGTATTTTTCAACTTATTTTTACTATCTATGAGGAAACTGAAATCACTCTGAATAATCACCGTGCGCTGTTTATGAACTATTCTTTACCATGAGTTATTATCGCGACCGGCAAAGACATATTTGAATATATTGTGGATTATTAGTCTTTGAAATTGCCTTGAATTGGGTGCAAAATGCCAGATGTGGTTCATATAACATGTCACTATTTATTAGGTGGAAAATTCCTGCTGAGCAGCTAATTGTAGGCAAAATAAATGGTTTGCATTAATTAGTAATTAACCTGGCTACATTATGAAGGTCAAAAATTAGTCTATGGTATACAACAACTTACCTACATATTTCACAAGATAAATTTATCAATCTAAATACTTTCTGGACAATACAAATAATGACAGAGACAAAATCACATAGGTCAATAAACGACAATGGCAAAATTCCAAATAGAATAGAGTTATACATAGTGAAAAGAAAATAAACATTTACTATGTGTCTTGTATTATCACTCATGTCATTATCTTATGTCATTTTCTATGGAAATGTAAAAGATAATTCTATTATGTCTGAGTTTTAGCCAAGGAATTAGAGGTCCAGAGATGTTTTTCCTACACCATAAATAATATAAGAAAACGTGATCCCTTTTGGTGGTCTGCTAGCTGCCAAATTTGTACAGTCCTAATAGCAGTGAAAAAGAAATAATTTAAAAAGAAATAGATGCAAAGACTGGTATATGAGTACTTAAATAATAGGTTAAACAATGAATTTATGAGCAAAATGATTAATGTTTATATTAGTGGCTCAGTCGGTTAGGCATCCAACTCTTGAATTCGGCTCAGGTCATGATCTCAGGGTCTGCCCCTCCCCCTTAAAATAAATAAATACATTAAAAAAATTTTTAAAAATGAATAAGTAGACAAGCATACTTTTTCACAAACACTTTGCTAATTCTCTCTATATAAAATTTGAAATAGTGGAAATTATAGTGGTGGGAAAAGTAGCAAATAGTGGAAAAGATGGAATAAGAGTTAATGCCAAAGGCAACTAATATTAGAAAAGTGAATATTTAGGCATTGTTTTTGAGATTTAACTAAAAAATGATGACTATATGTTGACTCAATACATTTATATATTGCAATTTGATCACCACTTTAGCGTTAGCTAACACCTCTATCATGTCACATGATTAGCATTTCTTTGTTGCGGGAGGAACAATCAAGACCTAGTCTCTTGGCAACTTGGGAGTTTATAATACAGTAATGTTGACTATAATCACCATGCTGTACATGTTGTACACTTTAAAATTGCACAGTGTTATATGTCAATTATATCTCACTAACATAAAAAACAAAGTCCTACTAAATCCAATAAAAAGCAATTCTCTCTTTGTAAATAAAACATAACAATTCCTGGAAAAATGATGAAATTATAATTTTGGCAAGAGGAGGGCAACAGGCAGAATATAATTTCTACCATTCTCATTTGGAGAAAATCTCTCAGCTTAATAGTTTCTGATGAATTAAAATTTTTAAATAAAAAAAGATGACTGCAAATAACCTTCCTGTTTATTGATTTATTTGTTGAGAATGTAGAAATATGCATATCTATGAATTTGGAGTAGACTGTTTTTCATGATGTCAATTAAAAATACAATTTTCATTTTTTTTAACTTGTTATTTTGAGAAAAGAAATGAGAATGGAGGGATTAATTGTTCTCTGTAAGGTCAAGAAGAGCACAAAATATGTTCACTGACAAGGAGATAAATTCAATAATTCTGGTACCATGTATGAGCTAGCTAGCTGTTCCTTAGTCTATGGAGAAAAGTGATAGCATCTTTAGGACTTTATTGTTATATGTGTCTGTGCCTGTCATCGAAGCAGAGGGGGTGGCAGCTACAGAAATAATAAGCTGACAGAGATGCAGCACATATTTGGGACATTCATCATCTGGGGTCATGATATTGAGGTCATTTAACATCAACAGGACCAACTGGGCAGGACATTATTAATGTTTGGCTACAGCGACACACAGCATTAACTACAAGGCTGGAAACAGGCACCTCCTCCTTTCTGGGAACCAATGAGACAAATGGAGAGGCAAATGAAGTACTTGTACTGGGTGCAAAATGCAAGGGAGTGTCAACGACTCCATAAATCAAGATAAATCAGGTTTTTTTTTTGATAAATCATGTTTTAATGCATAATTTAAAAATAAAAATCAATGCAAAAAATCTAAAATAATCAAGAATTTTAACATTGAAGATAATGAAAATTTTAATAAAATTAAAGAAAATATTAAAAGTTAACTGCAGGCTAATATTTAAAACATAGTATGAAAAGTATTTCCTTTAGAAGAAAATAATATTATCCAGAGTCTCTTTAATATATGACTCATAATGTCATTGGTACAATCTGTATTAGTTAGGGTTCTCCAGAGATACAAACCCATAGGAGATATATATAGATAAATAAGGGGACATTTATTATGGGCATTGACTCAGTCCATTATGAAGGCTGAGAAGTTCTATGCCATTTGCAAACTGGAGAACTGGGAAAACCAGTGGTGTAATTCAGTCTGAGTCCCAAAAGGGCCTGAGAACCAGGTGAGCTGATGATATAATTCCCAGTTCAAGGTTGAAGGCGTAAGAGCCAGAAGGGGTCTGCTAGTATAAGTCCCTGGCTCAAGGACCAGGAGCTCCGATGCCCAAGAGCAGGAGAAAATGAGTGTCCTAGCTTGAGAAGAGAAAGAATACCCTTTCTCTACCTTTGTTCTATTTGGGCAATCAATTGCCCACCCATGTAGGTGAGAGCAGATCTTCTTTACTCAGATTATTGACTCAAATGCTAATTCCTTCCCTAAATACCTTCACAGTTACACCCAGAAAAAATGTTTACCAGCTGTCTGGGCATCCCTTAGCCCATTCAAGTTGACATACAAAGTTAGCCATAACAACAACAAAAAAAATACCCATCACGTTATCCAAAATCACTAGTCATGTGAGCACTAGGAATACATCATTCACACTCAAGAGAAGAAGCAATCGTTGGAGACCACCCAAGAGATGACCCAGATGTTGGAATGAGCAGACAGATTTTCACAACAGATAACTATGCTAAAGAGTGTAAAGAAAAAATATAAATAAAGTACATGAAAATAAGAGGAAAACTCAAATGTGAAATGGAAACTAAAGAAAGAGAGAGAGAGATTTATGTAAAGGAGTTGTCTCATGTGTGAGGCTCAGTGAGTCCAAATCTAGAGCAAGCCAACTGACAGGCTGGAAATTCAGGGAAGAGTTGATGTTGCAGTCTTGAGTCATAAATCTCCAGGCTGGAAAATCAGGCAGGGTTTCTTTCTTTTTCATTCTTTTCTTTTTCTTTTTTTAAAGATTTATTTATTTGAGAGAGAGTGAGAGAGAGCTCGGAGCCTGATGCAGGGCTCGATCTCACAACCCTGAGATCGTGACCTGAGCCAAAACCAAGAGTTGGACTTTTAACCGACGGAGCCACCCAGGCACCCCAGGCAGGGTTTCTGTGTTACATATATAGTCAATCACATCTAAAAAAATACCTTCACAACAACATCAAGAATGTGTTTGACCAAACGACTTGGCTTCACGGCCTCACCAAGTTGACATATAAAATTAGTCATCGCAAATGGTTGTCCTTTGATTTTTAAGTATATATTTAAGCAGTATGCTCCAATGGAATGGGTCAATAAATAACTGCCTGTTATGGACACTGTTCTAGTACTATTTATCAGTATGGTATTTATTGATAGAAAACTAAGAGACAAAAAATGAAGTAGGATAAAAGTGATATTTTTAATTGATCATTGTTCTATATTTTTGAAGATTTTAATCATCAAATGCACCTAATAGTCAAATCAGTTATTCATATTTTACACTTTCAAATTTTATAGTTTCAAACACTCATTTTTGGAGGTTTTGCTCATACCTCAGTTAACACCTGCTCTCAGGGGTCCATCTTTCTGGTGCATCCAGGCTGTAGGTCCTCAAGTGTTCCTCCTTAGGGAGACTGCTAACCTTAGAAAACCTCCCTCCGTTTCCTCCTCTCTGCATGTTTTTTATCCCCTACACATGTGAA
Source organism: Eumetopias jubatus (assembly GCF_037043125.1). Taxonomy (NCBI): domain Eukaryota; kingdom Metazoa; phylum Chordata; class Mammalia; order Carnivora; family Otariidae; genus Eumetopias; species Eumetopias jubatus. The sequence continues at coordinate 8,561,470 of NW_028274822.1, forward strand.
TTGAGTCCAGTGAGGCAACTGCCTGTGAGAGTCGTGTGTTAGGAAGAGGCATGAGGAACTCTGTGGCTCTAAAAAGCAGTGAAGAAATTCTCATTAGCTGGAGCGCAGGTTGGGTCCGTTACACTTCAAAACCCTCCCTGTTCTTTATTCATGAGGCAAGAAGAAAGAACATTATTAAAAGAGAAATAACCTTTATTGCAACCACAGAGAAGGATGCTTTACAATTTGCCTCAGAAAAGTTGACTTTTCTTCCTATTAGTAAGTCATTCAAAATTAATTATTCCTTATTTTTATTTATTTTGCAATGACATAGAAGAGAATATATTGTGAAGGTAAAACATACATGTCCCTTTTTCTCCATCACACACACTTACAAGCTTTAGAAGCAGAAAGCAGAAAGTAATGACCCTTTGACCCAGAAATTCCACTAATAGAGAAAATACACTTTGGAGGAAATACGCACTGGAGAAACTGTTTTAGGAGAACTACATAAAGATCTCCAATCACCATTATTTTTTGTAGTAAAGTTCTGGAAGCAGTGCAAACGTTCATCCATTGAAGAATGGATAAATAAATTTAGCATGATCAAACAATGGATTAAACAAAAATAAAGGGTACATTTATTAAAATCAATAAACTTTAAATGCATAATTTCAAGTGAATAAAAAGCATGTTGCAAAATGATCTGACAGTGCTATATTACTCCTGTAATTATTGGTGACAATATATGTTTATAGTGACAATATATATTACATATATGTTACATATAAAACCATGAATGGAGAAAAACACATTCACTCAGTATCTCTGGCAAAAGATAGGAGGGAACACGTGTGTGTGGGGATAGAATTTGTGCAGTATATCTATAAAGCTTTTTTATAATAGATATAATAGTTAAATCTGGGTAATTATTACATGGATCTCTGCTGTTAATATCTATATGTTTTTATCTTTGCAGAAAATCACAATTTAAAAAACAACAAAGATGATATTAAGTTGAAATAAGCGGAGACAACAGAAGGCTCTTTTGAGAAGGAGAATCGTAGCTGCTAATTACAGTCATTTGCATCCAACTGGATCTTTCACAAAGGAAATCATCAACAGGGGGTTCTATTTTATTTGGAACTGCCTTCCTCCTTGAAAAATATGTATTTTGATATCTATCAAGACTCCTTAAGGTTTCTAAAAAGAAGAGCTATGAATGCTATAGAGTAAATAAGATCCTTGGAAAATCTGAAAGTCTAACCAGTATACTTTGTAACACAAACTGAATATGTTATGCTGGGTAATCGTGACAGATTAGTGATCAGTGTGCATCCGCAATTCAACAATACATTCGGGTGCACGATGAGATTGAATCTGATGTTTATCTTATTTAAAACTCAAATAATCACATGTATATTAAAAAACTGTAATGTTGTTTCAAAAATACTATGGTGTAAGACGCAAGCCTGCAGAATAGAAAACCAAAACAAGAACATTGTATATTTCAAAAATGGTACCGTTCACAGATAGAAAAGGGACGTTTCTAATCTTGAGAAAAAGAAGTCAGAATCCAAAGAAAGTGTTTCTAATGAAGCAGAGCTATTTATTTAGAGCCCTGTGCATACCTAGTAGATAGTGAAGTTCTAGAAACTGGAAGAAAAGACCTACAGTGATGACACTGATGAAATCTTGCAGCTTGCCTATACAGAGTTGCCTATAGAGAATGCGAATTGAAGTCTTATTTCTCCTGCAAACATATACTTTAAAAATGAGATTACTTAATAGCTCCCTGCTGCTTTTATTGGAAAGGCAGTTAGAAATCATACAAATTCCACTTTGTATTTCATCTCTCATGCCACATTTAATAATATAATCTCAAATAAGGCCACATGGAGAGGCATAATTCTGCTGCTCATGATAAAAAAAAGTGCCATTTTCAGAAGATATTTAGAACGTGCAGCGAAATTGTTCACAGATACCCAAAGCTGGTTTTGTGTTTTTCACTAGCATATAGAGGAGGCAAAGCTCAAGCTATCATCAAAATGTGCAATCATTGGCAAAAAAAAGCCATTTTCCTTGTAGACAAGAGAAATTACTTTGAAATTCTAGTAATGTAAGTATTCTATTAATAGAAATTAACTTCATAGTCACAATTTATTTGTGTTTTTTCTGTGTAAACAAAATGATTCACTGGATTAGAATAATAGAATGTAGAAATGGAAAGAGAGGCAGCCAATAATAAATTAATAATTGGAATTTTTCCAGCAGCTTTGGCACATTTCTCCAGAATATTTTTGTAGTCCTAGAATATTCAGGAAAAAGCCACCGGGAAATTATGCATGAGTTCATAATCACATATAGCTCCTAGAAAATATGTACAATATACTCTACCTTAATTTTCAGACTAGAGTATTAGATTTATCTTTTTTTAAAGATTTTATTTATTTGTCAGAGAGAGAGAGAGCACAAGCAGGGGGAGTGGGAGCAGGAGAAGCAGGCTCCCTGCTGAGCAGGGAGCCCGATGAGGGACTCAATCCCAGGACCCTGGGATCACGACCTGAGCCGAAGGCAGACGCTTAACCAACTGAGCCACCCACGTGTCCCTAGAGTATTAGCTTTAGATTCTATCCTTTCATGTGTTCGATTTGTAGATGAGGAAACTAAGGTCCAAATAAGACCATTTTCACAGCTATTGGAAGGGGCACCGAGAGCAGAAAAATCCCAGGGTTGTGCTCATTCTGGAACACCTGAACATTTTTTCTTCTTAAGAAAGATAAAAGAGAAATAAGTCAGTGGAACAAACCAACTATAAAGCACCATTAAAACACAAGCAGTGTATTATTAATGAAGGTACTTGTGATATAATAAGAAAATGAAGTTTTCTTGTCAAATTATCATCTTAGAAGAGGGTTAAAAAAGGTCCCTGGCAGTCAGAAACAATAACAGAGAGAATCCTGAAAAGAGTGTTTTTAGTTGTGTTTAATAACAATTTATAAAAGCTTTTATGTAAAGAGTAGTTTTATGCCAAGAAGTGTGCTAGTCGTTGAGACTACAAAGATGAGTGACACATTCCCCACTTTCAAGGCTGTCAAAAGCTTTTGTGGGAGAGAATGGTATGTAAAAATATATTAAGGGCAATGAGGAAAGTCTGTAGAAATTGCAATGGAATATTTTATGTGTAGATCAAGGAAAACTTCACAGAGTAAACAACTTTTCAGTAGTCTGGAAAAGTGGGTCCGGTTAGCAAAGCGTGAAAATCCTGATGAGGAGGGAGGGAAACGTATAAAGATGGAAAACAACAGGGGTCAGAGGAAGAGAGAGGGCAGAGAAGGGGCAGAAGAAGCTGGAATAGTTGATGAACAGCAGGGATTGGGGAATGTAGGGGTGGGATCTAAGGCTGGAAGCTGGCAGCGCCGTCCCTTCATTAGCTGTGTCCCCAGAGAGCACACTTCATCCCAGCCCTGCTCCCCACATTGGGCACGCGGCAGGACGGAAGATGGCAGCAAGCCTCCTCTCTCACCTTGCAGACCCTGCGGTCCTAATGAAGACAGGAATTTGGCTTGTGATAACCAGGAGAGGGCTGGGCGGATTCGGAGTTGGGCAGTTACTTGATCAGGTTTGGGTTTCAAAAAGCTCATTCTGGCAGTTGTGATGAGGGCAAACTGAAGGGGGTGATAGTCTGAGCAGAGGAACTTCTTCCTCAGACTGAGCATGTCTTTTCCAGAATAGTTTCGTAGTCCAGGAAGTGTGATAGTGTCTGGAGAACAGGATATGCAGGCTGTTGGCGGTTACTTGTCCACAACTGCTCTAGCTCTCCACCCCTACAAAGACTCCTCCCGTATTGAAGGAGAAACCTTTCTAATCATTCTCTCAGAAGGGGCGGGAAAGACTGAAAATAGTTTCCTAAATGGCAGAACGGTGCTCCATGTTGGAAAAGAGATAAACAGAGTTACCGTCTCTATCAGCTCTGGTTCTAAGAAATGTCATGTTGATCGCAGGAGTCTTTGGAAATGTCACTGCCTTGTCCTCCCAAATCATTGATGTCTCAGGCAGCCTTCAGGGAAGGATTTCATTCTCCAGTCTGCTTTCACAGAATTGGATTAAACACCTGTCTCTGAATTTTAACTAACCCAGACGACTTTCCTTTTCCTTCTGCTCTGACTTCTCTGTTGTTCACTGAAAAACCAGTTTACCTTTTTCACTTAACATTTCCTAATGTTCTTAGTCCTTCCTCTGAACTTCTGTTTCTTACTGTCCAAATGCCTTCATGTTCTTTTCTCTTCATGTATCATTTTGTAATCCTAGAATATAGTACAGGGACTCAAATATAATAATTACTTAGTAATACTTGTGGAAAACTAAGGGTATGAAATTTAAAAAAGAATAAATAGTCCTGAAAATGGTCCTGTTGTTAGGCAAAGGCTCACTTTAATTTTGAATTTGTTTATGTGGAGATTTTCTTTTTTTTTAGTCTTTTCTTTATTTATTTTTTTAATTAAATTTATTTTATTATGTTGTGTTAGTCACTGTACATTACATCGTTAGTTTTTGATGTAGTGTTCCATGATTCATTGTTTGCATATAACACCCAGTGATCCAAGCAATACGTGCCCTACTTAATACCCATCAACAGACTAACCCATCCCCCCACCCCTCTCCCCTCTAAAGCCCTCAGTTTGTTTCTCAGAGTCCATAGTCTCTCATGGTTCATCTCCCCCTTTGATTTCCCCCTCTTCATTTTTCCCTTCCTACTATCTTCTTTTTTTTTTTTTTTTTTACCATATAATGTATTATTTGTTTCAGAGGTACAGGTCTGTGATTCATCAGTCTTACACAATTCACAGCGCTCACCATAGCACATACCCTCCCCAATGTCCATCACCCAGCCACCCCATCCCTCCCACTCCCCTCCACTCCAGCAACCCTCAGTTTGTTTCCTGAGATGAAGAGTCTCTTATGGTTTGTCTCCCTCTCTGGTTTCATCTTCTTTCATTTTTTCCTCCCTTCCTCTGTGATCCTTTGTCTTGTTTCTCAAATTCTCATATCAGTGAGATCATATGATACTGTCTTTCTCTGATTGACTTATTTCGCTTAGCATAAGACCCTCTAGTTCCATCCATGTCATTGCAAATGGCAAGATTTCATTGTTTTGATGGCTGCCTAATATTCCATTGTATATATATATATATATATATATATATATATACCACATCTTCTTTATTCATCTTCATCTGTTGATGGACATCTAGGCTCTTTCCATAGTTTGGCTATTGTGGACATTGCTGCTATAAACATTGGGGTGCAGGTACCCCTTTGGATCACTACATTTGTATCTTTGGGGTAAATACCCAGTAGTGCAATTGCTGGGTTGTAGGGCAGATCCATTTTCAACTTTTTAAGGAACCTCCATACTGTTTTCCAGAGTGGCTGCACCAGTTTGCATTCCCACCAACAGTGTAGGAGGGTTCCCCTTTCTCTGCATCGTTGCCAACATCTGTCATTTCCTTGTTAATTTTAGCCATTCTGACTGGTGTGAGGTGGTATCTCATTGAGGTTTTGATTTGTATTTCTCTGATGCCAAGTGATGTTGAACACTTTTTCATGTGTCTGGCCATTTGGATGTCTTCTTTGCAGAAATGTCTGTTCATGTTATGTGAAGATTTTCTTGAGTAAACTATGAAAATGTATGTCTTAACAGCAGGATCTCAATACTAAATATATGACTGATACATACGACAGCTTATAGTATTACAATTAGAGATTATCTTGTTCAAAACTGGAGGCTAAATTTATGTAGTATGCCAAATTAATTAAAAATACACTGAGAATATTTTCATTTTTGAAAAACATGATTTCTGAAATCTTCACTTCAGAAAAAAAATTGAGTTGTTCATAAATACACTCAATGATGCTTAAGATAAAAAGTGCCAGACTCTAATTTTGAAGAAATAAATTTAAATCTCTCAAAAAATTTTAAAAAGAACTTTTATTTTAAGTAACTCATTACTAAGTACAGTTGTTTTCCTTTCAACACATACCTTCAAGGCCTTGAGATAGGGAAACTGAAGGGACTCTGTTTTAGAAAGGCTCCATCTCTGCTGTTTCTCCACCAGGCCCCATTTCCTCATGTTCTGTATTTTACCTTGCATCTAAGTAAACCAAAGAAGCTATGTTCCCATGCCAAAGGGGAGGCAAGAGAGTTAATCATTTTCTGAGGGTCATTTTTGGCCCCCATATACCGGATAACATCTTAGAGCAAACCTCTGTCGACACTGGTGTCAATACCCCCCACCTTCAGTGATTTATGGAGTAACACCTATCATTCACCCTGACACTTACCATTGATCAGACCCTACCCTAGATTCCTGAAGGAACACATACCCTGAACTCCTTTCCAATATAAACTTCTAACCCCAAGCGATGGATTGACTCACTTCTCTGTTTCCGAGTCTCCCAGACACTCTGTCTGCTATACTCTATCACTTACCTTATTCAATAAACTCTGTTCTCATTTCCTCCTGGCTCATGTTTGATTTCTATCCTGCGTGGAAACAAGGAGCCTCTTGGCTGGTCCTGTGGGACCCCCTCTGTGTCCTCGAACCTGGCCTGCCTACATCAGCACTTACAGGAAAGATTATGCACATTTGAATAACTGAAAGAAAGCCAGTGAGGCTGGACCACAGGGAGGCAAAGCTAAAAATGTAGGCAGAGATATAATCATGCTTGATCTCTAAGGCTTTGTGAAATATTTTTATGTTCAAGCGCTTGGTGATATTGGTTATTTGTGATGTCTAACCTCTAATATCTGCACAAGCTTATACAAGCTAATTAGCCTATAGAAACCTCCGTGTACTCAGAGTGTTGTTGGGAAGAGTAAATGAGATCATATATATTACTTAAGTCAAATGCTTAGCATGTAGCATTCAATGAATGTCAACTACTAATCTTATAAACATATTGCATGATGCCCCATTCAGACAGAGAATGGGAGAACATTGATGATCAAGGATAGTATCTTCTACGCATTGTGATTTCACATGTATTGTGATTACTTGAGAATATTCTTTTGCCCAAAACACTCTCTCTCCAGCCAGATTCACTTATCCTTTTGGACTAAACATAGATCCAGGCCATGCACAATTGCAATACCACTAGTCCAGGCCACTCCAGCCCACTTTTGCAGGCAGTAGTGGCCTCTTCTTTTTGGCCACATTCCTTGTAGGCTCTGAGCTTCTTGAACAAAGGATGAGATCCTTCCTCATCTTTGTTGCATGAAACCTAGTGTTAGTGGGAAGGTTCTGTCCCCAGTCCTGATGGGAGCTCCATTACCAAATCTGCCCTTGTTTTCCTCCTTTATGTAGTGGTCATTTGCAGAACAGACTAAACAGGCATCCCCCAAGCACTGCTTGGCATTCATTGTCCTCCAGGGAGCAAGGAGTTCCCAGGACTTGGACATTCCACTTCCGTAGTGGGTCCTCCTCTGCCCCTTAGTGGCTAAGGGCCTCACTTAGCAGTGGGCCATGTTTCTGCTGTCCCACTAAACCGCAATCTCCAACAGAGCCTTTGTAAGTACAGAGCCGATGTTTCAGCCATGATGTGATACACTTCTTGATTTCTTAATTTGTTTAGAACAAAGGAAGAGGAATGCTATTTCCTGGCCTACTGGAAGCCACAGCACTTAGTGAAGAATAGGTATTCACTAGACTTTTGCTGAATGAATGGAGATAGCACTTAATCAAATTCAACAAGTAAGAAGAAAATTTAATTAGCCTTGAAGTCTCGTAAGTGCAGCTATACTTTAAAAAAAATCCTGTGCTTGCAAAAGCTGTTGATTTAATAAATTATTTGTCAAGGAATGGGCTTTCTGAATATTTATCTCTTCAATATTAGGTAGCAGGCTTATTAGTTAGTAAAAAAAAAAAAAAAAAAAATGGACCACACAGTTTCAGTGGCAAAAAGGACAGTTAATCTAGAGATGTAAAATGATTATAATCATAAGTGTAGGCAACTAGGAAAATCTATATGTTGAATGGGAAAGGTGGAAAAAAATGATGCCAATTTCAGCATAAGCCAATTGTAGGGTAATTTATTGTCTATACGATCACAAAATCTTTCCTGCCTCAGCATCCCAAAAGATCACTTTTAACCACACTTGGCATTGCTTACATTCATTTTTAGGATAACCTAAAAGTTCATTTTATTTTCATGGTTGAACAAGTTTGGAGTATATTTCTATTCACCCATAACTGTCATTTGCTGTTAGGATGTGCATGAGCATAGGAGATGCTTTTGGAGTCAAATTTGTGTCACATGAACACTTTGAAGAAGGTTAAAAGCACACTGAAGTGTTGCTTTTACCTTGGGCACAATTTAGAAAGTTTAGTTTTTTCCCTCTTAAGTAACGCATTTAATTTTTACAACTTTTTTTTAAGAAAATAAAAGAAGGGTGCTAAATTGAAATTAAGGTTTAAGAAAGTAATATTCACACGAACTATATTTCACACTTAGATCAAACTCAGACTGATATATACAAGTAAGCATGAAAATTCCTTGTGAATTTCTCAAGAATTAATGTTTTTATGTTCAGCCTAACTTCATTAACTGCGTGTTGCCCTTCTCAGATACTTGTGTGGGCTTCATCAATAACCGTAACCACACACACACACACACACACACACACACACACACACACACATCCACAGATGTCCTATGGACTGAATTTATATAATTCTTCCTCTTCATTATCTGCTTTTGTGGAAATCTTCACACATACTTTATTTTTTTAAAAGATTTTTAAAATTAATTAATTAATTAATTAGAAACAGGAGTGGGGGAGAGGCTGAGGGAGAGAGAGGGGCAGAGGGAGAGCATCTCAAGCTGACGCCCCACTGAGCGTGGGGCTTGTGAAGTGGAACTCAATCCCACCTGAGATCATGACCTGAGCCAAAACCAAGAGTTTGACACTTAACTGACTAAGCCACCCAGGTGCACCTGCACCCGTACTTTTGGTACTTAGCTTCAACGAGATTTTTGTAGTTCTTCTAGCCTGAAAGGAGGGAAAGTTGACTAACAGACTGAATACCCAAATCTAGAATAAACGAAAAAACTCTAAAGTAATCCAAATAATTAAGAACACTTTGCACAGGGGGCGCCTGGGTGGCTCGTTTGGTGAAGCGTCTGCCTTCCGCTCCGGTCATGATCTCAGTGTTCTGGGATCAAGCCCCACTTCTGGCCCTCTGCTCAGTGGGAGTCTGCTTCTCCCTCTCCCTCTCCCTCTGTGCTCTCCCCTCCCCACCCATATAAATAAATAAAATCTTAAAAAAAAGAACATTTTGCACTTAAGTAAATACTATTTGAATGAGAATTATGTTTCAGGCAAACGCTTCCAACAATATGCATGATTGGATTATTTGACCTTTGGAAAATTTCCTCCTGCTGAGAAGGTTTCAATTACTGTCTGTACAATCAAAAATAGTACATGGCTTCAGTTCATCTAGGCTGATTTGGTGTCGTTTTATCGATCCCACACTTACACATTTTCCTTGCATCTTTTCATGGAAATGGCAGATCACCAAAGATAATCATGTTAAACTCCTCAGAGAGTTTTGCGGTTTAAAGTATTGAAATTCCCCCAGAATTATTGTGCCAACCAATTCCTCTTTTTTTTTTTTTTCAAATGTCTAGGACTCAGGATGCTCTTCAAGGAATGTTCTCCCCTTACAACTCTTGAGTGCCGTTTCTCAGACCACCATGAGAAAGATCAGTGTTTTAGTCTGTAAAAGTGTTCCCTACCCACACAGCAACCCACCCAACTCCCAGCATTGTCCATGAAATGCAGGCAGAGTCAAGCACAGTGACAACAGAGCTCAACCTGTTTTTTGTCGAGGTGGTTGCTGGTTTCATTCATTCATTCATTCATTCATTCAACAAATACTGCATTCAGAATGTACTATGGTCCAGGTGCTCTGTTAGCCACTGGGTGGTTCTCTCTCTCCTGTAGCAGAGATGAATTCTAACCTAAAGCTTTGTTTATTCTGTCATGCCAGTATAGATATGTTAAACATTTGAAAACCACAAACCACATTTTCTCCAAAGCCATCCTTCATGTTCCCCATACTTCCTCTTCCTCATTGTCATTGTGTGAGACTGTAAGCTATTCCAGAGCAGGTACTTTTTATGCCCAACATTTAGTCAGTGACTAACATGTAATATGTTGCCCAGAAAATGTCTGGGACAAGAATGAATAACTTCATTTGGTTAATAATTCAAATATATAAGCCTATTTCAATTTTTAAAGATAGGTAAAATGTTACCCTACCACTATTTTAAAAATCTTTTAGATTTATTAGAATTTACATGTTTTACAGTAATACATTTTAAAAAATGAGTAGAGCTGATTTTCAGAGTAAATTATACACTATCTTCCCTTAAAAGACTAGACCTCATGTTTTCTATAATTCAATATAAATCATAATTAATAGCGTTTAATTAAAACATCTAGCAAAGTCATCAAATAGTGTCCTAGAGAACTTTATGAATGCTTTAATTTGCATTCCATTAATATTTTAACTGGTACAAATCAATTGCAGGGGCTACTATGGAAATTTATTTCAAGGCGTCAGAGTTCAGCTTTCAGGGCAAACCCCCAAACACAGCACTAATTTTCCTTTTCCTCTCTGTCCCAAGAGATGCAGAAAATTAAGGAATTAAAAGGAAAACAGCTAGGTGGAAACTCTGCATGAAAATGATATACCCCAAATCATTACCAATGTTCTTCTGGAGGTGTATATAACCCATGTATTTCAAAGCAATCACCATGTTGTTTCTCTCTTTCTCTGTCTCTAACAATTCTAATTTATTTTTTTTTAAGATTTTATTTATTTATTTGACAGAGAGAGACACAGCGAGAGAGGGAACACAAGCAGGGGCAGTGAGAGAGGGAGAAGCAGGCCTCCTGTGGAGCAGGGAGCCCGATGCGGGGCTCGATCCCAGGACCCTGGGATCATGACCTGAGCTGAAGGCAGACGCTTAATGACTGAGCCACCCAGGTGCCCCTAACAATTCCAATTTAATGGTAACACAGCATTTTAAATAATAGTTATGACTTTGTTTAAATTCTCAGTTATTATAGTTCATGGGCCCTCACTTTGAATGGGGGCAGGGGAGATAAAATATATTTAGTGTCTGATTAACAGAGACAGAAATTAATATTAGTCAATTATCAGTATGGGACTCATAAATTTATGAAAACGGCATATGATGCATTTTGAAAAATTATTCTTGAAATTCTTTAAATGTGTAGCAGTTCTAGGTCACTAAACTTTTAAATTCAGTTATATAAAAACAAATAAAAATTAGGAATTATACTGGAAAAGAGTTCCCAGAGCAATCCATTTTTTTTTTCCTTTTTGGGGGGAGAGTTAATAGTGTAATGAATTGAAGGTGCAAGAGTCAGATTTCTGTCCCTTTTAACAGTATGAAACAGGGCCATTATCTTAAAAAATACTGTTCATAAATCATTCACATCTCTTCCAGAGAGATATTGTCATGCATACACATACGCATACTCACAGAGTATACATGATTCACTTACTTATTTAGTCATTCAAAAAATATGTGTTGAATGCTGACTCTCGGCCAATGATGGTTATGGTTATGCAGTACAAACAGCCATGTTCTCTGCTTTTGTAGAGTTTACAATCTGGTGAGCAAAGCTGTGGGAGGGAGATAAGTCACGACTTATCTTTTTTTCCTGAAACTCCAAAACAAAATGCTTCTGGGTACCAGGCACCTTTCCTCATGCCATCATCCTGGGCCAGCCTGTAGATATACACGTAATTAGCCTTTCTAAAAATAATTTTTCTTAATATACCTGAGTTTAACTTTTTTTTTTAAGATTTTATTCTATTTATTTGACAGATAGAGACATAGCAAGAGAGGGAACACAAGCAGGGGGAGTGGGAGAGGGAGAAGCAGGCTTCCCGCTGAGCGGGGAGCCCGATGCGGGGCTCGATCCCAGGACCCTGGGATCATGACCTGAGCCGAAGGCAGACGCTTAACGACTGAGCCACCCAGGCGCCCCTGTGTTTAACTTTTTAACTTCTTTCATGTGGAACCGAAAATTCAAATTTTATTTTTTCTGATATTTAACACCTTTCCAAATCTCATGAACCAACCTGTTCCCTACTGCTCTCCTTCCTAAGTTGTTCTCTATTTGAACTTCTTTACGGTACTTAACACCATGAAAAATTATTTTCTTTACTAGGATGAGGCTCTTAAGGACATAGACTTGATTTATCTTTTCCACCCACCACTTCCCAGCATCTAGGACAGGATCAGGCAGATGAGTAAGGCTCTATAAATATGCTGACCAACTTTCTACTTTCCAAAATCTCTTTTCTGAGTGGCTAATTGTTCTTGAGAATACCTTACATTTTATTAATGTGATGGGGTGGCTCTGCATCATTGATGATTACGGCCATTGCGTTTAGTGTGCTCTGTTTTAGGAGCATGGGATTTAGAATATGTTTTTAAAGTTTTCCAGTCAATAAAATTTAATATATAAAGAAATGGGTAGTAAAGGCTTAAGGGGTTATACAGTACTACATTGGTAAAACAAAAAGAAATAAGGAACAACGAAATACTGTAACCGTCACAGATACCAAAGATGAGATGCAATAGCGGTAAAACAATATTGCCAAGTAGAACAACTCATTTCTGGACATACTTGATTTGCCAGTTATTTGTCACTTCTCTGATCTCAATACCCCCTTCTTGGTCCTACTTTCTGATGCAAGACCTGGATTCTACAAAACTATTTTTCCTTTGCCTGCTGTCTCCTTATGAAAGTCTGCCTAAGGGTGTTCCTCTGGGGAAACTGCAGAGCTGGAGGAGGAAGGAAAGGCTTTCTGTTCCTCCTGCTTTGTGTTTGTTTACACTTTATCCCAGGGTGGCTTGGGAAGGCTGTGGAATGGTGTGGTCTCCTGGTGTCCCTGTGGCAATGCCCCCAGCCATTACTTCAATACCCAGCAGGGGGTGGTGTGTTCTTACATCAGCCACACCATCTCCCAGCGCAGGACATTCAGGCCTGGAAATCTCCACCTCCATCCCCAGTCCCCCACTCTGTTTCTCAGAGTCTTCCCTGTTCACCTTTGCAACTGGTGTGAATTAGGACCTCCTGCTGGTCTTACCCCCAGAAGCAATTCTGAGTTAGAACCAGTGTTTTGTTTGTTTGTTTGTTTGTCTAATCCCACTGGCATTAGATGCCCAAGCTAAATGTTGGAAATGGCAGGTTTTACCCAACAGTAAATTAAGGAAGATGCAGCATTTGTCACTTGTTGATCCCTTGACCGCGGAAGCAACATGGCGGCTTTGCTCTCCCTGCCCTCCTCACAGTGGGCTTCCCATGAGGTGAGGACTGAGGTTCAAGCAGAATTTGATCTTGTCTAAAACTTCCTCAGAGTTCTTTTTCAAATAAAAGGACAGTAATTTTCTGAGTCCCATTAATTCTTGCATGCTGGAAAACTTGTCAAAAGATATTTGTTCAGATTTGTTCTACTTAAGAACTTCTTTTAGCATTTTATGTCTTGGAATCCAAAGATCGGAGAGAGAGCTTTTTATTATAATGTAGCGTGGACAGCAACTAAGGAACTAAATAGCTTTCTTCTTCTTCTTCTTTTTTTTTAAATTACATTCATACCAAAAGACTCTATTTTTAATTAGAAGGGGATACAAAGCACAGATACAGAATTTCTGACACAAGTCGATGCCAATAAAGCAAAAGCACGTAAAATGCCCAAGAGTCAGTCCTTCTGTAGAGAAGAGTTTTCTGTTTACATCTTCATTTTTACTGCTGGCAGAAGATTAATAGTAAATAACTGTCAACCAAGTATAGGGTGGTAAAGCGCCACTAAGGAGGGAAAATACCATATGTCTTCCAATACTCAGGTACTATGAGGACATTAGGAGCATGATTAAAGGGGCAGCCACACAGCGTCCAGGTGTATGTGGCATATGGCACATTTCCTGCCTAACTGTGCATCTCATGCTCTTGTCAGCTAAAATTACTAATGCAGTTTTACTGCTACTTGTGAATGTATAAATATTGATTTGTTCCTTAAGTAAACTCTCAATATGAATCCTTTACTACTTATTATAATGAATCCTTTATTACTGATCATCATAATAAAATTACTTTAAGGGATATGAGTATAAAGAGATTCATACATTTAAAAACACTTTAAAAGTAGAATAGCTAATATTTATCAAAATTTTTCAAAGTGTTAGTCATCATTTTAATTTCTTTAAATACATAAGCATACTTAATTTTCATGAGTGTTATTATTGTCTTGGATTCAGAGAAGTAAAAAACTGAATTACGGAATTTGCCCATGGTTACATCTATTTTTTTAAGATTTATTTATTGATTGATTGATTGATTGATTTGAGAGAGAGAGAGAAAGTACATGGTGGGGGAGGGTCAGAGGGAGAAGCAGACTCCCCGCTGAGCAGGGAGCCCGATGCGGGACTTGATCCCAGGACTCCAGGATCATGGCCTGAGCCGAAGGCAGTCACTTCACCAACTGAGCCACCCAGGTGCCCCCCATGGTTACATTTAATAACTGGAAGAGTTGATATTCAGTTCCAGATATTTTTAATTATAAAGGCTGTGCATTTTCTACTCTATCATCCTCAATGGAAATGTTACAGATGTTTTTATAAATTAAAACATTTATGGAAAACAAAATATACTATATACACTAATTGTGCACTATTTCTGGTGCTTAAAATAAAAAATGGGTTGAAGATGAGGTACTCTTGGAGATGGTTGCTAAGATACATTCTTTGATACTTCTCCCTTCAAGAGATGGAACTTAATTTCTCTATCCTTAAGTGTACACTGTCCTTAGTGGCTTACTTTTATTAAGTAGAAATAGCAGAAATGATAGTATGCTACTTCTGAGATCAGGTTATAAATAGACAGTGGCTTCCATCTCGAGTGCATGCTCTCTCCTTCTCTCAGGTCACAACTTAGTGGGGCGGGCGGCTGTGATCTGCAGTAAAGGTCCACATGGCAAGGAGTTGAAGCATCTGGCTAGCAGCCATGTAACTGAGCTCAGAACAGAACTCTGAAGTGTTGGGGCTGCAGCTCAGACTTACTGTTTGATGACAAGCTCATGAGAGTTATTGTGGCAGCCACTCATGTAATCTCTGTCTTGATACCTCAGCCTCATAAACTGAGTCAAATAATGAATGCTTGATGTCTTTAAGATGTTAAATTTTGAGGCAATTCTTACACGGCAGTGTTCAATAATACGCTCTGTATAAGATTTAAGATTTACCACAATATAAATAAATAAGCTCACGATTGAATGAATGAGTGAAAGCTCAGGGCATTGGAGAGAATTAGCTTTTAAATTGCTAATATGAAGAATGTGTTCTCTTGATAAGTATGTTAAACAAGTATATGTATAAATTTATACATTTGAATATATTATATATACATTTGTTTTAAATATTTTCACTATGTATATATGAAATATGTGTCAGATTATCCCAAAGGTTTAAGCAATGCTCCTTAGCATGGTTTATATTATCATATGTACTTGAAAATAATAAAAGTGCATTTCTTTCTGGATGATCTTTTAATTCTGTTAAAAGAAAATAGCATCTGTTGCACCCAAAACCATAAGATACCTAGAAAGAAATCTAACCAAAGAGGCAAAGAATCTATACTCAGAAAACTACAGAATTCTCATGAAAGAAATTGAGGAAGACACAAAGAAATGGAAAAACGTTCCATGCTCATGGATTGGAAGAACAAATATTGTGAAAATGTCTATGCTACCTAGAGCAATCTACACATTTAATGCAATCCCTACCAAAATACCATCCACTTTTTTCAAAGAAATGGAACAAATAATCCTAAAATTTATATGGAACCAGAAAAGACCCCGAATAGCCAGAGGAATGTTGAAAAAGAAAAGCAAAGCTGTTGGCATCACAATTCCGGACCTCAGGCTCTATTACAAAGCTGTAATCATCAACACAGTATGGTACTGGCACAAAAACAGACACATAGATCAGTGGAACAGAATAGAGAGCCCAGAAATGGACCCTCAACTCTATGGTTGACTAATCTTCGACGAAGCAGGAAAGATTATCCAATGGAAAAAAGAGTCTCTTCAACAAATAGTGTTGGAAAAATTGTATAGCCATATGCAGACGAATGAAACTGGACCATTTCCTTATACCACACCCAGAAGTAGATTCAAATTGGATGAAACACCTTAGTGTGAGACAGGAATCCATCAAAATCCTTGAGGAGAACACAGGCAGCAACCTCTTCAACATCAGCTGCAGCAACTTTTTCCGAGACTCATTGCCAAAGGCAAGGGAAGCAAGGGCAAAAATGAACTATTGGGCCTTCATCAAGATAAAAAGCTTTTGCACAGCAAAGGAAACAGTCCACAAAACCAGAAGACAACCGACAGAATGGGAGAAGATATTTGCAAATGACATATCAGATAAAGGGCTAGTATCCAAAATCTATGAAGAACTTATCAAATTCAACACCCAAAGAACAAATAAATCCAATCAAGAAACAGGCAGAAGACCTGAACAGACATTTTTCCAAAGAAGACATCCAAATGGCCGGCACATGAAAAAGTGCTCACCACTGCTTGGCATCAGGGAAATTCAAATCAAAACCTCAATGAGAGGTTTTTCTCACACCAGTCAGAATGGCTAAAATTAACAAGTCAGGAAAAAACAGATGTTGGTGAGGATGTGGAGAAAGGCGAACGCTCCTACGCTGTTGGTGGGAATGCAAGCTGGTGCAGCCACTCTGGAAAACAGCATGGAAGTTTCTCAAAAAGTTGAAAATAGAGCTGTCCTACAGCCCAGCAATTGCACTACTGGGTATTTGCCCCAAAGATACAAATGTAGTGATCCGAAGGGGTACGTGCACCCCAATGTCTATAGCAGAATTGTCTGCAATAGCCAAACTATGGAAAGAGCCTAGATGTCCATCAAGAGATGAGTGGATAAAGAAGATGTGGTGTGTATATATATATATATATATATATATATATATATATATATATATATATATATACAACTGAAAATTAGGCAACCATCAAAAAAATGAAATCTTGCCATTTGGAATGACATGGATGGAACTAGAGGGTATTATGCTAAGCAAAATAAGTCAATCAGAGAAAGGCAAGTATCATATGATCTCACTGATAAGAGGAATTTGAGAAACAAGACAGAGGATCATAGGGGAAGGGAGGGAAAAATGAAAGAAGATGAAACCAGAGAGGGAGACAAACCATAAGAGACTCAATCTCAGGAAACAAACTGAGGGTTGCTGGAGTGGTGGGGGGTGGAAGGGATGGGGTGGCTGGGTGATGGACATTGGGGGAGGGTATGTGCTATGGTGAGCGCTGTGAATTGTGTAAGACTGATGAATCACAGACCTGTACACCTGAAAAAAATAATACATTGTATGTTAATTAAAACAAAAGAAAATAGCATCTGTTGATTTGTCACAGACACCAGTTATATTTTTATATCTCAGAAGACACAAGAAGGAATTTGGAAAACTCTTGTTCTGTATTTGATTTTGACTAATGAGGATGACTAACTAACTTGATGATATAACTTAGTTGACTGATTTATTGATGAGGTGAACTAGTAAATAAGTTAATCCATATAAAGTTCTATGCTATGGACTGAATTGCATCCCCTCAAAATTCACATGTTGAAGCCTTAACCCCCAATGTGATGGTATTTGGAGATGGGCCTTCGGCAGTATATCAAGTTTAAATAAAGTCGTGAGGGTGGATTCCTCAGGATAGATGGGATTAGTGCCCTCATAAGAAGAGAAACTAGAGGTCCTGAGCTTCCTCTCTCCTCCATCCTCACCTTCCTCCCCAAGCCATTAGAGGGAAAAACAAGAAGGTGGCCATCCACAAGCCAGGAAAAGATCTCTGAGCAGAACCCAAGC
Organism: Eumetopias jubatus; assembly: GCF_037043125.1. Classification (NCBI taxonomy): domain Eukaryota; kingdom Metazoa; phylum Chordata; class Mammalia; order Carnivora; family Otariidae; genus Eumetopias; species Eumetopias jubatus. Next base: position 8,579,465 of record NW_028274822.1, read on the forward strand.
ACGCTGGCACCTTGTTCTCAGACTTCTAGACTCCCAAACCATGAGAGAATAAATTCCTGCTGTCTAAGCCTCCCCTTCTATGGTGTTTTGTTATGGCGGCCTGAGCTAAGATGCTCTAAGCACAATTATCGGCACATGGTGATTTAAGCGATGTGAGCTGTTGTTGCCATCAACAGTATTCATATTAGTAGTAGAATTAGTAGTAATAACAGTATCATATTTTAATGTATCATTCCTCCACGAATGGAACAAAGTCCAGGAGAAAAAAAGTGGTCAAATAAGTTGTATTCCCAACCTCTCTATTTTTTTCCCAAGTTTCACAACTTTGCTGATATATACAGTTCTACAACCCCACATACCCATATGACTTGCTCCCTCCCTTCCTTTGAATCTATGTTTCTATACAATATTACCCGAGAAGACTCCGGAAACGAAATAGCCGCTGCTGCCCCTCACACCGTCACACACACCATATACCCCTCAGCTTGTTTTGGTTTTCTCTCTGTATAGAATTTTGAAATATTACATTTATGGGTGAGTATTTTATGTCATTCCTCACAACATGCAAGGCTGGGAGAATCAGGACTGTCTCTGTTCATTGCCTCATTGCCCCCGATAAGCTTTGCATGCATTGCAACTTTTTGAATTAATAACATATCTGGAACGTCTTTGAACTCAGAACCTAGATCTATTTCATTCATTTTAATGGCTTTGCATTTTATGAATGTATATTCATTTATTTACTTATTTCCATTTGGTGGTATTTACTTTTATTCTGTAACTGAATTTCAAATTTTATGTTAATTCACGTTTTCATATTTAAAAGCTGTTCCCAGCTGTGGGGTGCCCGGGTGTCTCAGTCAGTTAAGCATCCAACTCTTGATTTTGGCTCAGGTCATGATCTCAGGGTCCTGGGATTGAGCCCCATGTCAGGACCCTGGTCAGCGCGGAGTCCGCTTGAGAATTCTCCCTCTTCCTCTGCTCCTCCCCCCTGGTTGCGCTCGCTCTCTCTCAAATTAAATAAATAAATCTTAAAAAAAAAAAAAAAGCTGTTCCCTACTTCAGCCTCCCCAGTTCCAATTCTCACTTTCCAGAAACAACTACTTTAATTTCTTAACTTTTTCATTTGGTATTTATGTCCATTTCCCCCAGTAATTTGCTGTTACTGATATTTTTATTTAATTTTCAACTTTTAATATTATCATGAAAAACTGTGCACACAAACACAAAACACACATACGATCCTATTTATTTTGCAGATGCGTCTCCGAATTTATGGGTATGGGCAAGCAGAATTCTTATACTTTTTTCCTCACATCAACATGTACATTGATACATACGCATGTAGAAATATTTGGGGTAATGAAACATTTTCCCTTCTCTCCATTAATTCTTTATAAGAGGTCAATAAGAAGTAAATCCTCCTAAATCTATCAGAGAGGGTACATTCAAAATCAACATTATGGAAGATATGTCCATATATAGAACACAAGCTCTGCAGACATTACCTATGACTTATAATGTGGTTTAGGATACATGGTCCTGGGTCTGACTTAAATGAATAAATATCAAACTTTCTATTCACATGTCATGTAGTAAGATTCAAAGAGGCATTATCTGTAAGAGCACGAGGTAAAGATGAGGTAATGATACTGCTGTGTCTAGCCAGTCAATCAAATGAGTACGCCTTTGTGAAATATACGAACAACCAATGTGCCTCCTATGTTTATAATGTGTGTGCAGGCCCTGAGTACAGGTGTGTATTGGCATGCACATTTTTCTTGTACATACCTTCCTGATTTAAATATTCATGGAAACACAAATACTATTGTCTTTTATTTGTCATCATTTGGTAGTGAAGAAGGTTCAGATTCTACCCAACAAAAGGAGAAAGGACTTCCAAGGATAGCATCTGTTTCATTGGCAAAGCCTGCCCTGTTTGTGAATGTAGCCTTGGAATTACTATTGGGTTTGGCACTTCTGAGATGGACTGACTTGGTGAAATTTTTTTCTTTTAATTAAAAAAGCCCAGCGAATTTCAGGCCAGGTTCACATTCTGACAAATGTAATTGTGTTTTGAAAAAGGTGAGCAGGCCTTCTTGATGTTCTTCTGCATCTCACCATAGAGTCAAGCCCTTTATTGGATATGCGGTAACTGGAACAAGACAGACACAGTTGCGATAGTCTTTGCGTAGATATGTGCTGTGTGGGCTTGGTGCCACTCACCCTCCCACCTGGCTTAGCTAGCTTTCCAGCTCCATGCTTCCTTTCTTAGTTAGAACTCAAATATACCGACCGTTTTCTTTGCTCTGAGATTGCCTCTTTCTCTCTCCTTAGCGTGGGCATCTGCATGTTATTTTATTATAAATAAAATCTTGGATCTCTTGCTAAAATAGGGTCTTTCTGACAAGGAAGTTGCATGCCTATTTAGCAACATATTATCTCACTCCTTCAGGTATCTTACTTAATAATATACCCCTGTGCATATCTATCGAAAATTGAGGATATTTTTTTTTTTCCTAATGATAAAATCAAACTCAGGGATCTTTACATACATCTCCATTTGCCTAAATAGATAAATATTTCATAAATTTGGAATGAGTTAGACATTAGGGTAGAAATAGAGCAATGACATGTAGCATCAGTGTTTTGGAGTCCTTTAATTTAGGGCATATGGCATTAAAAAAGAAATAAAGAACAATGGTTTAAAACAAGAGTGTACCAGCACCTTTCAGCTCATCAGTATCTAGTAAAAATGCTCAAGGAATGGTGACATAATAAAAAACATCCAAATTCTGGTTTACCCAAAGAACAATAATAAAAGGGTCTTGTGTAACCCAAAAAGTCTAAATAATGTGGCTGAATGGCTTGGATGGGACTAAAGGCACTTTTCATTCCAGGTACTTGTGTAACAATGGGGATATCAAGGAGGTAAGTGACATATAAGCTTGTATGTGGATCATAGGTTTGTTTTGATGAGTTTTTAGTCATCAGGTATTTCAATATCGAATTAGGTATTTTCTGAAAATCAGAGTGTGCACCCTTCCACTAACATGAATTCTCAAGAAAAGCAATCCTACACCTAAATGGAAGTCCACAAGCTTAAGAACAAAGCATTACCTCCGCAAACAATGAATCATGGAACACTACATCAAAAACTAATGATGTAATGTATGGTGATTAACATAACATAATAAAAAAATTAAATATGCATTTATAAAAGAAAAGAACAAAGCATTACCTTTGGAAAGTACACCTTTGCCCCACTTTTTAATTACACCCAACTCCAACAGAGAGAGCATTGTCTTGACTTATTTTGAGAAGAGGTAACTATACCATGAAATGCCACCTCATGAATTGTTGGGCAAAAAGACATGGAGGAGAAGCCTGGACACACTTTTCAGAGCTGGTTTTAAAGAGCACAGATCTATAAGCTACAGTTAAATCCATAAGCAGAGGAAGGTGTTGAATCCAATCACATTTCCATCAAGGTCTCACCTGATGTGCAGTCAAGAGCAGCTTTACGATACCTCCATAGCCATGATAGCCTAGCAATATTGGAATGGAATTCACCGAGGGAATCTTTCAGTACTAAAGAGAAATTGAGTAACATCCTTAAGAAGAAAGGCAACTGAGGCTAGCCCTACTGAATGTTAGTCAACAATAACTATTTGAAGTGATTATGTATGCAACATACTAAACTATCATTGTTCCTAATAGGAGAAAGACATAAATAATTGTCTTCATTCGGCATGGGAACTAGGCACCAAATTGATCTGTTTGTGTTGCCTCTTTAAGAAGAAACTTGGAGCGTTCTAAGTTTTCGGAAACTTTAGAGAGATGATGTCTCTGAGAGGGTACTGCTGTGTCATTAAACTTAGAAAATTATATAGGCAAATCTATTCTTTTAAGTCAGGTTACCCTTCTCATTCTGTATTTCAATTCAGACTATATCAGTTGTCTGGCTGGATGTCTGTTCTAATGAAACTTGCTTTCCATTAAGTGGCTGCTGACAGCTTGAGAGTCACTGTACTGTGATACAGAAAACGACCCACTTTTAAATGGGTTAATGATCAAACATTACTGGGAATACCCATTGAAAACAAACCAACTTCTATTTGTACTGTTGACCACACAATGGTCAATTGCCTCCTTCCTCGCACCTTTTAAACAGGATGCTTCTTTAAACATTTAATTCTCAAATTTGTGCCTTCCAGATTATTGTCCATTGCATCTCTGTGTTAAATATTAATGCCTCTACATTTTTAAACCAACCCCCTTGTGCTCTCTGCTCTCACAAATGCACCTCTTCTTGCTGGAGCTCCCGGGTACCGCTGCGTTGAATAGATCACCCTCTTCCTCTTTCTAGTTTGACTCCTCTCCACACTGGCACATCTGTTCCCTTCCAGCACTTCATGTGTTGGCAAACCCACACAGCAGAACTGCATTTTGACTCACAGTCTGTTATTCTGTCATTTGGCTCCAACCATTTGGCTTCACATCTAAAAGCCTGGAGAAGAAACTTGCACTGCGTTGGTATGACCTGAGCTGAGGGCTCTCACTGGAGATGCGCTTCTCATCTGCATAAACAATGTAAACACAAAAATGAAGTTTTCTTTTCCCACACTTGTCATATTTTATAGTTCCAAACATGGCGTTCTACCACACCGCCTCCCCCTTTCTCACCATTTTGCTTAAAAAGGCCTTTTTTTTAAGGGAGAGAGACCTAGTGCAACAGGGAATCGGAGTCCTCAGTTTGGGTGGTGGTGAGTGTGGGCTCAGACAGTCAGCTGTGTGGAAACATTTCGGAGGAATGAGGTGGGAGAGTGGTAAAAAAAAAAAAAAAACCTTTCTTGGAGTAAGTGAACAAAAAGATCACCCTTCTATGATGTCTTTCTAGAATGATATTTAAAATTCTATTGTGCGAATGTAATCCCTCACCAAGAGAATTTCTTATGCTACACGGTGCTGAGAAAATCAGTATTATCAGTGACTCCATTCTTCTGGCTGCCTAAAATATAGCAATCTGACTTTTAAATGTAGTTAATTCATTAATAGATATGAAAGTGAAACCAGCACACATACTTCCCTTTAATTAAATTTGCCATGATACAAAGTGTTTTAATATATAGACTTATGATTTTATCTTTTTAAAAATCATGCTTATATGACCTCAAAATCCCAGTTATTTTTCAGTTCTCATTCTGTATTCTAGAAAATTTCCTTACCAGATTTTTGTTGATTTACATCATAGAATATATATTCAAGATCAGCTAAAACATGTTAGTAGATCCAAATCTTTTTTTTTCCCTGATAGATCATTTATTTCCTGGGATTTCGAGGTAATAAATAGACTCAGCTATGCATTCTTGGTTGTAAATATCAGATCCCTATTTTGGCTATTGTAAGCAGAGATGGAATTTATGTTAAGGATATCAGGATGCTCACGGAATCAACATAAAGCTGAGAAACCATGTTCAGAAAATGGGAACAAAGCAGGCAAACAAGGGGCACTGGGCTATAGAAACCCGGGTGAACTCATGCTTCAGGAAACAGCTGAGGGCATTAATGCTGGCACACGGGCCTGGGGGCACTGCTGGCTACACAGTCAATGGGCACCAGTCATGAGCACATCTACCTGGCAGAGTGTAGATTATATGGACCTAGGCTGGCTGCCACGGTAGAGAGAGGGAGTTATAGCCCATAGCAGTAAGTGCAAAACCCTTCAGTCAAAAGTCTGCCTGATGTCAAATATCCCCGTGTATGAAAGGAGTTTAGATCATGGGAAGCAAACAAAACAAATAACCACCATTGAATATATACTAAACAATGGAGGCTCTCAGGGTCTTTCCGTCCTACCAAATAATGATACAAATTATTGTTGTGCTGTTTACTATATGCAAAGTGAAGAGAGGACTAATCATCATCTGTGATGCTTTACAGTATGAGTCCCTAGATACTATTTTCATGGAGCACTTTTAAATATTCGCATAATGATTTTGTTCATTCATCTTCAAAACCCCAAACCTAAAATAACACATTAAAATGTTTTCTTGCTGTAGTAGGCAGAAGAATACTAATAGAATGGTCCTAATCTCTGTAACCAGTGGCTATTTTACCTTATATGCAAAAGGAAATTTATGGATGGGATTAATGTGGAAAACATCCATATGGGGAGATGGCCCTAGATTATCTGGGTGGGTCAAGTCTAATCAGATGAATCAGAGAGCCTTTCCCAGCTGTGATCAGAGAGCAACTGTAATGACACAAATGAGATCAGATGAATGCAGACTTACTGGCTTGGAGGACAGAGAAAGGAAACCCACAAGCCAAGGAATAGGAGGCAGTCTCCAGAAGTCAAGAAAAAAAAAAAAAAAAAAAAAAGGCAAGAAAAAGGGTTCTCCCTAGAGTCTCCAGGAAAGAATGCGGCCTTGCCAAACATCTTGACTTAAGGCCAGTGAGACCCATCCAACTTCTGCCCTCCAGAACTGTGAGATAAATTTTTGTTTTAGGATGCTAAGTTTATGGTAATTTGTTACAAGGTGATTTGTTATGGCAGCAATAGAGAATAGCCCAGTTCTCCTGCGAGTCAGCAGGTAGCAGGTCTTCCTTCCTTTGCTTTACACATGGACCAGGTAAGACTCAGGAAGACTAAGACTGACTCAGTAACAAAATGAAATTCGAGTGTTTAAGCAGCTAAATCAACCTGGTTCTCCTACTTCACTGCAACAAGTTTGCAAGGGCTCAATAGAAACACTCATACTGCATATGCATTATTGTGATATTGTCAGTTTTGAGGATTACGCATCACCCATCAGTGGGAAGATTTCCAGAAACACACATTTTTGAAGTTGCTTATTAAAAATCCAAAATTTCTAGGGATTCATGCAAATGTTAATACCAAGGGAAAGGCATTGCTAATATGCACAGTGTGCTTTTGGTTTCTATTTGAAAACAAAACATGCAGACAAAAGACTTATCTGTAATTGAGTCTAGATTTTCAATGTTTCAGTTACTAATCATGTAAAACTTACATCATCCCTTATTTAAGAATTTTCAAGCATGTGAAATTGAGGGGAAATCTCTACCTCAGGGCCAATGCTGCATTGCAGGTCATACACTCTATAAGACAGGCTATCAGTGTAGAAGGAATTCTCTAAAGGTTAAAAAAGGAAATATTAGCACACACTGCGTTTATTAAACCCTAGAGCTGATAGGAAGTTGAACAACAATTTGTTTTCAGTACTTCCCCATATTAAATTATATTATAAATTGGCAACCTCACGTTCAAGGGAAATAAAATACAGACAATTATTCCTTCATGATTATCAGTCCCTGATAATGTAAACTGTTGTGGATGGGTTCGGCCTAATGTGACCATACATGCTGGCATTGTTATCATTTGAGCCCACGAATTTCCATTCTGTTTTATGGTAGTTTTATGAATCCATAGTAATATTCTCATTTCTCAAACACAGAGAAAATACGCTTGAAAAATACGCATACTGGGTTGTGGACTTAGCTCCATCAGAGAAAGGTAAACATACCGATGACAATATACCGATGACAATAGTCAGGTCAACTCCATCCTTAATATAACAAACTAACCCTGACCCTGACCTTAATATAACAAACTGGCATTCTAAAAAGTCAAATTCCCTCTAACAATAGCTCACTTCATTATAACTGAGACTAAACCTATGGAAATTTAGTGAATTATACCAAAAGGATACTACCTCCATGTTTTCCCACTGTAGCAACTACACTGTTTGAGGCTTCAAACTGACTGCTACAACACTGAAATAAATAATAGTTCGGAATGCATAGAGACCACCATAGAGCAGCTACTTGCTTTTCCCCTCTGTGCTATTTGACTTATCTACACCATTAGTGTGATTGTCTTTTCCAGTTACTTGATTTAAAAGAATTTTAAAAGAGCTCTTCTATATAAATCCTGGAGACCAATTCTATATTCCTCTGAGATACAGAATGCCAAGCACTTTATGGCTTCATATTTTAATAGTCTTTTTTTGGAAGTGTGATATATATAGAGAGAGGACACATCATAGCTGGAGAGCTCAAGAATTTTAACCACAAAAACACCATCTGGATCAAGGAATAGAATATTTTCAGTGCTGTAGACCATCCCCCAGACCTTCACCCAGTCTTTATTTTCTTCGTTCTCATCTCCATAAAGCTACCCACAATCCTGTTTTCTAAAGCCTGAGATGGATTTTGCTGATTTTCGAATTTTGATTATATGTCATATATGCGTCCTCTCTCCTATCCACCACCCTGAACAGAATACTACTCAAGAAATCATGTTGTACCACATAGCACGAGTTTTTAATTCCATTTTTACTGTTATTATCTCATTTTATGAATATACCAGTATGCATTCAGGCTCATTCTACCTTGATAGGCATTGATGGTCTGTTCTAGTCTTAGCTCTTGCTTTATAATCTCCTCATTCACGTATGTCCTTTGGTACCTATACCATATATTTCTGTGCGTATATAACCAAGAGCACAATTGCTGGGTCACAGGGTATGTGTTTGTTTGGATTTAGTAGATATTGCTGTTACCTTCTGAAAATGAGAGTAGCAGTTTGCATTTCAACAGCAGTCCATAAGAATTCCAGTTACTCCAGGCCTTGGTTGACCTACACTTTCTCTCTTTTTAATTTAGTCATTCTTTTGGTTGCATAGTGGTATTATGTGATTAATTTAACTTACCTGATGGCTGATTTTGAACATCCTTTTATATGTTTATTTAGAAGTACTGAGCAAGGAGTATTTAATTCAAGCAGAAGAGTGGGCCATGGACATTTGAAGAAGGTGCTTCAAGGAAGACTGCATTTTTGAGGTGGACATGGAAGAATAAATATAACAATTTGTCTGGTAAACAAAAATGAGATTGAGGTGGAGCAGGGAGGAGGATTTTCCATATTAGCTGGTTTCAGAGCAGTGATCATTGCCACAAAAAGAGACAAAGGCCTAAATATATGTTAATCCTTAAGGACTCGATGAGTTCAACATATCTAGAGCACAAAATAAATGGAGGGGAGGAATGGAAGAGAAAATTATGAAGGAAAATTCAGGCTGGATTGGGAAAGGGGCTTGAATGTTCTTAGGATGGAGATGGGGCTCTGTTATTTAGGAAATAAATAAATATCTAAACTGTGCAGTTGTAAATAGCAATGATTATAAAAATAATCATAATAATTAAAACCTGGTATAATTACTAAAGAATGAAGAACACATTTTATGTTCACAAAATATTAGATTTATTTTGTTTATTTTTGCTGCATGTAACATTTTTATCTTGTAGAAATCTGTGCATGCCCATAAAGTAGACAGATTTAGATCCCATTAATGATTAATATTGTTTCAAAATTGAAATCCATGATTCATTGTTTGTACAGAAGTGAGCTCTAATATCATGAATGAATAATACAAAATATTACACAAAAGAATTCATGCTCATTCTATGAATAAACTGGTAGACAGCTTTTGGATAAGCTACACAAATTATTTTACTAAGAATTCATTCTGTATACAAGAAGGAAAACTGAGTTTAGGGCAATAAATTAAAATTATGAAAGCAGTGGAGTTTTGTATTTTAAGAACATTTGGACCAGTTCTGCTTCCAGAAACAACATTATCTCATCGTAATTTGTGATGAACCTATAGTTAGATCGTCATGGATTCCGTTCTAAACTGCCTCGTGTAGGTCAATGACCTTCAGCAAGTTGTCTAAACCACATGAGCTTCATTGGTCGTAACTGTAATATGAGAATATGCTCATGTTACAGAAAGTTTTGCATTTTTCAAGCAGGAATGTCTGGCATGAAATAATATCATCACATTAGTTGGCAGTTCAGCTTTCTAATTGCCACTTATTTTCTCTTATTCTTCAGACTACCCCCATTTTCACTTTCAAATATTTGCGGATTCTTATTTGAAAGGAAAATGACTGTAACTGTCCTGCTTACTCTTCCACAACGTCAGCGACAGACCAGGTATGTTAAAATTTTAGGGCTTTCTATAAAATTCTATAATTTCAGAAAAATGTGCCATGTAAATACTGTAGAGTTAAACCTATCTGTTGATACTTGCCTGAACTTAAAGGATTCATCAAAGTTCTGTGCAATTAATGTTTTCTCATTTCCTTAAAATTCTTGACTAGTACGTAAGTAGAAGATGCTTAGTTTTATACATTGCTGAAATGAATTTATAGATTTGTTTTAAATTGACAGTAATAGCGTTTCTTTATTTAAAAAAAAAAAAGGGTGATGAAGTGCTTCTTTTTTTAAACCACTGGCTTGTATCAGCTATAGGATCACCTGGGTTTTAATTTTTTAAATCCATTTAATATGTAATAAGTAATAGTAACTTCTGCTGATATATGACAGAATTTTGTTTCCCCAGCGTCAGAACACTTCATTGGGTCATCTCAGTTTTCGGGCATGTCTTGTCAGTGCACTTTGCCCAAACCTTCTATACCTGCCTCAGAATTTGTCTTCTTGCTTTATATTTTTCTTTTTTTTTTTTTTTAAAGATTTTATTTATTCATTTGACAGAGAGAGACACAGCGAGAGAGGGAACACCAGCAGGGGGAGTGGGAGAGGGAGAAGCAGGCTTCCCGCTGAGCGTGGAGCCCGATGCGGGGCTCGATCCCAGGACCCTGGGATCATGACCTGAGCCGAAGGCAGGGGCTTAACGACTGAGCCACCCAGGCACCCCTGCTTTACATTTTTCTATGAAATCTCTGTTTTATCCACAAAAACATGCACGACCTATATACTAATATGCCTCAAAAATGCACCTGAGTGCCTCCCCTGAGACCCAGCTTTTCTATCCGGCCTTTATATCCATCCAGCTTGGTGGAGGAGCCGTCTAATTGACCTTGTCCACAACAAGAGCATGACCTTCTCATTTGTTGGTGAAGATCTTTACTCCACCTGCATGCTTTCCTGCCTTAATAAAGGACAACTGTGTCCGTCATGGGATTCAGCAAAAAATCCTGTGAGATACCTTTGACCTTCTACTTTTACTCCCTGCGCATCAAGATCTGCTTCATTTTCTGAATCACTAAATCGTGAGTGCCTCCCTAATCCACCCATGACTTCGACCTCACTGTAGTTGCCTAGTCTTAACTATGCAACCCTTTATCAAGACCCTTGCCACAATACTCTGTTATCTGTATTCACTCTTGATGCTCCACCTGTATACTCTCCTCTCAATAGCCTGAGTGACGGTTACTACATGATCCAGCCATTATCCACTCTTCTGTATAAAATCTCTACAATCATTTCTCTTAAAATTGCTGTGAAATATAATTAATGCAAAAAGTGTATAAAACATTAGATAGAGATAAAGAATGAGCAAAGAACCAGCTGCATACTACAACTGAGTCAAGGAATAGAACATTAAGGGCAGCTTCCAGGATTTATTTCCTGGCCACTTCTTATTTTCCTTTCTTCCCAGATCAACCACCATCTTGAAATCTATACCCATTATTCCCTGCATTTTCTGTCTTCTTTGTTATCCAATTATGCATCTCTAATTGAAACTATCAAGTGTCGTGTATCTTAGACACCATATAACTGGAAGTAATATATTTATCTTCTGAGACATACTTCCCTCAATATTAGGCTTCTGAGTATCAGTGCTATTAATGCATGCAGTTTTTTTTTCTGTTTCACCCAATATTCCATTGTGATTTATTCATTCTAGATTGAAGTGCATTCTGATTGTTTTAATTATACTGCTATCATGACTGTTGTTACTGTTAACTTTCTTGTAATTGTCCTGGTACACATGTGTAAGAGATTCTCTAAGTCACGAACTCTGTGGTGCAGGTCCTGAGTTACAGAGAAGGGCAGAGGTTCCCAAACATCACTGCACTTTAGAATCACCTGGGGAGGGCGTCTGGGTGGCTCAGTTGGTTAAGCGACTGCCTTCAGCTCAGGTCATGATCCTGGAGTCCCAGGATCGAGTCCCGCATCGGGCTCCCTGCTCAGCAGGGAGTCTGCTTCTCCCTCTGACCCTCTTCCCTCTCGTGCTCTCTGTCTCTCATTCTCTCTCTCTCAAATAAATAAATAAAATCTTTAAAAAAAAAAAAAGAATCACCTGGGGAGCTTCTAAAACTCCCAACACCCAGCTCTCACTCCGTATCAATTAAATCAGACCAGCTAGATGTGGAGACAGGCTGCAGTAGCTTTAAATATTGCCACGTGACCCCCACGTACACCAGTATGAGAACCACCATGTTGAGAGTTTGTTCAACTCTGCTGAGTGATGCCAAAAATGTTTTTCGTGGTGGTTATGTTCCATTTTCCATCTCCAGCTGCAGTGGGTGAGTGTTCTGTTGTTTTGCAACTTCTCCAAAATTTTATATTATCCGATTTTTAAAATGTTGTCAGCTGGTAGATGAGAAATACCATTCACTTGGGGGTTTTAGTTTGTATTTGGTTTGTATGTCCCTGTATTTCGATTTGGTAGGAAATGTTTCCGTTTCTGGAAACTGCTTTGACATATATATCATTATGTATCTCTGTCCATGAGAGTTGTGCCCTATTCTTATGTTGTTGAATGTCCTCCCTCCCCAAAATATGAACTTTATCAGTTTTGTGGGGACAGAGCATCTATCGAGTTGTTTTCCCCTTAATTCTCAAGGTAATCTAATATTTTTTAATGGACCTATGCATGTGCTCCTTAAATAAGCCCCTTATATCTAAGCCATATTATCTCAATGTATAGCTAGATTCAATTTGCTAATATTTAGTGAATTTGCATCTTTTATTTTGAAATTTGTCGATACTTTTCTATGTGTGTATATTGGTACTGCTTTTGCTCATTTATTTTGATGTATATTTGAAATTTTTTACTCCAGACAGCTTTTCTTTTATATTTTAAGAAGGTAATGTATTTTCCCATGTGGAATATTTTTGTTTTTAAGGCAATGAAATCAGTTAAGTCTACATTATAAAAAACAACTCATTAGATACAAATCCTAGATTTAATGTTTTCTAGCTGTGTGTGGGTGTGGGTGTCTTCTGATAATGAAGCGAGAAAAATTAAAGTCATTCTCCATCAGCTTTTATTTTTCACTTGTTCATTCCTAAAAGAGCAAGCAAAGCTGTAACCAGGCACATTTTATCAAGTGACTTGGTAGAAATAGCATGGCAGAAGATAAGACCATGAACACTGAAGCCACGGTGTCTCATTGCAAATTTTATCTGTGCTGCTCACCAGCTTGTGACCTTGTGGAGCTTATTAGATCTGTGTCTCTGTTTCCTCACCTGTAAAACATGTTAGATAATAGTAGCTTGCTCGTAGGTTTACCATGTAGATTAAATGAGTTCATATTTGCAAAGCCCTTAAAGTAGTTCTCGGTTCATAGTAAGTACGACATATGGCATTATTATGTAACCGATAAATAGGATGCATGTGTACGTGTTCATGTCCCTTGCCTTCCCACCTGATGATGCTTAACTAGAAGGTAAGTTCCAAATGTGTGGCTTTCATCTACATGTCAATTTCTATGGGCGTATGCATAGCACATCCTTTCTTTTTTTTTTTTTTTTTTGTTTGTTTTTTGGCACTGAGATGAGCTGCTTCCTGATTTTGTTTTTTGGTTTTCTAAGTATTTTAGAGGTAAAATAATTTCCTTCTTCAATGATGCCTTTCCCCTTCTTTTTTTCATTACTTGTTACTGATGTTGTTGGGTCTGGGTGGCTATTCTCCCGCCCTCACATTTTCCCCTGAGAGACACAGGGAAAATGACCCTTCTGGTGACTTCTGGGTATTCATAAGTAATCCTTGGTGCCGATGAGCAATGGCTAGTTTGGAGAGAGCCCCTACATCTTTCTACCTAGGCTGCATCTCTGCCTTACTTTTTCTTCCAAATTTAGGGAGGGCATCATGAGGCACATAAATTTCTCCATCCCGGTATTGCTCTCTGATTAGGGATTAGAGAAGCTGCTTGTCGTTCTGTCAGTTTGATCCTAGGATAAAACTTGTGTCAAGCACTTCTGCTATGAATGATGTATAGGAAGTGTACAAACATATACACCAAAACTAGTTAAAAGTAGTTAAAAGTGTGTAAGATATTGTTATATCCATTTCTCATTAAAAATGACTAAGTCTAATGCTGTGTGCTGATGAAATTCTTACCTTATATGAAAAGAGGATTTTTTTTCCCTAGTTACTAATTGTCATGTTGAGATTAAATGTGGCTATGCACAAGTTTGTTGTCAGTTGCGATAAGGGTATTCTTTTTTATCTGATTTCATGCTTCTTGATAGAAAAATGTCACCACAATATGGAGTTTTGGCTCCCAGTATGTCTCTGTAACTCACATTTTTATAAACTCATCCTAAGGCTCATCCTACATGTGTTTCATCCTAGGAATAAAAATATACCATGAAAAATACCTTGCCTGCATTAGCCATTTTCAGAGTAAGGTATAATTATCTTTCATTGTCTCTTTTCTGAACTAAAAATAGTTCCAGTTCTTCTGTAAGAACTCCAGAAGTTTCAACTTAATGGTAAAGGTCAGCGAAACAACTAAGGAGTGCTTAGAATAAAAACAAAACCCACTTTCACACAAAAAATTCAAAACTTTCTATGATATGCCAATGGTTGCAGAAAAACAAAGTCTATTTTGAAAATGGAAAAAAGAGAAGCTTCATCATTTCAGTTCTTACATGGCACATTATATTATCGTCTTTTAAAAAAATATTTCACCAAAGTTTATTTGAATCTGTAGTCAGAGTTCAGGATTATTTCCAGAGTTCTTGAATATTGGGGCTCTTGATTCATTCGCAGTCTTAAAAATGGAGTTGTCAGCACAGTAAGGAACATAGCATCTGACAAGAAAAGCAGGAGCCAAAGTCATTTCATTAGCCAAAAATCTTTTTAAATGATAAAATTATGCATTGGAATCCCCTTGAGCACAACTCTTTTCATATTAGATAAGGAATGTTGTAGCTTTGGAGCTCCTCTGCTCTTTGAGGTACAGTTGATATTTAGATGTCCATTTGACACAAATAAGTGATTTTTTTTAAGATTTTATTTTATTTATTTAGAGGGGCTAGAAAGTGTAAGTGGGTGGAGGAGCAGAGAGAATTTCAAGCGGACTCTGAGTAGCAGGCTGAATCCTACCACCCCGAGATCACGACCTGTGTTGAAATCAAGAGCCAGAAGCTTAACAAACTTAGCCACCTAGGAGCCCCAAAACAAATAAGTGATTTTCTGTAAGACTCACACTTAAAAAATCACTGTTACCTTTACCAGTTCATGGACTACATAATTTGTTCTCTTTACAGATACACAAATAGCTTTTGTTTTAAGTGCTCCAAGAACTAGACATAATGACGTTAACTGGGCATCTAGCCTCTTAATTTTAGAAATCAGAAATGTTCTTGATTAGCCTAAATAAAGGTTCAACGCAGTCCTATATTTCCACCTTCTTGCCACACAGCTGCAGGTTCTTTCAATCAAACTGATGGGCGAGTCCACACCCCCATCGGCTGCTGGAAATGTGTGATAGGTGAGCAGCATGGATCTGGACTTCCAGAAAACGATGGGGAGTCTTCTCTTTTTCCAAATCGCCATACTTGAAGAAAGGTTTTGTTTTATTTTGTTTTACCACTATCTACATCTTTTGTATTTTTACTTAAAATTTATTAAAAGATTCATGTAAGTGAGTCTATATACTAAACCTCATGGTCAGGTTTTCCTTTTTGATATCCGGGAGGGCCTGTTTTTTTTTTTTTTTTAAAGATTTTCTTTATTTATTCATGAGAGAGAGAGGGAGAGAGAGAGAGAGAAGCAGGCTCCCAAGGAGCAGGAGGCCCGATGCGGGACTCGATCCCAGGACCCTGGGATCATGACCTGAGCCGAAGGCAGATGCTTAACCATCTGAGCCACCCAGGCGCCCCCCGGGCCTGTTTTTTTTAGGCCCTATTTCTAATCAGGTAAATCCTGGCTTTTACTTTTGCTAATTTCCTTTCTGTATTCCTCTTTGCTTTTCAGTGGGCTTTCTCTCCCAATGGTCTTGCAGTTGCTGTTCTAAAGAACACCCCTCCTCCCCTCATCTGGGCTCCTGCACACATCTGCCCTTCTCTGATATGTCCAGGGCTCCAAAACTCTTCCTTCTTGCCTGTTCTTTACCCACAACCAAAAGTTCCAGTGCATCACCAGCTGATTTCACTTGCTTTTAAAAATGAAATCATGAGATTAATACATCTTATATGAATATCATTTAAAAGAGAATTATTAACCCAAAGAAGTCATAATTGATAAACTTTGGGCTACACAGAGCTTCCTGGTGCCCCTAAATCCTGTTACAGGCAGCTGCCTTCTCTGAATGAAATGGTGCATCCATGCACAAAAGGATGCCCTGCACTTCCGCTTTACGAGGTACCCCCTGGTAATCGAGACCCTCTGTCGTTTTGTTTTGTTTTGTTTTTGCTATTGAGTTGTATGAGTCCTTTATATATTTGGATATTAACCCCTCATCAGATAAATGATTTGCAAATATTTTCTTCTATTCTGTTGTCTTTTAATTTTACTCTTTCCTTTGCTGTGCAAAAGACTTTAAGTTTCTACTTAAAGTCCCACCTGCTTATTTCTGTTGCCTTCCCTTTTGGTGTCAAATTTTTAAAAAAATCATCCTCAAGACCAGTGTCAAGATGTTTACCACCTACCTATGTTTTCTTCTGGGAGTTTTATGGTTTCAGGTCTTACATTCAAATCCTTAATCCATTTTGAGTTAATTTTTGTATATGGTGTAAAATAGTGGCTCAGTTTCATTCTTTTGTATTTGGCTGTCTAGTTTTCCCAGCACCATTTATTGAAGAGATTGTCCTTTCTCCACTGTATGCTCTTGGCTCCTTTGTCATAAATTAATTGACCATATGTGGGGCACCTTGGTGGCTCAGTCTTTAAGGGTCTGCCTTCGGCTCAGGTCATGATCCCAGAGTCCTGGGATCGAGCCCCGCATCGGGCTCCCTGCTCCGTGGGAAGCCTGCTTCTCCCTCTCCCACTCCCTCTGCTTGTGTTCCCTCTCTCGCTGTGTCTCTCTCTGTCAAATAAATAAATAAAATCTTTAAAAAAAAATTTAAAAAATTGGCCATGTGTGAGGGGGTTTATTTCTGGGCTCTCTTTTTCTGTTCCATTGATCTGGGTGTCCGTTTTTATGCCAATTGTTTTGATTACTATAGCTTTGTATACTTTCCCTGAAAGTGTAAATAGGATTGAATAAAAACTTACATCTTCAAGAAAATAGTTTAATAGAAATTCCACAATAGGAAAAAAAAACTGACCTTAAGCTTCAGACGGCCTCTAAATATTTTTATGTATTGTCCATCATAAAAGAAAATGCACATCAGTGACAGACTGAGAAAACAGTCAAAAGGATGCAGAACAGTGGAATTTCCTTCCACTAAACAGTAACTAACCTTGTTATCCTAGATAATAATAGACCTCAAAGTGATGTGATGAGCACTGGGTGTTATACGTAACTGATAAATTATTGAACACTACATCTGAAATTAATGATGTACTATAAGTTGGTTAATTTAAATCAAAAAAATTTCAGCAGAAATCTAGAAACCATTGAGATATTGCACAACAGCATGAGAACGAACTGAAAATATTACAATGGAAAATTGCAATGCTCATGATAAATCAATAGACAAGTATAATGGCAGACATACATATCTGATGAAATATCATGTTCAATCATTTTCTGAAAGGGCTAAAATGAAAAAAATTATAACATCAAATTTGGTAAGAATCTGCCACAACTGCAGCTGTCATACATAACCAGAGGAAGTACAAAATGTTCCAGTCATTTGTAAAAATAACTTTCAGTATTTGAGAAAATTTAAAATGTACCCACCTTATGACCAGTGAGGGGAGAGAAAGGGAAAAACAAATTCCTTAGAGTAGAATCCAACTGACATAGATGGAAGGATGGAATGAATGATAATAAATAGACTAAAGGATTAACAAGTGAAATATTGATGAGAAATCACATACTTATATAGGCTCAGATATCTTCCCAGATACTAGTTTTTAATTAAAATTAAAAAATGGCAATTTTAAAGAGAAGAAAACTGGCAATTTTAAAGAGAAGAAAAATGGCAATTTTAAAGAGAAGAAGTCCCTGACAAAGGACTGAAACCTGTCCTTACCAATACTGGGACAAATTGCCATCACATACCTCCAGACATTATGCACTAAGAAGGACACACTATCATTTCAGATGAATTTCTGTCAAGAAATAGAGTAGAATCCTGATTTAAATTTTGGGACACTTTATGCATTACTCTCCTGTAATCTGAAAAAAAATCAAGAAGCACACAGAAAGATTTAGGAACTGTTCTATAGTGAAAAACTATAGAGACATCTCAATTAAATGCAATGTTGGGTGTGAGTTGGATCCTGAGACGGGGGGAAAAAAAAAAAAGCTGTGGTCATGGCAGACCATAAAACAACATTCTCTGCCATGACCACAATGCAGTTATCAATTTCAGGAAATGTAACATTGATACAATTATTATGTTATCAATAGTCCATATTTAAATCCCATCAACTGTCCCAATATTAGCCTTTGTCCTCATTTTTTAGTCATTTTGAATTCAGTCTCTCTATATATGAATAAAGAGGCATGAATCCTCCAATTTATTCATTAGATAACAAGCATTTGGTATCTATATTATATGTTTGTATTTATGTATATTTATAGTGTGTATATATAGAGGGATTGAGCATGCATGTGAGAGAATGAACAAAATAGAAATAATTGATGACTTTTGTTAATGCAGGAATAGTAAAAGAAACTCTCATAGTTGCAAGTTACCTGTAAGTTTGAAATGATAGCAAAAGTTGCCATTTTAAAAATTTAATTTTAACAATATGTAAAAAAATAATACATTATAACAAGTGGAGTTTTCTTCCATGTAGACAAAGTTGGACTATTATTCTAATGGTAATTAATTCATTACATTAAGAGATTTAAGGAGAAAAAAACATAAATACCTTAAAATATGTAGAGAGGCATTTGATCAAATCCAATAGTCATTCCTAACAGAATTTAGAGCAAACTAGAGCAAATTAGGATTAGGGATGTAATTTCCTAAAGGAGATCTACAAGCCTTTAGCAAGTCTTCTGTTTCAAGATAAAATGGCTGGTACCAATCAACTAGTATAACAGAGGTCCTAGAAAGTCTTGTGTATGGGGGTGGTGGTGTAGGGTGTGTGCACATATGTTTGTGACAAAAGTGGCACTGTAGGGCAGTGGTGAAAACATATTCTTCTCAATAAATTGTACTATTATAGTTGTTTATGTTTCTGGGGGAAAAAAAAAATCTCAACCTTTGCTTTCTACCATACACATGTTTAAATTCCAGTTGAATTGCCGACCTAAATTTGACTAAGAAACAGTGAATCTCTCTTTTTTTTTAAGATTTTATTTATTTGAGAAAGAGAGAAAATGCACAATCAAGTGAATGCACAAGCGGCGGAGAGGGGCAGAGGGAGAAGCAGACTCCTCGCTGAGCTGGGAGCCCCATGCAAGGGCTTGATCCCAGGACCCTGAGATTATGACCTGAACTGGAATCAAGAGTCAGGTGCTTAACTGATTGAGCTGCCCAGGTGCCCCAGAAATAGTAAATCTCTTAAAAGATAATATAAGAAAATATTTTCAAGGCCTTAGATTATGAAAGTAATTCTTAAGAGAACAAGAGTGCTAACCATAAAAAAGGTGATGACTTTTCTGATATCTAAATTAAAACCTCTCCTTATTAAAACTTACCACTAACAGAGGCAAAAGTCGTGCTATAGAGTGGGAGAAAATGTTTGCAATTGGTAGGTAATATATTAAAAAAAAACCCATCTCTACATACCAATAAAAATGTGATCTGGGACACTAGAAAAATAGGCAGAAGCTTTGAAATTACATCTCAAAAAAATAATGTCCAATAAATATATAAAAACATGGTCAACTCTCTTAGGAAACTAGGAAATAAAAAGAAATCATAATGAGGGGCGCCTGGGTGGCTCAGCTGGTTAAGATTCAACACTTGATTTCAGCTCGGGTCATGATCTCAGGGTCCTGGGACTGAGCTCCCGGTCCCAGGCCCCTCATTCAGCCGGGAATCTGCTTGCAGATTCTCTCTCTCCTTCTCCCTCTGCCCCTCCCCCCTGCTTGCACACTTTCTCTCTCTCTCAAATAAATAAATCCTTAAAAAAAGAAAATAATGAGAGCACACCACAAAAACACCAGAATTCCTAATGTTAAAATGATTGTTAGACTTTGTACAGATGCAGAATCATGGGAACTCTCATTTCACCAGTGGGAAAACTGTTTGACCTTATTTACCAGTGTTAAATATCCATACCACCGACCCCTGCAGTTTCCCTCCTTGGTGTCTATACAACAGAAACTTGAACATATATGTGCCAAGGGACCTGCACAAGAATTCTCACAACACAGTTATTTCCAGAAGCCCCAAACAGAGCATATTAAATGGGATCAACTGTAGAATACATAAATAGTGATATAGTCATATATTGGAATACTATATAGCAAAATAAATAAAAGAATTACAGCAACATGCCACACTGGATAAATCTCATAGAAATATTGAGCAGAAGAAATACTCAAAGGAATATATACAGTTTCATTCATGTTTATAGAAAGTTCAAAGTAGACAAAAATGAATGGCTGGGGATGCATACTTACGTGATGAAAATATAAGAAAAAGCAAGACAGTGATTGCTATAAAGGTTAGGAGAGTGATTGTAATTTAGTGGTTGTATTCTGTGGGGACGGGCTGTAATCTAGGATGAGAGCTCTAGCTACTTCTTGACTTGGGTCCTATGATAATGTTGTTCTCTGTGTATGAATTTCTTAAATTGCTCTTTTACTTGTTTTCCTCTACTTGTGGTATTTACACAATTAAAATTTTAATAGTAACAAAAGATTACCGTAGCAGAAAAATTCTAATAAATGGAGAAGCAAAAGTAAGATGATTTGATAAAAATCTTAAATATTTATTGATTTTTAAAAAGCCAAGCTCATAGATACAGAGAACAGATTGGTAGTTGCAAGAGGCAAGGGTTGGGGGATGGGAGAAATGGGTGAACTGTTTTTGTTTTTTAGTTTAAATAAATTGAATAATAATAAAAATACCCAGCCAGGCTTCCAGGCCCACCTTAGCAAGGCAGTCCAGTAATCCTGACCTCTGTAGTCAGCCTCAGTCAGGGGGAATATTGCCTTTTGGGTAGGTTAGTGCTTGTGAATTGTCATATGCCTTGTACCCCACACCCAAAAATGAATATAAAATAACACAGCAATACTGAAATAAAATTTCCAGCTCTATTTAATTCTAAAGAACAGGAAAAGTAATCTAATGCTTTCCTTTCTCCAGTTCTGTTTGATCCTTAAAATAAATTTGAAAAGTCAGAATTATAAAGAACTGATAGAAAACAATCATTATTGTTAAATCTCAACTATACATGTATATATGAGATTCATGTGCCCAGGCTGGAATTATAGGCAACAATAGAAATGATTTTTATAAGATAAACATCTCTCATTATAGTTTAAACCCCAAGTCAAAATAAACGAGCTTAAATTTAGACAAATCTTTTTTTTTTAAAGATTTTATTTATTTAATAGAGACAGAGAGAGAGCGGGAACACAAGCAGGGGGAGTGGGAGAGGGAGAAGCAGACTCCCCGCCGAGCAGGGAGCCCGATGCGGGGCTCGATCCCAGGACCCTGGGATCATGACCTGAGCTGAAGGCAGTCGCTTAACCAACTGAGCCACCCAGGCATCCCCTAATTTAGACAAATCTTGATCAATATTTATAAAAGCTTGTTGATTTAATGTCCTGTTGCTAGGAGCTAAACTGGAATTTCTCAAACTTTTTTATATTGGTTTTCAAATTTTTTTCTTAACTATAACTTTTAACAGTATCAGAGATCATGTGATTAATAAAGAACACTGTAGCAAGTGTTTCCAAAGGTATACCTAGATTTTATACATTTTATACATAGAATTTAGAGTGGACGTTTTTGATTCATTTGAATTAATTCTTTGAGTTAATGTTTATGTTGCATATGTTACGAAATATTACTGTTATCGAAATAGCACATTTTAAAAAGAAAATGTACCATCAGTAATTTGTGACAATTTAGACAGTAAATATTTTAAAAGGTAATGATTACCTTATGTTTAGGCTCGAAGAGTAGGACACATTTTCCTTGGCTGTCTCTGGTTCACGTAATTGCTCTGTGATTGAAAGCCGTAATTAGCTCCTGTAGGACTTGTAAAAAGACAACGAGTAAATACAGTGCTCTTAAGCATTTTGGGTTTGTTGCTTCAGGCTGTATATTTTGGGTCTTAGTGAATTAAAAATTTTGAATTCAAAACACTAATTCATTCTAAAGGTATCTAATTATGCCATGGATATGGACATCAGAAAACACAAGTTAATTGTGAGATAATAGAAAGTTGTTGTTTTAATCCATTCAGGTTTTGGTACTTTGACTTCTCTTCATATGTGTCACATGAAATTGACCTAGAACTGACAAGGCAATCACAGGAAACCGTTGAAACATGTATGGGAATCTCATCTCTGTGAGTGAGAGAGGCCCAGTGTGATAGTGGCAGGTGTGACCTGTCCCTTCAGTATCTTGATCACGTAGTAATTAGGTGAAGAAATTGTCCTTTCCTTTCAGCCCCAACTTGAATTCTTAGGATTCTGAGCTTACCACCAGTTGGAGCAATGCTATGAGAAGGTCTTCTATTAAGTAGATTTTCGGATATTTGCCCTGATTTGTTCTTGTTCTGAGGTTTGGAACTACAGAATACGAATTTAGTATATGTTAACACGATGGCTCTTAAAATATTTGAAGGAGCCCATTCTCTAGGTCTTATATTTCCTCTTTTTCTCAGAATACTTGGACTGTAAAGGAGTGAAATGTTCACAGTTATGTGTTAAGGGATGCAACTTACTTGATCATTATGGCAAGTGGTGTGTGCCCACACACATCCCATCTACCTGCTTTGCAAAGCAGATTTTAAAAGAAATCCATTCAGTCTCAACAAGTGATAGGATAAAAACTGAAAGGATAGCATAAAGAAGCTTAAGTCATAAAATAAATTATTAAAAGATGTTTCAAGAAGCTTCAGTTATAAGAAGCTTCTGCTAGATTGGGAACAACATGGAGTCAAGATTAAGACAGGCCTTTAAATAGCTCTTGGTGGGTGTAATGGCTTAAAATAAGCAAGCTCTGTGTAGAGACTAGTTCAAACTGATCCATACTTTGGGTCCTAGTTCGGGGAAAAATGCAAAGTTGTATTTACCCTTACTTTTTCATGATCCTTCGCTAGAATCTATAATGAATTTAAAAAAATCATTACACTCTTAAAATACATGGGTATAGAAGTGCTACCAAAGCAAATTGCAGACACACTAGTCTGCATTGTCCTTGGTACAAGCAGCTGGTTCTCCACTGTGTGGCATGTCCAGATGCAGAAACATAAAGTGTGAATGTGCATCTCTATTAACTGCCAGATGGTGTTCCTTCACATTTTTTTTCACTTTCCTGTTTGAGATTCATGATACGTTTTCTTACTACATTAATCTCTTATAAAAGTTCTTCAAATTAAAAAGAAAGACAAACTGTGTTTGTGTGTGGGTGTGGATGGATGGATGTGTCTGTGTTTGTGTAATAAATAGTCAGATAATCTTTGTTACAAATGTTTCCCTGTGGGATTATTTTAGAACTCTGACTCAGGATCCACCCCCTGCATGAATCTGCAGTTTAATGTCACCTGCTTTAATAGTGTTTCCGGCCTCACCTTCTTCGGGCCTTCTACCTCCTTACACTGGGCATTTTGACACTCTATCTGGTGTTACAAGTCTTCATGGCACTCACAATAGAACAGTCTGTCGTTTTGGTAGCTGGAAGTTTTGAATCTCTGTCTTCCCTTCTTGAGCCGTTTGGATATTTTTTTCCCCATTCTTCATAATGATAGTAAGGTAGCGATAGCAAGGAATAAGAATAGATCTTTATGATCCTTGCACATCATATATATCCCAGTGGTGAACACCAATTACCAACCTACATTGGAATTTATGAGGTAGCCTTAAAATCCACATGCCTTAAAGGAGGCAGTCAACTAAGTTTATACATTGAAAATTCTCCTTTATAGCTATGGCATAATGGAAATTATATCTTAAATGCTAGGTATTTATTTCTCAAAATATTTGTTTCATAATTAATCTTTACTTCTGAGTTGGGATTGTACAGATCTTAGTTTAGATAGTTGATACGTATAAATGGCAAGCTGAATCTTTGATCTGTGGTTATTGTATCAAGATATACGGGATGCCTAACGTTCAGAATATTTACAATATCTCAATTCTTTGTTTATTTTTCAATCTCTAAACATGCTAATCAGCTATTCAATTACATAATTTGCAGCTTGGGATTTTTAATAACAAATTAAAAGATTTTTCACCATTTCCCCTATTCCCTTTGTCTGTTGACTTGAATATCCCATTAGGCCAATGTTGCAATATTTTTTGCAGAAATTTTGTTAGGGTTTCAAAAACTAAATTGCTTATAAAAATGTTGCATGTAACTTATCTCCCTTTTAAAAGTGTTAAATATTGATGAAGATGTCCTTATTCAAATTTAGATAAATAAAATCAGGCTTTATCTTATGAATTTTGTATTTTAGCCATTTATAAAATGTTATTTGAGCTTTCTCAGATTTTAGATATTTCATTATATGGACATCAAATGTGTGTGTGTGTGTATTAAGGATCAATTAAGTGTTTCAAAAGTTAGTATTTTTATCCTTTAGTTACAATGTTTTATCTGAGGTAACTTCAAGAATGCAAATGGCAGAAGAAAAATGGTCTTGAACAGTACCACTCACTTTTAACTTCTTAATCTTTTAGAATAGTGTTTATTTTAATTGTATGCACACGTGTGTGTGTGTGTGTGTGTATCCCTGTCTATATGTCAATTAGGATACTTCTGATTGCTTTATAAAAGCAAACTGCAGAAGTTCACAAGACTAGAAATTTGGGGCACATCAATTGTTTTAGGGGTCATTTATTTTGTTTCAGTTTCATTCCTTGGAATATTCTTTTTTTTTTTAATTAATCCTTGTAGTTTAAGATTTTTAATGGCTGGATAACACACACCTATACATACTCATGCACACACAATGATGATCTTTTTCCTAGTTGAGATTAATAAGTTCTTTCTTACTACACTGATCTCATAAGATTAATTTGCTAGTGTTTATTCAATGGTTGGTTTGGTGGAAGATTAGCATCTCTATAGTCCCAGAAATCACACCTGATATGAAACTGAAGCAATTGCTAGGGCCATGTTTCCTAAACATGAATGAGCACATGAATCATCTGGTGATTTTGTTAATGTGTAGATTTTGTTTCAGTACTTCCAGGATGGGACCACTGCTGATCTGAGAACCACATTTTATTTATTTTTATTTTTTCAAGTTTTTATTTAAATTCCACTTATTTAACATATAGTGTAATATTAGATTCATGTGTAGAATTTAGTGATTCATCATTTCCATCTAACAGTACTCATCACAACAAGTACCCTCCTTAATCCCCATCACCCATATAGTGCATCTCCCTTCCCACCTCCCCTCCAGCAACCCTCAGTTTGTTCTCTATACTTGAGTATATTTTCTGGTTTGCCAAAATTTTTGTTTTTGGTTTTTTCCTCTGTGTTCATCTTTTTATGTTTCTGAAATTCCACACATGAGTGAAATCATATGGTATTTGTCTTTCCCTGACTTATTTTGCCTAGCATTATAATCTCTAGCTCCATCCATGTCATTGCAAATGGCAAGATTGTGGGTTTTTTAAATTTTATATTGTTATGTTAATCACCATACATTACATCATTAGTTCTTGATGTAGTGTTCCATGATTCATTGTTTGTGCATAACACCCAGTGCTCCACGCAGAACGTGCCCTCCTTAATACCCATCACCAGGCTAACCCATCCACCACCCCCATCCCCTCTAGAACCCTCAGTTTGTTTTTCAGAGTCCATCATCTCTCATGGTTCGTCTCCCCCTCCGATGTACTCCCCTTCATTCTTCCCCTCCTGCTATCTTCTTTTTCTTTTTTTGTAACATATCTTGCATTATTTGTTTCAGAAGTACAGATCTGTGATTCAACAGTCTTGCACAATTCATAGCGCTCACCCTAGCACATACCCTCCCCAATGTCTATCAACCAGCCACCCCATCCCACCCACCCCTGACCACTCAGCAACACTCAGTTTGTTTCCTGAGATTAAGAATTCCTCATATCAGTGAGGTCATAGGATACATGTCTTTCTCTGATTGACTTATTTCACTCAGCCTAACACCCTCCAGTTCCATCCACGTCGTGGCAAATGGCAAGATCTCATTCCTTTTGATGGCTGCATAATATTCCATTGTGTATATATAGCACTTCTTCTTTATCCATTCATCTGTCGATGGACATCTTGGCTCTTTCCACAGTTTGGCTATGGTGGACATTGCTGCTATAAACATTGGGGTGCACGTACCCCTTCGGATCCCTACATTTGTATCTTTGGGGTAAATACCCAGTAGTGCAATTGCTGGATCGTATGGTAGCTCTATTTTCAACTGTTTGAGGAACCACTATACTCTTCCAGAGTGGTTGCACCAGCTTGCATTCCCACCAACAGTGTAGGAGGGTTCCCCTTTCTCCACATCCCCGCCAACATCTGTCGTTTCCTGACTTGTTAATTTTAGCCATTCTGACTGGTGTGAGGTGGTATCTCGTTGAGGATTTATTTGGATTTCCCTGATGCCGAGCGATGTTGAGCACTTTTTCATGTGTCTGTTGGCCATTTGGATGTCTTCTTTGGAAAAATGTCTGTTCATGTTTTCTGCCCATTTCTTGATTGGATTATTCTTTGGGTGTTGAGTTTGGTAAGTTCTTTATAGATTTTGGATACTAGCCCTTTATCTGATATGTCATTTGCAAATATTTTCTCCTATTCTGTCGGTTGTCTTTTGGTTTTGTGGACTGTTTCTTTTGCTGTGCAAAAGCTTTTTATCTTGATGAAATCACAATAGTTCCTTTTTGCCCTTGCTTCCCTTGCTTTTGGTGATGTTTCTAGGAAGAAGTTGCTGCAGCTGAGGTCAAAGAGGTTGCTGCCTGTGTTCTCCTTTAGGATTTTGATGGATTCCTGTCTCACATTTAGGTCTTTCAACCAGTTGGAGTCTATTTTTGTGTGTGGTGGACCATGAAATGGTCCAGTTTCCTTCTTCTGCATGTGGCTGTCCAATTTTCCCAACACCATTTGTTGAAGAGACTGTCTTTTTTCCATTGGACATTCTTTCCTGCTCTGTCAAAGATGAGGCGCCTGGGTGGCTCAGTTGGTTAAGCGACTGCCTTCGGCTCAGGTCATGATCCTGGAGTCCCGGGATCGAGTCCCGCATCGGGCTCCCTGCTCAGCAGGGTGTCTGCTTCTCCCTCCAACCCTCTTCCCTCTCGTGCTCTCTCTCTCTGATGCTCTCTCTGTCAAATAAATAAATAAAATCTTAAAAAAAAAAAAAAAAGATAAGTTGACCATAGAGTTGAGGGTCCATTTCTGGGCTCTCGATTCTGTTCCATTGATCTATGTGTCTGTTTTTGTGCCACTACCATACTGTCTTGATGATGACAGCTTTGTAATAGAGCTGGAAGTCTGGAATTGTGATGCCACCAGCTTTGCTTTTCTTTTTCAACATTCCTCTGGCTATTCGGGGTCTCTTCTGGTTCCATACAAATTTTAGGATTATTTTTTCCATTTCTTTGAAAAAAGTGGATGGTATTTTGATGGGGATTGCATTGAATGTGTAGATTGCCCTAGGTAGCATTGACATCTTCACAATATTTGTTCTTCCCATCCATGAGCATGGAACGTTTTTCCAATTCTTTGTGTCTTCCTCAATTTCTATCATGAGTATTTTATAGTTTTCTGAGTACAGATCCTTTGCCTATTTGGTTAAATTTATTCCTAGGTATCTTATGGTTTTGGGTGCAATTGTAAATGAGATCGACTCCTTCATTTGTCTCTCTTCTGTCTTGTTGGTGTATAGGAATGCCACTGATTTCTGTGCATTGATTTTATATCCTGCTACTATACTGAATTCCTGTATGAGTTCTAGCAGCTTGGGGTTGGAGTCTTTTGGGTTTTCCACATACAGTATCATATCATCTGCAAAGAGTGAGAGTTGGACTTCCTCTTTGCCGGTTTGGATGCCTTTGATTTCTTTTTGTTGTCTGATTGCTGTGGCTAGGACTTCCAATACTATGTTGAATAGCAGTGGTGAAAGTGGACATCCCTGCCGCGTTCCTGACCTTAGGGGAAAAGCTCTCAGCTTTTCCCCATTGAGAATGATATTGGCTGTAGGTTTTCCATAGATGGCTTTTATGATATTGAGGTATGTACCCTCTATCCCTCTACTCTGAAGAGTTTTGAACAAGAAAGGATGCTGTACTTTGTCAAATGCTTTTTCTACATCTATTGAGAGGATCTTATGATTCTTGTTGTTTCTTTTGTTAATGTATTGTATCAAGTTGATTGATTTGCAGATGTTGAACCAGGCTTGCAGCCCAGGGATAAATCCCTCTTGGTCATGGTGAATAATCCTTTTAATGTACTGTTGGACCCTATTGGCTAGTATTTTGGTGAGAAGTTTTGCATC
The DNA here is from genome assembly GCF_037043125.1 of Eumetopias jubatus. Classification (NCBI taxonomy): domain Eukaryota; kingdom Metazoa; phylum Chordata; class Mammalia; order Carnivora; family Otariidae; genus Eumetopias; species Eumetopias jubatus. Next base: position 8,608,258 of record NW_028274822.1, read on the forward strand.
CATGTTCATCAAGGATATTGGTCTGTAATTCTCCTTTTTGATGGGGTCTTTCTCTGGTTTTGGGATCAAGGTAATGGTGGCCTCATAAAATGAGTTTGGAAGTTTTCCTTCCATTTCTATTTTTTGGAACAGTTTCAGGAGAAAAGGTATTAATTCTTCTTTAAATGCCTGATAGAATTCCCCTGGGAAGCCATTTGGCCCTGGGCTTTTGTTTGTTGGGAGATTTTTGATGACTGCTTCAATTTCCTTAGTGGTTATAGGTCTGTTCAGGTTTTCTATTTCTTCCTGGTTCAATTTTGGTAGTTGATACATCTCTAGGAATGCACCCATTTCTTCCAGGTTATCTAATTTGCTGGCATAAAGTTGCTCATAATATGTTCTTATAATTGTTTGTATTTCTTTGGTGTTGGTTGTGATCTCTAGTCTTTCATTTTTGATTTTGTTGATTTGGGTCATTTCTCTTTTCTTTTTGATCAGTCTGGCCAGGGGTTTATCAATCTTGTTCATTCTTTCAAAGAACCAGCTCCTAGTTTCGTTGATCTGTTCTACTGTTCTTTTGGTTTCTATGTCATTGATTTCTGCTCTGATCTTAATTATTATTTCTCTTCTCCTGCTGGGTTTAGGCTTTATTTGCTGTTTTTCTCTCTAGCTCCTTTAGGTGTAGTGTTAGGTTGTGTATTTGAGATCTTTCTTATTTCTTGAGAAAGGTTTGTATTGCCTTATACTTTCCTCTCAGGGCTGCCTTTGCTGTATCCCAAAGATTTTGAACAGTTGTGTTTTCATTTTCATTGGTTTCCATGAATTTTTTTTAATTCTTCTTTAATTCCCTGATTGACCCATTCATTCCTTAGTAGAATGCTCTTTAGCCTCCATGTATTTGAGTTCTTTCCAACTTTCCTCTTGTGATTGAGTTCTAGTTTGAAAGCATTGTGGTCTGAAAATATGCAGGGAATAATCCCAATCTTTTGGTACCAGATGAGACCTGATTTGTGACCTAGGATGTGATCAATTCTGGAGAATGTTCCATGGGCACTAGAGAAGAATGTGTATTCCATTGCTTTGGGATGGAATGTTCTGAATAAGTCTGTGAAGTCCATTGGGTCCAGTGTATCATTTAAAGTCTTTATTTCCTTGTTGATCTTTTGCTTAGATGATCTGTCCATTTCAGTCAGGGGGGTGTTAAAGTCCCCCACTATTATCATTGCTATCAATGTATTTCTTTGCTTTTGTTATTAATTGCCTTATATAATTGGCTGCTCCCATTTTCGGGGCATAGATATTTACAATTGTTAGATCTTCTTGTTGGATAGACCCTTTAAGTAGGATATAGTGTCCTTCCTCATCTCTTATTACAGTCTTTGGTTTAGAATCTAATTTGTTTGATATAAGGATTGCCACCCCAGCTTTCTTTTGGTGTCCATTGGCATGGTAAATGGTTTTCCACCCCCTCACTTTCAATGTGGCAGTGTCTTTGGGTCTAAAATGAGTCTCTTGCAGACAGCATATCAATGGGTCTTGTTTTTTAATCCAATCTGATAGCCCGTGTCTTTTGATTGGGGCATTTAGCCCATTTACATTCAGGGTAACTATTGAAAGGTATGAATTTAGTGCCATTGTATTGCCTTTAAGGTGACTGTTACTGTATATTGTCTCTGTTCCTTTCTGATCTGTGCTGCTTTTTGTCTCTCTTTTTGCTTAGAGGACCCCTTTCAATATTTCTTGGAGGGCTGGTTTTGTGTTTGCAAATTCCTTTAGTTTTTGTTTGTCCTAGAAGCTTTTTATCTCTCCTTCAATTTTCAATGACAGCCTAGCTGGATATAGTATTCTTGGCTGCATATTTTTCTCGTTTAGTGCTCTGAAGATATCATGCCAGTCCTTTCTGGCCTGCCAGGTCTCTGTGGATAGGTCTGTTGCAAATCTAATATTTTTACCATTGTAGGTTACATATCTCTTCTCCCGAGCTGCTTTCAGGATTTTCTCTTTGTCTCTGAGACTCGTAACTTTTACTATTATATGTCGGGGTGTTGACCTATTTTTATTGATTTTTGAGAGGGGTTCTCTGTGCCTCCTGGATTTTGATGCCTCTTTCCTTCCCGACATTAGGGAAGTTCTCTGCTATTATTTGCTCCAATATACCTTCTGCCCCTCTCTCTTTCTTCTTCTTCTGGGATGCCAATTATTCTAATGTTTCGTCTTATCGTATCGCTTATCTCTCGAATTCTGCCCTCGTGATCCTGTAGTAGTTTCTCTCTCTTTTTCTCAGCCTCTTTATTTTCCATCATTTGTCTTCTATATCGCTGATTCTCTCTTCTGCCTCACTTATCCTAGCAGTTAGTGCCCCCATTTTTGTTTGCACCTCATTAATAGCCTTTTTGATTTCAACTTGGTTAGATTTTAGTTCTTTTATTTCTCCAGAAAGCGTTTCTCTAATAACTTCTACGCTCTTTTCAAGCCCAGCTAGTATCTTTAAAGTCATGATTCTGAACTCTAGTTCTGACATCATACTAATGTCCGTATTGAGTTGGTCCCTGGCTGACGGTACTATCACTTGTTCTTTTTTGCTGAAGTGATTTTTTCATCTTGTCATTTTGTCCAGAGGAGAATAGATGAATGAGGGAACAAAATGCTAACAGGTTAAAAATGTCCCCAGCAAATATACTCTATACAAATCAGAAAAGACCTGAAACCAGGGGAAAAGAAATGGAAAGAAAGAAAAAAGAAAGAGAAAAGAAAGAAAGAAAAAAAAAGATTAAAAACAAAAACAGAACAATACAAAAGAAACCGAATATGATCAAATATGAATAGGCTAGTGCATAGATCAGTGCCACACACTAGATTTTGGGCGTATTTTGTTCTGTTAGAAAAAAGTGCCTCCTAAAATTTTAAAGGAAGAAAGACTTATATATGTACAAAATAAAGGTTGATACAATGAAGGGATGGAAGATGACTGTAAAGATGAAAATTATAAAAGATTTTATAAGAGGAATTGATACGATAAGTTGTTTGAAAAAAGAAAGTTTTAAAAAAAAAGGAGAGAATGTGATCAGGCAGGAGACTAGAACAAAGCAATACACTAGTGATTTAGGGTATATTTTGATCTGTTAGAAGAAATTGTATCTCAAAATTTTTAAGAGAGAACAACTTATATATATATATATATATATATATATATGTCAAAAATAAGGGTAACTACTATGAAGGGATAAAATATGACACTAAGAATGAAAAATAAACAATGTTTTTTTAAAAAAAGGGATTGATAAGATGTTGATTGAAAAAGGGAAAAAGAGAAATAAAAAAAAAACTTAAAAAAATTAACTTTGAAAAACTAATGAATCATGGTAAAAAAGCCATGAATTCTATCTGGAGTATTTCCCTAGCGCTGGAGTTCTCCCGTTCTCCTTGATTGGTAAACTTGGTCTTGGCTCGCTGGCTGTTCGTGCTGATCTTCTGGGGGAGGGGCCTGTTGCCGTGGTTCCCAAATGTCTTTGCCGGAGGCGGGATGCCCCGCCCTTGTCGGTCTGGGCTAAGCAAGCTGCTCAGGTTTGCTCTCAGGAGCTTTTGTTCCCTGCAAGCTCTCGGTACAACTTTAGAGGAACAGGGTGAAAATGGCGGCCTCCCAATCTCCGCCCCAGAGGAGGGAAGAACTCGGGGCCCCGCTCCTCAGTGCGCCCCCAGAGAAAAGCAGTCACTCCTGTGTCCCCGGTCTCCGGCCGCACTCCGTGCTCACCGGCCTATGATGGAGCGTTTCTATCTCTGGCACCCGACCCCGTGTGGAGTCTCCAAACCCAGCAGATCCCTGCGGTGCACTCCCGCGCTGCTCCTCCCGGGGGAGGAAGGGGAGTCTCCCCAGATCTGCTGCTTGTTGGGTCCCTGCTGGAGGAGCAGTGGCCCGACTGGGCCGCGGATCAGAGTTTATGGCAACCCTGAGCTGAGAGCCTGCGCCTCGCTCCATCTCTGCAGCCGGCTTCCCCGCTCCGATACCTGGGAGCTCTGCCGCACTCAGGCACCCCCGGTCTTTCTGTGACCCTGAGGGTCCTGAGACCACACTGTCCCGCGAGGGTTCTACCCCCCGCTTAGCCACTGCAGCGACGTCCCTCCGCGGAGCTGATTTCTAAAAGGTCCGATTTTGTGCTCCGCGGCTCTAGCACTTGCCAGAAGCGGCCGACGGAGGCCCCCTCCCCCGGTGTCTATCCTCCTGAATATCGCCTCGGATTCACTTCTCCGCACGTCCTACCTTCCAGTAAGTGGTCGCTTCTCTGTTCAGAGAGTTGTTGCTACTCTCCTCTTCGATCTCCTGTTGAGTTCGTAGGTGTTCAGAATGGTTTGATCCCTATTCAGCTGAATTCCTGAGACCAGACGAAATCCAGGTCTCCTACTCCTCCGCCATCTTGCTCCGCCCCCAAGATTGTGTTTTTGATGGCTGAATAATCCATTGTGTATATATACTACCTCTTCTTTATCCATTCATCAGTCGATGAACATTTGAGCTCTGTCCACAATGTGGCTATTGTTGATAATGCTGCTATACACGTCGGGGTGCATGTGTCCCTTCAAGTCAGTATTTTTGTATCCTTTGGGTAAATAGGAGTTCAGTTGCTGGGTCATAGGGTAGTTCTATTTGTAACTTTTTGAGGAAACTTCATACTGTTTCCCAGAGTGGCTGCACCAGTTTGCATTCCCACCAATAGTGTAAGAGAGTTCCCCTTTTTCCACTCCCTCACCATTTGTTTTCTCCTGTGTTGATTTTGGCCATTCTGACTGATGTAAGGTGATATCTCATTATAGTTTAGATTTGTATTTCCCTGACAATGAATGATGTTGAGCATCTTTTCATGTGTCCATTAGCCATCTGTATGTCATCTTTGGGAAAATGTTTATTCATGTGTTCTATTCATTTTTTTTATTTTTTATAATTATGTTAATCACCATACATTACATCATTAGTTTTTGATGTAGTGTTCCATGATTCATTGTTTGTGCATAACACCCAGTGCTCCACGCAGAAGGTGCCCTCTATAATACCCATCACCAGGCTAAACAATCCCCCCACCTCCCTCCTCTCTAGGAACCTCAGTTTGTTTTTCAGAGTCCATCGTCTCTCGTGGTTCGTCTCCCCCTCTGATTTCCCCCCCTTCATTCTTCCCCTCCTGCTATCTTCTTCTTTTTTTTTCTTAACATATATTGCATTATTTGTTTCAGAGGTACAGATCTGTGATTCAAGGCTTGCACAATTCACAGCGCTCACCATAGCACAAACCCTCCCCAATGTCTATCACTTAGCCACCCCATCCCTCCCATCCCCCACCACTCCAGCAAACCTCAGTTTGTTTCCTGTGATTAAGAAGTCCTCATATCAGTGAGGTCATAGGATACATATCTTTCTCTGATTGACTTATTTCACTCAGCAAAACACCCTCCAGTTCCATCCACGTGGTTGCAAATGCCAAGATCTCATTCCTTTTGATGGCTGCATAATATTCCATTGTGTATATATACCACCTCTTCTTTATCCATTCATCTGTCGATGGACATCTTGGTTCTTTCAACAGTTTGGCTATGGTGGACATTGCTGCTATAAACATTGGGGTGCACGTACCCCTTTGGAAACCTACATTTGCATCTTGCTGGTAAATACCCAGTAGTGCAGTTGCTGGGTTGTAGAGCAGCTCTATTTTCAACTTTTGAGGAACCTCCATACTGTTTTCCAGAGTGGCTGCACCAGCTTGCCTTCCCACCAACAGTGTAGAGGGTTCCCCTTTCTCTGCATCCCAACCAAAATGTGTCATTTCCTGATGTGTTAATTTTAGCCATTCTGACTGGTGTGAGGTGGTATCTCATTGAGGTTTTGATTTCGATTTCCCTGATGCCAAGCGATGTTGAGCATTTTTCATGTGTGTGTTGGCCATTTGGATGTCGTCTTTGGACAAATGTCTGTTCATGTTTTCTGCCCATTTCTTGATTGGATTATTTGTTCTTTGGGTGTTGGGTTTGATAAGTTCTTTATAGTTTTTGGATACTAGCCCTTTATCTGATATGTCATTTGCAAATATTTCGCCCATTCTGTCGGATGTCTTTGGGTTTTCTGGACTGTTTCCTTTTCTGTACAAAAGCTTTTTATCTTGATGAAATCCCAATAGTTCATTTTTGCCCTTGCTTCCCTTGCCTTTGGTGATGTTTCTAGGAAGAATTTGCTGGGGCTGAGGTCGAAGAGGTTGCTGCCTGTGTTCTCCTTTTGGATTTTGATGGACTCCTGTCTCACGTTTAGGTCTTTCAACCAGTTGGAGTCTATTTTTATGTGTGGTGGACCATGAAATGGTCCAGTTTCCTTCTTCTGCATGTGGCTATCCAATTTTCCCACCACCATTTGTTGAAGACACTGTCTTTTTTCCACTGGACATTCTTTCCTGCTTTGTCAAAGATGAGTTGACCATAGAGTTGAGGGTCCATTTCTGGGCTCTCGATTCTGTTCCATTGATCTATGTGTCTGTTTTTGTGCCACTACCATACTGTCTTGATGATGACAGCTTTATAATAGAGCTGGAAGTTCAGAATTGTGATGCCACCAGCTTTGCTTTTCTTTTTCAACATTCCTCTGGCTATTCGGGGTCTCTTCTGGTTCCATACAAATTTTAGGATTATTTTTTCCATTTCTTTGAAAAAAGTGGATGGTATTTTGATGGGGATTGCATTGAATGTGTAGATTGCCCTAGGTAGCATTGACATCTTCACAATATTTGTTCTTCCCATCCATGAGCATGGAACGTTTTTCCAATTCTTTGTGTCTTCCTCAATTTCTTTCATGAGTATTTTATAGTTTTCTGAGTACAGATCCTTTGCCTATTTGGTTAAATTTATTCCTAGGTATCTTATGGTTTTGGGTGCAATTGTAAATGGGATCGACTCCTTCATTTGTCTCTCTTCTGTCTTGTTGGTGTATAGGAATGCCACTGATTTCTGTGCATTGATTTTATATCCTGCTACTATACTGAATTCCTGTATGAGTTCTAGCAGCTTGGGGTTGGAGTCTTTTGGGTTTTCCACATACAGTATCATATCATCTGCAAAGAGTGAGAGTTGGACTTCCTCTTTGCTGATTTGGATGCCTTTGATTTCTTTTTGTTGTCTGATTGCTGTGGCTAGGACTTCCAATACTATGTTGAATAGCAGTGGTGAAAGTGGACATCCCTGCCGTGTTCCTGACCTTAGGGGAAAAGCTCTCAGCTTTTCCCCATTGAGAATGATATTCGCTGTAGGTTTTTCACAGATGGCTTTTATGATATTGAGGTATGTACCCTCTATCCGTCTACTCTGAAGAGTTTTGATCAAGAAAGGATGCTGTACGTTGTCAAATGCCTTTTCTGCATCTTTTGAGAGCATCACATGGTTCTTGTTGTTTCTTTTGTTAATGTATTGTATCACGTTGATTGATTTGCAGATGTTGAACCAGCCTTGCAGCCCAGGGATAAATCCCACTTGGTCATGGCGAATAATCCTTTTAATGTACTGTTGGATCCTATTGGCTAGTATTTTTGTAAGAATTTTTCATCCATGTTCATCAAGGATATTGGTCTGTAATTCTCCTTTTTGTTGGGGTCTTTGTCTAGTTTGGGGATCAAGGGAATGCTGGCCTCATAAAATGAGTTTGGAAGTTTTCCTTCCATTTCTATTTTTTGGAACAGTTTCAGGAGAATAGGTATTAATTCTTCTTTAAATGTTTGGTAGCATTCCCCTGTGAAGCCATCTGGCCCTGGGCTTTTGTTTGTTGGGAGATTTTTGATGACTGCTTCAATTTCCTTAGTGGTTAAAAGTCTGTTCAGGTTTTCTATTTCTTCCTGGTTCAATTTTGGTAGTTGATACATCTCTAGGAATGCATCCATTTCTTCCAGGTTATCTAATTTGCTGGCATAGAGTTGCTTATAATATGTTCTTATAATTGTTTGTATTTCTTTGGTGTTGGTTGTGATCTCTCCTATTCATTCGTTATTTTGTTGATTTGGGTCATTTTTTCTTTTTGGTAAGTTGGCCAGGGGTTTATCAATCTTGTTAATTCTTTGAAAGAACCAGCTCCTAGTTTCGTTGATCTGTTGTACTGTTCTTTTGGTTTCTATTTCATTGATTTCTGCTCTGATCTTTATTATTTCTCTTCTCCTGCTGGGTTTAGGCTTTATTTGCTGTTTTTTTTTTTTTCTCTAGCTCCTTTAGGTGTAGGGTTAGGTTGTGTATTTGAGGCCTTTCTTGTTTCTTGAGAAAGGCTTGTATTGCTATATACTTTCCTCTTAGGACTGCCTTGCTGTATGCTAAAGATTTTGAACAGTTGTGTTTTCATTTTCATTGGTTTCCATGAATTTTTTTAATTTTTATTTAATTTCCTGGTTGACCCATTCATTTTTTTTTTTAACATTTTATTTATTTGACAGAGAGTTAGTGAGAGCAGGAACACAAGCAGGGTGAGTGGGAGAGGGAGAAGTGGGCTTCCTGCCGAGCAGAGAGCCCAATGTGGGACTCGATCCCAGGATCCTGGGATCATTACCTGAGCCGAAGTCAGATTCTTAATGACTGAGCCACACAGGCATCCAACCCATTCATTCTTTCGTACGATGCTCTTTAGCCTCCATGTATTTGAGTTCTTTCCAACTTTCCTCTTCTGATTGAGTTCTAGTTACAAAGCATTGTGGTCTGAAAATATGCAGGGAATGATCCCAGTCTTTTGGTACTAGTTGAGACCTGATTTGTGACCTAGGATGTGATCTATTCTGGAGAATGTTCCATGGGCACTAGAAACAATGTGTATTCCATTGCTTTGGGATGGAATGTTCTGAATATGTCTGTGAAGTCCATTTGTTCCAGTGTTTCATTTAAAGTTTTTATTTCCTTGTTGATCTTTTGTGTAGATGATCTGTCCATTTCAGTCAGGGAGGCGTTAAAATCCCCCACTATTATTGTTGTCAATGTTTTTGCTTTTGTTATTAATTGCCTTATATAATTGGCTGCTCCTTTGTTAGGGGTATAGATATTTACAGTTGTTAGTTCTTCTTGTTGGATAGACCCTTTAAGTAGGATATTGTGTCCTTCCTCATTTCTTATTACAGGCTTTGGTTTAAAATCTAATTTGTCTGATATAAGGATTGCCAGTCCGGCTTTCTTTTGGTGTCCATTAGCATTTTAAATGGTTTTCCACCCCCTCACTTTCAATGTGGGCGTGTCTTTGGTTCTAAAATGAGTCTCTTGCAGACAGCATATTGATGGGTCTTTTATTTTAATCCATCTGATAACCTGTGTCTTTTGATTGGGGCATTTAACCCATTTACATTCAGGGTAACTATTGAAAGATATGAATTTAGTGCCATTGTATTGCCTGTAAGGTGACTGTTATTGTGTATTGTCTGTGTTCCTTTCTGGTCTATGCTGCTTTTAGGTTCTCTCTTTGCTTAGAGGACCCCTTTCAATATTTCTTGGAGGGCTGGTTTCCTGGTTGCAAATTCCTTTAGTTTTTGTTTGTCCTGGAAGCTTTTTATCTCTCCTTCAATTTTCAGTGACAGCCTAGCTGGATATAGTATTCTTGGCTGCATATTTTTCTCGTTTACTGCTCTGAAGATATCATGCCCGTCCTTTCTGGCCTGCCAGGTCTCTGTGGATAGGTCTGTTGCCAGTCTAATGTTTCTACCATTATAGGTTACATATCTCTTCTCCCAAGCTGCTTTCAAGATTTTCTCTTTGTCTCTGAGTCTCGTAAGTTTTACTATTAGATGTCGGGGTGTTGACCTATTTTTATTGATTTTTAGAGGGATTCTCTGTGCCTCCTGGCTTTTGATGCCTGTTTCCTTCCCCACATTAGGGAAGTTCTGTGCTAGAATTTGCTCCCTCCAATATACCTTCTGCCCCTCTCTCTCTTTTTTCTTCTTCTTCTGGGATCCAATTTTTCTAATGTTATTTCATCTTATCGTATTGTTTATCTCTTGAATTCTGCCCTCGTGATCCAGTAGTTGTTTATCTCTTTTTCTCAGCTTCTTTATTTTCCATCATTTTGTCTTCTATATCGTTGATTCTCTCTTCTGCCTCATTTATCCTAGCAGTTAGTGCCCCCATTTTTGATTGCACCTCATTAATAGCCTTTTTGATTTCGATTTGGTTAGATTTTAGTTCTTTTATTTCTCCAGGAAGGATGTCTCTAATAACTTCCCTGCTTTATTCAAGCCCAGCAAGTATCTTTAAAATCATGGTTCTGAACTCTTGGTCCGACATCGTACTAATGTCCATATTGAGTAGGTCCCTGGCAGACGGTACTACCTCTTGTTCTTTTTGCTGAGATGATTTTTTATCTTGTTTTGTCCAGAGACGAATAGATGAATGAGAGAACAAAATGCTAACAGGTTAACAACGTCCCTAGCAAATATACCCTAATGAAGTTAGAAAAGACCTGAAACAACGGGAAAAGAAAGGGAAAAAAAGAAAAAAGAGAAAAAAAGAAAAAGATCAAAATAAACAAAAACAGAACAACAAAAAAAAAACCAGAATATGATCACATATGATCAGGCTAGTGCATAGATCAGTGCCACACACTAGATTTTGGGTGGATTTTGGTCTGTTAGAAGAAAGTGCCTCCTAAAATTTTAAAGAAAGACTTATATATGTTCAAAATAGGGGTTGATACAATGAAGGGATGGAAGATGACTGTAAAGATGAAAATTATAATAGATTTTGGGGCCCCTGGGTGGCTCAGTCGTTAAGCGTCTGCCTTTGGCTCAGGCCATGATCTCGAGGTCCTGGGATCGAGCCCCACATCGGGCTCCCTGCTCAGCGGGAAGCCTGCTTCTCCCTCTCCTGCTCCCCCTGCTTGTGTTCCCTCTCTCGCTGTGTCTCCCTCTCTATGTCAAATAAACAAATAAAATCTTTAAAAAAAAAAATTATAATAGATTTTATAAAAGGAATTGATAAGTTGTTTGAAAAAAGTAAGAAGTTTTAAAAAAATAAAAGAATGTAAAAGGGAGAGAATGTGATCAGGCAGGAGACTAGAACAATGTCATACACTAGTGATTTAGGGTATATTTTGATCTGTTAGAAGAAATTGTATCTCAAAATTTTAAAGAGAGTACAACTTATATATATATGCCAAAAATACGGGTAACTATTATAAAGGGATAGAATATGACTCTGAAAAATAAAAATGTACTTTTTTTAAAAAGGGATTGTTAAGATGTTGGTTGAAAAAGGGAAAATGAGAAATTAAAAAAAAAAACAGTTAAAAAAATTAACTTTGAAAAACTAATGAATCATGGTAAAAAAGCCATGAATTCTATGTGCAGTATTCCCCTAGCACGGGAGTTCTCCTATTCTCAGCAATAGGTAAACTTGGTCTTGGCTTGCTGGCTGTTCGTGCTGATCTTCTGGGGGAGGGGCCTGTTGCCGTGGTTCCCAAAAGTCTTTGCCAGAGGCAGAATTGCCCTGCCCTTGTCAGTCTGGGCTAAGCAAGCTGCTCAGGTTTGCTCTCAGGAGCTTTTGTTCCCTGAAAGCTCTCGGTACAGCTTTGGAGGACGAGAGTGAAAATGGTGGCCTCCCACTCTCTGCCCGGAGGAGCCGAGAACTCGGGGCCCCGCTCCTCAGTGCGCCCCCAGAGAAAAGCAGTCAATCACTCCCGTGTCCCCGGTCTCCGGCCGCACTCTGTGCTCACCCGGCCTGTGACCGAGCGTTTCTGTCTCTGGCACCCGACCCCGTGTGGAGTCTCCAAACCCAGCAGATCACTGCGGTGCGCTCCCGCGCTGCTCCTCCCGGGGGAGGAAGGGGAGTCTCCCCGGCTCTGCCACTTGTTGGGTCCCTGCTGGAGGAGCAGTGGCCCGACTGGGCCGCAGATCACAGTCTATGGCAACCCCGAGCTGAGAGCCCGCGCCTCGGCTCCGTCTCTGCAGCCGGCTTGCCTGCTCAGATACCTGGGAGCTCTGCCGCACTCAGGCACCCCCGGTCTTTCTGTGACCCTGGGGGTCCTGAGACCACACTGTCCTGCGAGGGTTCCACCCCCCGCTTAGGCACTGCAGCGACGTCCCTCCACGGAGCCGACTTCTAAAAGTTCCGATTTTGTGCTCCGCGGCTCTAGCACTTGCCAGAAGTGGCCGACGGAGGCCCCCTCCCCCGCCGTCTATCCTCCCGAATATCGCCTCGGATTCACTTCTCCGCACGTCCTACCTTCCAGAAAATGGTCGCTTCTCTGTTCAGAGAGTTGTTGCTACTCTCTTCTTCGATCTCCTGTTGAGTTCGTAGGTGTTCAGAATGGTTTGATCCCCATTCAGCTGAATCCATGAGACCAGACAAAATCCAGGTCTCCTACTCCTCCGCCAACTTGCTCCGCCTCTGTTTTCTGTCCATTTTTTAACTTGGTTATTTGTTTTGGGGTATTGAGTTTGGTAAGTTCTTTATAGATTTTGGATACTAACCCTTTATCAGATACAGCATTTGTGGGCGCCTGGGTGGCTCAGTCGGTTAAGCAGCTGTTTTTGGGTCAGGTCATGAGCCCAGCATCGTGGGATAGAGTCCTGCATTGGGCTCCCTGCTCAGTGGAGAGCCTACTTCTCCCTCTCCCTCCGCTTGCCGCTCTCTCTGCCTACTTGTGCTATCTCTCTGTCAAATAAATAAAATCTTTTTTTAAAAAAATATATCATTTGCAAATATCTTCCCCCATTCCTTAGGTTGTCTTTTAGTTTTGTTGATTATTTCTTTCATAGTGCAGAATATTTTTATCTTGATGAAGTCTCAGTAGTTCATTTTTGTTTTTGTTTCCCTGCCTCCAGGGATGTATCTAGTAACAGGTTGCTACAGCCAATGTCAAAGAGGTTACTGCCTGTGTTCTCCTCTGGGATTTTGATGGTTTCCTGTCTCATATTTAGGTCTTTCATCCATTTGAATCTATTTTTGTGTGTGGTGTAAGAAAGTGGTCCAGTTTCATTCTGCATGTGGCTGTCCAGTTTTCCCAACACCATTTATTGAAGAGACTGTCTTTTTTCCATTGGACATTCTTTCCTGCTTTGTTGAAGATCAGTTGACCATAGAGATGTGGGTTCATTTCTGGGTTTTCTATCCTGTTCCATTGATCTATGTGTCTATTTCTGTTCTAGTACCATACCTTCTGGATCACTACAGCTTTGTAATATAATTTAAAGTCTGGAATTGTCATGCCTTCAGCTTTGCTTTTCTTTTCCAAGATAACTTTTGCTAATTGGGGTCTTTTGCGGTTCCATACAAATTTTAGGGTTGTTTGTTCTAACTATGTGAAAAATGCTGCTGGTATTTTGATAGTGACTGCATTAAATATGTAGATTGCTTTGGGAAGCACAGGCATTTTAACAATATTTGTTCTTCCAATCAATCCATGAACATGGAATGTTTTTCTATTTCTTTGTGTCATTTTCAATTTCTTTCATTGATGTTTTATAATTTTCAGAGTACAGATCTTTTACCTCTTTAGTTAGGTTTATTCGTAGGTATCTTACTGTTTTTGGTGCAACTGTAAATGTGATCGATTCCTTGATTTCTATTTCTGTTGCTTCATTATTGGTGTATAGAAGTGCAACAGATTTCTGTACTTTGATTACATTTCCTGCAAATTTACTGACTTTGCATTACCAGTTCTAGACATTTTTGGGTGGAGACTTCTGGGTTTTCTATACAGAGCATCATGTCATCTGCAAATAGTGAAAGTTTAACTTCTTCCTTGTTGGTTTGGATGCATTTTATTTCTTTTTGTTGTCTAATTCCTGAGGCTAGGACTTCCAGGACTATGTTGAACAACAGTGGTGAGAGTGGATATCCCTGTCTTATTCCTGACTGTAAAGGAAAAGCTCTCAGTTTTTCCCCATTAAGGATGATATTAGCTGTGGGCTTTTTGTATATGGCCTTTTATTAAGTTGAGGTATGTTTCCTCTACCCCTTTATCATGAATGGATGTGTACTTTGTCAAATACTTTTCTGCATCTATAGAGAGGATCATATGGCTCTTATCCTTTCTTTTATTAACATGCTGTACACGTTGATTGATTTGCAAATATTGACCCACCTTGCACCCCAGGAATAAATCCCACTTGATCATGGTGAACGATTCTTTTAATGTGCTGTTGGATTTGATTTGCTAATATTGAGAATTTTTGTATCCATGTTCATCAGGGATATTGGCCTATAGTTCTCTTTTCTAGTGGAAATTTTGTCTGGTTTTGGAATCAGGGTATGCTGGCCTCATAGAATGATTTTGAAAGGGGCACCTAGGTGGCTCAGTCAGTTAAGCATCTGCCTTTGACTCAGGTCATGATCCCAGGGTCCTGGGATTGAGCCCCGTATCAGGCTCCCTGCTGAGCAGGGAGCCTTCTTCTCCATCATCCTCTGCCCTTACCCCCTGCTTGTGCTCTCTCTCTCTCTCAAATATTTTTAAAAATGAGATCCATTTCTATTTTTTGGAATAGCTTGAGATGGTTAGGTATTAACTCTTCTTTAAATGATTGCTAGGATTCCCCTGGGAAATCATCTGGCCCTGGACTTTTGTTTGTTGGGAAATTTTTTTTTTAAAGTTATATTTTTTTGATAGAGAGCACAAGTGAGAATGGGAGCAGGAGGAGGGGCAGAGGGAAAGCATCTTCAAGCGGACTCCACGCTGAGTGTGGAGCCTGAGATGTGGCTTGATCCCATGGCCCGTGAGATCATGACCTGAGCTGAAACCAAGAGTCAGACATTTGATTACTGATTCAATTTCTTTGTTATCACTCTTCTATTTCTTCCCCTTCTAGTTTTGGAAGTGTATATGTTTCTAGGAATTCATCCATTTCTTCCAGATTGTCCAATTTGTTGGCATATAATTTTTCAGAATATTCTCTTATAATTGTTTGTATTTCTGTGGTATTGGTTATTCTTTCTCATTGTTATTTTATTTATTTAGGTCTTTTCTGTTTTCTTTCTGATATGTATGGCTAAGAGTATACCAATTTTATTCTTTCAAAGAACCAGATCCTGGTTTTTTGTTTGTTTCTATATCATTTATTTTTCTCTGGTCTACATTTTTCCCCCTTCATCTCTTGGCTTTAGGCTTCATTTGTTCTTTTTCTAGCTCCTTTAAGTGTTACGTTAGGTTGTGTTATTTCAGATTTTTCTTGCTTCTTGTGGTAGGTCTGTATTGCTACATACTTCCCTCTTAGGACCACTTTTGCTGCATCCCAAAGTTATGGACTGTTGTGTTTTCATTTTCATTTGTTTCCAGGTATTTTTTTTTTTTTTATTCTTTAACTTTCTGGTTGACCCATTCATTCATTGTGATCGGAAAGTATGCATGGCATGATCTGTCTTTTTGTACTTGTTGAGGTCTGAATTGTGATGGGGGTATGTGATCTATTCTGGAGAATGTCCCAAGTGCACTTTGAAAAGAATGTGTATTCTGCTGCATGAGGATGAAGTGTTCTGAATATATCTGTTAAGTTCATCTAGTCCAGTGTGTCATTCAAAGCCATAGTTTCCTTGCTGATTTTCTGCTTAGATGATCTGTCCATTGATGTAAGTGGGGTGTTAACGTCCCCTACTATTATTATTCCTTTATGTTCATTGTGGCAAGATCCTTTATGTTTGTTATTGTTTTATATATTTGGGTGGTCCCATTGGGGGCATACATATTTACAATTGTTAGATCTTCTTGTTGGATTGTTCTTTTTATTATGATATAGTGCCCTTCTTCATTTCTTGTCAGTCTTTGGTTTAAAATCTAGTTTGTCTGATGTAAGTATTGCTATTCCAGCTTTCTTTTGTCCATTTGCATCATAGATGTTTCTCCATGCCCTCACTTTTTTATTGTTAATCACCATACATTACATCATTACTTTTTGATGTAATGTTCCATGATTGTTTGTGTATAACACCCAGAGCTCCATGCAGAACGTGCCCTCGTTAATACTCATCACCAGGCTAACCCATCCCCCGCCCCCCTCCCCTCCAGAACCCTCAGTTTGTTTTTCAGAGTCCATTGTCTCTCATGGTTCATTTCCCCCTCTGCTTTCCCCCCCTTCATTCTTACCCTCCTGCTCTTTTTTTTTTTAAACATATAATGTATTATTTGTTTCAGAGGTACAGATCTGTGATTCAACAGTCTTGCACAATTCACAGCGCTCACCATAGCACATACCCTCCCCAATGTCTATCACCCAGCCACCCCATCCCTCCCATCCCCCACCACTCCAGGAACCCTCGGTTTATTTCCTGAGGTTAAGAATTCCTCATATCAGTGAGATCATATGATACATGTCTTTCTCTGATTGACTTATTTCTCTCAGCATAACACCCTCCAGTTCCATCCACATCGTTGCAAATGTCCATGTCCTCACTTTTTATTTGAAGGTTTCTTTAGGTCTAAAGTGAATCTCTTGTGGGCAGCATATAGTTGGGTCTTCTTTTTCTTTTAATCTATTCTGACACTCTGTGTCTTTTGTTTGGAGCATTTAGTCCATTTACATTCAGAGTGACTATTGATAGTTTTTTACTTAGTGCTTTTGTATTACTTGTTCTGTTGTTATTTCTGGAGATTTTCTTTTATTTTCTGGTCTTTGTTGCTTTTGGTCTTTCTTTCCCACTCAGAGAGTCCCTTTTAATATTACTTGCAGGGCTGGTTTAGTGGTCATGAACTCCTTTAGTTTTGTTTGGGAAACTCTTGATTTCTCCTTCTATTCTGAATGACAGGCTTGCTGAATAGAGTATTCTTGGCTACAGTTTTTTTTCCCCATTCAGCACATTGAATATATCATGCCACTCTTTCCTGGCTTGTCAAGTTTCTGTGGAGAGATCTGCTGCTAACCTTATTGGTCTTCCCTTGTAAGTTATGGACTGCTTTTGTCTGCTGTTTTAGGATTCTTTTATATCGTGCAGATTTATCTTGGTGTTGGCCTGCTTTTATTGATTTTGATGGCAGTTCTCCATGCCTCCTGGATTTGGATGTCTGTCTACTTCCCAATTTAGGGAAGTTTTCAGCTATAATTTCCTCAAATTAATCTTTGCCCCCTTTTCTCTCTCTTCTTCTGTGACTCCTACATTACGAATTCTATTACACTTGATAGAGTCACTGAGTTCCCTTAGTCTACTTTTGTGATCCAAGATTTTTCTTTCCCTCTTTTGTTTAGCTTCATTATTTTCATAATTCTATCTTCTAGATCACTTATTTGTTCATCTGCTTCTTCTAACCTTGTGCTCAATACATCCAGTCAGTTTCAAATCTCAGTTATTGCATTTTTTTTTCAGCCTGATTTGTTTTTAGCTCATTTATCTCTGCAGTAGAGGTCTCTCTGATGTCTTCTATGCTTTTCTCAAGCCCAGGTAGTGTCCTTATGATTGTTGCTTTAAATTCTGGCCCAGACATATTACTTCTATCTGTTTTGCTTAGGTCTCTGGCTGTGACCTTTTCTTGTTCTTTCTTTTGGGATGAGTTCCTCCATCTTGGCATTTTGTCTAGGTCTCTGTCTTCTCTGTGATAGGAAAGCCTGTTACAGTTCTTGCTCCTGACACTAATCGCTTTATAAAGACGAGGTCATAAACTGTCCAGGGCCTGACACTTCAGGAAGTGTTTCTGGTGTGTGCTGCATGCATTCTGCTGTCTTATGATTACTCTATCCCTCAGGTCAGCCCTCTGCAGAGTTTCTTCTTGCTAAAGTGGGGAGCATTTGGACCTTGGCCAGAATGTGGCAAGTTATAACTAGTGTGCTCTGGTCTGCTTCTTAAGAGACTTGATGCTCTTTCCACTAGATCTGAAGCTTTGCAGAACTGTGTGGTCCGTGCATGCAGGGGGGTTTGTGCTGGTCTTCTGGGTAGGGGGCTGGCTGCCCTGGTCATTAGGCACACTTGTCCAAGAAAAGCAGCACCAGTAGAGCACAGGGGGGCAGGACTTGGTGTAAGCAGGTTAGGCAGCCAATGTTGGCACTGTGCTGTTTATTGAAGTTAGATTATGCTGAGGGGCAGGAGAGGGACCTGCGGGTTCTTTTGGAGGACCACATTTTAAGTAAGGTGTCAGAGCAAAGACAAGTCCTTTTGAGTGGACCCTGACTAGACCCGCCATGCTCAGCAAATTCTTAGGTTAATAGAGTTTTAAAAAGCATACACAGTCAGTTTTATAGATGCAATATGAATACAAAAGGAAATGCAAAAGTATAGTGATTTTTCTCATTATAAACCATTTACAATATAGTAAGTTGGTACAGATGGCATAGAAGAAACATGCAAGTTATATCAAGATTTTATGGCTTACCAAGGGAAGTCATACTGTACTCACATAACTAATTATGTGTACTCACATAAACTAATTTTGCTGAATTTTCAGAGTGACACAGTTGGGATCCTAGTAAGTCTAGCAAATGCTCCATGGTGGTTTTCGCTTATCTGGTAGGACTTTATGGTGCATAGATAGAATACCACCAGTGAGAGCAACACCAGTCTATCTCTTGGGGAGAAGTAGGCATGCCTGTGTTGTCAGACTTTTGCAGCATCCTCCATCTTAATGACGTTTTGAAGAATGCAGTCTTAAGAGTTTTTCATAGTCATGCATCACTTCCTTAGATTTGTATAGCAGTTACTCAATTTGGGAAAGTCTCAAGCCCAGTATTCATGGCACTTCTTTGCTAGAAAACCAAAAATGATCTCCTGGCTTAAGTATTAACAGGCTACCAATAAGGAGGTAGCCTTCCAGTTTTTGGAATGGACATCAGTCTGGGACCCCTGATAACTCAAAATCTTAGTTTTATTGGTAGCATGTAGTGTGGAACAAAGTGTATATAGGTCAGTTATGCTAGAGATTCAGTGTGGTACCTTTACCATGGATCTCCCCATGTGATATCCCTAACAGACAAAGGGATGTTTTGTTTTTTTTTTTTCTTTTGAGGAGCCCATAAGAGTCATTGAGGTTAAGTTACTGGTCCAAACAGCATCCTAGGAATTAAGAGAGCTAGAACTTGATTCTCTGCCTAATGTTTCATATCACACATGCTAGTGCTTCTATAAATGTAGCACGCATTCATTTGTTGATTCAATCATTTGTTTACTTGGTCATTATATATTTCCTTAGTTATTTGTTAGTTTGTATTAAGCTTTTTCAATGTGGCAAATGAATAATCTTGATAAGAGTTTTTATCAGTAATGCTATGGTGATTGGGTTCATTTAGAGGGAAATCAGTCTGCAAATCCTGAAAAGATGGTTGTCCTAAAATATACACATATTATAAATATATTTTCTCTAAATAGACTGTGTATGCTGTTTGGTTAAAGATTTTCAGATGAACCTGTTGAGAGATTCCACATGCCTACAATCTCTAGAATAGGTATTTAGGGAGAAATCATCAGGAAGCTTGTCCGGGTTCCTTGGGTACCCAGCTGTCAGTAAGAGAAACCAGGGAGCTGTCCAGCCACTTCTGTAGCCCTCTCCCAGATCCTAAGAAGTAAGGTAGGAACTGTGGATCTGTGCTGCCACAGGGGCTGTGTGGGGGGTGCCCTGCCATCAGTGTGCCATCCTGGACTCAGACCAAACTTGCCCTACTTTGCCTGGTTTTCCCTACAACATAAAATGGTGCTGTAGTTAGAATGTGTTAAGTGACTTTTACTAAGGGCTGTAGGCACAAAGTAAAAAAGCTAATAGGAAAAAATACATTTATACAATATGTAAGAACAAAATTAAACTCAATTTTTATAAATGGCTAAAACATTCATTTGCCATATTTTTTTTTTATCTTCAAATGCTATACCTCCACTTCTTCCACAGGATTCAGCATGTAAAAATTTGAAAAATGACTGGGAATATCTGAGAGGCCGTAGTTCTAAAGGCAACCTTTGGAGGCAACTGAAATAACTATTAGCTGTACAATGTTGAAGCCAAGAAAAACTATCTTAGAAGAATGATAATGTTGGTGTTTCAGTGGAATTATAGAAGCAAATAATATGAAACTAACTTCTGAGGTAAAATTCTTAATTAGGAAAAGTTACCAAACAGAAAAAAAAATATTCCCTGTCTAGGCTAATTTAGCTTTCTTATTCATAATAAATTTTGTTAAGAATGGTCAAAACCTTAATTTCTGGGAAGCTAATGATCTGCTTCATCTGTGTCCAAGGATTTCTTTCCTCTTGGGGTTCCTCTTCCTTTTTACTGTTTTCCACACCCATTGTAGGGTTGCGGGGAGACTGGCCAGCACATTATAGAAGCAAATACACAGAAGAAAGAGCAGATAAAACTCCAGTTCATCCATTTTGATATCTATTGCTATTTTTGATGAAATATCTAGTAATGAAGATGACAGAGTGAATTTTCAGACATTTTTAGGACTATCAATTTGAATTATTGGAAGAGATCATTTCTTTTAAGTCAATTTAGGAAAGAATATTGTATAATAAAGTATACAAAATATCCCTTACATCTTTCATCACTGGTGATAATTCACCTCACTGGGTCTTACCTGTGGTTTGAGTCTGCACACAGGAATGGAAGCATCTGTTGTTTACAGCCAAGATATTTTTACTCAGAGAATATTCACAAAGTTAGTACTTCTCAAAAAATGGTACAAGTTGCAGACATTTTATTTTATACTGCCATATCATTTTTATACTGCTCAATACCAAAAAAAAACTGTTATAAATGATTTCTAAAAATTTTTATTGTTTTTCATACTGAAAGGAAGCACTGCCTAAGCAATGAAAACTTTCAATTTTAGTATTCTAATGAGCTAGGGAATATGTTTGAGCACAAGTTCAAAAAGTAATATGTTAGTAAGCACTGCGTTTAAAGAAGGAACTGCAACTTCTCCTAAAACATCAAGCAGCATTCATAAAAGATATAGATGTGTCCATTGTGATGTTGGGAGTGCATAGGAACCCTGTGTGGTTAGCTGCATAGTCGATGATGCCTCTTGTCATGTGACCACCTTTCCTTCATCTAGAAACAATGGGTTTATTCATTAAAAATTTTCTCAAGCTCTATTGTACTATAATTGACATATAACCTTGTGCAAGTTTATGATGAACAATGTGTTGATTTGATATGTGTGTATATCATGAAATGATTACCACAATTAGATGGGTTAACATGTCCTGGTGGACTTAGTAACTGTCAATAAAACATGGTATTGTGACTTGAGTTAGTCCATTATGTTCCAGTGGATATAAAAGAAATTAGTGCCATAAAACCGCCATTTATTTTGCTCAGATTCCATTGATTAGAAATTCAAGGAGTGCACAGAAGGGTGAAATTTCTCTGCTCCATGGTTTCTGAGGCCTCTTGGAAGGCATGAAGATGAAGGGACGGAATCTTTTGCAAGCTCACTCAAGTGTTTGATGTCCTGTGGCAGTTGCTGGGAAGACTCAAACAGCTGGGAGCTCGAAGTTCAGCTGCTTGGGCAACTGGCAATGATTAGCATGGTCTCCCGATCCCTCCAAGATGGCATCAGAGAAGCCAGATATCTTACACAGTGACTCAGGGCAGGTCTCAAGGGACAGCATGTCTGGTAGAACCTGTATCACCTTTTCTCACCAAGTTTTATAAGCCACTTCCAGTGCTTTATCTCTGCTTTAAGCCGGGCTCTAAGGTTGGCTCATAGTCAAGGAGAGAAAAAGTAGGCTCCGTCCCTTTATGAAAGGTGGGTCAAAGAGTTTGCGGAATGTTTTCAAGTTATCTCACATTGCTAAGAGAGAATTCATACATAATTACAAAAAAAAAAAAGGGAACAAAGACACGAGTTGTTTCTTCAGTCGTTATAATGTGCTCTTTTTCACTCCACTGAGAAAGCAAGTGTAATTGCGTGACATCACTGAAAATCTTCTTAAGATAAAAAAGAGAGCAAGTTATTTTAAGAACAGAAAGCTGTGATTAGATCATGCGCAGATAGAAGGATGCATTTCTATCACTCCTTCTCTATAGGACTTGGGTGGAAGGATGGGAATCTCCAAATTCTGCTAGAAAACTTAGGTCTTTGCTTTTCTTGAAATTTTTTTTCTAACAAGTCAGGAGAAGTAATATCTGATCCTCATTTTCTGTTGCCCTCAACAGAAAATAAAGGCAGTTTATTCAAAATCCTCTGGCAGATAGAACTTTGACTTTTTTTTAATCCGTTGCCTTTGCATAATATACCTCATCAATTAATTTGTGCCCTGCAAATGGGACTAGAGTTTTTCCTGATTTTTGGTGATAAATTCCCATAAAACCTGAGAGAGATTGGTTAGCATGTATAATAATAATTTGTCTACAAAATCACACATTGCTGTGTCATTTTTAAATGTCTCAGACTTCACCTTTGTGTCCTGGGCTATAAAGAAGATGATCATAACTATATGTGACTTTCAGAAAAGGATGATGCAGATCTATATCCTAGTCACTTTTAAGGATGTACGCTAAAATTGTTTGAGTAATTTGTATCTCAAACCAAATAAGCAGGAATATCTGGGAAGGGCTACAAGAGCATGGAAGCTTAAAAATTCAAAAATTGCAAAGGCATTGCAAGTGAAAAAAGTATAGATAAATATGCATTTACAAAATTTAAAAGGTGATAGCAACATCAGGCACCTTGATAGTAGAATAAGAACTTAGATTAGTATCTTAAAGCAACTTGTTAAGATCATATTATATCTTTTAAGTGAAATTCTATTACATAAATAGAAGTAAGAAAGGGGATGTGGATGCTTAAAGTATTTTATTTTTTGTTCAAGTTTTTATTTAAATTCTAGTTAACATATAGGTTATATATTGGTTTCAGTGTAGAATTTAGTGATCATCACTTACATGTAATACTCTGCTCATCACAAGTGCCCTCCTTAATGCCCATCCCCCATCGAGCCCATCCCCCACCCACCTCCCTGCAGCAACCCTCAGTTTGTTCTCTAAGCAAACCATAAGAGACTTTTTTTTTTTTTAAAGATTTATTTGAGAGAGAGAGAATGAGAGATAGAAAGCACGAGAGGGAAGAGGGTCAGAGGGAGAAGCAGACTCCCTGCTGAGCAGGGAGACTGATGCGGGACTCGATCCCGGGACTCCAGGATCATGACCTGAGCTGAAGGCAGTCGCTTAACCAACTGAGCCACCCAGGTGCCCCGGCCATAAGAGACTCTTAAATATGAAGTATTTAAATACAAATGTATCTGAGAAATGTCAGAGCTGTTACACAGTTTTGTGGGTTTTTTTTAAATTTCTATATATGTACCATTTCTAATGTGTTATATGACCTGACATTCTAAGTTAAATATCACAAACTTAGGTAATTTGAGTCAGTTTTGCTAAAAGAATATCTGTGTCCACGTACAGTGGCCAAATACACATCTTTATGTCAAGTTATTTTAAGTTGCACATGTTTAACTGAGTTTTAGGCTTAGAGGCAATTTTGTATATTTTGAAATATATTTGACATATAACATTGTGTAAATTTAATATGTACAACCTGTTAACTTGATATTTATATATTGTAAAATGATTATATAATTAGCAATTATATTCATAATTGCTTCATAATATTACATAATTATAATTTCTTTAAAATGGTTAGAATAAAGTTCTAGCCTCTTAGTAAGTTTGATGATTACAATATTCCTTATTGTGTGTATTAGATTTCTAGGACTTATTTACTAATTGCAAGTTTGTCTCTTTAAACATCTGTCCTGCCACCACTCCTGTCTCCTGGTAACCACCATTTACTCTGTGTTTATGAATTTGGCTTTTTTAGATTCCATATCTGAGTGATATCAGACAGTATTTTTCTTACCCCAGCATAATATGCTCAGATTCCACCCATTTTGCCTCAGATGGCAGGATATTCTTCTCATGTTGAATAATATTCTAGTGTGTATGTGTGTGTGTGTGTGTGTGTGTGTGTGTGTGTGTGTGTGTAAATATAAAGTCACATTATTGTCCATTCATCCGCCCATGGGCACATTGGTTGTTTTCCGTATCTTGCTACTGTGACTAATACTGCAACAAACATGGGAGGGCAGCTATCACTTCTGTATCCCGTGTGTGGATACTTAGAAGTGGAATTGCTGAATCATATAGGAGATCTATTTTCTAGTTTCCGTTGCTATGCAGGTTTTATGTTTAGTTATCAACTTTTTATTAAATGTACCCATTAATAAATACTAAATAGTTTTAGAATTATTGCTGGATAAATATATAAGCATTTAAAGACTACACAAGTGGATATACTTAAAATTTAATGTTAAATTCCAGTTTGGTTTGAAACATGGGGGTTGTGCATGATTTTTTTCTAAAAGTGACTTGTAATAATTCATCCTATTCCATATGCGTAGCATGAGGTTGTCTCCTTCCTGCCCATTGGTTCATTATTAGCCTCAGTGTTTGCTTGGAGCTGGAGAATATGGCAGACTTGATGTGCTGTCCCAGTTTGGGGCTAGCCCTCTAAAAGGCCTGGGGCCTGGGGCGCCTGGGTGGCTCAGTCGGTTAAGCAACTGCTTTTGGCTCAGGTCATGATCCCGGAGTCCTGGGATCAAGCCTCCTGAACCCTCCCTGCTCAGAGGGGAGCCTGCTTCTCCCTCTCCCGCTCTCCCTGCTTGTGTTCTCTCTCTCTCTTTCTCTCTGTCAAATAAATAAATAAAATCTTTAAAAATAAATAAAAGGCCTGAGACGGCTTCTGATTTTTGCTTGGAGTCCTGAGCCCCCTTGAAAGAAGTTCAAATATTATTTGAAGTTTAGTTTGAGGCAGATTCTTCAAGAGCAATAATGAATACATAAAGATATGATAGGTGTATTGCATATACAGAATGTCCAAAGTTATCAGTATAATATACTTAGGGGCTTTTGAATTTGCGGCAAATCCTAAAAAGGGCAGCATTGATCAGTTTGTATTTGGGGAAATGTAGAAATCAGTCTCTATTGAAGTTCCTTCACATAGTTTCCTGCATCACCATGTGCCCCAAAGCTGTAACTTTTTGGGGAGTTTTCTGCCTGAAGTTCCCTTTCCCTGGGTACTTGTGTGGTTCGCCCTCTCACTGGGTTTAGATCGCTGCAATCAGTCTCACGGAGCGTGAATGTTTTCCCACCACGTGTGAGGCACTGACTCCGTGGCTCTTACACACACTGCCCTGCAGCAGAAGGGGGTGTTTCTTCTCCTTCCCGTGGGAATGTGAGCTTCGGGGGAACGGCAGGGTGCGCACTCACAGCTGCTGTGTCCTCACACTGAGCCACCCCTGCCACATAGCAGGAGGTTTCAAAGGAGTGAAAAACTGTAATGATTCTACTAGACAACAAAACATTCAAATTCTGGTATTTTTGTTTTCAATAATATTTTTACCTCTCCAAACATTTCTGAAATTAGAGAGGCATGCAAGGGAAATTATTTAACAGGAATGCTGTAGCTAAGTAAAAACTTCTGGATGCCCATTTCAATCCAGAATAGTGTCTGTGTGCGGGGGCTGCTTAGCATTAGCTCGTCCCTAACGGTTATTGGGATTGCAACAGTGAATTTTTCAAATGACCATAAATTGGGCTGTCAATGAAATTTACTTAATGAATATTTTCCTTAAGCCCTAGAGCCGTGTGCGCTTCAGCGCCAGGAGGTTCTGTGTGGGGTCTTCACACCCGGGGATCCCACGGTACTGGTTCCAGGATCGGAATTTTTTTTTCTTTTCTATCCTTTCCTCTTGCCTTTCATTTTCTCTTTCCTTTCCTTCCACCCTTTCCTTTTTCCTTTTTCTTCCCCCCCCCCTTTCCTTTTTCCTTTCAAGATTTTATTTATTTGACAGAGAGCACAAGTAGGGGAAGGAACAGTAGAGGCAGAGGGAGAAGCAGGCTCCCTTCGGAGCAGGGAGACCGAAGCGGGGCTCCAAACCAGGACCCTGGGATCATGAGCCCAGCTGGAGGCAGATGCTTAACAGACTGAGCCATGCCGGCGCCCCTGAAATTTTTTTTTTCCAAAAACAACCTTTTAAACTATTGAATAAATCTGACTATAGGTAAAAAAGAAATGTTACTTATGATCACAGTATGTACTTTATATGGAGCTTTAGACCCTGACACTTATTTTACCAAAATTAACAGAATAGACCTTTAAGAAAAACTGTCTTTTATGTCTTGTCTCCCATATGCTTCATGAAGAAATGACTCAAAACTGCTTCTTCCTATATGGGGAGAGATGTTCTTAGGTAATCAAAGGCCAGAGAGATTTCCTGGTTATAAAATGTTTGGACGGTTTCATTTTTGGTTTAAGCAGGACATCATTTTAAACACTAATGAATTCTTCTCGCATTTTAAAAATTTTGTTAATTTCTTGATTTTCCTTTACACATCTTTAATTCATTGTGGAAGTATTTGCTTTAGATACAGACAATTCTTCATATATATCTATATATATCTTTCACCAAGTTACGAAGCAGAATGCTGAATGCCTAGAAGTCTCCTAGATAGAAAGTTATAATAAAGATCAAGTATATTTGTGCACTGTTTACAGATAACTAATATTTAGTAAGGAAAGTATCTCAAACTCATATTTACAGCATAAAAAACGAAAGTATTAAAGGGCATGTTTTAGGTCCTTCTGATAGCCATCCTAAATTACATGGCTGGATTTAATATTTTATATCATTTTAATTTTCATGATATCATGTTAACCTTCTCAGATAAAAATCCCTCCCCTGTTGCCTATTGAAAAAAAAAATTCCTTTAAAGGGAAAGAAAGTGGTACATTTCTTGATTACAGAGAAGACTTGACAAGTATATACCAAAGAAAATTCGCATGTTATATGAACACATTTCACTTTGAGTAAAAATTCCATCAGTGCTCTGTTGTCATGACTACTAAGTCATGGTGGGGTCAACCAGGGCCTGTGAAGGGGAAATAATCAAGATTAGAAATGCAAATGGATTATAATGATGGTGTGGTGTTCAATACATCTAGATCTGTGCAAATGCTTTCTTCTTTAACATCCATCTATATCTGGGAACACACACATACACACACACGCCTGGAATGGTATTCACCTGATATTTGTAAAGATTACTTCTCATTGGTAGAATTTGGGCTTTAATTTGGTTTTGGTAGGCCTCAGCATTCAAAAAAAAATTTACTTTGATTTTAATACTGCTCAGAACTCTGTTGTAAGAAACACATATTACTCTAAAATTGTATTACATCATGACTCTTAAAACTTATTAAAATTTAAAAAGTTTGTTTCCCATTAATGTGTACTTATTTGCCAAGCTACTATTCTCTAAAAGTTTTCATAGAACTAACAAAAAATTCATAAGCAAGTACAGTTGATACCAAACACGACAGTGACGAAAGTTTTAGGCATTTTAGGAACTTATTGTGCTTGGTTTTCAGTGAAATAGACATATTCTAATAACTCTGGGAAATGGAAATCTTGTAAATGCAACTAGTTATTTTTAACCTTTTTATTAAGATATAATTGATATATAATACTATCAGTATTTAAGTTGTAAAGCTTGATACGTTTTGTCATATATCCACCCATAAAACCATGATATCAATTTAAGGAGTATATCTCATCATCCCAAAGAGTATCCTCATGCCCCCTCCCCCCAAACTTCCCTACCTTTCCACCCCCAGGTAACTGCTCATCTGCTCTCTTTCACTATAGATTAGTTTGTATATCTAGTATTTTATAGAAATGGTATAATACAGTATGCAGTCTAATTTAATTCATTCACCAGTATATAAAATCAGTGACACCTTTTTCAAAGCTGGCCTTCAGTATTTTTAAAATAGCATAATGGTAACTTTATTCCCTGTTGCGTATTAGTTCTGTGTAGGGCAGGAAAATGTCGTGAAGTGTTATTCACCTGGACAGAACAAAGTATTGAAATAAAAGTTTTGTGGCTATATAACAGGCTATTAAGAACAATTAAATTAAGAACAACATCAACTCTACCAGGTGATGAAAGATTGGTTCACTTTACAGCAATGCTTTTTTTTTTTTTTTTGGTAATTTAAAACCATAAAGTATTTCAGAATAATGTATACACTTGGAATTCTGTAATTATTTTTCTGGGAGGTCAGCATATATAAATGTAAAATCAGGCTTATTGATCATAAAACCCACAAATGTCTGAAAAATAATGGTGCTGCCTATAATCCATAATTTCTGCTTATTTATAATCCTATTATGTTATATATAAGCATACATAATGCATATAAATTAGCATTATATCACATCTTGGTCTCTGCATGGCCACCCCAAGTTCTTACTCCTGCATAGCCCTAGCACCCTCCCCACCAGCACCCCTGCTTCTGCATTTGTCTTCCATCTCTGCTCCCCGATGTACTGGTCTTCCCAAAATATGTTGGGTCATGCTCCTGCCACATTATTTCCCTCTGAATAAAAGTCCAATTTTGACACAGTCTTTGCTTTCACCTATGTTAATTTCACCAATAATATAGCTAGGTTTGACAGAACAATTTTATCAAAAGATGGGTGGATCTCAAAAAGGATGGAAGGAGTAATATCCTTTCCACCGGTGAGATTCATGATTTTATGCTTTTCAGGTGCACTGAAACAAAGCTTAAACATAATTTAACAACTTCCAGAGAATTCTTTTACCTTGTGCTTGGAAGAACAGAAAAGTTCATTATGCAAATCAATTCACTTTTGATTTGGATTAAGTATTTTTCTTGTTTGTAGAATTTTGAAAGCTAGTTTAAAGGCATTAATGCTGACTTGGTTCTAGTAACTCTCCCAAGAAAATGTTGCCTTATCAATGACTTATTAACCGAACACAAGAATGGGAGCAACACTCATTAGAATTAATGTAGTTTTACTTACGTTTCCCTTTGTCTTGTAAGGAGTTTGGGGATTGGTAGCTGCTTGTTCATTCAGGTCAGCACAATTACGTGGAGATAAAAATGAATCCCTGACAGGAAAGTATCAAAATAAGGTAGAAAACCTTAATAAAAAATTTAGTGTGACTTTTAGATTTGTTTTCCTTTTGTATTATAAAGTTATGTCTAGAAGTAAGAAAAACATTATATTTACCTCTCAACCCATACACATGTGCACACGTTCATACTCGTGCAAGAATGTACAGTTTGAAACAGGAAAGATTGGCATTTTCTTCAAGAAGCTTAATTTCACAGGATCGTTTCAAGGATGGATGCATCCAAGCACATGAAAAAGTTCGACTTTTAAAAAATTTTTGATTCAACCTCTTTTCAAAATTCTTCATTCTCATAATTCAAATTTTTGAAATAGGGCAATAAAACAAAGATCCACAGGAGAAACACTGATTAGTTTTTAAAGAATGCTGTTCTGCAGGCACTGTGATTTCAGTAAGAGATGTGGGGTTTTAAAGGGCAAACGGTGGTGACCTCTGATACCTGACATTGTGGGAAGGCTTTCTCTTTTGCGTGCATACAATATTGTTTTAAATTTGTGGAAGTATGGATGATTTTACATCCTATTTTTTGCTTTTTCTGTGCTTCTCAAATACAATTTTAAATGTAATTCCATTACTGGCTTATCGCATGTTCTGTGATGTTTGATTTTCTGGTAGGTGAGTTATTTTCTTTATCCAAGCTACTATCTGTCAATTTTAAGCTATACTATAGAATAGATGTGTAATGTAAAAAAGGTCTTTCATGCAAAAGTCCTCAGTTTCCTTTTGTTTTCATTGAAAAGTTAGATGAGCCCTTAGATGGATGATTAGGGTAGAGGGGAAGGGCACTGGAAGTCCAGTTTAAGGGAAATGGTAATCCCACAAAATGTTTGAAATCCTGCACAAGTCATTTAATTCACCTGTGCCTTTCTTTTAGTGATAAACCTGAAATGGTGAGGAACAGAGGGTTGATCTAAGGTCCCTTTCAGCTAGATTACTTTGAAATCCCTGATTATGCTGTAAATGATCATGCCATTAATACCAGCTGTGAACTGTCTCCCCTAAACCTCAGCTTAGAGTCTACCGTGAAAGTTCTCTGCGTTCTTTGTGTTCTCTTCTTCCCCTGTGATCCTTCTGATCAGGGTCAGAGCATCTCCTGGATGATGTCTGAAAAAATCCATGCCTTCTTTTTATTGCTTTTGAAGAGACTGCTTGTTAATATGGGAAATGAGGACATGGCATTGATAGAATCCTCTCTGAATTCCCGTGTCTGCATAAAGCCTACTTTATAATTTTCACATTTGAACACATAATTTTCAGACAATCCACATTCCGTACTGTGTCAGTATCACCGAAAAAATTCTTATTATTGGCTCATCTTTTTAAGGACCTATCATATGCAAGATTAAAAAAAAAGTATGAAGCTGATCCTCCAAAAAAGGATGTATAACTTGAATTTTAAAGATTTTATATATGAGTCCAGTGTATTTGCTGGAATAAAAATCACAAGAATGATTTTAATTAAAATGACAAAGAATTTTGGAGTTGACACCTCCTAAGAGGAGGTAGTACTAAAGGCTTGCTTAATTCCATTTAGTTACAAAGTGTTGCAAAGGTAAATTGACTTAGTCTGAGTCCAGTGTGTATTGTGAAGAGTTATTTCATACACAATTACAGCAGATTCTCAATTAATCCTACTTGGTACTCACACTGAGCTGAAATAGCTTTACTTATGGGTGAATATGTCCAGAACTAATTCAGAAATGACCTATTTCCTTGTTTTTGTTTCCATAAAGATCATAGACATTTCAGAAAAAAAAAATCATCCAGAATAATCTGGTTCCCCTTATTTTGCAAACTGAGGCTCCAAGACCTAATCGAGTAACTCTCTTATACACCTTGTTCCTGGAGAATGGGCTAGAACCCAGCCCTGTCCAGAGATCTTGCTAGGACATGAGTGTGTGTGTGTGTACATACACAAATACTCTTACACATGTAATAGTCTCCTTGGGTAATTTTTTTCATATGTTTTATCTACTTATACACCTTTTATCTATAATTATCAAATGTAATGGTCTTATATATGAATATATCTCTATATTAAATATATCTATGCTTACATCTATTTTTATCTACTTCTAAATATTCACCAACTTACCTGTTTTCTAAAAGTTTAATTTACTAATATGTTTAATTTTTCTGTAAGCATCTTTGGCAGAAACCTCTAAGCCATCTGCAAATCTAGGCTGAAATAATATACCCTTACAATTAATATACTTCACATGTGTATTATCTATACTATAGTGTATGCATATGTATGTACACATATACACATCAGTGTATTCACAATTAGGAGCCAGCTATCAAGAAGAGTGATAAAAATGCTTGATGATAACCAACCACACTCTATATCCAGGTATTTAAATTCTTAAATTTAATTCACACAGATATTTTTAGAATCTATTTTCTGCTGATTCACACTCTGGCAGCCCTGTGGAGCTACATAAGCTCTTATGTTTTACTTGGCTTACTTTGGTTTTCTTTGCCTGCTTGGACGTTATGCAGTGACCATGGGTGCCATCTTACCCACGTAGGAAAAGCCACACATTGCATTCACTGGACTTTAGGGATGTGGAATGACTGTGGAATGAAATAGGTGCCACACCCATTCATTCTTTTCATTTCGTGCTATTAAGACTGAACACAGCAATGCAAAGTACACTCTGAAGCTAAAGGCAAACATAGCAGAATCAACTGGAAGAAATCAGGAAACCCATTCCCTGCCATACAGACAGATGGGCAGGATCATTCAGAATACATTAATTTTCAGGGCAAAGGGCAAGGAAAGCACAGCCTTTAGGACTGAAGATCTTAGGCTTTGATATTTGCCCCAAATAAACCACACACTCAAAAAAAAACTGGATCACACTCTCAAGACATCCAGAGAGAGAAAGATCTAGAAAAGCATAATCTTATGGGTAGAGGAAGCTATTCGCAGAGATGGTGAGAGAGAGATGACACCACTTTGCTGAGTAGGAAGGTGGGGAAGTTATTATGTAACTGGGGTACTGAAATTCTCTGGTAATAACACAATGCGGGTTCTTTGCTATGGCAGAATTAGGAACATCGTAAATGATAGCTGTGCTCATTGGATTTTAATATTAACTTTAAATATGCTGAACTGAAAAAAAATTCCTCTGGGGGATTCATAAAGATTAATGCTATATAATTGAAGGAGATATATTTTTGGTTGTTTCAAAGACTGTTGCTGTCTCTCAATATCCATGTTCATTTTCTGCTTTAGTCGTAATATCCTATTATTCCTGCACATCGCCACCTGTAACGTAGACTCCCTTGCCTCTCTCTGTGGCCCTGTGACTAAAGTCTGGCCAGTGGGATGTCTGCAGTGTGGTTAGGTGGCACGTCCAAGACATGTCTTAGCATGGGGCACGTTCTTCTTGTGCTTCCTACCTCTTCCTTTGTGAAACAGCACATGATCGCCTGGTGTCTAGCAGTTATCAAAGATTATAGAGATGCAGAAATTTAGAAGCCAGGGTTCCTGCCAACCACATGAAATTACCAAGATGACGCTGCCTCTCTAGAAATTCATCTTCATCTTTCTTGTTGAAGCTTTTTCTTTTTTCTTTTTTCCCCCCTCTTGCAGGCACACCTACCCTAATTGGGTGTTTTTATTGATATCTCAAAGGATACATACCACTTACTCAGATGATAGGAGTTCTTTAACAACTTCATAGAAGCGTAAAGATAACGTGATAATTTATATTTTTATGGAACTTTAGAATTTTATAGTTAAGATGTATCTCCTATCTTCAAACTCCAAATTCAGTGACTATGGGGAATTGACAAGTACATAAATTTATGAAAATGTGATAAAATTTTACAGATTCTGTTTTTCTGGCAAAAATGCTCCTCAGAAGGGGAATTCAAACCTGAGTTACCTCTTTATAGTGTCAAGTGGATTCACTCCAGGAGATAAACCCCAGTTCCACCGTTAGGACTTCTCTTTCTTGAATGTGCTAAAAATACCCAATTTCCATGCTGTTGATAATACCATTTAATTGTCAGTTGCAAATCCCGATAGGTAGAGGGAATCATCATTCCCTGTAGATACAGATCAAGTTTCTCAGATCACCATATAGAACAAAATACTCTTTATTTACATCAATGGGATTAGCAAAACAGATGCTGAATCTTGTCACAAAACTCTAGGAGAATTCAATAGCTTTGGTACTAATGGGATTGATAGAGTGCTTTATGTGGTTGTCTGAGGTGCACTTCACTTCTTCCTGTTAGAGATTTTGCTTGAGGTTTGTTAGAATTCAATGCAAAAGATAAAAGGGAATTTTGGATTTGATTAGTGCTAAATCATAAGTACCTTCACCATAATCATTAAGGGTGCTTTTAATAACTAAGCAGAAGATTTCCATCTTTGCTGGTTCTATAAAGGGTATCAATGTGTGT
The DNA here is from genome assembly GCF_037043125.1 of Eumetopias jubatus. NCBI lineage: Eukaryota > Metazoa > Chordata > Mammalia > Carnivora > Otariidae > Eumetopias > Eumetopias jubatus. The sequence goes on from NW_028274822.1 coordinate 8,641,547, forward strand.
ATATATTTACATTTAAATTGATACTGGAATGCAGACCCTATCACCACTCACATATTTTACTGAAAACTCTTATCGCCTTTCAATTACCATGGTTCTTGTGCTATTAGGAAAATAGTACAGTGAATTAATCATTTTAATAAAATGTGACTTTCTTAAAAGGTAATTATTAAAGGGAAAATTATGGCTTATCAGCAAAATATTAGGCTCTCCTCTTGACATTAATTTCAAAGTTGACTTATCTTAAAGATGGTTGAATACTTTTCATGTTCTTATGTGTTAGTGTCATTGTAATTTCCAATCTAAAATTAGATTAACTTTTTATCCCTCTCTAATACCAATTCAAAGGATGTAAAACTATTTAAAAACATACACTCTCCTGTATCTTTATTTTATTGGACAATTATGTTTATTAGTTATATTAAAGCTTTCCAGAAGAACCAATGATGTGTTAATAGGCATGAAATTTATTCTGTGGCTCTTGAAAACAATGTTAATTTTTCCATTTTTGTCAAGTAAAAATCTCAATTCCTTAACACTCAAAGATTTATTTCTGGTCATTCCAGTGATGACTAATGCATATCCACATTTAGGGAAAAAATAGTTGTTATATAAAATTAAACACTGATTTTCCAAATCAGTGAAGCATAATATTTGAAGAGGAAAAAAGAAATATCCACTGATTGTATATCCAACCAAATTTGTCTGGTTCTTCACTTTCTTAAGCAATTTTACTGAGGTCTAATTTACATACCACAAATTCTCCCACATGAAGAAAAACAAGTGAGTGTATAGAAAACAAGAAAGTGTGTAGAAATGCAACCCTTTCTACAAATTTGGCTTTATCTACAAACCTAAAAAAGAGAAGTACTAAACCACTGAAGGAACCAGATGGTAGAAAGCCTTGTTAAAGTATAGTCCTGGAGAGATGGGAAATAATTCTCATTTGATAAATCAAGATATTTAAATAATCAGAAGTTTTACTTCAGTTAAATGTTTTCATTATAAAATTTCATGACCAAATCTCATTTAAAGATTAAAATTTAAAAATTAACATTCAAATGGTAGACTTCTGGTTTCCAGTTCTTCATGTAATGAACTTGGAAGCTGCCACAATCTTCTAACATGTGAAAATCTGGACAGTCTGAGAAATCATCAACTCTTTTGGAATTAGAGAGATTCCAGAGAAAAGAAGACACAAGTCAAACCATTGCCCCCAAGATTGAAGAAACAGGTGAATACAGTGAGTCCATGCAAAATGTGAAAAATTCCATGGGAATCAGTGCTGGGTAGGAAAATCTGAACTAAATTGATGAATTGCTGGAGGCTCAGTGTAGACAGACAGCAGTGAGTCACAACTCCAGAGGACCCAGTCACAGGAGGGACCTGACATATTGTGAGATTTACCTCCGGGACCCTGACCAGATTCCCACAATAAAGGAAGACCACCTCAAGCTTCTGGCAGGAAAGGATAAAAGGAACCATTCAAAATAGAGAGCAGTTGGTTATTCCTAGCAAGGCTCGCTTTCAGGGCAAACTGGTTAACCAGAACCTAATTGATCTTGGGAAGGAAAATACCCAACTCGAACCCACCCTAGCCATCTTGTCCCAGCTAGGTGGGGAGGAAAAACCTGAGAAACACTTATGATGTTCCCAGTGCAGGACACATAGGCTCACTAAAAGCCTGAGACCTTATCACAGGATTAGAGAACCCTCCCTTCCCCTCACATCTCGTTATCATATCACTAAAGGCGTATGTGCAACAGTTCCTTTTACCCAGTACATCATGTCCAGCTATCAAGAAAAAATTAAAGACCTACCAAAAGGCAAGACACACTCTTTGAAGAGATAGACCAAGCATCAGAACCAGACATGACAGAGGTGTTGGAATTATCAGACTGCAAATTTTAAACAACTGTGATTACTATAGGCAATTCTCTAATGGATAAAGTAGTGAGTGTGCAAAAGGAGGTGACCAATGGGAGCAAGGAGATGAGAATCCTAAGAAAGAACCAAAAAGAAACTCTAGAGATTAAAAAAAAGTAACAAATGAAGAGTGCTTCTGGGTTTTTAAGTAGACTAGACACAGCTGAAGAAAGAATCTCTGCTAGAGACTATATCAGAAGACGCCTCAAAAAGCAGAAAACAAAAACCCAGAACAGAATATCTAAGGATTGCAGAACAACTACAAAAGGTATAACATTCAAGTCATGGGAACACTAGAAGGAGAAGGGAGAAAGGAACAGAAGAAACATGAAACAAAGACGAAAATGTCTCCAAATGAATGTCAGGCACAAAACCACAGATCCAGGAAGCTCAGAATAGTAAGCAGGATAAATGTCAACAAAACAAAACAAAACACCCAAAAACCCAGCATGTAACTTATAAAGCACAATGAACTCAAACAGACAAAAATAAGAAAATAAGATTTTCTGTGTATTTAATCATATTCCCATTTTATACAAATAAATTTTATGTAGAAGTTTTAAAAATGTGAACATACTGAACATGGGATAATTTAATTATGACAGTACTTTTATCACATTATAATTAGAGGTGAACAAGTATCTTTACCGAGCAGTAACTTTTCTGGTTTCAGTAAGACTCTGTGGACGTTGACAAATTAAATGGCATTCAGGCACTTTTAATTGCTTATACTTGAGAGGGTTTTGTGCACCTGGTGAAATTCTAGGCAACATTTACATGGTGTGAATCTTCAAGAATATAAATTCACAAGCAGCTGTCTCTAAATAGTAGTTATTAAACAAGCTGATTCACTGAATTCTAACACCTCCACTCCTCAACTTTTCTGCTTGCCGTTTATTCTCTTTATAATAAGGTAGATAGAAATAAATTAACACTCCATTCTTCTAGATTTGAATTTACAGACTCTGCCCATGTGTATCATATATTATTTAGATAACCTCTATTTTAACATCTTGCATAAAACATGAACTGAATAAACACATAAGAAATTTAAATAGGATATTATGAATAGCCTCTTCCTTAATTGCATACAGACATTTTTTTGCTATGGCTATTAATTCTTAAACATAATGTATTCGAATAAGATTCATAAATGGAATCAGAAGATATTTATGTGCCATCTTGGCTAAACTGGACAGGGAAATCACAAAGAATTAGAAGTATAGGTAATTATAGGGAAAACAAAACAAACTGCTTTGATAGAGGTTGAGTAACAGAAAAATCCCAAGATGCAAGACTGGGTATAATGGGAAAAATAGACATCAGACAGTTGACCTAAATCATACAACATGGAGAAAAGACATCAAGGCAGAAGGAATGGGTACACGAAGAAAGCAGCATTTGGGTTGGGCCCTTGTCTGAACACAAAGTTGTAGCACAAAAGACTATCAATTCCTAAGAATGGAATGATGGAATAACTTGAAAGTGAAGGTGGAGAACAAATTCCAAAGAAACTGTCTTTGCCAGCTGAATCTAACCAAGCAAGTTTCTATGACCAAAATGTAGATTTTACCATTCATAGTCCAGTTTGTACACCAAGAATATGGTTTCTTAACTGCATGGAAGATAAAAATAAATATTACACCTTCAAAATTTGAATTTATAGATTTCTGTCAGGGTGTATCATAGATGGTTTAGATACCCCTATGTTAAAACATGAGGTGACCAAACTTACAAGAAAAGCTTGGGTAGAGATTGTAGTTCTTAAGGTTTCAGTTTTCTCTTGGCGAGTGTAGACAGAACGCTGTGTGGAAGAAGTTCTCATGTTTCCTCACAGGGAGATCACTGCTATTTGATAGTTTATGGGGCTGACATTGTTAACAGGCTTCAAACATTTTAGCATTTAACTAGGTAGGTATATAAATGAGGAAAATGCAGGTATATTGGTTGATGATGATTATTGGGTATTCTTATACACCATTCAGTGAATGGATAGAAAAGCAGTTCAATTTCAGAAATGATCTGTTATGACCCCATGAAAGGAACAGACCGCAGGTACTGTGTGAATTCCTACTGATGCGTCTGAAGGTTAACAATGACTGCTCACTTACAGGTTTTGAGGTAAACAATCTAATCACCAAAAATGTCTGCCCACTACCATAGGAGGATAAAGTGCAATGCGACAGAGCAACTTCCTTTTCAGTAACAGCTGCAGGCACTAATCAAACAGCGCTAATTAAAATTGGGAAGGAGTAGAGCAGTGACAAAAAAACAACAGGATTTCATAGGATGGCGACCACTGAAAGATGGACTCCATCTGACGAGGAAGGAGCCAAAGACACCATATCCTACAGGAGTGTGGAGATAGAGCCAGACCTTCATGATAACGAACGAAAAGGGATTAACCAGTAGTCTACACGTAGAAATTCTTTCAAAGAAAAAATATACTTAATTCAGGAAAAATTTCAAAGATGAAAACAACTCAAACTCATTAAAGCTAGAATTCTGTAAGTATTAAATGACGTCCTCAGAAGGCTTTTTGTAAAAGTAGTAAGAGGAGAGAGCCTTCAGAAGAATCACACAAGGAAGTCTGAAGTCTTCAATAAGCTTTGGTGCAATTCTCAATTCTCAGATTCTCTGACACTGTGCTACTCAAATCATGGTAAACCATGATTGATACTGGTCCTTTGACAAGATAAGGAATTTGTGCCCGAATATAGAGCAACTGCTGCTGAAGCAATATAGTGTTGACTTCAGCTTTTTAAAATTATATATGTGTGTGTGTAAAATCTCAAGACTTTATTGATGAAGAAATGAATGTGTTGATTTACAGTTTACATTTATATCTTGCTGCAGACAAGTTTCAAGGAGTTCCCTTAGAGCTACCTCTAGAATTCATTTTTGCTTAATAATGACAGTAATAAGTAACACTAACATGTAAAGCTCCCACTAAAACATAGTCTTTATTTTTAAATAGGCCCTTTAATACTTCAGATATTGTAGCTTTTTTTTCACTAGGGGAAATTTTCTCAGTGACCCTGCTCTATGTTGTAAACAAACAAGATCAGTATTTAGAGATAACATTTATTACATACATGTGTATGTATATATACAATCACACACATATGTGTGTATGTGTTCTATGTAATCAGAGTAAAGAGACAAAAACCACACCAGTATCCAGTATAGTATCTGAGAAGGGAATTAGAAATTCTAAACTTTTATGGAAAATAAAAATAAAAAACAGCCTTTAGACAATTTAAAAGAAAATTATACTGAATGACTTTAATTTTATAAGAAATTCACCCTAAAGTTTCATAATTACTTATGTTTCTGATACCTTTAACCCAAAGGTAAGCATCATTGTAAAATGAATAATCAATTTCTCAGAGAAAACCAAGGTCACACCATTTTCAGTACTGCTTCCAGGGTAAACTTGGTAGTTATTTGATTTACAGTTTTTCTATATGTTACACATTGTCTTTTATATGCCATACATTGATCTTCTGTATACTATACACTGAGCTTTACATGTAATGTGTGGTACCTCCCAACCTTGTAATTGTTTCTCCATGTGCACTTTGCTGCATTTGGAAAATCTTAGTAAAGTAAGTGACAGTGGACCAGGCAGATCATTCTAGATCCAATAATGACATTCATTATAGGAATTCAACTCCCCATCTATTCAGAAATATAACGTGACATTCTAATTCAGTCCTTATGCTGGTTAATAATCCCATATTTTGTACTACAGCAAATAATTTATTCGTAAGCAGATATATACCTTTTAGGGACTTATTGTAATAAAACCATTATTAAGCCATACAAAGTGAATTTTCTATGACAAGATTTTTTTGACAGAAATATCTATCATAGTTAATTGATCCTTTTAGGTGAGAGATTACCAAGTAAAACTTATGCATATCAAATGAAGTGGGAAACTATCATTTTAATTATGCAACCATTAATTATCACCACATATATATAATACCTAATCCTTAACAAAGGTATGTATAGAATTAGAACACTAGGTTTTCTTTTAAAATTACTGAATTAATAGACACATACACAATTCTTTCTCATGGTCTCAGGTAAACCACAAATAAGAATGGTGCCCAAAGCAACATCATAAAACTAGGAACACATGGGATACCTTCCTTGATCCGGTCCACTTGCCTAAGGCTTACTCTTTGGTCAAGCCCCAGTTAAATTACTATTGCTCCTTGCCTGAAACCTCAGTTGTTAACAATTTACATCATCTTATAACTTTTTAGAACTTCCTAAAATATTCTACTCTTTTTTTCCTCATCAGTCTAAATCATAAGTATTTTAAAGCTAGGGATAATGTTCTGGGTCACATTGTCCCCCAAGGACCTGTGGCCTATTTAGTGCATATTTAGTAACTATTACTGAGCAAAGCCTTGAGCAGACTATTGTCCAACTAAGTGGCAAACTCAGGACCAAGAGACCTTTGGATTACCATACTGACATTGAGCTACATTATGTGATCAAAGATACTACACTCATTGTAGACAATCGGTTCTTTATGGTCCACACACAGTGATTTATATGTAGCCACTGTAAGTGTGTTGTAAATAGAACCTGTTGTGTGTCCCTTCTTGCTGTTATATTACATGCATTTGAAGAACAGCAGTAGGAAAAGAATAAATAGAAGTAATTATCTCTGTGTAATCAAGGCAAAGAGCTTCTGTGTTAAGTCATGAACTCAGAGCATTTAAACAATTCCCAGAACATTCTCAGAGTGCAGAGATTCTCTTACAGCATCGCTTTGTAGAACAATCTATTATCTTTTCTAAACACAACAGAACATAGAAGAATATTTTGAACTATTTTTGATATGTTAGGTGCTATTGAAACAAGACCAAAGCAATGTAATTTTTATTTATTTATTTATTTATTTATTTTATTTATTTATTTATTACAAAAACACATTAAAACAAACTTATGTTAGATATTGGAAACCTAAACTGATGAACAAACAAAGCCCAAAATATTTACTGGTATACCCGTCATAGTGTGGATACCCACTTACAAATTTCCAGCGTGCAAAAAGGTCCAAAATTCCACCTACTGCAACCATCTCAGTAACTGAATTACCTGGCATATCTCAAGCCTGCTGTTATGTTTGGAAACTTGGAAAAGACACTATAAACCTTTGGTCTCTTTTTCATTAAAACTATTTTGGGACCAGAAAGCAGTAGTGCTCTCCAGCTGCAGTTATGTAGCTTCAGTCTATGCACTATTTAAGTGACATAAATCTATCACTTTAATTAATTTTTAAAAGTAGGCTCCATGTGCAGTGTGGAGCCCAGTGCAGGATTTGAACTCATGACCCTGAGATCAAGACCTGAGCTGAGATCAAGAGTCAGATGCTTAACCGAATGAGGAGCCCCCAACCCCAGGCACCCCGCCATCACTTTATAGTGTGATCTTATAAAAATAATTTGAAATAATAATTAAAAACACTCCTGATACCTCTCCTCTATTCTGAGAAGACATCCGTGGGCATGCCCGCAGAAGGCATACAGTTCATAAAATGGACTATATCTCATCCCCAAATACTCTCCCCCCTGCTCTTGGGCCTATACTTTCAGCTACGTGCTGGACCTATTCATAAATAGTGCAAATTTACATTTTAATATAAAGTAATTATTTGTCCATTCTTGGCATAAAACATCTTCTACTTCCTGTATCCCTTTATATATTAATATATGTTTATTAATTTATGTGCATATATACACACACAGTGCAATTGTGAAATGGGTGACTTAATCCTAATGCAGACTCTCTCTCATTGTGCTCTACCTAATCTCTCCCAATTCAATGGTAATAGAGTTCAGGGCATTTCTAGACCTAAATATTTTCTGAATCCAATTCCCAAACTGACTTTATCTCACTTAGAGTCCTGTGACTACTTGTAAGTGGAATCCCTACTTAAAGTTCCCTTGCCTTGATTGAGCCCTCATTATGCTAAATGTTCCAATCCTAGACCTGGTACAACCTAGACCACTATTTTTTCCAGATTTCTAGGGTAAAATGAAAGCTAAAATAAAAAAAAAAGCCTCAGTGTTTAAGTGACCTAAAATATAGGTTAATAAAGTAAGTTTGATATCTTGCCAAATTTGTCAAGCTAATGTTTTTTGAAATCATTTGACTCAAAATTTATTGGAAGCAGCAAATCTAAATATATATATATATATATATATACACACACACACACGTGTGTGTGTAGTTTCTTCATTAAACCAGCTAAATTGATTATAGCAAGGAAGACTTCTAGCCATGCTAATATTATTATGTTTTCCTTTTATAATCTTTGTCTTGTACTTCTGGGATCAAAGCCTTGAGACTGGATAACTTTTTATAACAACAAAATTGTCATTATTAAAGACATAACAGAGCCATGTGGGAAAATGTTGATTTAGGAGAATAATGTATATTTAAAGTCAGAGACTTGTATGTGTATTTAATGGGCATTGCAATATAAGGTTGGGTTTTGGGGGTTGGTCAGGTATATATGTAATCTGAAAACTTATGAAGAGCTGGGGAAAAGTGTTTATCATAGAGAGTATTCCTCCATTCCTTTGTGTGTGTGTGTGTGTGTGTGTGTGTGTGTGTGTGTGGTTGTGTGTATACACACATATGCATATATATAGTTTTTTAAAAAAGATTTAGAGAGAGAGAATACGAGCAGGGGAGGGGGAGAGACGGAATCCTCAAGCAGACTCCCTGCTGAGCACAGAGCCCAACATGAAGCTCTGTCCCAGGACCCTGAGATCATGACCTGAGCCATAATCAAGAGTCAGCTCCTTAATTGACTGAGCCACCCAGGTGCCCTTATATATACACAGTTATATTTCTAAAAGAATATAAGATGAATTCATAAAGGTCATATCTAGATATAAAAATCAGATCCTTTACATTCAACATGTTTTGTTTGCCAAAAACGTTATATTAAATGTTGAGGTAATATTGTTTGAGCTATGATTATAATTTGAGCAATGTGATTTCACATGAATTTAAATATTACAACACATGTTGCAACACAGCAATGAACTTTAAAGGATCAAATATAAGAAAAATAAGGAAATAATTAAAAATGTTAATATCACAATTATTAATGTGTACTTATTATTAAAAGAAATACACACCTAAGGACAATAACCTCTAAGTCATTTATTACATCTTCTGCCACATGCACCCATATGTGTTACATTTCATGAACTCCTACTCTTACTGGCTTCTCTTTATTTGATTTATTTTGATCCTATTTATGTAAGATGTAAGACATTTAAAAACAAAGGATAAAATAAAATTTCTTAATATTCATTTGTTGATTCAACTTATGTCCAAGGGTACAGTGATTCTTACAACATGATAATGATTTTGTTTAATTAAATCTATGGGGAGGAAAATTCTCTGTAGCCAAGCAGTTTGTTCAGACCTGGGCATGGAGTTGGGGGCAGGGGTTGTGTAGTAATGGCAGGACTCTGGTGTTGGCTTTGCACACATCTGTGTATAACCCCAAACACCCAACTTCAGGCCCATAGGGTTCAGCACAGATTTCTATCACTTTTTGCTGAAAGTTAAGTTTATGTATCTTCTTCCTTCACTGGAATATAAGTTCCAGCAGTGTCTAAATTTGTCACTATTCATTCATTATTCATTCCCTAGTATCTAGAAAAATTCTTGGCTTATTGTCTCAAAATTATAGAAGGATGAATGAATGGGATATTTTATGATTTACTCATGATCCAGATGTTTCTCACATAGTAAGTGTCCAGTGAATGTTCTTTTAGTGGACTCTGGCACTTGTATCCAAACTGCAATCTTAGGTTGATTATAAAATGTTGACTAAGACATCAAAACATGACTTTAGTTTACTTATTCAATTGTTAATTTGTATTTCTTGGAAAAACATTGCTGCATGTATTGTGTATTTTTAAATATATGTGCATTATTATAAGAGTTGCTATTGAGTTAGACATCTATTGCTTATTTTTTTAGTGGCATCAATTCATCCATTTTAATCTTTATATTAGAATGACTGACTATTAAAATTGACATTTCACAGTGTCAGCTTTGCCCATTTACCTTTGTTTTTATTATCGTTTACTCTATTTGAGAGAATAGGTAATATATATTCAAGAAATTATGAAAAGATATAGAAAAAGCACTGACAACATTTTGATTCAAATATTAGGAGATAAAAATAAGGAATAGAGAAAAACTGTACAAGTTTTACTGCATATATACAAAAATTGGATTTCCTGCTCATTTCCAGCTCCATATATTTTAAACAACATGTTCATAGCCAAATTATGATTCTAAACCAAGCAAATACTGTAGCAGAAAGGTCATTCTGCAGAAATAATAGTATTTTAACTTCCTCATCTCTGGGTGAGTTAATGCCATGATGCAGATGCCTTCCCCATTTAGATAAGAGAAGATGAAGGAAATTGTATTGCAATTTTAATATTTCCTTTGTCACTGTGAATAAAATCCATTAATGCTAAGGCTTTTACAAAGCCATCCTATGTGAACAGAAAATACAACCAGGTTATTAACCAAATGTAATTGCTTGGTGATAACAGACTATTTGAGTCTCTATTTGAAGCATATTTAACTTCAAAAAGGCTATCAATTAGGACACTACATTTAAAGCAAGTGGAAAAATTATGTGTGGACACTTTTAACAAAAGGATGACACTTTCGTAAAATAGTACATATCATTTTAGAATACCAAACTCATTCTTTAGCATTGTTTAAGAATGAAGGAACTTAATACATTTTTTGGTTCCCTGATGCAAAAAGGCAGAAGGTAACTGGACATGCCCAAGCCTCAAATGGTGTATAGAATACACATCCAGGGTCATGTTGCTCCTAATCCTGGTCAGTATGTCCACAGAGTTCAGATGAGGACTACATAATGCAGTGTGCACCTGTGTGGGTGTGTTCTAAGTATCCCTAGCAATGAAACAGGTTGACTAGAACATTGGAAGGTGAAAATCTTGCTCATTGTTTTCATAACTTTGATACCTAATTTTGAAATCCTAAGGCCAGAGCATTTTGTGTTCAATGGTGTCATTCATATTTGCTGACTTTGATAGAAACCTGAGCCCAAACCCTAGCTCCACAGAAAGACTATTTAAGATAATACTTTCGAGGGATGCCTCTGTGATAGGCACACTTCAAAACACATAAAAGATGTCATATCCTGAATTTGGACAATCATTTCAGTGTTATTTTAGGGGAGATACATGTAGGGAAGAAGTTCTCACGAGCTCTACTCAACATGGTTCTTATTCTGTGCTTTTTTTTCCCCCCCACTTGAAGAGGGAACTTAATCTAATCAATATGATGGGCAAACCCCATGTTCAGTAGAGACACTACACTTCCAGAGATCAGTTTGAGATTGTGACTTCTCTTCTGCCTGCACCCAACCCCTCCAATTATTGTTGCTTTCTTATGGGCCAGGCATTATGCTTCTTGTGGGATGAGCTTTCATGAACAAGACGATGTGGTCCTTGTCTTCATATGTCTTGGAGTTTCCCTGTCTCTTTCCCCCTTACAATCAGATTAGTAAATTGACTCCTGAACTGTTTCTTTGGGATGGACTTGTCAGTAATTGTTCTCTCCACAGCTGCCCCCCCCCCTGAAAAATGGGATGAAGTACACCACTTTATCACCTACTCTTTTACTATCCATGAGCCAGACCCTAAAAACCAAATCTAAAACTCCTTATCTTTGGCAGGGTTAACAAAAGTGCAGGAATTTCTTAATATTTTACACTTGAAATTTGTGTATATTTTTCTCAAGCCATAAAAATTAGACAATTACTTCTAAGCATGAGTTTGAGATACATTTTAAAATATTTTATGTTATGCTTTCTTTATGGAATCAGATTCAGATTAGTATAATAGTTTCATTTTCTAAGTGCGATAATGGGGGCTGCGTTTTACAACTGAACAACTTAGATTTGAACAAACAGGAAAGGTGCTTCTGGTAATGTCTGGAAGTGAGTCCACAAATCTTTGCTGAAAGCTTCAAATCCAAACGGAGCTAGTTTGCAGCTCCCAGAACATTCTACAACTAGGGTGGATCAGAACTATAAACCATTTCAGCTTGCTTATTTTAGGGGGAGGCACCTTACTTCCCTTCCCACAAGTCTCTGGTGGGATGCCCAACCCAAACTTAGAAGCCGGATGACTTATGACCTCTTTGATCTGCCTTCAGTTTCCCATCCATCCAAATGAACGCCCGGCCATTTCCCCAACACCACATTGAAACTATCTTTTAACCTCTTTGCTATGCCCTTTGCATGCTCTCCTCATGTCTTTGCCGATGGTCCCATCTTTTTATTCATCCAAAACTTTTCGAGGCTTATGTGCACAGCCCACACTCACTGCCTCCCTGTATCCTTTCTGAAACCATCCATTCCACATGGATTATCCTGTCTCTGAATTCCTACAAATTCATTCCATATATTTGACACACAATTACCTCTGTGATATGTCCTCTTGTTCTGTCTCAAGGCAAAGCTCCTGCCTTGTGAGACACAAACATCGATGTCTGCTCTCTTCTATCAGACTCCGTGAAGGCCCCACAGGAGTGTCTTCAATACAGCTTGATGCCCTTGATAGTAATTTTGAATTAGTAATTCCAGATATAATTTTTCCAAATCTTTATGATAAGTGACACCATTATTTATGTCATGCACGTGGGAGTTGGGCATAAGCTCTCATAGTTAACACAGGGACAGAATTGGTATGTGTCTGTTAATTACATGCTAAGATAATACAATTCTTTGAATACTAACAATAAGAGCTAACATTTATTTAAAAGGGACAAGGAGCCAAACTGTTACCTATTTTTAGGGTAAGAAATCTGAAGCTTAATAAAATCGATGTCATTTCTCTAAGTTATGCTTCAAGGATGAGTCAGTACTTAAACCCAGGTCAAACTTTCTCCAAAATGTTCGCTGCTTCTTAAAAAGTTATCTAGGGAATAAATGCGTTAATGGGTAGAACAAAACGCACCAAATTTCCTGTTAATACTTCAAATTCACTAAATCTGTCTAAAATTCCAGGTACCTTTTACAATATTGGCTATTAGTGGCAACATGAACAATTACTATTAGCCCAGTTTTGTAGATGGGAAACTGCATGATCACGTAGTCAAAGGACATGCACACTCTGGCTTCTCAACTTGAGGTCTTCCCATGATTCGAGGTGGTCTTGCCCACAAATGTGATTCACTCCCTGTATCTCCATGCCTCTTCTTTACTTGGTTAGTGAACGCCTCCCCATCCCAATGAGACTAAGCAGACATCACTTTCATTATGTGGTTTTTCCCAAACGCTGTCTCTACCAAAAATGTGTTCTACTTATTTTTGTATTGTTGGCGTATAGTAATTCTATAATGAGCCCTTTGGGTTAAAAATGATTCTGTAATTTCAGTGTTGTGTATTTAAAGTTCACATTTCTTTTTTCTCATTTTTATTTATTTTGTGGTGAAATCTTTCTTAGTCACAGCTTTCAAAGTCAGATGAAGGCTGTTATTTCCCTTTAAGCATTACTAACATTTTATTCAGGGATATTTTCCTTTAGTGAGAAACAGTAGAAATTGGCATCATACCAAGTAGGCTGATTCAGCAAGAATGCACCTGGCAAACAACCAGTTTTGTTTTATACTTTTAGGTTTTCTGTTATGAGAAGCTATAATGGGTCACAGTAACTGGGGACAGAATGCTCATGCAAATTAGGTTTTAATTCCTTACTGTCTTTTACCACCTCCATTGGTTCTTTTGTACACACAGAAGCCTTACATATTTCTTGGCTATTTATGTCATGTAAGTAAGACTTCTGTTTTAATTATTTCCTTGTAGAAGTTTCTCCATTTGTAGAAATAAAAATTGAACCTGCACCTATGAGTCAATGGTTTGGACAGATCCTTACAGGTAGTTGATTTTAAAAACAGAAACACTGCTTCACAAATATAGGATTAAATTCAGTAAGAGACAAAGAATGCTTTAAAATACATTTATATAGGCACTTTCTAAAAGTCAAAACCTTAGAAACCATTATTCATCATAACTACAGAAAATCCTTAAAATATTTTCCAAGCTCTTGGCTGAGATATAAGAGCAGTCCATGTCCTCCAAATAATCAATAGTAAACTAAAATTTATATGGATCCTTCACTGTCCTAGCAATTATTGTAAATTCTCTATATTTGTATGCATTGTGCTATCAAAATAATTTGATGTAGTAGAGCTGATATGGGAGCACCAGCTAAGATCAAACTCTCAAAGTCACACATTTTGTAGGTAATAAACCAGGTGTGGGACTTACACATCTATGTTTACTGTTTGTCCTCAGTTTGGTAGAGAAAATGTCGTATGGTTATGAGACTATTAGAAAAGTTTTCAGTTTAAAATTTTACTTCGGTTTCATGAGCATAAAGATTGTGACTCTATGAGATTTATGTTTTGGAAATATAATCTTTAGCATGGTCACACGTGATAAAATTAAAACACCATCTCTCAAATCCCCATTCTTTCTTTCCTGGGGGAAGAATCAATATGATTAAGTCTTGTTTAAGGATATCACTAAGAGTATGTCACAGAACAGGAAGCTTGATGAAATCCTTGATGAAGAGAAGATTTATATCTGGCCAATGGAAAAGACTATTAATATACATTTTATTACCATACTACTGAGGAAGAAAAAACCTCAGCCGGTCAGATTTTGAATAAGCAAGCTAGTCTTTGGTTTATGTTCCTTAAAAAATTCCAAATAATGCTGTAAATAATAAGTTATTCATAATTTTTTATCAATAATAATCCTAAACCTCTCTGGACAAAAATTTTGGTTTCCAAAATTCCTTCTGTAAGAAAACATGCTGAATGTAAACTGAATGATTTAATATTTTTTTTACTAAGTTCTATTAAAAACTCCCTTTTCAAATGTAACTACCTTTGTCAAAACTCTAAGCTTTTAAACTGATCATCTATAAAATTAAGAAATGTGAAATTTCAAAAATAGAATGAAAGTGATAGAAATTAGTATAAAACACCAAGGACCAACAAGGTAAAGGATACAGTAAGATGCATTTGTTAAAATTACTAATCATAAACATGAAGTCTATGCTGTTGATATTGTAGCAGTTACATTTTCAAACCAGAAAATCAGAATGCAATGTTAGTGTTAAAAGGCTATACGAATTCTGTATGTTTAAATATTAAATGAAAAGTTTGTAGGTTTCAAAGGAAATAAAATCTTAGGTAAGAACACAAGTCTAATTCTCATTGAGGGTCAGATCAACGGCAAGATATTTACCATAATTACAAAATATTCTGAATCAAAAGTTGATTTTTTTTAATTCAGTGGTTATAGTGTCACAAGGCACCTCTCATGAAAATAAAACTGGGGATCAGACTTCCCTCTATTCTCCTTGAAATATGGCAAAGTCTTTATACCAGGACCCAGATTTATGGTGTCACAGATGGATAGAAAGTGGGCAGTAGGATCTAGTAGACATGGGTTTGCAATTCAGTCCCACAGCGTCCCACCCATCTGCAGCTGGACAAGTCCCGGAACATGTGTGACCTCAGTTTGTCTAGATCACATCAATAATAACCCCACCTCGTGAAACCCACTGAATACAGGACACTGTACGTCAACAAGATTAGATAAGAGTGGCTATTTTTTAAAATATTTATATATTTGAGGGGCACCTGGGTGGCTCATTCCGTTAAGCGTCTGCCTCCGGCTCAGGTAGTGATCCCAGGGTCTTGGGATCGAGCCCCGCATCGGGCTCCCTGCTCAGCTGAGAGCCTGCTTCTCCCTCTCCCTCTGCTACTCCCCCTGCTTGTGCTCTCACTCTCTCTCCCTGTCAAATAAATAAAATCTTTAAAAAAAATAAAATATTTATGTATTTGAGAGAGAGCAAGAGAGAGAGAAGTGTGGGGAGAGACAGAGGGAGAGGGAGTAGCAGGCCCCCGCTGAGCAGGGGAACCTGATGCGGGGCTCGATCCCAGGACTGTGAGATCATGACCTGAGCCGAAGGCAGATGCTTAACCGACTGAGCCACCCAGGTGCCCTAAGGGAGGCTATTTTTTAAGAAATCTGTAGACGAACCATGAGAGACTCTGGACTCTGAGAAACAAACTGAGGGTTCTAGAGGGGAGGGGGACGGGGGGCTGGGTTAGCCCGGTGATGGGTATTAAGGAGGGCACGTTCTGCATGGAGCACTGGGTGTTATACACAAACAATGGATCATGGAACACTACATCAAAAACCAATGATGCAATGTCTGGTAATTAACATAACATAAAACTTAAAAAATGTAAAAAAAAAAATCTGTAGGGTCTTAAGTATAGAGCACAAACTGATGGTTACCTGAGGGGAGGTGGGTGGAGGGATGGGTTTAAGAGGTGATGGGGATTGAGGAGTGTGTTTGTTGTGGTGAGCACCAGGTGATGTATGGACGTATTGAGTCACTATATTGTATACCATGATCTGATAATACACTGTATGTTAACTAACTAAATTTAAAGAAAAACTTGGGAAAAAACCTAAAACTTAAAAAAAATTAATACATGCATTCTATAATAAAGGCCATTTTACATAAATAAAAAAAATCCACTGCAAAGTGACACTGTTGTAGGGTGAGCTCACTTTGCTGCATGGGCATGTTAGCAACATAGTAACATCTATAGCTCGGCGTGAGAAGCGTGCAGAAGCCTGACATGGTCAGTAGGCAGATTCTTACTATGAAACTCTGTTTCTAAGCCTTGCCATAAATAAAATTTCTGTAAGTCTTTCTAGTAGACTGTTATAAGTATATAGTGAGCTGCGTGCTTATATTTGGCGTATATAGTTAGAGACAACTTCCAGAAGCACCTCTGGGTCAGCTCAACTCAGCATTGTGTGATCTAGTAGGAAGGCCGGGAAATGGAAACTGTAATTACCCATTGATTAAACAACAAACATCTATACAATCACACACAGGGTTAACTGTACTCCACTTTTGAAGCAATATAATAACAGATTTGAAATCATTCAAATATTATATAAATGGGATACGTCACAGGAAGTAGGACAGAACATCTGATTTTCCCAAGCAATATAATTCATGAAAATAATGAAATATGGCCGGATCATGATACCCTACACCAAAGAGGATAGAAAAATGAGAAAAATTCCAATAAAGTTTATTACTGAGACACTAATATACATCATTAAACACACAGTTGGGACGTTGGGAAAGTAGAGCAGAAACAGTGAAGCAGGGTAACAATTATAAAATAGACAGTATTTAAGATTTTCCTTCTACTTTTAAAAGTTTGTAGGATGACAGTTTTATACCTGAAGGCATCATCCAAGATAAGATAAAGAGAAAGGATCATTAATGCACATAGGAAGCTAAAATATTAGTAATAGGCTAGATGGAAATATTTCTTTCCACTACTGCTTACATGAGAGTAAAACTGAATTTTGCTGTACCTTTAGCTCCTATGTGCTCACAGGAACAGCTCTTATCCCCACCCAGAAAATATCCTCTGACAGGGAACCTTGCACAAATACCTAAAAGACACTGCTGACTATGTTAATTCATAATTCTATATTGTGTCGATAAATGTATCTAACTTTGGGTTTTAGCTTTCCCTAAAGCCCTACATCAGAACAAAACATGATCTTCTGTGTATATATGAACAGACTACTCAAACTTTTGAAGGCATCATGAAGATAGGAGTCAAGCTCTTGGAGTTGGGACTGAAGGTCTCAGAGAGTTGCTGTGGATATGAGCTGCATTGCTAGAAGAAATGCATACATCAGAGGTAGTAGTGTCTGAACATGGCAGGAGCTTGCTCAGCTCCACTTTGGGCGTTTCTATTCCGGGCCTCAAGTGATCATCGTGTTTAATTTCGGCGTTATGTGGCATCGTGCAGTCTTTTTGATCCCACTCTGTTTACGCCTGCTGCTGCAGGGTGAGAAAGCAGGAGAACAAGGTAAGGCAGGGACGGATGCAGGGAGGGTAATGCTATGGCCTGAGGGGTCCCCGTGACTCCCATGTCAGAATCCTTAGGCCCCGTGTGACACTATTAGAAGGCCAGGCCTTTGGGAGGTGATTAGGGCCTGAGGGTGGAGGCATCATGAGCGGGATTAGTGTTCTAGCAAAAGAGACCCCGCAGAGCTTCCCAGCCCCTTCCACCACGTGAGGATACAAAGAGAAGTCTTGCCATCAGAAGGGACTCCTCTCAGACGATGCCACCACCATCATCTCAGACATTCAGCCTCCAGAACGGTGAGAAATAAGTGGTTTTTGTAGGTGTGTGTTTATAAGCCCCCCGGGCTGTGGTAATTTCTCATGGAAGCCTGACCAGGCTAAAATAGATGTAGAGGTAGGGCTGTATGTATTTTCAGGAACAAAGCAGAAGGAAAATGGAATGGAACATAATTCATACTAATCGCCCCCCCACCCCGCCCTACCCCAAGATAGAAACAAAATCAAAGAACTCGAAAAATGATACATTTTTAATGATACCAATGACCTTTACTTCAGACTGAAGAAAAATCCATTCATATTGTTACTAGGATTTTTCTTAATGCTCTAAGTAGCATTTTTGATACAAGAAATGTTAAACTGTTTAACTATTTCTGATGTTAAGACTATATATTTTAGACAAAATAGAACTAGGAAAAGGCTGAGCTGACGGCTACACCAGATTCTGGAATGCTGAGCAAGTGAATTTGTGAAAATTAGCGATGAGATTCCTCTGTGCTGATGGGATATCCATAAACCTATTCCTTCCTTTGGTTTGATCAGAAGACTGGGGTTCTTTACTATTCTGCAGTTCCATACTTCTCTCTCTCCCTCCCTGCCTCCCTGAAAAATAATTTCTGTATGATCAGTCATGATACAATGGAATTTCCTTACTGGGGGGGGGGGGGCGTCTTCTGAAGAAATTAAAACGTAGATTCTCACACAGAGTAAAAGGCTACCAGAATGTCTAACTGTAATAATATACTTCAGGAAATAAAGCATATATATCCTTTTCCAGCTTAGTATGTAAATATTAGGAATAGTTTTTTGCTTCATAATTTTGAACAAAAACAGCACTTTCCTTTCACAGAAGAAGCATATTAAGAAAAATTAAACATCGCTTTAAAAAAAAAAATTTGCAGTGGATGTTTTACTAGTCCTGCAATGCATGTTTTACTTCCCCTGAATTATGTAATCACTTTCAGGGGATTTGAAAATAATTATTTCAGGAAAAGGGTGTAGAGCTCCTGAACTTGCATAATTTCCCATAAGAAAAACTAAATCAGAATTATATAAGTATATATCACTACAAATCCAGTTGGCCCTGGGGCAATGCCTGGAAGAAATAAGAATGCAGTAAGCCACAAAAATCAGGTTAGCCTCAAGCTCTACTTGTGCTCAGCAATCTTGCTTCAGTGATCATTTGGTGAAAGACCACAAGTACGTAAACTACCCATGGCATCGACAAGATTGAAAACAGAAAAGTAGTAGAATAGTTTAGCAAGAACCCAAGCAAACTAAGAAAACATCAAGGGGAAGGAAAACACGATATCGAAAGCAAGGAGGTTGAATAGTATTCTAACTAATTTAGGTGTGGCCTTCAGGAAAACTGAGCAATTGGTGGAAGCAAACAAAAAGTAGAAATGAGACTAGGATTATCTGAGTGGGCAGTCTACATTTACTAAATTCTTTGTATAAATGGAAATTTCTTCTTTCCACACAGAGCTCCTTGGAAAAAACTTTTTAGAAGCCCTTTAGAATTCCTGATCAAATTATTGTTCTCAGTCATGATATTCTTTTTTTTAAAGATTTTATTTATTTGAGAGAGAGAGAATGAGAGAGAGAGAAAGCACATGGGGGGGAGGGTCAGAGGGAGAAGCAGACTCCCTGCGGAGCAGGG
The DNA here is from genome assembly GCF_037043125.1 of Eumetopias jubatus. Lineage (NCBI taxonomy): Eukaryota > Metazoa > Chordata > Mammalia > Carnivora > Otariidae > Eumetopias > Eumetopias jubatus. The sequence continues at coordinate 8,661,440 of NW_028274822.1, forward strand.
AGCCCGATGCGGGACTCGATCCCGGGACTCCAGGATCATGACCTGAGCCGAAGGCAGTTGCCCAACCAACTGAGCCACCCAGGTGCCCCTCAGTCATGATATTCTATTATTATCAATGATATAAAGCATACAGTAGCCACAACCATCCCACTGTTATCTATATAGTATCCTTGATATTTCCTGTTGAGCACTCAAAATAGTATGTAATTGTAATTATATTTGCATCAATTTTTTGCTACCCTGCCCCTTCTCCACACACACACTCACTCTCACATGCAGACATCAGTGACTATGTGTACCTGTCATCTCTGTCCCCAGAATACAGTATCTGCAACAGGGTGGGTGCTGATTACGTATGTTTATTTAATGAATACCATATGATAGACTTAGGGTTGATGCCCTAATAGCAGTGGAAATTAAAATCTTTTCACCCTTTTATTAAAATAAGATTTTATGTATCTATTTGACAGAGATTGAGAGAGCCCAAGCAGGGGGACAGGGAGAAGCAGGCTCCCCCCTGAGCAGGGAGCCCAACGCAGGGCTCGATCCGAGGACCCTGAGACCATGACCTGAGCTGCAGGCAGATGATACCCGGCTGAGCCACCCAGGCACCCCAATACCTTTTCTTGAGAGACTGTCAGCATCATAACTTAACAGCTGTTCTAATCTTCAAAGCAGGTTCCAGTTTCCAGGAATTTCTCTGAGGTTAATGAGAACTTAGAACAGAAACTTATACGCATAGATGTTTATTGCTATAATACTTATAATATTTAAAGGCTTGAAAGTAGAAGAAAGTATTTAGCAATAGGAGGATAACTTCAAATATAGGCTATTCAGACCTTAGGATATTATGAATCCATTAAAATGGCATTTTAAGAAGAGTTTTAAATTGCAAAATAGTTAAAATATAATTTTGGTGAAAAAGCAAGCTCAAATCTGCACAGAGATCACAATTGTGTTATATAGGTTTGTATTTAGCATATAGCTATATATTTAGCATATGTATGAATCAGTGTGTGTGTGTGTCCAGGGAGAGGTTGTAGAAATAGACATAGATATTACAAACATGAACCCTAAATATGACTCACAGTTTTGCCACCTAATAAATAAATTAGTAATAGAGCATATTTTTATAATCAAATGTATTAAATGCAGATGAATTTCACATTTAATCCCTTGTCTGTGTTTCTCCAATATATATGACTAGTTAGTAAAGAGATAGAGTGTTTTAGTTTCCTAACCAATGTTAATCAGATCTGTAATGTAGTACTAATAAAATCCACCAGACACCCATTGACCCCTCACTGAGAATATTTGTGGGAATTCTTGGGTCTGTAAAATTATATATGCAAGTTTTATTAATGCAGAGTCAACATTTCAGTCATTTTTTAAAAATTTATTGTTTTTAATTAAAAATACACACTAAATTTTTGATTCTATGGGGAAAAAAACCCTAAATTTTGCATTCTGCAGCTAGAATTAATATTTGAGTATATGGTTGAAATAGATGAAGGCATATATTTTTATGTACCCAGAGGTAATAGACTTATTTTAATAAATCTAATAAAGCTAATACTGCTAAAATGTATCTTTAAAAGAGTAGGGTTCAGGTACGTTTAATGGGATGAGGTGTAACATAAGCAGAAGATTTAATAGTGTAGGTTTATTTTTATTCTTCATTTTACTATTCTCCAGAAGTTAAAAGCAATTCGGTTGATTTTTCCTCCCTACCCCCATTCCTCCCTCTCTCACCCAGCATCACATTGTTTTTTTTTGTTTCTGCACCAGCAATTCTGTAAGATACAAATAAGGCTAAATATAGCTGACTTTATTTTCCATAAAGAGATTAAAAAGTGATAAATAGAATAAAATACAATTTTGTGGGAGTTATATTACAGATCACTTTCATTTATGAGCTTGGCATTATTTTCCATGAAAGAGGAAATTCCCGTTTTGTCTAGGCCAGTGAGATTTTTCTTTTCTGCTTACTGCTAAAAACGAACTTTGTCAACTTCCTGCTTATACCCCTGCAAATTTACCTGTGTAATTTACACCACTTTCTTTTTACTGGATACTGACATTTTCCAAAAGGGGAATTTCTAAAAATGGAAACTATATTCTTGAAAGTTGAATGCCGTGTCACCAGGAATTTTTGCTCTTGAGGCCATCCATCGCTCATGCCATAGAAATAATTGTCAAAATTTAATAACCAGAAGTAAACATGTGACATCAACTGTGCTACTAGAAAATCATCTGTGACTGAATCAATATTTTTGTCCTCACATCTGACTGTGTAAGCAAATTTTATAGTCAGAGTTCTATAGTGTTCTTGACAGACATGGCAATAATAAGATAATATTGCAAATCTTTAAAGAGGGATATGACTGCTCTACTCTTCTTCCCATGTGCCTACGTTTGATGTAAAAGTAAAAAATTTGTGTAGTGTAAATAGTGAAGTTAAATATTAAGGAAAACATACCAACATCGGCCATCATTGAACATGTAAAAATCACCAACAGTAATATTTTAGTTCATTGACGTGGTCTGCATTTAGTCCTCATCAGATCAAGTTCACTAGAAATACCTACACTGTAATTGAAGAAGGTATTGAATAGTCACAGATATGGAAGGAGAAACATATTGCATATCAAACACTCAAATAAGTTAAGAGGAAATGGAAGTCTACACATAAAGGGCATTTTCAAAGTGAAGAGAATATGTGAAATTTAATGGGGAGATAAAAAATTAGGAAATTTCTGTTTAATTTTAAGAAGACAATAAAATGCAATGAAAAGATGTTCACAAATATTATAAAGTATGATAAAGTACAATTTAATAATTCATATTCTAGATTCCTTAAAGAATGATAGGATATATTTGAGTGTAAATGGTTTCTTTATTTTATATCACAACTGAAAAGCAATATGGAATCTAAATGTTCCATTACCCTGCATAATTTTTAGTTTAATCCGGTTACTGTGAAGAGCAAGACACTTACCCTTGAATTCAAGGCCATTTCTCTGATCTCTAGAAATCACTGTGGTTACAACAACAGGGAGATATTCCTTTAAATATATCAAACTCCCTGCTTTCACATTCTGAAGCATTTTTCTATGTAGAAATCTAGCAATGAGCTAAGATATTATAAAATAATGATGAAGATAATATATAGAGCAGCATTTAGAGGACATAAATACATAGGAATGCCATATAGTATGAAACAATAATCTGATAAATTATATTAATCCCTCTGTAGAAATATAAATTATATAGAAATCACATGAAGAGGGTGCTTGGGTGGCTCAGATGGTTAAGCGTCTGCCTTCAGCTCAGGTCATGATCCCAGGGTCCTGGGATCGAGTCCCGCATTGGGCTCCCTGCTCCTTGGGAGCCTGCTTCTCCCTCTGCCCCTCTCTCTCTCTCTCTCTCTCTGTGTCTCTGTCTCTCATGAATAAATAAATAAAAAGTTAAAAAAAAAAAAAGAAATCACATGAAGATATTTAGGTAGGTCTGTACCTTTAACCTGCCTCCTATCTCTCAGTTCTTTTCACCAAATTATATTTAGCTTATATATGTTTTAAAAAAATAGAAGTAATGACTATGTGTGTTAATTTCTGTGGTCTAAAAACAGAACATTTAAAAATGTTGCTGGTAGCTTCATTAAGGATACTATTAAAAGTATAGCTTGTGGTAACTGTGATTGTGAGTTACTTGGCTATCTTATAAAAGCGCAGTTAGATAAGATTTAATGTACAATGCGGTTATCCATTCATGAGATTAATTAGATTTGGGTTTAATTTCCTTTTCCCCCCATAACATGAAGAACGGTCATAGAATGATTTTATATTTTATAATCTTCTTATTCACGGAAACAGGAAGGGATTCAGAAATGCTTATACTACATAGAAAAGAGCAGATTTGCTTATTCACATTGAAATTTGTCTTCTCTAAACAATTTTTTTTTTTAAAGATTTTATTTATTTGACAGAGGGAGAAGCAGGTTTCCCGCTGAACAGGGAGCCTGACGCGGGGCTCCATCCCAGAATCCTGGGATCCTGACCTGAGCGTACCAGGCACCCCTAAACAAAAATTTTTAAAGACTGAGAGAGCCTATTGAAAAAAAAATTATAAATCAAAATATTAAATGCAAATATATGAGAAGTAATCACCGGCTCATTTTCTAGAAAATAATGTAAAGACACACACACATACACCAAAAAAAAAAAAAAAAAAAAAGTTATTTGCTCTCTTGGGATTCTACCTTTTAAAATGTCAAAACTTCCCCATTAAAATATTCTTGCCCCCAAAGCTTGAATATAGGGCTGTATTAAAATCGGTATTTTGATTCTTGACTCAGAAACAAAAGAACAAAGATTGTGCATCTATTTGTATAGATCTTGTACATATTATATTTTCAACCTGAAAAGGGTATTTTTCAAGGATTTATTAACTCACAAGTCTAGAAAAATTAGCAAGCTGACACTTAGGATATTTCCTTGTTTCTACTCTATAAAATGTCTTAGTTACAGCTTCCTTCCCCCCAGAAAATTATCTCCAAAAACTGGAAATACACCAAATGATTTTTTAAATATTTCCAACACAAACTTTTCTAATCCCGTTGCCATGATAACATGTTTTTAAATACCTGGAATGAAGTTAAGAAGGGAATCTACCTTATTTAAGAGAGAACTAATATTTTTCATTCAAGAAAATATTTCTGAATCATGTGGCATGTGGCAGATATTGTTCTAGGTGTTGGTCAGAAGGCAATGAACAAGACAAATGATATTCTTGACCTCGTGGAGCTTACAATCTGGATATAGATATCCTATCTGTATCTATAAACCATATATGTGTGTATAATTACTATTTTACCAAAACAGTGAAAACAGTGCATCCACAAAAAATAGGAAAAGACCATTAGTATTTTGGTATTTGTTTATGTTTACTGCTGTTCATTTTTAAGGTAATATAAATTGTCAGAAGACATAAAGCTCATACCTGACTTTGTTTTAAATATGCAAATTGTAAAATGGCTAAAAGAAAAGTCCCTAGAAAAATATTAGGGGCATTCTTATAATATATTTGATTTTATTTAATAGAAAACCCTATTCAAAGTATATTTCTCTATGAAGTGAGTTGAGCATACTTCAAAGTTTTCCACAATATCTGTAAACATGGCAAAATATCCACGGAGCCAGTAGACATTATCTTGATTATTGTAAATAACTGTCTATATCTGATGGTGATTGAAGTAATATCTTTAATTTGTTTTCAGAAATGGCATAGTTTTTCTTGAAACTTTACTCTCTTTTTACCCTTTTCTATGTGAATTTCAGTACAACTTGACAAATTCCCTGCAGATTTCTATTGCCATTTTGATTGGAAATGCATAAATTTAAAGATTTCTTCAGAGAAACATGACGTTGTTATTATAATGCATTATCCATGCATGCAAGATAGGTCCTAATACTTAGGAACAGAAAATTCATTTATGTTCTTTTTATATAAATGGCCTGTACATTATCTTGGATGGATATTTTGTCAGTATATAATAGCAAAATTGTCTTTTTTTTTAACCAGTATTTACTTTTCTCTTTGCATTCTTATTATACATTTTTGCTTTACGGAGGTAGAGCACCGAATAGCAGATTTGCTGGCTGTTTTTTTTTTTTTTGTTCTTTTGTTTCTGAACTTGATGGGAGGTTTGATGCTTCACTGGGAAGAACAATATATTCATTCTTTGTCTGTTTTTTTAAATTTAGACATAGTTAGCATACACTATTATTAGTTTAGGTGTGCAATATGATGAATTCAACAATTCTATACATTTCTCACTGCTCACGTGAAGAACGATATTTGATATAAGCCTCAAGTAGAGATTCTAACTGGGTAAAGAAAGTCCTTTTATGTTTCTAGTTTTCATCATGAATAGGGTTAATATTTTAAGTTGTTTCATCATTTTTGTTGTAATAACATACTGTTTTTTTCTCAATTGGAGTGGTGAAATAAATTAATACATTTCTGATAGAGAACCTTCCTTGAAGTCTGAGAATAAATACCATATGGTCATGATGAATGTTTTATAACACTTCTAGATTCCATTTGCCAAGATCTTCACTTAGGATTTTTATAATCCTAATCCTAGATTAATCTCTAATTCTCATACTATTTTCATCAAGTTCATTTCAATCATTTACTGTCTCATAAAATGTGTTAGGGAATGTGTTCTTTTGAACTTCTCTTAAAGCATTTTTAAGATCTGTTTCTTAAGGTTTTGCTAAACTCATCTGTAAAACTCAGCTATAAAACTTGGTTTATCTGTTTCAAGAAGGAAGAAGGAATTTGATGCATGAATGAAGTATTTAATAATAATTATCAGGTTTCTTTTTGACTTTTTTTATGGAGTACTGGAAATGATATTCTAGAAAATTTCAAGTATCTAGATTTATAACTTTAATGGATTAAAATTTTTTGGAACCTTCACTTGGATTTATGTCAACTATAACTGTAGTTTTATTCTGTTTTTAAATTTTTAAGTTACTTGGGTGTGTTCCCTCTTTTTTCTTAATTGACTAGGTAACAGTCCTTTGATTTGATGAGACATTTGGGGACTTCTGGTTTATCTTGAATGTCTTTCTCCTTCCCCCCAACTTTGCTCCATAAGGAGTGACTTTCGTCGTTGTCACTCTTAGGGTCATGTTCCAGGCCTCATGGCCCACTTTTGCAGCCAGGGACAGGCAAAGCCCTAATTGTAACCCGACTGCTGTTCTGGCCAGTGGAGAGTTTTACTTGTATGCTGAACATGCCTATGTTTCTTAATGACTTAGTAAAAAGGGGTCTTATTTCTTCTATGTTCAGGACAGAGAAAGGACAGTGAATACATAATCTTACAATATTATCTTGACAAGGATTGCTTACATATTCTTATGTCAGCAATCATTTTACATAGGAATGTAAAAATTATTTGTCTTATTAGATTTTAGCATAATGCCTAAAACACTATTTTGTCACACTTGGTTTATGTTTTTATTCAGCCAGAATCATAAAAGGATTGGATATGTAATTAGACTACCAAACACTTCCATTTTCCTAGATTAATGATGGTCCATAGGCAGCAATTTGGAAAATATAATTTATTGTGCTGAAACAATAACCTCATATAGTGGTAACTAAGCAATCTATAAAAGTTATTGCAATTTCAGAGGTGTCTAATGTAGTCCCAAAGAAGAGCTAAGAGAAAGTGGGTCTTTTTGTAAGCAAACCTCTATATCCTAAAGAATACTGGGGATAAAAATGATTCAGAAACAGGGACCAAAGGACCATAATAACAAAATTATTCAATTTTGCAAATTGCTTCATGCATATAAAATCAAGCAATTGTGTCTGTGAGTGGCATTTCATCTTATTTATTTAAAAAATGTATAACAATTTTTAAAAATTATTTATGATTACAATGTACAATATTAGAAGAGTTCACTTAAAATTTCTTTTAAATGCTTTCAAATATATTTTCTCATTTGATCACCATTACAATTCTGTGACAGACTATAAATGTTTCTAATGATACACACAGACGCACACACGCTGAGCTAACGTGGTCAAGTGCATTTTCCGCATTGTATATGAGTCTTCCCAGTTGTAAATGTCTTAAACAGTTATTCTATTTATTCCAATGTATAAATACACATACAGAGATCTTCATTTCTTATGTGATAAGATAATGG